>NC_136274.1:88515771-89115771 GCF_964187855.1 Myxine glutinosa
CTTTTCGCACTTGTGTTGGTGCAGGAAACCACTTTTGCTCTTGTATTAGTGTGGAAATATCACTTTTCGCACTTGTGTTAGTGTTGAAAAACCACTTTTCGCCCTTGTGTTAGTGTTGAAAAACCACTTTTCGCACTTGTGTTAGTGTTGAAAAACCACTTTTTGCACTTATGTTAGTGTTGAAAAACCACTTTTTGCACGTGTGTTAGTGTTGAAAAACCACTTTTCGCACTTATGTTGGTGCAGGAAACCACTTTTGCACTTGTATTAGTGTGGAAAAAACACTTTTCGCCCTTGTGTTAGTGTTGAAAAACCACTTTTCACACTTGTGTTAGTGTGGAAAAAACACTTTTTGCACTTGTGATAGTGTTGAAAAACCACTTTTCGCCCTTGTGTTAGTGTTGAAAAACCACTTTTCGCACTTGTGTTAGTGTGGAAAAAACACTTTTTGCACTTGTGATAGTGTTGAAAAACCACTTTTCGCACTTGTGTTAGTGTTGAAAAACCACTTTTCGCACTTGTGTTAGTGTTGAAAAACCACTTTTCGCACTTGTGTTTGTGCATGAAACCACTTTTGCACTTGTATTAGTGTGGAAAAACCACTTTTCGCACTTGTGTTAGTGTGGAAAAAACACTTTTTGCACTTGTGATAGTGTTGAAAAACCACTTTTCGCCCTTGTGTTAGTGTTGAAAAACCACTTTTCGCACTTGTGTTAGTGTTGAAAAACCACTTTTCGCACTTATGTTGGTGCAGGAAACCACTTTTGCACTTGTATTAGTGTGGAAAAAACACTTTTTGCACTTGTGATAGTGTTGAAAAACCACTTTTCGCCCTTGTGATAGTGTTGAAAAACCACTTTTCGCACTTGTGTTAGTGTTGAAAAACCACTTTTCGCACTTGTGTTGGTGCAGGAAACCACTTTTGCACTTGTATTAGTGTGGAAAAAACACTTTTTGCACTTGTGATAGTGTTGAAAAACCACTTTTCGCCCTTGTGTTAGTGTTGAAAAACCACTTTTCGCACTTGTGTTATTGTTGAAAAACCACTTTTCGCACTTGTGTTGGTGCAGGAAACCACTTTTGCACTTGTATTAGTGTTGAAAAACCACTTTTCGCACTTGTGTTAGTGTTGAAAAACCACTTTTCGCACTTGTGTTGGTGCAGGAAACCACTTTTGCACTTGTATTAGTGTGGAAAAACCACTTTTCGCACTTGTGTTAGTGTGGAAAAAACACTTTTTGCACTTGTGATAGTGTTGAAAAACCACTTTTCGCCCTTGTGTTAGTGTTGAAAAACCACTTTTCGCACTTGTGTTAGTGTTGAAAAACCACTTTTCGCACTTGTGTTAGTGTTGAAAAACCACTTTTCGCACTTGTGTTGGTGCAGGAAACCACTTTTGCACTTGTATTAGTGTGGAAAAAACACTTTTTGCACTTGTGATAGTGTTGAAAAACCACTTTTCGCCCTTGTGTTAGTGTTGAAAAACCACTTTTCGCACTTGTGTTAGTGTGGAAAAAACACTTTTTGCACTTGTGATAGTGTTGAAAAACCACTATTCGCACTTGTGTTCGTGTTGAAAAACCACTTTTTGCACTTGTGTTAGTGTTGAAAAACCACTTTTCGCACTTATGTTAGTGTTGAAAAACCACTTTTTGCACGTGTGTTAGTGTTGAAAAACCACTTTTCGCACTTATGTTGGTGCAGGAAACCACTTTTGCACTTGTATTAGTGTGGAAAAAACACTTTTCGCCCTTGTGTTAGTGTTGAAAAACCACTTTTCACACTTGTGTTAGTGTTGAAAAACCACTTTTTGCAATTGTGTTGGTGCAGGAAACCACTTTTGCACTTGTATTAGTGTGGAAAAACCACTTTTCGCACTTGTGTTAGTGTGGAAAAAACACTTTTTGCACTTGTGATAGTGTTGAAAAACCACTTTTCGCCCTTGTGTTAGTGTTGAAAAACCACTTTTCGCACTTGTGTTAGTGTTGAAAAACCACTTTTTGCACTTGTGTTGGTGCAGGAAACCACTTTTGCACTTGTATTAGTGTGGAAAAAACACTTTTCGCACTTCTGTTAGTGTTGAAAAACCACTTTTCGCACTTGTGTTAGTGTTGAAAAACCACTTTTCGCACTTGTGTTAGTGTTGAAAAACCACTTTTTGCACTTGTATTAGTGTGGAAAAACCACTTTTCGCCCTTGTGTTAGTGTTGAAAAACCACTTTTCGCACTTGTGTTATTGTTGAAAAACCACTTTTCGCACTTGTGTTGGTGCAGGAAACCACTTTTGCACTTGTATTAGTGTTGAAAAACCACTTTTTGCACTTGTGTTAGTGTTGAAAAACCACTTTTCGCACTTGTGTTGGTGCAGGAAACCACTTTTGCACTTGTATTAGTGTGGAAAAACCACTTTTCGCACTTGTGTTAGTGTTGAAAAACCACTTTTCGCACTTGTGTTGGTGCAGGAAACCACTTTTGCACTTGTATTAGTGTGGAAAAACCACTTTTCGCACTTGTGTTAGTGTGGAAAAAACACTTTTTGCACTTGTGATAGTGTTGAAAAACCACTTTTCGCCCTTGTGTTAGTGTTGAAAAACCACTTTTCGCACTTGTGTTGGTGCAGGAAACCACTTTTGCTCTTGTATTAGTGTGGAAATATCACTTTTCGCACTTGTGTTAGTGTTGAAAAACCACTTTTCGCCCTTGTGTTAGTGTTGAAAAACCACTTTTCGCACTTGTGTTAGTGTTGAAAAACCACTTTTTGCACTTATGTTAGTGTTGAAAAACCACTTTTTGCACGTGTGTTAGTGTTGAAAAACCACTTTTCGCACTTATGTTGGTGCAGGAAACCACTTTTGCACTTGTATTAGTGTGGAAAAAACACTTTTCGCCCTTGTGTTAGTGTTGAAAAACCACTTTTCACACTTGTGTTAGTGTGGAAAAAACACTTTTTGCACTTGTGATAGTGTTGAAAAACCACTTTTCGCCCTTGTGTTAGTGTTGAAAAACCACTTTTCGCACTTGTGTTAGTGTGGAAAAAACACTTTTTGCACTTGTGATAGTGTTGAAAAACCACTTTTCGCACTTGTGTTAGTGTTGAAAAACCACTTTTCGCACTTGTGTTAGTGTTGAAAAACCACTTTTCGCACTTGTGTTTGTGCATGAAACCACTTTTGCACTTGTATTAGTGTGGAAAAACCACTTTTCGCACTTGTGTTAGTGTGGAAAAAACACTTTTTGCACTTGTGATAGTGTTGAAAAACCACTTTTCGCCCTTGTGTTAGTGTTGAAAAACCACTTTTCGCACTTGTGGTAGTGTTGAAAAACCACTTTTCGCACTTATGTTGGTGCAGGAAACCACTTTTGCACTTGTATTAGTGTGGAAAAAACACTTTTTGCACTTGTGATAGTGTTGAAAAACCACTTTTCGCCCTTGTGATAGTGTTGAAAAACCACTTTTCGCACTTGTGTTAGTGTTGAAAAACCACTTTTCGCACTTGTGTTGGTGCAGGAAACCACTTTTGCACTTGTATTAGTGTGGAAAAAACACTTTTTGCACTTGTGATAGTGTTGAAAAACCACTTTTCGCCCTTGTGTTAGTGTTGAAAAACCACTTTTCGCACTTGTGTTATTGTTGAAAAACCACTTTTCGCACTTGTGTTGGTGCAGGAAACCACTTTTGCACTTGTATTAGTGTTGAAAAACCACTTTTCGCACTTGTGTTAGTGTTGAAAAACCACTTTTCGCACTTGTGTTGGTGCAGGAAACCACTTTTGCACTTGTATTAGTGTGGAAAAACCACTTTTCGCACTTGTGTTAGTGTTGAAAAACCACTTTTCGCACTTGTGTTGGTGCAGGAAACCACTTTTGCACTTGTATTAGTGTGGAAAAACCACTTTTCGCACTTGTGTTAGTGTGGAAAAAACACTTTTTGCACTTGTGATAGTGTTGAAAAACCACTTTTCGCCCTTGTGTTAGTGTTGAAAAACCACTTTTCGCACTTGTGTTGGTGCAGGAAACCACTTTTGCACTTGTATTAGTGTGGAAATATCACTTTTCGCACTTGTGTTAGTGTTGAAAAATCACTTTTCGCACTTGTGTTAGTGTTGAAAAACCTCTTTTCACACTTGTGTTGGTGCAGGAAACCACTTTTGCACTTGTGTTAGTGTGGAAAAAACACTTTTTGCACTTGTGTTAGTGTTGAAAAACCACTTTTCGCAGTTGTGTTAGTGTTGAAAAACCACTTTTCGCACTTGTGTTAGTGTTGAAAAACCACTTTTTGCACTTGTGTTGGTGCAGGAAACCACTTTTGCACTTGTATTAGTGTTGAAAAACCACTTTTCGCACTTGTGTTTGTGTTGAAAAACCACTTTTCGCACTTGTGTTAGTGTTGAAAAACCACTTTTCGCACTTGTGTTGGTGCAGGAAACCACTTTTGCACTTGTATTAGTGTGGAAAAAACACTTTTCGCACTTGTGTTAGTGTTGAAAAACCACTTTTCGCACTTGTGTTAGTGTTGAAAAACCACTTTTCGCACTTGTGTTGGTGCAGGAAACCACTTTTGCAGTTGTATTAGTGTGGAAAAAACACTTTTCGCACTTGTGTTAGTGTTGAAAAACCACTTTTCGCACTTGTGTTAGTGTTGAAAAACCACTTTTTGCACTTGTGTTAGTGTTGAAAAACCACTTTTCGCACTTGTGTTGGTGCAGGAAACCACATTTGCACTTGTATTAGTTTGGAAAAAACACTTTTTGCACTTGTGATAGTGTTGAAAAACCACTTTTGGCACTTGTGTTAGTGTTGAAAAACCACTTATCGCACTTGTGTTAGTGTTGAAAAACCACTTTTCGCACTTGTGTTGGTGCAGGAAACCACATTTGCACTTGTATTAGTGTGGAAAAAACACTTTTTGCACTTGTGTTAGTGTTGAAAAACCACTTTTTGCATTTGTGTTAGTGTTGAAAAATCACTTTTCGCACTTGTGTTGGTGCAGGAAACCACTTTTGCACTTGTATTAGTGTGGAAAAAACACTTTTCGCACTTGTGTTAGTGTTGAAAAACCACTTTTCGCACTTGTGTTAGTGTTGAAAAACCACTTTTCGCACTTGTGTTAGTGTTGAAAAACCACTTTTCGCACTTGTGTTGGTGCAGGAAACCACTTTTGCACTTGTATTAGTGTGGAAAAAACACTTTTCGCACTTGTGTTAGTGTTGAAAAACCACTTTTCGCACTTGTGTTAGTGTTGAAAAACCACTTTTTGCACTTGAGTTAGTGTTGAAAAACCACTTTTCGCACTTGTGTTGGTGCAGGAAACCACTTTTGCACTTGTATTAGTGTGGAAAAAACACTTTTCGCACTTGTGTTAGTGTTGAAAAACCACTTTTCGCACTTGTGTTAGTGTTGAAAAACCACTTTTCGCACTTGTGTTAGTGTTGAAAAACCACTTTTTGCAATTGTGTTAGTGCAGGAAACCACTTTTGCAGTTGTATTAGTGTGGAAAAAACACTTTTCGCACTTGTGTTAGTGTTGAAAAACCACTTTTCGCTCTTGTGTTAGTGTTGAAAAACCACTTTTCGCACTTGTGTTAGTGTTGAAAAATCACTTTTCGCACTTGTGTTGGTGCAGGAAACCACTTTTGCACTTGTATTAGTGTGGAAAAAACACTTTTCGCACTTGTGTTAGTGTTGAAAAACCACTTTTCGCACTTGTGTTAGTGTTGAAAAACCACTTTTCGCACTTGTGTTAGTGTTGAAAAACCACTTTTCACACTTGTGTTGGTGCAGGAAACCACTTTTGCACTTGTATTAGTGTGGAAAAAACACTTTTCGCACTTGTGTTAGTGTTGAAAAACCACTTTTCGCACTTGTGTTAGTGTTGAAAAACCACTTTTCGCACTTGAGTTAGTGTTGAAAAACCACTTTTCGCACTTGTGTTGGTGCAGGAAACCACTTTTGCACTTGTATTAGTGTGGAAAAAACACTTTTCGCACTTGTGTTAGTGTTGAAAAACCACTTTTCGCACTTGTGTTAGTGTTGAAAAACCACTTTTCGCACTTGTGTTAGTGTTGAAAAACCACTTTTCGCACTTGTGTTGGTGCAGGAAACCACTTTTGCACTTGTATTATTGTGGAAAAAACACTTCGCACTTGTGTTAGTGTTGAAAAACCACTTTTCGCACTTGTGTTAGTGTTGAAAAACCACTTTTCGCACTTGTGTTGGTGCAGGAAACCACTTTTGCACTTGTATTAGTGTGGAAAAAACACTTTTCGCACTTGTGTTAGTGTTGAAAAACCACTTTTCGCACTTGTGTTGGTGCAGGAAACCACTTTTGCACTTGTATTAGTGTGGAAAAAACACTTTTCGCACTTGTGTTAGTGTTGAAAAACCACTTTTCGCACTTGTGTTAGTGTTGAAAAACCACTTTTCGCACTTGTGTTAGTGTTGAAAAACCACTTTTCGCACTTGTGTTGGTGCAGGAAACCACTTTTGCACTTGTATTCGTGTGGAAAAAACACTTTTCGCACTTGTGTTAGTGTTGAAAAACCACTTTTCGCACTTGTGTTAGTGTTGAAAAAACACTTTTCGCACTTGTGTTAGTGTTGAAAAACCACTTTTCGCACTTGTGTTGGTGCAGGAAACCACTTTTGCACTTGTATTAGTGTGGAAAAAACACTTTTTGCACTTGTGATAGTGTTGAAAAACCACTTTTCGCACTTGTGTTAGTGTTGAAAAACCACTTTTCGCACTTGTGTTAGTGTTGAAAAACCACTTTTCGCACTTGTGTTGGTGCAGGAAACCACTTTTGCACTTGTATTAGTGTGGAAAAAACACTTTTTGCACTTGTGATATTGTTGAAAAACCACTTTTCACACTTGTGTTAGTGTTGAAAAACGACTTTTCGCACTTGTGTTAGTGTTGAAAAACCACTTTTCGCACTTGTGTTGGTGCAGGAAACCACTTTTTCACTTGTATTAGTGTGGAAAAAACACTTTTCGCACTTGTGTTGGTGTTGAAAAACCACTTTTCGCACTTGTGTTAGTGTTGAAAAACCACTTTTCGCACTTGTGTTAGTGTTGAAAAACCACTTTTCGCACTTGTGTTGGTGCAGGAAACCACTTTTGCACTCGTATTAGTGTGGAAAAAACACTTTTCGCACTTGTGTTAGTGTTGAAAAACCACTTTTCGCACTTGTGTTAGTGTTGAAAAACCACTTTTCGCACTTGTGTTGGTGCAGGAAACCACTTTTGCACTTGTATTAGTGTGGAAAAAACACTTTTCGCACTTGTGTTAGTGTTGAAAAACCACTTTTCGCACTTGTGTGGTGCAGGAAACCACTTTTGCACTTGTATTAGTGTGGAAAAAACACTTTTTGCACTTGTGTTAGTGTTGAAAAACCACTTTTTGCACTTGTGTTAGTGTTGAAAAATCACTTTTCGCACTTGTGTTGGTGCAGGAAACCACTTTTGCACTTATATTAGTGTGGAAAAAACACTTTTCGCACTTGTGTTAGTGTTGAAAAACCACTTTTCGCACTTGTGTTAGTGTTGAAAAACCACTTTTCGCACTTGTGTTAGTGTTGAAAAACCACTTTTCGCACTTGTGTTGGTGCAGGAAACCACTTTTGCACTTGTATTAGTGTGGAAAAAACACTTTTCGCACTTGTGTTAATGTTGAAAAACCACTTTTCGCACTTGAGTTAGTGTTGAAAAACCACTTTTCGCACTTGTGTTGGTGTAGGAAACCACTTTTGCACTTGTATTAGTGTGGAAAAAACACTTTTCGCACTTGTGTTAGTGTTGAAAAACCACTTTTCGCACTTGTGTTAGTGTTGAAAAACCACTTTTCGCACTTGTGTTAGTGTTGAAAAACCACTTTTCACACTTGTGTTGGTGCAGGAAACCACTTTTGCACTTGTATTAGTGTGGAAAAAACACTTTTCGCACTTGTGTTAGTGTTGAAAAACTACTTTTCGCACTTGTGTTGGTGCAGGAAACCACTTTTGCACTTGTATTAGTGTGGAAAAAACACTTTTCGCACTTGTGTTAGTGTTGAAAAACCACTTTTCGCACTTGTGTTAGTGTTGAAAAACCACTTTTCGCACTTGTGTTAGTGTTGAAAAACCACTTTTCGCACTTGTGTTGGTGCAGGAAACCACTTTTGCACTTGTATTAGTGTGGAAAAAACACTTTTTGCACTTGTGATAGTGTTGAAAAACCACTTTTCGCACTTGTGTTAGTGTTGAAAAACCACTTTTCGCACTTGTGTTAGTGTTGAAAAACCACTTTTTGCACTTGTGTTGGTGCAGGAAACCACTTTTGCACTTGTATTAGTGTGGAAAAAACACTTTTTGCACTTGTGATAGTGTTGAAAAACCACTTTTCACACTTGTGTTAGTGTTGAAAAACCACTTTTCGCACTTGTGTTAGTGTTGAAAAACCACTTTTCGCACTTGTGTTGGTGCAGGAAACCACTTTTTCACTTGTATTAGTGTGGAAAAAACACTTTTTGCACTTGTGATAGTGTTGAAAAACGACTTTTCGCACTTGTGTTAGTGTTGAAAAACCACTTTTCGCACCTTGTGTTAGTGTTGAAAAACCACTTTTCGCACTTGTGTTGGTGCAGGAAACCACTTTTGCACTTGTATTAGTGTGGAAAAAACACTTTTTGCACTTGTGATAGTGTTGAAAAACCACTTTTCACACTTGTGTTAGTGTTGAAAAACGACTTTTCGCACTTGTGTTAGTGTTGAAAAAACCACTTTTCGCACTTGTGTTGGTGCAGGAAACCACTTTTTCACTTGTATTAGTGTGGAAAAAAACACTTTTCGCACTTTTGTTGGTGTTGAAAAACCACTTTTCGCACTTGTGTTAGTGTTGAAAAACCACTTTTCGCACTTGTGTTAGTGTTGAAAAACCACTTTTCGCACTTGTGTTGGTGCAGGAAACCACTTTTGCACTTGTATTAGTGTGGAAAAAACACTTTTCGCACTTGTGTTAGTGTTGAAAAAACCACTTTTCGCACTTGTGTTAGTGTTGAAAAAACCTTTTTCGCACTTGTGTTAGTGTTGAAAAACCACTTTTCGCACTTGTGTTGGTGCAGGAAACCACTTTTGCACTTGTATTAGTGTGGAAAAAACACTTTTTGCACTTGTGATAGTGTTGAAAAACCACTTTTCGCACTTGTGTTAGTGTTGAAAAACCACTTTTCGCACTTGTGTTAGTGTTGAAAAACCACTTTTCGCACTTGTGTTGGTGCAGGAAACCACTTTTGCACTTGTATTAGTGTGGAAAAAACACTTTTTGCACTTGTGATAGTGTTGAAAAACCACTTTTCACACTTGTGTTAGTGTTGAAAAACGACTTTTCGCACTTGTGTTAGTGTTGAAAAACCACTTTTCGCACTTGTGTTGGTGCAGGAAACCACTTTTTCACTTGTATTAGTGTGGAAAAAACACTTTTCGCACTTGTGTTGGTGTTGAAAAACCACTTTTCGCACTTGTGTTAGTGTTGAAAAACCACTTTTCGCACTTGTGTTAGTGTTGAAAAACCACTTTTCGCACTTGTGTTGGTGCAGGAAACCACTTTTGCACTTGTATTAGTGTGGAAAAAACACTTTTCGCACTTGTGTTAGTGTTGAAAAACCACTTTTCGCACTTGTGTTAGTGTTGAAAAACCACTTTTCGCACTTGTGTTGGTGCAGGAAACCACTTTTGCACTTGTATTAGTGTGGAAAAAACACTTTTCGCACTTGTGTTAGTGTTGAAAAAACACTTTTCGCACTTGTGTTAGTGTTGAAAAACCACTTTTCGCACTTGTGTGGTGCAGGAAACCACTTTTGCACTTGTATTAGTGTGGAAAAAACACTTTTTGCACTTGTGTTAGTGTTGAAAAACCACTTTTTGCACTTGTGTTAGTGTTGAAAAATCACTTTTCGCACTTGTGTTGGTGCAGGAAACCACTTTTGCACTTATATTAGTGTGGAAAAAACACTTTTCGCACTTGTGTTAGTGTTGAAAAACCACTTTTCGCACTTGTGTTAGTGTTGAAAAACCACTTTTCGCACTTGTGTTAGTGTTGAAAAACCACTTTTCGCACTTGTGTTGGTGCAGGAAACCACTTTTGCACTTGTATTAGTGTGGAAAAAACACTTTTCGCACTTGTGTTAATGTGAAAAACCACTTTTCGCACTTGAGTTAGTGTTGAAAAACCACTTTTCGCACTTGTGTTGGTGTAGGAAACCACTTTTGCACTTGTATTAGTGTGGAAAAAACACTTTTCGCACTTGTGTTAGTGTTGAAAAACCACTTTTCGCACTTGTGTTAGTGTTGAAAAACCACTTTTCGCACTTGTGTTAGTGTTGAAAAACCACTTTTCGCACTTGTGTTGGTGCAGGAAACCACTTTTGCACTTGTATTAGTGTGGAAAAAACACTTTTCGCACTTGTGTTAGTGTTGAAAAAACTACTTTCGCACTTGTGTTGGTGCAGGAAACCACTTTTGCACTTGTATTAGTGTGGAAAAAACACTTTTCGCACTTGTGTTAGTGTTGAAAAACCACTTTTCGCACTTGTGTTAGTGTTGAAAAACCACTTTTCGCACTTGTGTTAGTGTTGAAAAACCACTTTTCGCACTTGTGTTGGTGCAGGAAACCACTTTTGCACTTGTATTAGTGTGGAAAAAACACTTTTTGCACTTGTGATAGTGTTGAAAAACCACTTTTCGCACTTGTGTTAGTGTTGAAAAACCACTTTTCGCACTTGTGTTAGTGTTGAAAAACCACTTTTTCGCACTTGTGTTGGTGCAGGAAACCACTTTTGCACTTGTATTAGTGTGGAAAAAACACTTTTTGCACTTGTGATAGTGTTGAAAAACCACTTTTCACACTTGTGTTAGTGTTGAAAAACGACTTTTCGCACTTGTGTTAGTGTTGAAAAACCACTTTTCGCACTTGTGTTGGTGCAGGAAACCACTTTTTCACTTGTATTAGTGTGGAAAAAACACTTTTCGCACTTGTGTTGGTGTTGAAAAACCACTTTTCGCACTTGTGTTAGTGTTGAAAAACCACTTTTCGCACTTGTGTTAGTGTTGAAAAACCACTTTTCGCACTTGTGTTGGTGCAGGAAACCACTTTTGCACTTGTATTAGTGTGGAAAAAACACTTTTCGCACTTGTGTTAGTGTTGAAAAACCACTTTTCGCACTTGTGTTAGTGTTGAAAAAACCTTTTTCGCACTTGTGTTAGTGTTGAAAAACCACTTTTCGCACTTGTGTTGGTGCAGGAAACCACTTTTGCACTTGTATTAGTGTGGAAAAAACACTTTTTGCACTTGTGATAGTGTTGAAAAACCACTTTTCGCACTTGTGTTAGTGTTGAAAAACCACTTTTCGCACTTGTGTTAGTGTTGAAAAACCACTTTTCGCACTTGTGTTGGTGCAGGAAACCACTTTTGCACTTGTATTAGTGTGGAAAAAACACTTTTTGCACTTGTGATAGTGTTGAAAAACCACTTTTCACACTTGTGTTAGTGTTGAAAAACGACTTTTCGCACTTGTGTTAGTGTTGAAAAACCACTTTTCGCACTTGTGTTGGTGCAGGAAACCACTTTTTCACTTGTATTAGTGTGGAAAAAACACTTTTCGCACTTGTGTTGGTGTTGAAAAACCACTTTTCGCACTTGTGTTAGTGTTGAAAAACCACTTTTCGCACTTGTGTTAGTGTTGAAAAACCACTTTTCGCACTTGTGTTGGTGCAGGAAACCACTTTTGCACTTGTATTAGTGTGGAAAAAACACTTTTCGCACTTGTGTTAGTGTTGAAAAACCACTTTTCGCACTTGTGTTAGTGTTGAAAAACCACTTTTCGCACTTGTGTTGGTGCAGGAAACCACTTTTGCACTTGTATTAGTGTGGAAAAAACACTTTTCGCACTTGTGTTAGTGTTGAAAAAAACACTTTTCGCACTTGTGTTAGTGTTGAAAAACCACTTTTCGCACTTGTGTGGTGCAGGAAACCACTTTTGCACTTGTATTAGTGTGGAAAAAACACTTTTTGCACTTGTGTTAGTGTTGAAAAACCACTTTTTGCACTTGTGTTAGTGTTGAAAAATCACTTTTCGCACTTGTGTTGGTGCAGGAAACCACTTTTGCACTTATATTAGTGTGGAAAAAACACTTTTCGCACTTGTGTTAGTGTTGAAAAACCACTTTTCGCACTTGTGTTAGTGTTGAAAAACCACTTTTCGCACTTGTGTTAGTGTTGAAAAACCACTTTTCGCACTTGTGTTGGTGCAGGAAACCACTTTTGCACTTGTATTAGTGTGAAAAAACACTTTTCGCACTTGTGTTAATGTTGAAAAACCACTTTTCGCACTTGAGTTAGTGTTGAAAAACCACTTTTCGCACTTGTGTTGGTGTAGGAAACCACTTTTGCACTTGTATTAGTGTGGAAAAAACACTTTTCGCACTTGTGTTAGTGTTGAAAAACCACTTTTCGCACTTGTGTTAGTGTTGAAAAACCACTTTTCGCACTTGTGTTAGTGTTGAAAAACCACTTTTCGCACTTGTGTTGGTGCAGGAAACCACTTTTGCACTTGTATTAGTGTGGAAAAAACACTTTTCGCACTTGTGTTAGT
The DNA here is from genome assembly GCF_964187855.1 of Myxine glutinosa. Taxonomy (NCBI): domain Eukaryota; kingdom Metazoa; phylum Chordata; class Myxini; order Myxiniformes; family Myxinidae; genus Myxine; species Myxine glutinosa. The sequence goes on from NC_136274.1 coordinate 88,528,395, forward strand.
GTTGAAAAACTACTTTTCGCACTTGTGTTGGTGCAGGAAACCACTTTTGCACTTGTATTAGTGTGGAAAAAACACTTTTCGCACTTGTGTTAGTGTTGAAAAACCACTTTTCGCACTTGTGTTAGTGTTGAAAAACCACTTTTCGCACTTGTGTTAGTGTTGAAAAACCACTTTTCGCACTTGTGTTGGTGCAGGAAACCACTTTTGCACTTGTATTAGTGTGGAAAAAACACTTTTTGCACTTGTGATAGTGTTGAAAAACCACTTTTCGCACTTGTGTTAGTGTTGAAAAACCACTTTTCGCACTTGTGTTAGTGTTGAAAAACCACTTTTCGCACTTGTGTTGGTGCAGGAAACCACTTTTGCACTTGTATTAGTGTGGAAAAAACACTTTTTGCACTTGTGATAGTGTTGAAAAACCACTTTTCACACTTGTGTTAGTGTTGAAAAACCACTTTTCGCACTTGTGTTAGTGTTGAAAAACCACTTTTCGCACTTGTGTTGGTGCAGGAAACCACTTTTTCACTTGTATTAGTGTGGAAAAAACACTTTTCGCACTTGTGTTGGTGTTGAAAAACCACTTTTCGCACTTGTGTTAGTGTTGAAAAACCACTTTTCGCACTTGTGTTAGTGTTGAAAAACCACTTTTCGCACTTGTGTTGGTGCAGGAAACCACTTTTGCACTTGTATTAGTGTGGAAAAAACACTTTTCGCACTTGTGTTAGTGTTGAAAAACCACTTTTCGCACTTGTGTTATTGTTGAAAAAACACTTTTCGCACTTGTGTTGGTGCAGGAAACCACTTTTGCACTTGTATTAGTGTGGAAAAACACTTTTCGCACTTGTTAGTGTTGAAAAATCACTTTTTGCACTTGTGTTAGTGTTGAAAAACCTCTTTTCACACTTGTGTTGGTGCAGGAAACCACTTTTGCACTTGTATTAGTGTGGAAAAAACACTTTTCGCACTTGTGTTAGTGTTGAAAAACCACTTTTCGCAGTTGTGTTAGTGTTGAAAAACCACTTTTCGCACTTGTGTTAGTGTTGAAAAACCACTTTTTGCACTTGTGTTGGTGCAGGAAACCACTTTTGCACTTGTATTAGTGTTGAAAAACCACTTTTCGCACTTGTGTTAGTGTTGAAAAACCACTTTTCGCACTTGTGTTAGTGTTGAAAAACCACTTTTCGCACTTGTGTTGGTGCAGGAAACTACTTTTGCACTTGTATTAGTGTGGAAAAAACACTTTTCGCACTTGTGTTAGTGTTGAAAAACCACTTTTCGCACTTGTGTTAGTGTTGAAAAACCACTTTTCGCACTTGTGTTGGTGCAGGAAACCACTTTTGCAGTTGTATTAGTGTGGAAAAAACACTTTTCGCACTTGTGTTAGTGTTGAAAAACCACTTTTCGCACTTGTGTTAGTGTTGAAAAACCACTTTTTGCACTTGTGTTAGTGTTGAAAAACCACTTTTCGCACTTGTGTTGGTGCAGGAAACCACATTTGCACTTGTATTAGTGTGGAAAAAACACTTTTTGCACTTGTGATAGTGTTGAAAAACCACTTTTGGCACTTGTGTTAGTGTTGAAAAACCACTTATCGCACTTGTGTTAGTGTTGAAAAACCACTTTTCGCACTTGTGTTGGTGCAGGAAACCACATTTGCACTTGTATTAGTGTGGAAAAAAACACTTTTTGCACTTGTGTTAGTGTTGAAAAACCACTTTTTGCACTTGTGTTAGTGTTGAAAAATCACTTTTCGCACTTGTGTTGGTGCAGGAAAACCACTTTTGCACTTGTATTAGTGTGGAAAAAACACTTTTCGCACTTGTGTTAGTGTTGAAAAACCACTTTTCGCACTTGTGTTAGTGTTGAAAAACCACTTTTCGCACTTGTGTTAGTGTTGAAAAAACCACTTTTCGCACTTGTGTTGGTGCAGGAAACCACTTTTGCACTTGTATTAGTGTGGAAAAAACACTTTTCGCACTTGTGTTAGTGTTGAAAAACCACTTTTTCGCACTTGTGTTAGTGTTGAAAAAACCACTTTTTGCACTTGAGTTAGTGTTGAAAAACCACTTTTCGCACTTGTGTTGGTGCAGGAAACCACTTTTGCACTTGTATTAGTGTGGAAAAAACACTTATCGCACTTGTGTTAGTGTTGAAAAACCACTTTTCGCACTTGTGTTAGTGTTGAAAAACCACTTTTCGCACTTGTGTTAGTGTTGAAAAACCACTTTTTGCAATTGTGTTAGTGCAGGAAACCACTTTTGCAGTTGTATTAGTGTGGAAAAAACACTTTTCGCACTTATGTTAGTGTTGAAAAACCACTTTTCGCTCTTGTGTTAGTGTTGAAAAACCACTTTTCGCACTTGTGTTAGTGTTGAAAAACCACTTTTCGTGCTTGTGTTGGTGCAGGAAACCACTTTTGCACTTGTATTAGTGTGGAAAAAACACTTTTCGCACTTGTGTTAGTGTTGAAAAACCACTTTTCGCACTTGTGTTAGTGTTGAAAAACCACTTTTTGCACTTGTGTTAGTGTTGAAAAATCACTTTTCGCACATGTGTTGGTGCAGGAAACCACTTTTGCACTTGTATTAGTGTGGAAAAAACACTTTTCGCACTTGTGTTAGTGTTGAAAAACCACTTTTCGCACTTGTGTTAGTGTTGAAAAACCACTTTTCGCACTTGTGTTAGTGTTGAAAAACCACTTTTCGCACTTGTGTTGGTGCAGGAAACCACTTTTGCACTTGTATTAGTGTGGAAAAAACACTTTTCACACTTGTGTTAGTGTTGAAAAACCACTTTTTCGCACTTGTGTTAGTGTTGAAAAACCACTTTTCGCACTTGAGTTAGTGTTGAAAAACCACTTTTCGCACTTGTGTTGGTGCAGGAAACCACTTTTGCACTTGTATTAGTGTGGAAAAAACACTTTTCGCACTTGTGTTAGTGTTGAAAAACCACTTTTCGCACTTGTGTTAGTGTTGAAAAACCACTTTTCGCACTTGTGTTAGTGTTGAAAAACCACTTTTCGCACTTGTGTTGGTGCAGGAAACCACTTTTGCACTTGTATTAGTGTGGAAAAAACACTTTTCGCACTTGTGTTAGTGTTGAAAAACCACTTTTCGCACTTGTGTTAGTGTTGAAAAACCACTTTTCACACTTGTGTTGGTGCAGGAAACCACTTTTGCACTTGTATTAGTGTGGAAAAAACACTTTTCGCACTTGTGTTAGTGTTGAAAAACCACTTTTCGCACTTGTGTTGGTGCAGGAAACCACTTTTGCACTTGTATTAGTGTGGAAAAAACACTTTTCGCACTTGTGTTAGTGTTGAAAAACCACTTTTCGCACTTGTGTTAGTGTTGAAAAATCACTTTTCGCACTTGTGTTGGTGCAGGAAACCACTTTTGCACTTGTATTAGTGTAGAAAAACACTTTTCGCACTTGTGTTAGCGTTGAAAAATCACTTTTCGCACTTGTGTTAGTGTTGAAAAACCTCTTTTCGCACTTGTGTTGATGCAGGAAACCACTTTTGCACTTGTATTAGTGTGGAAAAAAACACTTTTCGCACTTGTGTTAGTGTTTAAAAACCACTTTTCGCAGTTGTGTTAGTGTTGAAAAACCACTTTTCGCACTTGTGTTAGTGTTGAAAAACCACTTTTCGCACTTGTGTTGGTGCAGGAAACCACTTTTCGCACTTGTGTTGGTGTGGAAAAAACACTTTTCGCACTTGTGTTAGTGTTGAAAAACCACTTTTCGCACTTGTGTTAGTGTTGAAAAACCACTTTTCGCACTTGTGTTAGTGTTGAAAAACCACTTTTCGCACTTGTGTTGGTGCAGGAAACCACATTTGCACTTGTATTAGTGTGGAAAAAAACACTTTTTGCACTTGTGATAGTGTTGAAAAACCACTTTTGGCACTTGTGTTAGTGTTGAAAAACCACTTTTCGCACTTGTGTTAGTGTTGAAAAACCACTTTTCGCACTTGTGTTGGTGCAGGAAACCACTTTTGCACTTGTATTAGTGTGGAAAAAACACTTTTCGCACTTGTGTTAGTGTTGAAAAACCACTTTTCGCACTTGTGTTAGTGTTGAAAAAACCACTTTTTGCACTTGAGTTAGTGTTGAAAAACCACTTTTCGCACTTGTGTTGGTGCAGGAAACCACTTTTGCACTTGTATTAGTGTGGAAAAAACACTTATCGCACTTGTGTTAGTGTTGAAAAACCACTTTTCGCACTTGTGTTAGTGTTGAAAAACCACTTTTCGCACTTGTGTTAGTGTTGAAAAACCACTTTTTGCAATTGTGTTAGTGCAGGAAACCACTTTTGCAGTTGTATTAGTGTGGGAAAAACACTTTTCGCACTTATGTTAGTGTTGAAAAACCACTTTTCGCTCTTGTGTTAGTGTTGAAAAACCACTTTTCGCACTTGTGTTAGTGTTGAAAAACCACTTTTCGTGCTTGTGTTGGTGCAGGAAACCACTTTTGCACTTGTATTAGTGCTGGAAAAAACACTTTTCGCACTTGTGTTAGTGTTGAAAAACCACTTTTCGCACTTGTGTTAGTGTTGAAAAACCACTTTTTTGCACTTGTGTTAGTGTTGAAAAATCACTTTTCGCACTTGTGTTGGTGCAGGAAACCACTTTTGCACTTGTATTAGTGTGGAAAAAACACTTTTCGCACTTGTGTTAGTGTTGAAAAACCACTTTTCGCACTTGTGTTAGTGTTGAAAAACCACTTTTCGCACTTGTGTTAGTGTTGAAAAACCACTTTTCGCACTTGTGTTGGTGCAGGAAACCACTTTTGCACTTGTATTAGTGTGGAAAAAACACTTTTCGCACTTGTGTTAGTGTTGAAAAACCACTTTTCGCACTTGTGTTAGTGTTGAAAAACCACTTTTCGCACTTGAGTTAGTGTTGAAAAACCACTTTTCGCACTTGTGTTGGTGCAGGAAACCACTTTTGCACTTGTATTAGTGTGGAAAAAACACTTTTCGCACTTGTGTTAGTGTTGAAAAACCACTTTTCGCACTTGTGTTAGTGTTGAAAAACCACTTTTCGCACTTGTGTTAGTGTTGAAAAACCACTTTTCGCACTTGTGTTGGTGCAGGAAACCACTTTTGCACTTGTATTAGTGTGGAAAAAACACTTTTCGCACTTGTGTTAGTGTTGAAAAACCACTTTTCGCACTTGTGTTAGTGTTGAAAAACCACTTTTCACACTTGTGTTGGTGCAGGAAACCACTTTTGCACTTGTATTAGTGTGGAAAAAAACACTTTTCGCACTTGTGTTAGTGTTGAAAAACCACTTTTCGCACTTGTGTTGGTGCAGGAAACCACTTTTGCACTTGTATTAGTGTGGAAAAAACACTTTTCGCACTTGTGTTAGTGTTGAAAAACCACTTTTCGCACTTGTGTTAGTGTTGAAAAATCACTTTTCGCACTTGTGTTGGTGCAGGAAACCACTTTTGCACTTGTATTAGTGTAGAAAAACACTTTTCGCACTTGTGTTAGCGTTGAAAAATCACTTTTCGCACTTGTGTTAGTGTTGAAAAACCTCTTTTCGCACTTGTGTTGATGCAGGAAACCACTTTTGCACTTGTATTAGTGTGGAAAAAACACTTTTCGCACTTGTGTTAGTGTTTAAAAACCACTTTTCGCAGTTGTGTTAGTGTTGAAAAACCACTTTTCGCACTTGTGTTAGTGTTGAAAAACCACTTTTCGCACTTGTGTTGGTGCAGGAAACCACTTTTCGCACTTGTGTTGGTGTGGAAAAAACACTTTTCGCACTTGTGTTAGTGTTGAAAAACCACTTTTCGCACTTGTGTTAGTGTTGAAAAACCACTTTTCGCACTTGTGTTAGTGTTGAAAAACCACTTTTCGCACTTGTGTTGGTGCAGGAAACCACATTTGCACTTGTATTAGTGTGGAAAAAACACTTTTTGCACTTGTGATAGTGTTGAAAAACCACTTTTGGCACTTGTGTTAGTGTTGAAAAACCACTTTTCGCACTTGTGTTAGTGTTGAAAAACCACTTTTCGCACTTGTGTTGGTGCAGGAAACCACATTTGCACTTGTATTAGTGTGGAAAAAAACACTTTTTGCACTTGTGTTAGTGTTGAAAAACCACTTTTTGCACTTGTGTTAGTGTTGAAAAATCACTTTTCGCACTTGTGTTGGTGCAGGAAACCACTTTTGCACTTGTATTAGTGTGGAAAAAACACTTTTCGCACTTGTGTTAGTGTTGAAAAACCACTTTTCGCACTTGTGTTAGTGTTGAAAAAACCACTTTTTGCACTTGTGTTAGTGTTGAAAAACCACTTTTCGCACTTGTGTTGGTGCAGGAAACCACTTTTGCACTTGTATTAGTGTGGAAAAAACACTTTTCGCACTTGTGTTAGTGTTGAAAAACCACTTTTCGCACTTGTGTTAGTGTTGAAAAACCACTTTTTGCACTTGAGTTAGTGTTGAAAAACCACTTTTCGCACTTGTGTTGGTGCAGGAAACCACTTTTGCACTTGTATTAGTGTGGAAAAAACACTTTTCGCACTTGTGTTAGTGTTGAAAAACCACTTTTCGCACTTGTGTTAGTGTTGAAAAACCACTTTTCGCACTTGTGTTAGTGTTGAAAAACCACTTTTCGCACTTGTGTTAGTGTTGAAAAACCACTTTTCGCACTTGTGTTGGTGCAGGAAACCACTTTTGCACTTGTATTAGTGTGGAAAAAACACTTTTCGCACTTGTGTTAGTGTTGAAAAACCACTTTTCGCACTTGTGTTAGTGTTGAAAAACCACTTTTCACACTTGTGTTGGTGTAGGAAACCACTTTTGCACTTGTATTAGTGTGGAAAAAACACTTTTCGCACTTGTGTTAGTGTTGAAAAACCACTTTTCGCACTTGTGTTGGTGCAGGAAACCACTTTTGCACTTGTATTAGTGTGGAAAAAACACTTTTCGCACTTGTGTTAGTGTTGAAAAACCACTTTTCGCACTTGTGTTAGTGTTGAAAAACCACTTTTCGCACTTGAGTTAGTGTTGAAAAACCACTTTTCGCACTTGTGTTGGTGCAGGAAACCACTTTTGCACTTGTATTAGTGTGGAAAAAACACTTTTCGCACTTGTGTTAGTGTTGAAAAACCACTTTTCGCACTTGTGTTAGTGTTGAAAAACCACTTTTCGCACTTGTGTTGGTGCAGGAAACCACTTTTGCACTTGTATTAGTGTGGAAAAAACACTTTTCGCACTTGTGTTAGTGTTGAAAAACCACTTTTCGCACTTGTGTTAGTGTTGAAAAACCACTTTTCGCACTTGTGTTGGTGCAGGAAACCACTTTTGCACTTGTATTAGTGTGGAAAAAACACTTTTCGCACTTGTGTTAGTGTTGAAAAACCACTTTTCGCACTTGTGTTGGTGCAGGAAACCACTTTTGCACTTGTATTAGTGTGGAAAAAACACTTTTCGCACTTGTGTTAGTGTTGAAAAACCACTTTTCGCACTTGTGTTAGTGTTGAAAAACCACTTTTCGCACTTGTGTTGGTGCAGGAAACCACTTTTGCACTTGTATTAGTGTGGAAAAAACACTTTTCGCACTTGTGTTAGTGTTGAAAAACCACTTTTCGCACTTGTGTTGGTGCAGGAAACCACTTTTGCACTTGTATTAGTGTGGAAAAAACACTTTTCGCACTTGTGTTAGTGTTGAAAAACCACTTTTCGCACTTGTGTTATTGTTGAAAAACCACTTTTCGCACTTGTGTTAGTGTTGAAAAACCACTTTTCGCACTTGTTTTGGTGCAGGAAACCACTTTTGCACTTGTATTAGTGTGGAAAAAACACTTTTCGCACTTGTGTTAGTGTTGAAAAACCACTTTTCGCACTTGTGTTAGTGTTGAAAAAACACATTTCGCACTTGTGTTAGTGTTGAAAAACCACTTTTCGCACTTGTGTTGGTGCAGGAAACCACTTTTGCACTTGTATTAGTGTGGAAAAAACACTTTTTGCACTTGTGATAGTGTTGAAAAACCACTTTTCGCACTTGTGTTAGTGTTGAAAAACCACTTTTCGCACTTGTGTTAGTGTTGAAAAACCACTTTTCGCACTTGTGTTGGTGCAGGAAACCACTTTTGCACTTGTATTAGTGTGGAAAAAACACTTTTTGCACTTGTGATAGTGTTGAAAAACCACTTTTCACACTTGTGTTAGTGTTGAAAAACCACTTTTCGCACTTGTGTTAGTGTTGAAAAACCACTTTTCGCACTTGTGTTGGTGCAGGAAACCACTTTTTCACTTGTATTAGTGTGGAAAAAACACTTTTCGCACTTGTGTTGGTGTTGAAAAACCACTTTTCGCACTTGTGTTAGTGTTGAAAAACCACTTTTCGCACTTGTGTTAGTGTTGAAAAACCACTTTTCGCACTTGTGTTGGTGCAGGAAACCACTTTTGCACTTGTATTAGTGTGGAAAAAACACTTTTCGCACTTGTGTTAGTGTTGAAAAACCACTTTTCGCACTTGTGTTAGTGTTGAAAAATCACTTTTCGCACTTGTGTTGGTGCAGGAAACCACTTTTGCACTTGTATTAGTGTAGAAAAACACTTTTCGCACTTGTGTTAGTGTTGAAAAATCACTTTTCGCACTTGTGTTAGTGTTGAAAAACCTCTTTTCGCACTTGTGTTGATGCAGGAAACCACTTTTCGCACTTGTGTTGGTGCAGGAAACCACTTTTGCACTTGTATTAGTGTGGAAAAAACACTTTTCGCACTTGTGTTAGTGTTGAAAAACCACTTTTCGCACTTGTGTTAGTGTTGAAAAACCACTTTTCGCACTTGTGTTGGTGGCAGGAAACCACTTTTGCACTTGTATTAGTGTGGAAAAAAACACTTTTCGCACTTGTGTTAGTGTTGAAAAACCACTTTTCGCACTTGTGTTGGTGCAGGAAACCACTTTTGCACTTGTATTAGTGTGGAAAAAACACTTTTCGCACTTGTGTTAGTGTTGAAAAACCACTTTTCGCACTTGTGTTAGTGTTGAAAAAACCACTTTTCGCACTTGTGTTGGTGCAGGAAACCACTTTTGCACTTGTATTAGTGTGGAAAAAACACTTTTCGCACTTGTGTTAGTGTTGAAAAACCACTTTTCGCACTTGTGTTGGTGCAGGAAACCACTTTTGCACTTGTATTAGTGTGGAAAAAACACTTTTCGCACTTGTGTTAGTGTTGAAAAACCACTTTTCGCACTTGTGTTATTGTTGAAAAACCACTTTTCGCACTTGTGTTAGTGTTGAAAAACCACTTTTCGCACTTGTGTTGGTGCAGGAAACCACTTTTGCACTTGTATTAGTGTGGAAAAAACACTTTTCGCACTTGTGTTAGTGTTGAAAAACCACTTTTCGCACTTGTGTTAGTGTTGAAAAAACACATTTCGCACTTGTGTTAGTGTTGAAAAACCACTTTTCGCACTTGTGTTGGTGCAGGAAACCACTTTTGCACTTGTATTAGTGTGGAAAAAACACTTTTTGCACTTGTGATAGTGTTGAAAAAACCACTTTTCGCACTTGTGTTAGTGTTGAAAAACCACTTTTCGCACTTGTGTTAGTGTTGAAAAACCACTTTTCGCACTTGTGTTGGTGCAGGAAACCACTTTTGCACTTGTATTAGTGTGGAAAAAACACTTTTTGCACTTGTGATAGTGTTGAAAAACCACTTTTCACACTTGTGTTAGTGTTGAAAAACCACTTTTCGCACTTGTGTTAGTGTTGAAAAAACCACTTTTCGCACTTGTGTTGGTGCAGGAAACCACTTTTTCACTTGTATTAGTGTGGAAAAAACACTTTTCGCACTTGTGTTGGTGTTGAAAAACCACTTTTCGCACTTGTGTTAGTGTTGAAAAACCACTTTTCGCACTTGTGTTAGTGTTGAAAAACCACTTTTCGCACTTGTGTTGGTGCAGGAAACCACTTTTGCACTTGTATTAGTGTGGAAAAAACACTTTTCGCACTTGTGTTAGTGTTGAAAAACCACTTTTCGCACTTGTGTTAGTGTTGAAAAATCACTTTTCGCACTTGTCTTGGTGCAGGAAACCACTTTTGCACTTGTATTAGTGTAGAAAAACACTTTTCGCACTTGTGTTAGTGTTGAAAAATCACTTTTCGCACTTGTGTTAGTGTTGAAAAACCTCTTTTCGCACTTGTGTTGATGCAGGAAACCACTTTTGCACTTGTATTAGTGTGGAAAAAACACTTTTCGCACTTGTGTTAGTGTTGAAAAACCACTTTTCGCACTTGTGTTAATGTTGAAAAACCACTTTTCGCACTTGTGTTAGTGTTGAAAAACCACTTTTCGCACTTGTGTTAGTGTTGAAAAACCACTTTTCGCACTTGTGTTGGTGCAGGAAACCACTTTTGCACTTGTATTAGTGTTGAAAAACCACTTTTCGCACTTGTGTTAGTGTTGAAAAACCAATTTTTGCACTTGTGATAGTGTTGAAAAACCACTTTTCGCACTTGTGTTAGTGTTGAAAAACCACTTTTCGCACTTGTGTTAGTGTTGAAAAACCACTTTTCGCACTTGTGTTAGTGTTGAAAAACCACTTTTCACACTTGTGTTGGTGCAGGAAACCACTTTTGCACTTGTATTAGTGTGGAAAAAACACTTTTCGAACTTGTGTTGGTGTTGAAAAACCACTTTTCGCACTTGTGTTAGTGTTGAAAAAACACTTTTCGCACTTGTGTTAGTGTTGAAAAACCACTTTTTGCACTTGTGTTAGTGTTGAAAAACCACTTTTCGCACTTGTGTTAGTGTTGAAAAACCACTTTTCGCACATGTGTTAGTGTTGAAAAACCACTTTTCACACTTGTGTTGGTGCAGGAAACCACTTTTGCACTTGTATTCGTGTGGAAAAAACACTTTTCGAACTTGTGTTGGTGTTGAAAAACCACTTTTCGCACTTGTGTTAGTGTTGAAAAAACACTTTTCGCACTTGTGTTGGTGCAGGAAACCACTTTTGCACTTGTATTAGTGTGGAAAAAACACTTTTTGCACTTGTGATAGTGTTGCAAAACCACTTTTCGCACTTGTGTTAGTGTTGAAAAACCACTTTTCGCACTTGTGTTAGTGTTGAAAAACCACTTTTCGCACTTGTGTTGGTGCAGGAAACCACTTTTGCACTTGTATTAGTGTGGAAAAAACACTTTTTGCACTTGTGATAGTGTTGAAAAACCACTTTTCGCACTTGTGTTAGTGTTGAAAAACCACTTTTCGCACTTGTGTTAGTGTTGAAAAACCACTTTTCGCACTTGTGTTGGTGCAGGAAACCACTTTTGCACTTGTATTAGTGTGGAAAAAAACACTTTTCGCACTTGTGTTAGTGTTGAAAACCCACTTTTCGCACTTGTGTTAGTGTTGAAAAACCACTTTTCGCACTTGTGTTGGTGCAGGAAACCACTTTTGCACTTGTATTAGTGTGGAAAAAACACTTTTTGCACTTGTGTTAGTGTTGAAAAACCACTTTTCGCACTTGTGTTAGTGTTGAAAAACCACTTTTCGCACTTGTGTTAGTGTTGAAAAACCACTTTTCGCACTTGTGTTAGTGTTGAAAAACCACTTTTCGCACTTGTGTTAGTGTTGAAAAACCACTTTTCGCACTTGTGTTAGTGTTGAAAAACCACTTTTCGCACTTGAGTTAGTGTTGAAAAACCACTTTTCGCACTTGTGTTGGTGCAGGAAACCACTTTTGCACTTGTATTAGTGTGGAAAAAACACTTTTCGCACTTGTGTTAGTGTTGAAAAACCACTTTTCGCACTTGTGTTAGTGTTGAAAAACCACTTTTCGCACTTGTGTTAGTGTTGAAAAACCACATTTCACACTTGTGTTGGTGCAGGAAACCACTTTTGCACTTTTATTAGTGTGGAAAAAAACACTTTTCGCACATGTGTTAGTGTTGAAAAACCACTTTTCGCACTTGTGTTAATGTTGAAAAACCACTTTTCGCACTTGTGTTAGTGTTGAAAAACCACTTTTTGCACTTGTGATAGTGTTGAAAAACCACTTTTCGCACTTGTGTTAATGTTGAAAAACCACTTTTCGCACTTGTGTTAATGTTGAAAAACCACTTTTCGCACTTGTGTTAGTGTTGAAAAACCACTTTTCGCACTTGTGTTGGTGCAGGAAACCACTTTTGCACTTGTATTAGTGTGGAAAAAACACTTTTCGCACTTGTGTTAGTGTTGAAAAACCACTTTTCGCACTTGTGTTAGTGTTGAAAAACCAATTTTTGCACTTGTGATAGTGTTGAAAAACCACTTTTCGCACTTGTGTTAGTGTTGAAAAACCACTTTTCGCACTTGTGTTAGTGTTGAAAAACCACTTTTCGCACTTGTGTTAGTGTTGAAAAACCACTTTTCACACTTGTGTTGGTGCAGGAAACCACTTTTGCACTTGTATTAGTGTGGAAAAAACACTTTTCGAACTTGTGTTGGTGTTGAAAAACCACTTTTCGCACTTGTGTTAGTGTTGAAAAAACACTTTTCGCACTTGTGTTAGTGTTGAAAAACCACTTTTTGCACTTGTGTTAGTGTTGAAAAACCACTTTTCGCACTTGTGTTAGTGTTGAAAAACCACTTTTCGCACATGTGTTAGTGTTGAAAAACCACTTTTCACACTTGTGTTGGTGCAGGAAACCACTTTTGCACTTGTATTCGTGTGGAAAAAACACTTTTCGAACTTGTGTTGGTGTTGAAAAACCACTTTTCGCACTTGTGTTAGTGTTGAAAAAACACTTTTCGCACTTGTGTTGGTGCAGGAAACCACTTTTGCACTTGTATTAGTGTGGAAAAAACACTTTTTGCACTTGTGATAGTGTTGCAAAACCACTTTTCGCACTTGTGTTAGTGTTGAAAAACCACTTTTCGCACTTGTGTTAGTGTTGAAAAACCACTTTTCGCACTTGTGTTGGTGCAGGAAACCACTTTTGCACTTGTATTAGTGTGGAAAAAACACTTTTTGCACTTGTGATAGTGTTGAAAAACCACTTTTCGCACTTGTGTTAGTGTTGAAAAACCACTTTTCGCACTTGTGTTAGTGTTGAAAAACCACAAATGTTCTCGGGAACTTGTGAACCAATGTAAATTGTTATAAGGTAGGACATAATCGGGATATTGATCACATTGTCAAAGATTTATATTTCATGTGTAGTAACACCTGAACAAATCATTAAATCAGGGGTGTACATGTTTTTTTTGTTTTTTTTTGTTTTTTTAGCATAACCAAAGTACATATGAATGTATTCAATAAATGTTCAAAATTGTTTTTCTCTTTTTTCTTACAAAACAAAAAAATACCCAAAATTCTATCACCCAGAATCTCAAATATTATCATGTATTTCATCAACATTTGCCAGCAACAATCATGGGGTCCTCTCACCACAAGGTGAGAAGGAAATCAATCTTACTGTAACTTTTAAAGACTTCGTCTTCTTTCATCAACCTTACTTTCATATTTTACTTCCAAAATATCTCATGTAATTCAGATGCTCAATTTTTCCCAAATCAAATCAAAAATCCAAAATTAACCATTTATGTATTTTTATCATAATTATCACAGATTTCCTTTGTATCAATTCCCAACAAAACCCGTCTGTATATGTTTCACATTAATTTCAGCCCACAATTCCTTGAGATCATCCTTTCCTCCCTTTTTCTTTATTTTCTAACAAATAAAACAAAAAAATAATAATAATAGGCCTCAATTTTACATCCTTAACAATTTTCTTTCACATTATTTTCATTATCTCACATTCATTTTTTACAAAATCAGTTGCCAAGATCTGTATTTTCCTCTTCTCCTTTTTACTAATAACAACCATTTTCTCTTGCCATGGAATAGTCCAATATTCATATAAATAATTATCATTACATAATTGAAGCATATCATCAAAATATGGATGCGGATATGATGATTGGATGCTGTAGACTAAATAATGTCCAAATCTGGAGTGAAATCTGACAGAATTTACCACATCTCGCGATTGGTGAATGCTATTCAGGCTGCTTTTGCAAGCCATGGCGTTACAGTAGACAGACCTACATTTTTGTTTTATTCACAAGGCTGGGGAAGTTTTGTTGTGTTTATAGCAGCCATTTTTTAAAATGTGTTTGCTCTCAGTCGTTTCCACATTATTTGATGCGTGAAATCGATCTGTTTTTAAAATTCCTCAGCCATTTCACCAAGAAGCAATCGGCTTGCTATCGCTTGCCAAGCCAGCCGTTCCTTATCACCCATTTCGCTGGAGTGCTTAAGTCGCTTGGTGAAGGCTCCACAAATGAAGTGAGAAATGCCTGTGTACTTAATTAATTAGTGACAAGGCCGGGGAAGTTTGGGTGTGTTATAAGACCCTCTTTGAATATGATTAACGAGGTGAACCACCACTTAGTGAACACTATTCAGTCTGCTTTTGCAAGCCATGGCGTTACAGTAAACAGAGCTGCCTTTTTGTTTTCACGTTCCCATTTTTTCATTGACTAACATTTTTGTGCGATATAGTCACTCACTCCTCCCTGCTTCCTCGCTCCATCCTCCCTCCCTCTTTCCACCTCCACCCTCCCTTCTTCTCACCTCCTCCCACTCCACTGTTCTCCCTTCCCTCCTCCCCTCCCTCCCCCTCCTCCCCCTCCTCCCCTCCCTCCACCTTCCCCCTCCTCCCTTCCCTTCCCCTTCCCCCCTCCCCCTTCCCCCCTCCCCCTTCCCCCCTCCCTCCCCCTTCCCCCCTCCCCTCCCCCTTCCCCCCTCCCCTCCCCCTTCCCCCCTCCCCTCCCCCTTCCCCCCTCCCCTCCCTCTTCCCCCCTCTCCTCCCTCCCCCTTCCCTCCTCCACTCCCTCTCCCCTTCCCTCCTCCACTCCCTTCCCCCTTCCCTCCTCGCCCCCCTTCCCCCCTCCCCTTCCCTCCTCCACTCCCTCTCCCCTTCCCTCCTCGCCTCCCTCCCCCTTCCCTCTCCCTCCTCCTGCTCCAGCCTCTCTTCCCCCTCCTCCTGCTCCAGCCTCTCTTCCCCCACCTGCTCGCTTTATATTTCCGTCAAGAAGCGACTCAATGTGAATAGTTTACGTTTTGTATTCCGGAGTAGACCAGAAAATCACAATACAGAATCACGTTCAATCAAAATCATCCGTCCAAAACTTTTTGAGATATCCTGCTATGTTTCGTTTTTGGCCCCATCTGCCAATGGTGAAGAATCACTTGAAAAATTCCACGAGCTGGATCCAGATCCGGATCTTCACCAAAATGGAATCAATTCTTCCTTGTTGCACACACAACCTGTCCACCAAGTTTCGTCCAAATCCGTTCATAACCTTTTGAGATATCCTGCTACATGTTGGTTTATCATCTACATGTTGATATCCACAACTCTAACGGCTCCCAGAGCCCACCTGTGGCCTCACCTGGCTGACATCCTAACAGTGGCGGAGTGCCCATTTAACTACACACACTAACAGGCCACACGCCCAGCCATTTCCACGTCACTAATGCACCCATCCAAAAACCATTCTTCCACACGCACCACAGATGCCAATATCCAACCACAATTTACCTATACCCTCTATCTAACACTTACACTACCCTCCCCGGGTATTCGTGATGGGGGTCCACTCTTCCCCCATTCACACCTCCGCACCATCCACTCCACTCCATAGTTTCCACCATACTCACTCCACGACCATCCATTCCAATACTCCATATACTCCACACTCCATGTATTCCACACAACCATTCTCCATACACCTGTTGTTGCACACCTGTGCAATCACACCTGGTGCCACCTGCCCCCTCCTTCCTTCCTGGACCATTTGGTCAGCACCATACTCATCACCATCACTCACTCAAACACTGCTCCATACACCTGTTCAGTTGCACACCTGTGCAATCACAATACAACTCACAATCACAATCAGTTACTCATACCCTGCTCAATACACTTGAATACACCTCCAACACTCACACGGCATCATCTAATCTACCTGTTGCCCTGCTAACTTAGTGCTCCCCGTCTTCCCTTTAAACTAAGCACATACCACGTCATTATCATCCACACTAACCTACCTGCGTCCCCACTACAGGTATCATCGTCACTACCTAATCTTAACGTTACCTAAGGTCATCTTCTAGGTCCCTACACATTATCCAAACCCTCCCTCGGCGCGCTTACGCTGCCATAAACCCCATAAGTCTAGTGCTCCTTTGCCCCCGTTGTGAGAGATGGCTGAGTTGCCATCCCACCACATCGGGTATCTCTCACTATAAATTTTGCTCATCCAATTGCAACCAATCAAAAATTTCCAATTACTGCCAATTCTATTCACTTTTCTAAATTTCGGATCAAAACACGATCAGTATCATCATCATCACAGTCCGCTTTATCTGAGCCTCGGTGCGTCGTCACATCATTAAAACTCGGCTTCGCAAAGCCGAGCAATGAATTCGGGTGGTTTGGTCGCCTTGGTTGGATCCGTCCGGCATTCACGACTCTGGGGAGGAGGCATGCTCGGGCTGAGGTTCCACGCATCATCGCGGCTCGGTACCTTGCGGTCCCGGGCCCGATGGCTGAGGCTCGCCCGGTCGGAACCCCGTCCCCGCGAGGGGGCACCGTTCCGCTTCCTCCCACTCGCCCTTGAACCGGGACCGGTCGACTCGCCCGACAAGGCCCGGACTCGACCGTGCGGGGCGGGGCCAAGCCCGAATCGGCAACGACGCTTCGAAGAGAAACGACGCAGCTTCGATCCGCGCCGGGCCTGGCATCCAACAAAGCACACCGCGCCCCGAGTGCTCGCATCGGCTATCCGTCGCTCTAACCGCTAACCCGGTTACCGTCGATGCTTCACCTGCATGCTCACACGCATACGCTACCCCTTTCACCCTCACCGAGCTCGGTGCTCCAACGCCGTCCGTACATTCCACCAACGCACTCCCTGTTACACACCACACCTCTCGCGCACACTCTCTTAACACACCTCGCGCACCGTCTTGTGCACTCTCCCTCGGTACGTACTCCGTACCACTCACCATGGGCGTGCACCCTTGCATCCACCCACTAATGCGCTCAGATGGGCTCACCCACACCCGCGCCACAACCAACTCAGGTGTGCTTCCTCGCACACGTTCCACCACCACCTTACTCTCCGTGTCACACTCCATACACCCCGACGTGCATTCTCGCTCGCACTCGGTTTCACACTCGCGCTCCGATGTGCCCTCTCGCACCTGCGCCATCACCAACTCACTCTCCGTGTCACACTCCGTACACCCCGACGTGCATTCTCGCTCGCACTCGGTTTCACACTCGCGCTCCGATGTGCCCTCTCGCACCTGCGCCATCACCAACTCACTCTCCGTGTCACACTCGGTACACCCCGACGTGCATTCTCGCTCGCACTCGGTTTCACACTCGTGCTCCGATGTGCTCCCTCGCGCTCGCGCTACCACCAACTCATTCTCCGTGTCACACTCACCCTCGCATGTATACTCCGTCGTGCATTCCCGCTCACACTCGGTTTCACTCCCACACTTTATAACACACCCACTCGCCGACGCACACCTTTTCCTCACACGCGTGCCATTTCCACTCACACGGGACCCTTCACCAACGCCCGGATGCTTCCTCGATCCCAAGCGCGCGAAAATTATTTTGTCGCCAAACATCCTCTTACAAAATCTCCCCACACAATACACAGCACGACTCACCTGGGGGATCCTTTTCTCCACGCGCACCTGCAAACTTCCATTCGGGTTAAGCACAGCATCGTGATGTGAGCAGGGACTTTGCACATTTTCCATTTCTCCCTGCAATTCCCGGGCTACCTCCGTCGTCTCTTCAATTTTAACTATACCCGCTACTTTTGCTTTTTCGACCGCTGGCTTTATTAAAATTCCCTCTACTTCAGCGGTCGCCGGCTGCCCCATACCCCGGGTCGCGATTTCTACCTCCGTCATTTTACACACGCTTTTCTCCACTTCGCCCAACCAGCGCTTCTCGCCCCGCTTTACCTCGTCGTGCACCCCTGGGACCCTTTCGCCCAACCTGCGGTCTCTGTCCCTCTCCGCTTCCCTTACCTCATATGCGACTCTGTCCCTCGCCATTTCCTCCCTATCGGCCCTCATTTGATCCCCATGCAGGTTCAGGGACGCCTGCATTTGTGCCATAAATTGCTCCATGAGGGCCTGCATTTGGGCCATCTCTCCCACTTGTGCAGCAGGTGCGGCCGCCGTAGCCATGTGCGAGGCGCCATTTTGCGCGCCTGAAACCTCGTGCGCGAGGGCGCCATTTTGCGTGCCTGAAACCTCCTCAACCACCTCCTCATTGTTCTCCTCCCTCTGATCCTGGGTTACTCCTAACCCCTCTTCTAGTTCCCCCACCGGCATCCCGTCGCCTTGACCAGCCATGGCGCGACTTTCAAATTGAGGATTTTAAAAACTAAATCTTGGCCGCTCCAAATTTTGACAAAATTTTTTCTAGATGTTTTATAAATTTGGTTCGGGCCTCGTATTTCACTCCCAGACACCAATTGTTATGGACCGCGGATAAGATGTTGGTTTTTGCCGAGCGGAGGCCCCGCGGCCCTAACAGCTACCCCGACTAACCCGATTCCCGAACGTTGGCCGGATCGCGCCACGGATATTCAATGTGGAAAAGACAAAAGCTACACGGATGTGAAGAAGAAGAAGAAGAAGACGAAAAGGTTGGAAATACTCCTAATTTATTCCTATTATTTACACGCTCAAAAGTAACCAAGGAAGAAGGAAAGATAATAAAATAATTTACAGAAGATATTAGAGACACAGTGCAACGTTAACTTATACAAGCTTAATTAAATACCCAAGGAAAGAACAAACAAAACAAACTCACGTACACAAGAAGGATGGAATCGTTGGAATAAATGCTGGAAGGAGGAATGGGAAGGTTTAGCTGGGGCAGATGGTTCGGCCTTATCCCACACGGGACGTCGGGCTGGACCTCGACGGCCACCGATGCCTCCGCAATCTGGTTCCCGCGGGGTAACGGGTCGACGCTGCCTGGTGGAGTCAATGCTGCTTGTGTAACCCAAAGCTGCTTGTTCTCTGGCTCAACTCTTTCTTGGCATGTCTCTCTGTCCAACCACTCTTTCTCTCTTGGTCCAACCACTCTTTCTCTCTTGGTCCAACTTCTGCGAGCAAGGCGACGAATAGCAGGCTTTGTGCTTCCCTGGATGTTCTCTGGCAGTCCCTTGCGCGCGCGCTTTTTATAGCGCCTCAGGCAATCAAGCCACCGGCCTTCAGGACACGCCCCTCGGTGGGCTCGCTTCGGCCCTGATTGGTGGGCACAGGCCCTCTGACGCCACCCTTGATGACGATGGGCAGACACGCCCTTCTTCCCCAAGCTGAGCACATGTTCAATGGCGGCTTTGGGGCGAAATCAGCAACCCACCGCTGTAGCCAATTGAGGCTTGGAGGGGATGTAATTGGCAATTGAGGCTTGGCAATGACGAAAGGGGAATGTGAAAGGAATCTACTCTATTTCACTTGGTGCAATGGAGTGTCATCTTAATGGAAGACAAGGCCTTACCCTAATACACATAATAAAGATATAACTATCAACCAGGGGGAAATCTATGATTGGCTGACGTGATTGTTTATGACCTAATTATGGGACGCCCTTTGACCTTTATACATAACTGGAGTAAGGAGGGTCCAGAATAAAGCAATAATAATAAAAAAACACAATAAAAAAAACACAATCCTCATATCCACAACAATATATATATATATATATATATATATATATATATATATATATATATATATATATATATATATGTATATATATGTATATATATATATATATATATATATATATATATATATATATATATATATATATATATATATATATTGTAACGAATTTGAGAAGTGTAACGGTTTTGAGAAGTGTAACAATTTTGGAGAAAGTGTAACGAATGTGAAAAGTATGGTTTTGTTGTGTGTAACACCCTCGTAATGTAAATAATGGTCGCAGCCGTCCTCCTAGTTAATTCCATGAAACTTACACACAGGCCACGATATATCTTTTTAAATAGTTTATTTCCTTATTCTATGTCGGCTAAATATGTGTTTCCCACGAGATTGACTCTGCATTGCATCAAACGAAATAAAGCGTAGGCCCCTCCGATGATCCATGGCAGCTCAAGTGCCAGGGATTCCCCCACTTGAGCTTTGACAGCAACCGTTATTGCAGTACTGAACTGCTGTGCAACGTGACGGCGCCTTACCTGCAGCTGCTGACCGGTTTTCGCCATTTGCGGCCATTACGAACAAGGGGAGTGGCTAGAGAAGACGGGTCGCCCCCCTTGTCATAGGGGGGAGGAGTAAGTCGGCCCCGCTCATCCAACCCAGAACAAGGGGTTTGGCTAAGAGAGGGCGGAGCGGGAACCCCCGAGAAAGTGCGCGAAGGTTCGGTGAGGAAACCAGTATAAGCCGCCGTGGGACGCACTCCACTCTCTTGCCCCTCTTGCTCTTGCCCCTCCAGCTCTTGCTCTGACTCCGTCCTCTTGCTTGCTGTCCCTCGTTGTTGCTGGGGAGAAGGAAGACGCCTGATCGAGCAGGTGTGTGCGAGCCATCGTGCGACCAGCTGCGCTGCAGCTAAGGGGGCAGCTAAGGGGCCGCAGGCCACGAAAAGGACGCGCCAGGCAGCAATCCACGCTGGACCCTCCATTGCCTCCCAAAAACAACCATCCATCCTCAAGCCATACCTGCCTGCAATATCCCCCGTGTAAGTGTGAACGTCGTCTGTCCTAATCGTTGTCCTGGGGTTAAGTAAATTGACTAGTATAACCTAACGATGCACTGTGTGACTGCTTCTTCCATCCATTGCTTGTAAATAATTTTGATCGCTCCTTCGTTTTGCTTGTGTGTATAATAAATCCTGTTATTCCTCCATACTCTGTCTTCTTCTCTCTTCCTTCTCTTTCGGTCGCTTTAGAGGTTTCCAAGTTGAATATCTGTGGTGCGATCTGGTCAACGTTGGGGGAGTCGGGCCAATCGGGGATCCTGTAACGGTTGCGGTGGACCATCCGCTCGGCCCAAAGTAACATCTAAACCGCGTCCGTAACAATATATATATATATATATATATATATATATATATATATATATATATATATTGTTGCGGGTATGGAATTTGGCCTCCATATCCGCTTGTAAATATGCCCCTATTTCCCCAATACTCCCCAACTCTCCCTTACCCCATTCCCTAGTCCCATTGTCTGTAAACAACACCCAGTAGAGCCGATCTTCCCCTTCATTCCCCCATTAAATGTCGTGCCCAGGTCCACCGCATCACACGTAGACAACTATAGGACATTTTGCTAGTTATTCTTAGTCTATGTCAGTTAAGGACTTGTTTCCATTAATCTTGACTCTTCGTTGCACCAGAATGTGATTATATGGCACCAGTAGGAGTTTAGGACCTTCCCATACCTCCCCGCATCTCTTCCCCATGAAGAAGCAACAACAACAACAACTACAACAACAGCGCGGCGGCGGCGCGGGGAGTGCGCGTCCTCACTCCGGCTTGGTTAGCCGCCATGGCCCATTTGCTCCAGGTTACGGGGTTACCACGAAGGGGCTGCCTGTCAGCTCCTCGTCAAGGGCGGAGCCCCGGTAACCCCCCCACGCACCGGTAACCCCCCCACGCACCCAATGAGAAGCAACGGACCGATTCCATCAGGGGCGGGGCTAACGAGCCGAGGGCGTGTCGCTCCCCGCCGGATATACGCGACGACTCACCGGATGTAAAGGGAGATGCGCCCCCAGCTTGGAGAGGAGAAGACGTCACCCCCTGAGCGCTGCAATACCTCCCCGCATCTCTGGACCGGACCGGACCGTGTGGATTCTGCCCCCGGAGCCAAGGTGCACCTTGAGCCACCACCTGCCCGCTTTACTTGCCATCGATCCCTGTGTGAGTCCGTTTTTGTCCTGTTTATCTGTCGTCTGTCTGGGGCTACTATAAGGCCGTAATTAAGTGCCCACCTTTCTGTGCTGTCCCTCTTGTCCCTGTAGTCTGAACCTTCCGCAATCTTGTAAGTATAGCCTCTTGAGAACTGTACCCTTGGTGTCGTGGGGCATTTATCCCAGCCGTGTGTCTTTTCCTTAATTGATTTAGCATAGCGCGACCTAGTCAACGTTCGGGTATAATCGGGTAAACGCTGCAGACGTGGTCATACCAAACCGCTCGGTAAACCAACATCCAAAGACCGCGTCTGTAACATTTGGTGTCGGGAGTGAGATCGATCCGGAGCGCGTTTCACGTGCTCGAAATTATAAAGGCAAAATTTGATTGTGTTTTACAAAATATAAAAACCCGAATTTTGAAAGTCGCGCTATGGCGGACCAAGTCGGCTGGGGTCCGGTAGGGGAGAGTGAAGCAGGGTCGATCCAGGACCAAAATGAGGGACATGAGAGCGAAGCAGCGGGGGTAGCAGACGCACAAAATAGCGTCGTTGCGCCCGATGTTGAGGGCGCGCAAAATGGCGCCTCGCAAGAGCGCACGGTAGCCGAGCCCGCTGTATCAACGGGCTTTAACATGCAGCCGATTGACATACAGGCCCTCATTGCGCAGCTACAGGCAGCTGTACAGATGAGTATGGGAGACCAAATTGGAGGTTTGAAAAACAGTATGGGGGCAATGAGGGACGAGGCGAGGGCTGATAGTGAGCGAATGAGGGACGAGGCGAGGGCTGATAGTGAGCGATTGAGGGACGAGGTGAGGGGTACCGGTGAGGGATTAGACAAGAAATTTGGGAAATTAGACGATAGATTAGGGGAAATACAGGAGGGGTTAACGGGGGTAGAAAATAGAATGGCTGCCCAGGAGAAGCAGATAGAGGGAGTGAAAAATGGGTTAGAGGGGTTAGAAAACACTATGGAAGGCAAATTGAGGGACATGAGGGACCAAGCGGAAAGGGAAGTTAAACAAATGGGGCAGCAGATAGAGGGGGTCAGAATGGGGGTAGAATCCAAACTGGATGCTCACAGGGGGGAAATGGAGCAGATGAGGGTGGCATCTGGGCAGGAGATGCAAGTAATGGGAGAGGAGATCAGAAGAGGAGTGAGTGAGGAGGTCGGAGGAGTGCGCGAGGAGGTGAGGCACTGTAAGGAGCGCATGGAGAAGGAGGTGAGAAAGGGGACTGTAAAATTGCAAGGTGGTATAGAGGAGTTGACGCTGGGAGTAGAACAACTGACAGTGGGACAAAAGGAGATGGGGGACCAGGTAAAGAAGAACACAACGGTAATAGAGGGTTTAAAATCGACACAGAGGGAGATGAAAAAGGACGTAGGGGTAATTAAAAAAGAGTGTCAGACGGTACATGAGGACCTGACGAGGAAAATGGACAAGGTGGTAGAAGTGATGGAGGTTAAAGAGCGGGAGGTGCGGGAGCACATAGAAAAAAATTAAGTGGAGTTAGAGGAAGAACTTAAAGGGGCGCACGAGGAGATGAAGGAGGTGAAGCAAAAATTAGAAGAACTGGAAGAAGGGGTGAGCGAAATTAAGAAGCGACGGAGAGAGGATAAGAAAGAGATAAAAGAGGAGGTAAAAGAATTGGTCCAAAGTCTGTGTTTGGATCGTGGTGATGTGCTCATTAACCGAATGAGGGATTCGCAGGTGATGGAGGAGAAGCGAAGAGGAAGAGGACCAGGTGTAAGTGGTGACCAATATGGTCGTGCGTATGATGCGCCAGGGGATTTAAGAAGCTTGGGGGTCGAGATGGACCCGGGTGTTCGTGAGAGGCCATTGGTGAAGTGTGCGACAGGTCTGGTGTGCGAAAAAGGAGGTGTGCGAGAAAGTCCGACTCTGGGGTGTGTGAGGAAAAAGGGCGTGCCAAGGAGTGAGGGTGCTGGCGAGAGTGAGTCGGTCGTAGCGCGTGTGCGAGGGAGCACATGGAAGCGCGTAGTGAGGAGTGTTATGGAGGGTGTAAAGGAAGAGTGTACACCTGTGGTAAGTGTTACAGAGGGTGTGACGGGAGAGTGTGCGCAAGAGTGTGCGCGAGAAAGGTGTGTGACGGACAGGTGCATGGGGAAAGAGTGCGCTGTCAAAGGTAAGGAAGAGAGTACACCTGTGGTGAGTGTTACAGAGGGTGTGACGGGAAAGTGTGCGCGAGAAAGGTGTGTAACGGACGGGTGCATGAGGAAAGAGTGCGCTGTCGAGAGTAAGGGTGAGTGCGCTGTCAAGAATGGAGGTGAGAGTAGTACGAGTGACACGGAGCGTGAGTTGGTGGTGACAGGTGAGAAAGGAAGCACACCTGGAATGGTAGAGCGTGAGTGGGAATGCACGCTGGAATTGGTAGTGAGGCACGTGGTTGGGTGTGCGAGTGAGAGCACACCTGTGATTGTCACAGAGGAGGTGACCGAGAAGGGGGCGCGAAGAGGTGTGTTGGTGAGGTGTGCGAGCGACGAATGTGTGCCAAGGTGTTCGGTGGTCAGGTGTGTGACCAAGGCTGTGAGTGGAATGAGTGTACCTGGGTGTGTTAGAGAAGGTACGAGGAGGATGGGAACAGCTGGAGGTGTGAGCACAAAAGGGGTAGCGTATGCGTGTAAGCATGCAGGTGAGGAGGCATCGACGGTAACCGGGTTAGAGGTTAGAACGACTTATAGCCGAATCGGGCCCTCGGTGCGCGTCGGGCAGCCCGATAGGAAGGGTCGTCATGGCAACCACTTTCTGTTGAGGCGTGCCGGCAGGTCGAGATCGGGACATTGGATGGCACCACGCCGGGGTGGTGCGTGGGATCTCGGGCCGGGTAAGCCCCCGTCCCTGCCCCGAATGCGGGACGCATCCAGCCGCTGGCACCAAACAACCCGCATTCATTGCTCGGCTTTACGAAGCCGGGCTTTGGACGGGAATTGGCGCACCGAGAGGCATTAGTGAGTAGACGGGTGATGAGGTTAGTGTTTTGGCCCCGAAATTAGAAAAAAAACAAAATTTGGTGATTGGCAAATTTTTGATTTGTTGAAATTTGATGTGCAAAATTGGTAGTGAGCGATGGGCCCGGTGGGTAAGGGTGGCATCCCTGCCACCCTTCCCATGGTGGGGGCAAATGCGCAATAGATTATGGGGTGTATGGCAGTGAAAACTAGCCCGGGTGGGTTAGGATATATCGTGATAGGGACCTAGAAGATGACGTTAGGTAACGTTAAGGTTAGTGAGTGACTGATACCTGTAGTGGGGACGCAGGTAGTTTAGTATGGATGATAATGACGTGGGAGCGCAATAGTTTAAAGGGACGACTGGGAAGCGCAAGTTTCAGAGGGGAGGAGTTAGATGAGATGATGCTGTGTGAGAAGTGGAGCAGTGTGGAGCAGTGTATGAGTAATGAGTGTGGTGGATCAGCGCGAATGCGCTTGGGGAGAGAAGGGTGCAGGTGGCACCAGGTGTGAGAGCACAGGTGTGCAAGTACAGGTGTGTGGAGTACATGGAGTAAGTGGTACGGAGTGGTGTGCATGGTGCGAAGGTGTGGATGGGGGAAGAGTGGACCCCCTTTCACGAGTACCCGGGGCGGGTAGTGTAAGTGTTAGGTAGAGGGTACAGGTAAATTGTGGTTGGATATTGGCATTTGTGGTGCGGGTGCAGACTGGTGTTGTGGATGGGTGCATTAGTGTCGTGGAAATGGCTGGGCGTGTAGCCTGTTAGTGTGTGTAGTTGGTTGGGCACTCCACCACTGTGAGGATGTCGGCCAGGTGAGGCCGCAGGTGGGCTCTGGGAGCCGGTAGTTGTGAGTGGGTGCCTGAGGATCCCGGGTGTGGATCGGGCAGCCCAGTGCCAGAGAGGGCACCGAGTGGGGAGAGTGCCAGAGGGCCTTCCCCAGGTAGTTAGGTTAGGGTAAGGAGCAGGTAAGCTCGGAGGCAACTGCAGTGGTGGAGGTGTGCAGGTAGGTAGACCTGCTGGGAGAGCTACACGTCACGGCCCAGAAATTGTGCGAGGGCACCGGGTGATGAATCGGGGGATTGAGACCCCAAATTGATGAGCACCACAGTTTGGTCAATGGGAATTTGGTTCTTAAAACCGCATAGAGTGTAAGATGGCCAATGGTTTGGCAGGGAAAGACCCCGGGTAATGTAAAGTTGTTAAAGTCATTTAGGAAATAGTTAGGGTTGATGAACCTGTCGCACCATACGCAGCCACTTACCTGAGGTGATGATGATGACTCCACACCTGTGCTTTCTTTGTTCTGTGTGCAGGAAATGAGGATTGCTGTGAGGATTTGTGAGACGCATCACGACGTGGATGAGACATTGGAGTGATTCCATCTCTCCCTCCCTAGGAGGGACTGATGATGAATTGGTAATGGCAAATTACGATGTCAAGTTGGAGATGGCAAATTTTGATGAAAGTTGAAAATGGCAAATTTGATTGGTTAGGAGGGAGAGAAGACACCATTGGTTTATGGGAGGAACGGGGAAGACAGTAGAGATGTTTGTTGATTTGTAAAGCAGATGTTTATGGGTAGTGTTGTGTTTTGTTGATACAGTAAGGGGTAAGGGAGGGGCCATGTAGGTTACCTGGTGGGGGGGGGCGTACGGTAGGAACGTACCTGTCTCACCTGGTTCCCATGTGCCCCCAGTGTGCATCACTTTATATTGCATGCACTTTTGCGCCCTTACCACCTTACTCACTTGTCTTGTTTTTGTCTCCCACCTCCGAGGATCTGGCTTTGGGGTAGAGAGAGAGGAGAGAGAGGTGCTGGCTACGCAGTTGTGGGCCTGCACTTTCGCTGCTTGCTGCTGGGATCGATACACCATATGGACCGCAATGTTTGTGGCCACCCACAATGGACCGCAGTTCTTGCGGCCAAGCACCACCCATGGATGGACCTATGGGTCAACGTGGCACCTATGCCATACAAGGTGAACCACTAACAGTTGGCCCCTGGCGGCCACAATATAGAAATGGACGCGGTTGGCGCCTTTCTTTATTTTTTTGAAAGCGGCAAGAAGGCCAAGTGCACCACAGGAAGAGCAAGAGACACCTGCAGGGTTAGGGGTTGTCGTTTTTATTTTAACGAACAATGGTGGTGCACCGGATGGTGCTGACTGTGTGATGGGGTGGTGGTTTTGGTGCTGGGAAGGGGTGCTCTGCACATTATTAAAGGCCGTAGGCCACAGAGCACTCGTGGGTTGGTGTATCGATGCTAGCATGCGTGCTCTCTCTATGCATAACATCTGCATGTGTTCCTCCAAAAACAGGTCCTGGATCGTAGTGTAAATATCAGCGTAGTCTTGTGTAAATAATGCTCCCTACCGGCTGTATGTTTAGTTTGAGGATTCTTTCCGGATTCGGTTATCCTGTGGGTGTGTTTCTGTGAGGAGAAGGGTGCAACGTCGCAGGGGGACATATTTACTCATTTGTGAATATCTGTAAAACTGTCGCACTCAGGGTAGAGTTAATAGTAGAGGGAACTACATCTGAGTGCCACACTAAACTAGGTAAGAATTTATCGGGTCGGGACGCCCCGAGGGTAGAGAAGGGTGCAATGTTGCGGGTATGGAATTTGGCCTCCATATCCGCTTGTAAATATGCCCCTATTTCCCCAATACTCCCCAACTCTCCCTTACCCCATTCCCTAGTCCCATTGTCTGTAAACAACACCCAGTAGAGCCGATCTTCCCCTTCATTCCCCCATTAAATGTCGTGCCCAGGTCCACCGCATCACACGTAGACAACTATAGGACATCTTGCTAGTTATTCTTAGTCTATGTCAGTTAAGGACTTGTTTCCATTAATCTTGACTCTTCGTTGCACCAGAATGTGATTATATGGCACCAGTAGGAGTTTAGGACCTTCCCATACCTCCCCGCATCTCTTCCCCATGAAGAAGCAACAACAACAACAACTACAACAACAGCGCGGCGGCGGCGCGGGGAGTGCGCGTCCTCACTCCGGCTTGGTTAGCCGCCATGGCCCATGTGCTCCAGGTTACGGGGTTACCACGAAGGGGCTGCCTGTCAGCTCCTCGTCAAGGGCGGAGCCCCGGTAACCCCCCCACGCACCCAATGAGAAGCAACGGACCGATTCCATCAGGGGCGGGGCTAACGAGCCGAGGGCGTGTCGCTCCCCGCCGGATATACGCGACGACTCACCGGATGTAAAGGGAGATGCGCCCCCAGCTTGAAGAGGAGAAGACGTCACCCCCTGAGCGCTGCAATACCTCCCCGCATCTCTGGACCGGACCGGACCGTGTGGATTCTGCCCCCGGAGCCAAGGTGCACCTTGAGCCACCACCTGCCCGCTTTACTTGCCATCGATCCC
Organism: Myxine glutinosa; assembly: GCF_964187855.1. Classification (NCBI taxonomy): domain Eukaryota; kingdom Metazoa; phylum Chordata; class Myxini; order Myxiniformes; family Myxinidae; genus Myxine; species Myxine glutinosa. Next base: position 88,556,693 of record NC_136274.1, read on the forward strand.
TGTGTGAGTCCGTTTTTGTCCTGTTTATCTGTCGTCTGTCTGGGGCTACTATAAGGCCGTAATTAAGTGCCCACCTTTCTGTGCTGTCCCTCTTGTCCCTGTAGTCTGAACCTTCCGCAATCTTGTAAGTATAGCCTCTTGAGAACTGTACCCTTGGTGTCGTGGGTCATTTATCCCAGCCGTGTGTCTTTTCCTTAATTGATTTAGCATAGCGCGACCTAGTCAACGTTCGGGTATAATCGGGTAAACGCTGCAGACGTGGTCATACCAAACCGCTCGGTAAACCAACATCCAAAGACCGCGTCTGTAACAATATATATAAACATATATATATATATATATATATATATATATATATATATATATATATATATATATATATATATATTATATATACATATATATATACATATATATATACAAACTTGGCATTTAATATGGAATATTTTTTTTTTCTTGACTTGGGTTTACTTTCTGAACTCGGTATATCAATCTGGTGAGTTTCTTTTACGCTTCGGTGATTTCTTTGTTAAAAGAACCATGTCACTGATTGTCTGTCGCAGCAAGAAGTGATTAACAGGATTATATCACAGGTGGCGTGACAAAATGTACGGACAGGCACATTTGACGATTGGCTTCACAATCGGGTATATAATGGTTGTTTCGTTCTGTATTAGTGGTAAACAACTGCTGCACGTCTACGTCTACAAAAGTTATTGCAAAAGTTATTGCAAAAAAGTCCTTTCAACTACAGACCAATCAGCCTTCTCCCAATTATCAGCAAAGTCATGGAATCCATCATTGCTTTGGATATCAAATCTTTCCTCTTCTCAAATGGCTTGATCTCTGATCATCAATTTGGTTTCAGACCAGGTCACTCCACTCTGGACATGCTGCTTCTGCTGTCTCAACAATGAATAGAGGTCCTCAATGCCAAACAGGAAATTAGAGCTGTCTCCCTTGACATATAACGTGCCTTCGATACGGTCTGGCACCCCGCTCTGCTCACCAAACTCTGCTCCTATGGTATCCATGGAAATCTCCATGCTTGGCTTGCGGACTTCCTCTCTAGTCATAGTCAACGTGTGGCCCTGAATGGGTTTCTCTCATCTCCCCTTCCTGTTGCTGGAGTTCCCCAAGGCAGTGTTCTGGGCCCTGTGCTTTTTCTGGTCTTCATCAATGATCTCTCTGACTCTCTTGAAAATTCTCTCTATCTCTTTGCTGATGACTCCACTCTCTGCCGTTCCATTCCTCAACCCTCAGATCGGCAGTCTGCAGCCTCCTCACTCTCTGCAGACCTGGACAAAATCACAGACTGGTCAAACAAGTGGAACATGTCTTTCAATCCTGACAAATCTCACTCTTACTATGTCTCTCTGAAAAGACCGACTGGACAACCCTCCCATCCACTTTCTGAAAAATCTTCTCGAAGAAGTTCTGTCACTCAAGCTTTTGGGTCTCACTATCTGCCATGATCTTTCCTGGGAAAACCACATTTCAAATCTGGCCTCCAAAGCTAGTCGCCGAGTGGGCATCTTCTGTCGTGCGAAGTCCTTCCTTGGCACACCTGAGCTCCTCACCACATACAAGGCTTTCATCCGCAGCTCAATGGAATACTGTTCTCCCCTCTGGGCCGGTGCTCCTGTCTCACACCTAGCTCGGCTTCACGCTGTTGAAACCAAAGCTTTCAGAATCATTGGAATCTCCTGCGATGAAGCTAACTCCGAGGGCCTTTCACTTACTCACCACAGGCAGGTTGGTGAGCTTTCTGTCTTCTACCGACTCCTCTCCGGCCTTGCTCCCCCAGCTCTCTCTGTGCTCTGTCCCCCCAATATTCCTTCAGGTCGCACAAGATCTGCCTGCAACCCTCTTATGGTTAAACTGCCAAAATCAAGACTCTCTGCTCACCTTCACTCATTCATTCCTCTTTTCTCCCACCTCTGGAACAAACTCACTCACTCTCTTCAATGCCACTCCTACCTCCAGGTCTTTAAAACAGCTGTTCACCACCATCTCTTATCTTCGTCCATCCAAAACCTTGATCTTTTCTACCCCCACTAATTTCACCCCAGATTCACTTTTTTGAAATACCAACTTCCTTCTTGGAAGTCCTTGCAGTGTCTTTGTGTTTTATACTTCTCCCACCTCTCCCCCCCCCCCCCCTTCCCATGCCTCCTCCCCCCCAAGCCCTCCCACAGATCTCACGATGTCCCTGCTCTCAAATGTTGTTTGTGTGCTTCTCCCTCTCTCCCCATCTTGTCTACCTCTAACCTTATTATATGTTTTGTGTGTCTGTTTGATTTGGGTTTTTTTGTGTGATAAATGTTAGTTCTTTCATGAGCCTCGATCCTGTATACAAAAAAAAACAAAAAAAAAAAACTGTTTGAGTTCACATACTGAAATATGCTCCACCTTCAGTAGTTGCCTCTTTTTCTGTGTGTGTGTCATGTGCTAGAATGTATGATTCTCTTTTAAATGTCTACACATTCAAGAATCAAATTATTTATTAAAGCCCGACTCTGATGGCCTTTAATCTCGTAAATTTAAAATTTGAATAAATTTACAAATTCGAGAAGAAAGTATGGTAAATATGTGGTATACGTTTGTTTTTTTAAACAACATAATTTACCATCGGCACTGGACTCGCTTCGCTGTATCTGGGACTGAACAGCATCAAGGGATGAAGTACAATACGAGTGCTCCAGTCGTGTTCTTTTTGCTGCATTGTTGGACGGTTCGGTTCGTGCACTAAATCTGTCCTGTATCGTTTTGGAAGTCTCCGCGTGCGTAGGCCAGAGCATATCCAGGTGTATTGACCTGAGCATGTGTCTTGCAATTTACTTTGTTAATGTTAGTTAGTGTTCCGTAAGACTGAGTCTGTGAGAGGAATGGACACTTACTTCGCTCAAGAAAGAGTTGTCGTTTGGTTTCCGGGGATAACGGTGCATTCATTTCCCGCTGTCTGAACGATTAGAACAACCGTATGCCGAACAGCGCGGCGTTTTTTTTTTTTTTTTTGACTGATGAAAAACGAAGCGAATGCATGCAATGCGATACGCGTTCTGCGAGTTGCGGAGGTCGGGTAACAACATGGCGCCTGTGAGTCACATGACAGCGCTTAACCAATCATAGGGCAGACCAGTTGAACCCGAGTTCACCGAACTCCCTGTCGACGGCTCTGGACGTCACGTGCTGATTATCGGGGCAGGGGTGGTCGTACGAGGAGGTCAAATGGAAATAACATCGATTAACACAATTACAATGTATTAATTCAAGAAAGGATTTTAAAATCGACATTACTATTATTATGATTAAAATAGAATCAGAAAATCCACTTCCGGTGTCGCAAACCATCCCGAAAGCAACTTCCAGAAAATAAATATATAACGATTGCTTTATTTTAAAAATTAATAAACATCGATGATGAAGACTTAAAATCTACAAATTAAACGGAACTCCTCATTATTTGAGGACGAGGATGGCTGACGTCACAAAGCTATCACGTGGTAACGGTGCACGACGGCGACAACAACGACAACAACGACAACAACGACAACAACGACAACAACGACAACAACGACAACAACGACAACAACAATCATAGCGATGCACATCGTCATTGTCGTTGAGCTGGACGTGTTCTCGTGAGATCGCGAATTGTTCGTTGAAATGTTCTCGACACACTCCTCCTCCTCCCCCCTCGTACGATCTTTGCTTCCCAAGATGCGTCATCGTAAGAAGACATCGCAACGGAGGTATCTTGCACGTGTTTTCACAACATTAATGAAGTGAATTTTCTCTCCAAGTCGAGTATTGTGTGCTCACCGATGTACGTACGGCATCACCTCCTCAGAAAAACGACGTAGTGGAGTTTATTATTTATTAATGACGAGTATAAATAACGTCAAAAATGTCGGGTTGGAACAGTTTTTGACGGTACAGCGGCGTGAGCATGCCGACGCCTGGGCCTAGTCTAGTGTCGGGTGCTCATATCATCTTTATTTATTAGACATCCTACAGACGTAAATGGACACTCGTTTTACTCTGCGCACTTTGCACGTCACGGTCAGCGAATGTCACGTCCCTCTGAAGGAGCTGCGCTCCAACGCGTCGAAATAATTTTTTTGTTTGTTTTTTTGTTTTTTTGTATACAAGATCGAGGCTCGTGAAAGAGCGAACATTAATCACACAGAAAGACAAACCGACACATAAAACATATAACATCGGGAGCGGTAGACAAGATGGGGAGAGAGGGGGAAGGACACAAACACAACATTTGAGAGCAGGGACCGAGAGACATGGAGACATCGAGAGATCTGAGAGAGGGCGAGGGCTTTGGGGGGGGGGGGGCATGGGAAGGGGGCGGTGGGAGAGGTATAAAACATATGGACACTGACGCCAGGACTTCCAGGAAAGAAGTTGGAATTTCAAACAAGGTCGATCTGGGGTGAATTAGCGGGGGTAGAAAAGATCAAGGTTTTGGATGGGGGAAGATAAGAGATGGTGGTGAACAGCTGTTTTAAAGACCTGGAGGGAGGAGTGGGATTGAAGTGAGTGAGGGAGTTTGTTCCAGAGGCGGGAGAAAAGAGGAATGAAAGAGTGAAGGTGAGCAGAGAGCCGAGATTTCGGCAGTTTAACCATCAGAGGGTTGCTGGCAGATCTTGTGCGACCTGTCGGAATATTTGGGGGACAGAGCACAGAGAGAGCTGGGGGTACAAGGCCGGAGAGGAGTCGGTAGAAGACAGAAAGACCACCTACCTGCCTGCGGTGAGTGAGTGAAAGGCCCTCAGAGATAGCTTCATCGCGGGAGATTCCAATAATTCTGAAAGCTTTGGTTTCAACAGCGTGAAGCTGAGCTAGGTGTGAGGCAGGAGCACCGGCCCATAGGGGAGAACAGTATTCCATTGAACTGTGGATGAAAGCCTTGTATGTGGTGAGGAGCTCAGGTGTGCCGAGGAAGGACTTCGCACGACGGAGGATGCCCAGTCGGCAACTGGCTTTGGAGGCCAGCTTGGAAATGTGGTTTTCCCAAGAAAGATCATGGCAGATAGTGAGACCCAAAAGCTTGAGCGACAGAACTTCTTGGAGAGGATTGTTGAGAAAGTAGATGGGAGGGTTGTCCAGTCGATCTTTTCGGAGAGACATAGTAAGAGTGTGAGATTTGTCAGGATTGAAAGACATGTTCCACTTGTTTGACCAGTCTGTAATTTTGTCCAAGTCTTCAGAGAGTGAGGAGGCTGCAGACTGCCGATCTGAGGGAAGAGGAATGGAGCGGCAGAGAGTGGAGTCATCAGCAAAGAGATAGAGAGGATTTTCAAGAGAGTCAGAGAGATCATTGATGAAGACCAGAAAAAGCACGGGGCCCAGAACACTGCCTTGGGGAACTCAAGCCTGAACAGGAAGAGGAGATGAGAGAAACCCATTCAGGGCCACACGTTGACGACGACTAGAGAGGAAGTCCGCCAGCCATCCGTGGAGATTTCCATGGATACCAAAGGAGGAGAGTTTGGTGAGCAGAGCGGGGTGCCAGACCGTGTCGAAGGCACGTGATATGTCGAGGGAGACAGCTCTAATTTCCTGTTTGACATTGAGGACCTCCATCCATTGTTGAGACAGCAGAAGCAGCGACCAAAGACGGAATTCGTCCGACTTGCTTTATTGAAACAAAACAGCTCAGGTATTCTGACAAGCCCATTTATCGGGCAGCAATATATATACACATTTATGCCGGGGCGTTTGCCCGGGAAAACCGAGACCGGGCATGCCCGGGTGTCAAGGGCGAGTCCTGGAAAGGCGAGTCTGGACATGCCCGGCGTCCTGGACGCGGTCTGGCAAGTCGAGGCTGGGCGTGCCCGGGCGCTCTGGGCGAGCCCTGGAAAGGCGAGAGCGGGCATGCCCGGACGCTCTGGGCGAGCCCTGGAAAGGCGAGTCTGGACATGCCCGGGCGTCCTGGACGCGGCCTGGCAAGTCGAGGCTGGGCGTGCCCGGGCGCTCTGGGCGAGCCCTGGAAAGGCGAGAGCGGGCATGCCCGGGAAAGACGATACCGGGCGTGCCCGGGAGGTTCGGGCGTGCCCGGGAACAGCGAGTCCGGGCATGCCCAGGAGAGGCGCGTCTGGGCCCGTCCGGACGAGCCCAGCATGGCGATCGCGCCCTGGCCGCGTCCTGGCAGGTGCAAGGCGATTGTGTACATTCAGCGGGAACCGCTACACCTCCGCCTTTTATTTATTGTTATTTAATAAAAACGCTTCCGTACACCGACCTTGAGGCTCGGTTTGCAAGCCACCGTCTCCAATTCCAATGTAAGAGACATGATTACTCTTATTTTGAGTCTTAAGAGTCCTCGGGGTCTTTTGGGACTTTTGCGTAATTTGGGTCTTTGGGGTCCACTGCACCCTCAGGGTCTTTAAGTTTATTTTTGGTGTTTTAGATTGACATCCAACAGACGTAAATGAACACTCGGTTTACTCTGCGCACTTTGCACTTCACATTAAGCGAATTTCATCTCCCTACGCCGTGTATTTATTGTAATTTTAAAACTGCTTCCGTGCACCGACCTTGAGGCTCGGTTTGCAAGCCACCATCTACAATTCCAATGTAAGAGACATGATTACTCTTCTTTTGGGTCTTCAGAGTCCAAAAGGTCTCTTGGGTTCTCTGGTTAATTTGGGTCCTTTGGGTGCTCAAGCTCTTTTGCATCCTTGGGATCTTCAGGTTAATTTGGGTCTTCGGGGTGTTTTCGGTCATTTGGGTCCTCTGCCTCTTTGGGGTCCTCGGTATTTTTGGTCTTTGGGGGTAATTTGGGTCTTTGGGTTCAACTGGGTCCTCAGTGTCTTCAAGAGTCTTTTTGGTGTTTTGGATTGTTTGGTTCTGTGGGGTCATCATGGGTCTTCGGGGTATTTTGGGTTTTCAGGGACTTTTTGGTCTTCTGGTTCTTTTTGATTTTTTGGGGGTCTTTGGGATATTTTAGGTCTCTGGGGTCTTTTGGGTTTTTGGGTCTTTTTGGTCTTCTCGGTCTTTTGGATCTTTGGGGTATTTTTTTAGTTTTCATGGTCTTTTGGGTGTTTTGGGTATTTATGGGTCATTGGGGTCTTTGGATCTTCAGGGTGTTTGGATCTTCAGGGTCTTTTGGGTCTTCTGGATATTTTAGGGTTTTTTTTTTTTTTTGTGTCTTCAGGGAATTTTGGATGTTCATGGTCTTTTGGGTATTTAAGGGTCTTTGGGGGTCTTTTGTGTCTTTGTAGTCTTTTGGGTCTTTAATGGTATTTGGTGTATTTTGGGTCTTTCGGGTGTTTTCAGTCTTTTCAGTCTTTTCAGTCTTTTGGGTCTTTTGGTCTTTATCAGTCTTTGGGGAATTTGGGGTCTTCAGTGTCTTTTGGGTTTTTGTGGTCTTTTGGGTATTTAAGAGTTTTCGGGGTCTTTTGGGTGTTTGGGGTCAATTGGGTTTACAATGACTTTTCTGTCTTTTGGGCCTTTGGGGACTTCTGGTTATTCATTGTATTTTGTGTCTTTAACAGTCCACGGGGTATTTGGGGTGTTTAGGGTCTATTTGGTCTTCGGGGTCTTCTGGGTCCTTGAGGTCTTCGGGTCTTTTGGGTCTTTCCAAAATGTTGGGTATTTGGGTCTTTTGGGGCTTCAGCATATTTTGGGTGTTTGGGATATTTTAGGTCTCTGGAGTCTTTTGGGTTTTTGGGTATTTTTGGTCTTCTGGGTCTTTAAGGGTCTTTGAGATATTTTGGGTCCTTGAGGTATTTAAGGGTCTTCTGGGTTTTTTGGATCTTTGGGGTATTTTTTTAGTTTTCATGGTCTTTTGGGTCTTCTGGGTATTTAAGGGTCATTGGGGTCTTTGGATCTTCAGGGTCTTTGGATCTTCAGGGTCTTTGGATCTTCAGGGTCTTTGGGTATTTTGGGTGTTAGTGGTCTTTTGGGTCTTTAAGGGTCTTGTGGTATTTTGGGTCTTCTGGATATTTAAGGGTCTTTGGGGTTTTTTGGGTCTCCAGGGTATTTTGGGTGTTCATGGTCTTTTGGGTATTTAAGGTTTTTTGGGGTCTTTTGCGTCTTTGTAGTCTTTGTAGTATTTTGGGTCTTTAATGGTATTTAGTGTATTTTGGGTCTTTGGGGTCATTTGGGTATTTAAGGGTCTTGGGGTCTTTTCAGTCCTTTGGGTCTTTGGGTCTTTGGGTCTTTTTCGGTCTTTGGGGAATTTGGGGTCTTCAGTGTCTTTTGGGTTTTTGTGGTCTTTTGGGTATTTAAGAGTCTTCGGGGTCTTTTGGTTGTGTCGTGGAAGTGTAGTGAGACTCAAGACTGCAATGATGTCACAGGTTTACAAAAGATCCGGACTTATTAACTGGTTATTCACTTCATTCCAATACCAAATAGCTACCATTAAACTCAATCGACCAGGTAACTCTATCCTGATAGTCCCTCTTTCGTGGCCGATGTCTTCTCCGCAGCGCCGTATTCGTGGTACGCGTTCATTCCGTCGGGCAGGGCTTCTGAGGATGAGTGCCCTTTGACTCAAAGTCTCTTCTGTTTATATGGGCAAACTTCAGTTAATCCTCTGTGCGTTGAAATCGTAATCCCTTCTCCGCAGCAATGTTACTCAGTCATCCTGCTCGCCTTCCTGGCACCAACTCGCTCCTCCCTGCTGGGAATTTGCTTCATCCTCTTTGCATCCCGATGAAAGACAATAGTACGGGCTTGGGAATGTGTGTTAGCCCGGGGTCGTGCTAAAGCTACACAACAGGACTCCCAGCTTCGACAGGGCGAGATGCATTCCTGACATTCTTATGACCACCTGCTCGTACCTTGGTTCGTTACCAGTTCCAATCAATGAGTTACCAGTTCTAATCAATGAGTTACATTTCCACAGTTGTTTGGGGTCAATTGGGTTTTCAATGACTTTTCTGTCTTTTGGGCCTTTGGGGACTTCTGGGTCTTCATGGTCTTTTGTGTCTTTGACAGTATATGGGGTATTTTGGGTGTTTAGGGTCTATTCTGTCTTCGGGGTCTTCTGGGTCCTTGAGGTCTCAGGGTCTTTTGGGTCTTTCAAAAATTTTGGGTATTTGGGGTCCATTGGGTTTTTGGGGTATTTTGGATTTTCAGAGTCCTTGCGTGGTCTTCTGAGTCATTGGGGCTTTTGGGTCCTTTTTGTCATTTGGGTCCTCGGGGTTGTTTGGGTCTTTTGGATCCTCATGGTCTTTTGGATCCTCTTGGGTCTTTGGGGTCCTTTGGGTCTTTGGGGTATTCGGGGTATTTTGGGTCTTCAGAGTCCTTGGGGTCTTTGAAGTCTTAATTAGCTTTTGTGCCTGTTACAGTCTTCAGGATTTTTGGGGTCTTCTGGGTCCCTCGTGGTATTTTGGGTCCTCAGAGTGTTTTACGTCTTTTTGCCGGTGGACACACAGTCATGTTCAAAGATTGCCCCTTAAACCCCCCTCCCGCCCCCCACTCATATCCCTCCTAAAGCACTACTCAAAGCCTTTAAGACCTAGCCTTATGAAGGGGGACAGACACACAAACACACACACATTGTGTTTTATATGGTGGATCTCTGTGAGGTGGTTTAGGATGAGATACCCTAATTGCGTACGTACTAAATATGTAGATACTTTCCAAACCCTGCAATCCATCGAATAATCCGATTTTTCAATCCCTCATCAGAACCCTCGTAATTCCAATCGGGGAAAGCGAACTCGGTGGTTTATTGATGAGAGTGTCCGCTACATATAGGGGGATGTCGGTGGATCCAAGCCTGGCCGAGTCATTCCATAGACTTTCAAAATGGTTTGTGCTGCTTCCTCTGTTGTCGTTCAGCATTTAAAAGGATGAGAAATACGGGGCCCTTCAGGGGCATTGACAATTGTCGTCCGCCCACAACCCCCTCCCCCTTCGCACGTTTCCGCCCCTCCCCGACCTCTCCTCCCCCCGACTCCCCATCCCCCTCATACTTCTTCTCCCCACCCCCCTCCCCTGTACACCTCCTCTCCCCTCCCTCCTCCCTGTACACCCCCTCTCGCACATTCCCACACCCCCTCTCACACATTCCCACACCCCTCTCGCACATTCCTACACCGCTCTTATACATTCCCATACCCCTCTCACACATTTCCACACCTTCCCACACCCCCTCTCGCACATTCCCACACCCCACATCACACATTCCCACACCCCCTCTCGCACATTCCCACACCCCCTCTCGCACATTCCCACACCCCCTCTCGCACATTCCCACACCCCAGCTCACATATTCCCACACCCCCGCTCGCACATTCCCATCCCCCACCCCACCCCCTCTCGTATGGTCCCACCACCCCATCATCAACAACAACAACAACAACAACATGCATTTTAAGGCCATTTTCCCTGCTAGAGCGGGGGTAAGCCTTGCGGTCCCCATGACAATCTTCTCCATCTTGCCCTATTTTCTGCATCTCTCCTTGTTAACCCCCTTGCCCGCATTTCTTCTTCCACCATCTTTGGCCAAGTCTTTCTCGGTCTTCCCCGTCCTCTACTTCCTTCTACATTCATTTCCATCACTCTTCTCAACCAGGCACTTTCATCCTTCCTCAACACATGACCAAACCATCTCAACCTGTTCCTCTTCACAACATCAATCACAGGCTCTATTCCCATCATTTTTCCCAATTCATCATTTGTCTTCCTCTCTCTCAACGATACTCCGCACATCCATCGAAACATTCGCATTTCCACCCTTTCAAACCTTCGTTGCTGCTCTACGTTCATTACCTATGTCTCGCTCCCATAAATCATAACACTTCTCACACATGCAGCATACACCTTTCCCTTCAGCTTCAACGACACTCCCCTCCTCATCAGCACGCCACTCAGTTCCCGAAACTTCTTCGATGCACATCTCACTCGAGCAACCGTTGCCGAGTCTGATCCACCTTCTCTATTCAGCATGTCTCCGAGGTAGCAAAATGTTTTCACACCTTCCAGCTTCACGCCGTCTCCAAGATCGAATTCAACATTTCCTCCATTTGCAGCTCCCTCTGTGCATACCTTACATTTGAATGTAGCTGCCACATTGGTTAATGACCCTCTCAGACCACTACATTTTTGATGAACCCACTCAGCGCACATTGTACATTGAATGGAGTTCACTCCGACACCCTTCCTGCACACAGCACAGGGCCACTTCCCAGTTCTTTCCACCTCACCACATGCTTTACCACTTGCCATCACCTTCGTCTTTCCGATATTCACCTTCAGACCTTTTGTCTCCATACATTCCTTCCACTTGTTCATCTTTTCCTTCAGTCCATCCATACTTTCCGCAATCAACACCAGATCATCTGCATACAACAACTCCCACGGTAAACCCTCCTTTACGTTCTGAGCCAGCACCTCCATCACAGCTACAAATAGTAGTGGACTTAGTACCGACCCCTGATGCACTCCCACCTTCACCTCAAACTCACCACTGTTCCCGTCCTTCATCCTTACAGCTGTGCACGCGCTTTTGTACATTGCCATCACTACTCTGTTCAACCATTCCTCCACTCCTAACTTCCCCATTGCCCATGTCAATACTTTGCGTGGAACCCTTTCGAATGCTTTCTCCAGATCAACAAACCCAAGAAACAACTTCTTCCTCTTCTCCATGTACTTCTCCTACAACTGCCTCACAATAAAAAGTGCGTCTGTCGTTCCTCTTCCTGGCATAAAGCCAAACTGCATTTCGTCGATCTTCACTTTCTTCCTTATCCTCCTCTCCAACACCCTTTCCAATACCTTCATTCCATGCTCCAATAACTTTATCGCTCGGTACGAGCCTCACTCTAGAGGTCACCTTTCCCCTTGTATAGAGGGACGAGGGTACTCATTTCCCAATCCACTGGAATGCGGCCTTCTTTCACCGCCAGATTACAGATCTCTCATTCTCTTCACACCCCAACTTGCTGCTGCCTTCAACATATCTCCCACAACTCCCGTCGGCCCTCCCGCTTTTCTACTCTTCATTGCTTTTATCGCTTCCTCAACTTCCTTCTCAGTTATCTTCTCTGCCGGTCCTAAAACTGGGTTCCTCTCCATGTTGCCATCCCATTCATTCTCTGTATTCAACAGCATTTCCATATAGCTTTTCCATCTTCCTTTAATTCCATCTGGGTCCACAACGATTTGTCCCACTTCATCCTTCAAGCAACTCACCCCCATCACATCACACCTCTCTTTCGCTATCTGCTTTGCAATCCTGAATACCGCTCTCTGACCCTCTTCTGAATCCAAGCGTTCTCCGAACATTTTCATGCATGCCTCCTGCGCCTTTGCTACCTCTTTCTTTGCAGCCTTCTTGGCTGCCTTATAACTTTCATGCTCTGCTGTTTCTGCTCCCGTACCCTTCACCTTCTGCCACTCCTTGAACTTCTTCCTCTTCTCGTCAATCCTCTTTCCAACTTCATCATCCCACCACCATGTTTCCGAGTGCCTCGGTGGTCCTTTTGTCCATCCACATACCTCACCAACGGCTCCCAACAGACTAGCTTTCATTGACATCCAACTACTTTCAAGCTCAACCACATCATCCTCTACCCTACTCAGCTTCTCTTTTAATGCCTCCCTTACTGTCACCTCTTTCAACCTCCACACCTTCGTTCTCGGTTGGTACTTCACCCACCGAGCTCTCCTCGCACCTTTCACCCTTATGTCGCAGACAACCAAGTGGTGCTGTGAAACAGCCTCCTCCCCCGGGATCACCTTTGTGTCCCGGAGGTGCCCCCTATCTCGCCTACGCACCATCAGGTAGTCAACGGTTGTCGTCGACCCACCTGATGTGTATGTAACAAGCTTATTGTCCTCTTTCTGGAACTGAGTATTACAAATCAACAAATCAGCTCCATCAGCAAACTCCAAAATCCTTTCACCTTCTCTAATTCTCACACCATATCCATAACCCCCATGAACTCCCTCAAAACCATCCATACTCCTTCCCACATGTCCATTTAGGTCTCCTCCTACCACAACAACTTCCTCATCTTTCACGTTTTCCATCAGATTCTCTATCGCACACCAGAACTTGTCCTTCGCTTCATCGCTCCGACCAACCTGCGGAGCATATCCCGAGATGACGTTCACCAAGAGCTTTCCAATCATCATTTTCACCATCATTAACCTATCACTCACTCTCGTCACACTCACCACACTGTCTACAAACTCCTCAGAAAACAGGACACCAACACCATTCACGCTCTCCAGGCATGCTTGCCACACAAACTTGTATTTCTGTCCCTGCCTACCCTTCACCATTCTCACACCACTTCCCTTCCATCTCGTCTCTTGCACACAACATATGTCCACTCTTCTTCTGACCAATACTTCCACCACTTCTCCTGATTGGTGGGTGACAGGGAGCTGTCATTGTCCCTACATTCCATGTCCCAAACCTCAGAAACCGATCTCCACTTTGGGCTGTACCCTGCCCATATGTAGTTGTAATTGTCATGGTTCTCTTTTTGAGGCAATGCTTTCATGGCCGGATGCCCTTCCTTACGCCAACCCTCTTAGTCGTCTCTTACGACACGCAGGGATACGGTGTACCTATTCTAATCCAGGGTACACACTGGGAAACGTTTAAAACATGGAAATTCGGGGGGGGGGAGGGGGGAGGGGCATCACGGCTGCGGGGGCCCCGTCAGCACCACGCCACGTTTGCCCGGTCAGCACCAGAGCGGCCCGGTCAGCACTACACCCTTGGAAAGGACTTCGATGCACGTCGGCCCAGAGCCTGGCGCGAAGTCCAAGTCCACCACCCCATCATTTCAGTGAATTCATCAGTTTATTACCCCGTGAGCAAAGTGCAAGGTGGTAAGGTTAAGCAGTTGGTTCACTCTGTGTGTCTATGATCGAGGAGCAAACTTGATTTCAATTTCATTTGAGATTTTGAACACTACAACACAAATCGGAACATGAAACGGCAGATTAGCAGTAGTTACCCTGCGCTCGCGAAGTTACGTACAGTGCATTCAGAAAGTATTCAGACCCCTTCACTTTTTCACATTTTGTTAGGTTGCAGCCTTTTGCTAAAATCGTTTAAATTCATTTTTTCCCTCATCAATCTACACTCATTACCCCATAATGACAGAGAAAACAGGAATTTCAGAAAGTTTTGCAAATTTATTAAAAAGAAAAAAACTATAAGAGCACCTCCTCCTTTAGAATATTTTAATGATAATCATGACGTCATCGGTCATGTGTTACAGGCGCCATCTTGGAAAAACCGAAAAACGTTGCACCTCTATCTCCAAAACCGCTCCATGGAAAAAAATTGAAACGTAGCTCATTGTAAATAACTCCATGTGGGGAATAGGTGTTAACGATGATGTCATTGGTGCCATAATTATGACGTCATAATTGGACATGGACAACGCTTAGTCTGATCAGTTTGTAATTTATTGAGCATGATCTATGCAACAATTATTTGGAGAATATACATTGATGATGCCATCGCTCATGTGGTCTGGCAGCCATATTGGATCAAAAAAAAAGAAACGTTCTAAAACAGAAGAGTTCGCTCACACCAAGTTGACTGCGCAGGGTAAGTATTCCATGAATACCATCTAGTTTGACTCTGAAATTGGTACGGAATCTTGTCCCGAGCGCACAGAGGAGTAAGATAATTGTTTTAGTCTGTCTGCGTGTCTGCCAGGAGGATGAAATTGAAAATCATTGCAAACATGAAATTTCTTGTTTTTGTGACGTCATAAAAAAAAAAAACAGGCACCAGGCACAAATAACGAATTCAACGTGTTAAATAAGGTGGTGTAAAAATATCAATGGCGGTAAACTTCTGAAAATATTGTTGCGGACGCGGTTAAAGATGTTATTTTACCGAGCGGTTGGTATTGCCGCGACCGAACAGTTATTCCCCGATTAGAAGCCGATTCCACCCAAACGTTGGCCGGATCGCACCGCGGCTGCTCAATGAGGGAAAAGACTAAAACGACGAATGCAAAGAGGAAGACGAAGGCAAAGAAAGGTTTGGAAATACTACTAAATTTATTTACTATTTACACACATAAGCAAAAAGAAAGCGGTCACGTTTATTTACAACACATAAGACGCAGGTGACACAGTGCAAATACTAGCTTACCTACAGTCTTAATTAACCCAGGACAGAACAAACAAAAGACAGACTCACGCGGGGAATGATGACAGGAATGGCAGGAGGTGGATGGCTGGAGGGGGAGGAAGGCACGGAGCTGGCTGGAGCTTTGGTGGAGGTGAACGCTTGGTGGAGCCAACGCGGAGCTTGGTGGAGCCTTGGTGGAGGTGAACGCTTGGTGGAGCCAACGCGGAGCTTGGTGGAGGTGAACGCTTGGTGGAGCCAATGCGGAGCTTGGTGGAGCCTTGGTGGAGGTGAACGCTTGGTGGCGCCAACGCGGAGCTTGGTGGAGCCTTGGTGGAGGTGAATGCTTGGTGGAGCCAACGCGGCTGATGGGGGGTTGGTGTGACGGGTTCTCTCTCCTTCCCTCACAAGCTTCAGGACTCTTTCTCTCTCTTTCTTAGTCCCACCCAGTCCAACAACTTCCTCTCTTGCTTAGTCCAACTCAAGGCCTTTCTGTCTTCCGATCTCCTCCCTCCTCGACTCTCTCTGGGTGCCTATGCCTCGGGTTATATAAGCCCCACCCTTGACCCTTTTGCGAACCTCCCCAAAACGTTCTCTCTCCGCCCTCTAAAGCCAACCCCTCGTTCTGGGTTGGTCGGCAAGGGCTGGTTCACTCCTCCCCTCTATGACGAGGTGGGGACCCGCCTTTCTTCCCCAACCCTGCCTCGTGGCCAATGGTGGATAAAGAGAAAACCGCCCAAAATGCAGTTGGCAATGCGAATGGCAATTGATGAAAAGGGGGAATGGAAGTTTTGGGAGTGGGAATGAAGGGAATCTATCTCTTTCACTTGGTGCAATGGAGTACTTCTATTAATGGGAGACACAGCCTTACCCTAAAACACAGAATAAGATATAACTATCGAACAGGGGTATTCTATGATTGGCTGACGTGTATGCTTGTGGACTAATTATGGGACGCCCTTTGACCTTTACACAGCTCCGGAGGAAGGAGGCGCAGAATAACAATAATAATTATAATAAAGCACACAATCAAAAAAAATACAGTCCTCATATCCGCAACAATATTTTTTCTGGAGCCTTCAAAACTTTTTATTTCAAATGAATTAAATACTTGAACACTGTAGAACACAAATCGCCTTTTTGACCGTTTTTTTGACCTTTTTGACCTCCAGTTTTGAAAAACCTCCAGTTCAGCAGTACTTGGACAAAATATTACCCCATCTCGACCAATCAAATTTAATGCGCTCATGCTCTCAGCTTTGGGTAAATCAAGATTTGGACAAAATCCCGGCTCGTAGGAAACATAGATCGTGCTAGGAAAGGCAAAGCAAGATTTGAAAAGACCTTTTTCTCAAGACTGCGGGGAGTAAGGTGTTCTATGAACTCTCTAGTTTACTTATTATCACTTGCCGGCGGGAGGAAGGAGTGTTGCGAGAGTGCAGAGGACGTACAGGAGCATCATCAGGGAATGAGGTGTGTCAGCTGATGGATGAACATACATTGGGAGCACATTCATTTGTCGACCTGCCCATCTCAACCAAAATCATGGAGTTTTTTTGTTATTTTTTATGCACATTTTCCCGATATTGTTTAATTTTATGTGATGTTTAGTGTCGGGGAATTGTAGTGTCAGTTGTTGAAATGGAGAATGTATATACATCCGGTTTAGCACATTTGCACTCAGTTGTGGATTTAAGGGTTCTGTTCTTTTTCAGGGAACTAAACATGAACAAGTCTACTTGTTCAGATGATGACGGTGTGAACCATTCTTTACCGTCAATTGCAGCGAAGAAACCTAATCTTTGGAAGCGTCTGAAGTAAATCATTTTATTTTCCTCCTCTTCACTTTTTAAACTTGTTTTTGGATATGAACTGAACATCAAAAGAAACTTATCACTTTCATTTTTTGAAATGTGCAGCTTTACAAACACGTTTCTTCAATTGTCATGGCTGATTATGTAACGGAAACTTCACTTCAATCACCTGGTTGATCAACAATGGCATGCTTGAGTGGTTCTGCATAGGGATATTTCCCTTTAATAATGACCCTCATAATGAAATACTTCAGTTCTCATGGTTAGACATTCATTTACTGCTGTCCATAGTCACTCTAGAGCAGGGGTCGGCAACCTTTTTGACATGAAGTGCCAGTTTGAAATGTTCTTGTTAATTAGCGTGCCATATCAACATTAAGTTTAACATTAAGTTTAATTTTGACACCACATCAAAAAAATATTTCCAAGACATGGAATTTTATTCCATCCATATCGGCTACATGCATAGCAACAACATTTTAAAGAAACATTTACCGAACATCTACCGAACCTGAACCGCTTCACTGCAATTCCTGTTGGGAAATGTGAGCGGGAGGCCATACCATCAATCAAACTAAACAAGCAATCTGAGTATTGCGCTGCAATACATGTCCCCTACCGGCATTGGGTAGCACTGTCATAGAAGACAGTATTATGACTCACCGCACTCCAAATTATAGTCTGGAAAACTGTTGGGGAAATTCCCAAAGTTCAAAGTGCCATAACTTTGTCAAAAATGATCGAAACGTCGTGAAGTTCGAACTTGATCTGTAACTTGTCATGACGAAACCATGTACCAAGTTTGAAATCATTAGCATTAAGAGTTTAGAAGAAAAAAAAGTCCGGAAAGCTGTTCTTTGCATGACGGACTGACGGATCGACAGACTGACAGACGGAGGGACGGAGTGCAAACCTATAGTCCCCTACGGTGTATACCGGTAGGGGACTAATAAGACAGGCCGCGTGTTACGAGAAAAACTACTATCCCCATTTTCCTTACTACCACCCCATAAAAAAAACTCAAAATAATGACGAGATCAATATTAAAACGCAGAAGGCAGCCTGAATGATAACAAAGAGTGGAGATGCAACCGCTGACCACCGGATGTTAACAGCACAGCCGCTCTTACAGCACCTCAGGTTGCCGCGAACGGCATATCGGAAGGCACCAATCCTGCATCTCCTGTTTTATATCTGCGATTTTTATACAATTCGGAATAATGATGATTAATAATATTAAAACGAAGAAACCAGTCCGAATAATAATAATGAGTGGAGATGCAGGATGCAGACTAAATGTCTGAGGTTTAAATAAGACAGGTTCCTCCAAGATCCTCTCTAACGATGTTCTAATCATTTGCACCTGAGCTGGTGCACCTGATTCTAATTTTAGGTATTTGAATGAATGAATGGATGAATGATCGTTTTAAGGCCATTTTCCCCGCTAGAGTGGGGGTTAGCCTTGCGGGCCCCATGACAATCATGGTTCCCTGTTTGAGGCAATGTTTTTATGGCCGGATGCCCTTCCTGACGCCAACCCTTAGTCGCCTCTTACGATGTGCAGGGATATGGTGTACCTATTCTAAACCGGGGTACACACCGGGATCATTCATCCCAGCAAGCTGGTACTCAATTTGCCGACCTCGGAAGGATGACAGGCTGAGTCAACCCCCCTGGCGTTAATTCAGCGATCGACCAGGATTCGAACCCAGGATCCTAGGATCCCAAGCCGGCACCCTAACCGCTAAGCCAACACCAGGGTTAAAATATTTGAAGTAGTGATAAATGTAAGGGTGTACTTACTTTTTCCACATGCTAAATTTGCATTTATGTTTATTTAAATTATACAATGGACTACAAAATGTAAATGTATCATGATATTTGTTATATTATATCACCTTTATCTTTCAATATTGTTGAAATGAATATCAAATAGCTGTATGTTGAAATATGTTGAAAAAGTCAAAACTTTACATGGGGTGTACTTACTTTTTCATGTGACTGTACTTATCACGGAGAAGGTGTTGGGTGTTGAGGTAGTGTTGGGGTGGTGTTGGAGTGTATGGAGATGAGAATATTGTGGAGGAGGGGCAGAAACATCACCAATGGATGAACAAACATCTGTTATGGGTACATCTCCTGGTATGGGGTGGCTTCTCTCATAAGGCTTCCTGATGTAAGACCCTGAAGCCGACAAGTCATGGACAACCCCGCCATCTAAGGTGATTAAAATCTGGCAGAGTCCCTGCAGCTAACTTTCACTTTACTTTCTCGGTGACTAATTAGTTACGTCAGATAGTGACTATGCTCTCGGTTCCCACCTTTATCTTTTTATTACATATGGCTGAGCGAAACTGTAGGTGGGATTCCGGCTGGACTAGCATAGTGAATCAGTGGGGCACAACCTCCCTTCCATTTATTGTATGCTACATCTAACCAATGAAGGAAAGAGGGAATCGAGCAGGTTTGGAAACAAGAAATCTTGCATTAAACAGGCATGTATTTACAAGAGAATGCAGTGTGACATAAGAAACAATCCTATCCTTAGCATTCAATGAAACCCCTTGTACAACCGGCTTTAAATAAAATACAGGTAGGCGCCACGTTAATCCGGGGGAATTATATATAAAAGGGGACATAAAGGAAGCAGTTGGTGCATGTTGGTGACTCGTTCCTCACCTTCATGTAAACAGGCTTGGCCCCGTAGGGCTCAATGAGGTGTCGATGCAGGTGGATGCATGGTGCAAGTGAGACGTGTGCTGTCGTGGAGTGTATTGTGTGGTGCTTAGCTCTGAAAATAAATGTTGGAGTTCTTGTGTCGTTCATTTAACGTTTGCTGTTGCTGTTTTTGTTGAGTACATGCATTCCCAGGAAATTGTGCACAGGGATATAAAGGTAACCAACTACACCGGTGCAGACCGTGATACTGTTACGTGTTCCTCCCCGACCTCCTGGTCTCGGTATACCTCTGAACCCCGAGAGCCACGGCAGAAAAATATGTTATTCCATGTCAAAATCAATATTGAAACCACACCAATGGTTATCAACAAACAAATGATATATTAAAAATCACACAGGAATAACGATACAACAATGATAGCAATCAACAATACAATCAATATATCTTGAGATGGTACCATCTGCTAAAGTAACATAACTCACTGCGCTCCCAGTGAATGGAAACGAACACCCCTCAATGTCTCTAGAACTCAAAGGTGATCCCGGCGATGAGGCGAAGAGGCGATGAGGCGAGTAATGAGGTATAGGCAGAGCAAACCCACAGCAAACTGGTGGCGAAAAGGGAAATCCCAAAGGTGCGAACCAGACATTCACAGTTCAATCAGCGAACCGCAGCTTAATCTTCGAACGCTGCTTTGTGCACACACATCCCTGGCAGACGACCGGAGGGTGAGAAAAGTTGACGCATAGCAAACCTTTTTCAGTGAACCACGCGCGAGGTTCAAAATGGCCGACGGCTCTTAGGTGAGTCGAAGTGACCTGGCGGGGGATTCTTCAAAACCTCAACGCCTATACCTGACTACGCAGGTTTCTCAATCCTACACCGATAACACCAATCGCAGGAAATTCCTTTCAAGGACTCAAAGTTCACTCGCGACGTTCGCTCGACCACACTCGCTACGGAGCTTCGAGACACGCGTCTTCTCCGACTTTTCTCCTCACGCCCTACCCTCTTCCTCTTCTCTCTCGTCGTCTTCCGGTTCTCGATCCGGTTTCCTGTTTCATTTAAAATATTAACCCTTGGCCTTTTAACAACAATAACCTTACCTTTTAACAACAATAACCACCATTTCCTTCAAACCCCAATCATAATAATACATAACCAGAAATGTTTCAAATGGATGAAAACCACCATCGGAAGTGACGAATCCGAAACACTTCCCCCCCCCCCCCTCAAGAAAGTTTGAACACAGCGAAAACATTATTTGCAGGCACACCCTTTAAACAAACAACAGTAAACTCACCACCAAATTATCAATTCCCGTGAGCAACAATTATCAATCTCCCAAAAATAAAGCGACAAAATTTCACACAACCCCCAGAGATTTCCAAAGTTAATTCACTCTGGACAAAGCATCAGCAACGACAGTGTCCCTGCCCTTAACACGTTCAATTTCCCAGTGGGACTCCCGCAAAGCCAAACTCCATCTCATCACCCTCTGATTTTACTTTTCGTTTCTTTTGAATGAACGTTAAGGGGTTGTGATCAAAAACCCAAAGGCCAGCAAATCTATAGCACTTTTCCCGGGAGGCCGAGCTGAAAGCCAGGTTCCATGTTGGTTGGGTGGTGAGGCCTGGAAGTATTCACGACATGGACGCCTTTAGGAACGTGGAGTTCACGGTTAGTCAGTGCAGGAAAGTTCACTACATGGGCGCCTTTAGGAACGTGGAGTTCACGGTTAATCGGTGTAGGAAAGCTCACTACATGGACACCTTTAGGAACGTGGCGTTCACGGTTAATCCGTGTCGGAATTTTTGCTCGGCTGCTCCGCAGCATTCAGTGATTCAACTCTTTCTAACTTTTGTAATAATCACGGTTGGACCGCTTGCCACTGTAGTCACGTGAATAGCGGTCTCCTTCTCGGCCACTACCCTGATAATCATTCCTTCGGGAGCTGCCGTAACTCCGGGAGCCTCCATAGTAATATCGACTGCGGCCACCACCAAAACTACCGCCACGTTTTCCTCTTCTGTAGCCCCCTCGACGCCTACGGCCTGCCTTCTCTACGGCTATGGTCCGACCATCCAAATCCTTGCCATTCCAATCCTTCTCTGCCTCTTTGGCGTCCTTTGTGTTTTCAAATGTGACAAAGCCAAACCCTCTTGACTTTTGCGTTTCCCTGTCCTTTACCAGCCACACTTACAAAAGCGGTCCATATTTGCTGAAGGCAGAGGTCAGAACGTCTTCCTTTGTTTTGAAGTTCAGTCCACCTACAAATAGCTTGCCAAATTTGCCGCCATCTCTGACTGGTGTGGTGTTATTTTCCCTACTGGGCTTTTTAACAACCATCGGGTCACCACAAACTTGACCACCGGCCAAATCATTCCCGATAACAAAAGATACTCCCTCTACAGGAAGAGTGGCTTGTAAACCTACGGTGACCGGTCCTGACACCAAATCAGACTCCAAATGGATGACATGAAGTGGAGCTCTAACACAGTCACCAATCCCCTGTAAACGAACACTATCACCAGATGCCGTCTCCTCTGACAATGGCAAAATGCCTTCAAGCATTAAAGATTGATGTGCTCCTGTGTCCCTCAATACCCTAGCAGGTCTCTTAGTGGGGCAGATATGTAACAAAAATTGCACGAGATGTTCACATCCGGCAGAAAGTTTGAAATTTTGCATACAGGGGTATTTTGACATGCTGAGTTCAAAAATTGGCGGATCCAAGAGGTCTGACCAATGGACAGGCCGCCATCTTGAATTCCAATATGGCTGCCAAGACGAAATGTTGATAATCCCTATCTTGGGTTCTAAATGACCTGTGGTGCTCAAATTTTGTACACAAGGGTATGTTGACATGCTGAGTTCAATAAGGCAATAATTTGAAATGTCTGACAAATGGTATGGCCGCCATTTTGAATTCAAATATGGCCGCCAAGACGAAATGTTGAAAATCCCGGGTTCTTTGCAAAAGCAATACCAATTCAATGGATCCCTAGTTGACAAATCATATAACAAGTCAAAGAGCTCATTTCAAAGTATATTTCGTACCAGTTGGCAGCCGTAACATGCTGCAAGCTTTTTTCCATCCGTTTTACTTCTCCTACTGCTCATCTCGGAAGCATTGTCCAGAGCAGAAACATAGTTCTGTGCATGGTAGATTAGCAGCAGAACATTTGCAATTTCCAGCACACCGTTTTTTACACTTGCACTTGATCAGCTCTCGGCACCCTTTTGACGCCTCTGGCATTACTGTCCAAAATGGATGCCAGACATCATCTGCATTTTTAGCCCATCCCCAATCTGCAGGTGAAGGCAGCTCTGGGTTAGCAATTTGGGACTGTCCCCAGATGTGACCGGCCTGAAAGACTGCCCTCTTCACATGTTGACGCAGTGCCTCTTTTGTCGGTGGAATATTTTCCGATTGCCGATTTCCCTGAGCAAACAGCTGCTTGCGTGCTTTGTTCACTTTCTTCAGAGGGGAAGTTCTACTGTACAGAACAACGAAGAACCTCTCTATGTTGTCCATGTCATCATCTGTTACTTCCGCTGGTGCATGTGAGAGATGATTGAAGACCTCCCCCAAGTTTGGCATGGAATTCCATATGCTCCACACAGTCTTTTTGCCAATCCCACATATGGCAGAAACAGTATCGCATCCGGAAACAGTATGCAGGAATAGAAGCCCCCATGAGCGTTCAGGGCCAATGCGAGTCGCAATAGTGTGAGCAGCAATGTGCCTGAAATAGTTTCCATGTCCAAATGCCAACCACATTGCACAACCGTCCATAATGCTTGCCATTGCGATAGCCAACACAACCACATCCGTGTCTGTTGCATGAATGACGATACTTCTGTACCCCTGCTGATATGCATGCCAAGCATGTAGCATCATTCGTGAATCAGCCTCTTCATGCGTACATGGTTGAATTTGAGAAACATCAGAAGGGGGCTTTGATTTAACCTCTTCTTCTAAGGTTGTAAGAAGTGTTTTTCCCTCTGGAATAGGCATCGTTTGCAGGGAATCAGCAAGGAAACTGAATAATGTCTTTTTGTTGGAATCTACACGAAGGAAGCTGCTCCAGCTCCAGTTTCGTGGCACGGATGTCTGTTCAGTCACATGGAGTGGTATGCCAGTGCCACGACCAAGCCTGGTGCCTTCTTTGAGACTGTCCATTCTGTAGGTGTCCCACACCACATCAACACGCATCACAGTCCCCTCATTTAACTTTCGGGCAATGTACGGAAGGACCTGTTTCTGTGCATAGTCACCAAATGTCCTGATCACACTGTTGCACTTCTTAGGCTCCAAATGATGGACTAAGGCAGCCCCATCGAAAATACGAACTTCTCCTTTGGGCGCATCACGAGGACGTTGTGCTAAAGCTTCCAAACAGGGCAAAAGATCAGCCTTGCCGGTTGGTGGCCGCATTGTATTGATACCTTCAGCCAATGCAGGTGGCCACCCATGACACTCATATTCATAAAATGTGTTAAGATCACCATCTCTAGTTTGGCAAGAAATGTACATTCGTGAGAAGAGCTCCACATTACTTTTCATACGTGTAATCTTCGCCTCAGACTTTCCAGGTGTTTTCTTGGGCTTCGATTTCAACAGTGGCAGATTGTTCTTTGAAATGCTATCATAGAAATTGTCAGAAGGATCCTTGATTCGCTGCCCCACAAATCCGTCAAATTGTGTTTTGCCAGTGTCCTCCATGGATCGCACTGCGGCTATCACTTCATCAGGCATGATGACCTTTGTGTCAAGCACATACAAGTCATTACTGTCTTCTGCAAACGGGTTTCCAAGTTTTTCAAAGGAACTGATTGCATTATTGAGATCTGATGCAAAGGATTTCTGGACACTAGCCAATTGTTCGTGGTGGCGGACATCAGTTTGCCTCTGTCTTTGAAACTGGTCCTCAAACTCATTCAGGATTCTGGCTATTTCTGCACCAGCTACCATCCACCGGCGAAGAGCCCCTTCATTCTCAGTAATTCCAATGACTCCAGCATCACCTATCACATAAGCGTTCTGCTGTTCGTGTATCTGATCATGTGCCATAGCAGAGAACTTGTGTGATGACTTCTCAGTGACAAAGTTCCCCTTGACAAATTCACGATGGATGTCCATGGAATCGTTTGAAAGTTCCTGAAGGTCTGTTACATGCACTGTCAACCATCTGGCGTAATGGTAATGGTCCATGGCAAACATCCACGGAATGATCGCCGTGAGAGTCTCCACATAGAGCGTGTAGTTGGCTTCCCGTTGTGATCTTATGAATGCCAAGAGAAGACATTCCAACTGCAGGACTTTATTCCAGTAGCAAAACTGGGGGTACTTTGTAGCCATCTTCTTGCTCCAAAGATCAAATGATTGTAAATCTTCAGTTTCACATGTTTTCCGGTAGTCATCGTATGCCTTTCGCTGCAGAGCGTACAACGCCGCTACTGTGACTTGGTGTGCCCATTGTGACCTCGATATTTGCGAACCTTTGTGAAGACTATCTGCTCTTCCCTCTGTTGTTACACCAGCACTGGTCATTACACTTGCCCAGCCACTCCCCTCCAGGAAGCTGCCGATCGCTTTCAACAAGGCCATCTCTACATGAAGTCCTCCCATCATCACAACAAACTTGTCTTCACCATATATACCTGGCCAAGTCCATTGAATCTTCTTTGCAATTGCATAGAGTGGTTGATCAACGGTCAGAACTGGAACTTGTCCGGGGTTTACTAGTTCTGTCGCCTGCTTGATTAAATTCATTCCATGCTTCACCATTGCCAATGTGTGAGCACTCTCGCGGAACAGAGGTAGCAGTCCTGTAATTGCAGGAGGCCGAGGAACTTCAACCTGCAGATTTGCCATGTATGCTGACCAGGAGATATTATCTTCACTCTCAAGACCTTCCTTCTCCTGCAGACTTTGTACAAACGAAAGCCACTGACTTTCTTTGTCCTGTATTCCGGAGGACACACTTGGAGTGGATGGACCTTTTGGTTTTCTTGGAATGGGATTATTAGTTGGAAATGTTTCAGGAGGCACATCACTGTAAGATGCAGGAAGGGCGGCTATGGTTTTGGAGCGCTGTTTGTTCTCATTCTCAGTGACATTCTCATGATTTCGAATGCTGCCACTTTTGTCATGTGAAACATGTTGTGTCAGTGATAACACGGTTCCATGAAATGAACTTTGTGCTGATGCTGATGATGGATTGTGATCTGTGTTGTCTAGGTTGCCTGTTGTGAATATTCCACTTCGCAATTTTGTTGGACACACAACGCCGTCATGTTTGTATATTTCTATGACTCTGTTGGCCTCATCTGTGGATACCTCCAGTATGCGATCATAGGAAACACACAAACCATGTTGAAAAAGAACGTCAACGAGATCCCGTTTCCTTGTTTTGCTATGAATGAGAAGACCCAGGTAAAGTGGCAGTGATGTTTCACGTTTCAAATTGTGACGTACTGCTGTAGTTTCCAACCTTCCTCGTTTCATAGTGTTGAATGTTACAAGTTGAGTTAAGGATTGCACAGAGATGCCTCCCTTGTTGTTTGCGTTTTGTTTTTGTATGTTTGTACCAGCAAGAATCATTTCCATCAACGCTGCCAATGATGGTGGTGAGTTGTTATATGATTCGTTAACTAGGGATCCATTGAATTGGTATTGCTTTTGCAAAATATCTTTGCGCACAATCTGGGCAGCTCTCATGAGAATGACCGCGTCGTTGTCAGAGCTTTGTCTACAAGCATGCAATAAAGCTTCACCAATGTCCTCTTTGAATGACAGTGCCACTTCATGGTTGCTCTTATGTGCCTCAAGTTGCGGAAGGTGTCTGAGAAGCTTGTCCTTAAGGTGAGTTGAATGAATCCTCTTTGAGATATCACCTCCCAGTTGTGCCAGACGTTCTGTATAAAGCTTTGTGAGATCGGCTAACTTGAAAGTGTAACTGTCATCTGTACACTTCATTTCTTCCAAATAGGCTATCAATTCGGCCAAAGCTACTGATTCTGGTGGCATATTTTCACTTTAACTGGCTTCCTCATTCTTTCTTACAAATGATCTGTATCGAGTGTGGAGAACAGTCATGCACTTCTTGTGATAAACAGCATCTGATGCCGTCATATCACCTACAGACAATCTAGCCAGGAGTTTTGTATCCCTCAATTCTGTTGCCATCAATCGAACATTGGAATCTACATTTTTTGTTGCCGCTCTGTGGACTATTTCTTCATTACTGATAATGCTATCACAAAAGAAACATGTGCTAGCAGTACTCTGTTCAACGGATGGAGATTTGAAACTTGTTCTGAGTCTTTTCTTAACAGGCGAGTAAGTTTCTTCACCAAGTTTAAGGTCTGAACTTTGCTTTCTTTCCCTTGTTTCAGCCCTGGCCACACGAGAGCTGCTGCACTGCACATAACAGTTTTTGTGCCATTTGGCAGCATGCTCAGCTAGGGTTTCTGCAATACCGCAACCATCATCTAGTCGGGAAATGTTTATCCCGCAAGGCAAGGCACCTAAATCATTCAATGCCTTGAGATTTTGAGCAAGATTCTCGTAGACGTCTAGACACGACTGATTACTGCCCTTACGTGCATCTCTTAGTGGTTCATTTTCAGAACGTTTCTGGCAAAGAGCGCAAATGTTCCAGTCTGTTGGCATTGGAATTGTTGACGATGTTTTCTTTGATTTCAACATTGGATCTGAAAGAGAAAAAACATAAAAAAAAAAAATTATTGGAATGTCATGTGAATGTTCAGTTCCGGCAGAAAGTGTTAAATTTCACATACAGGGGTATTTTGGGGCGCTGAATTTCCCAAATTTCTACTGCCTTCGACAAAATTACAAACCCATCAGTAGATTTGAGATGCAACAATTTTCCAGTTATCATAATAATGCTCAAATGATTTAACATTATGACATTACCGTACACTGTGCTATTAAAGCAATGAAAACATCGATGTTTGTCTTGGCGGCCATATTGGAATTTAAAATGGCGGCCATACCGTTTGTCAGACATTTCAAATTATTGCATTATTGAACTCAGCATGTCAACATACCCTTGTGTACCAAATTTCAGTGCCACAGGTCATTTAGAACCCAAGATAGGGAATTTCAACATTTCGTCTTGGTGGCCATATTGGAATTCAAGATGGCGGTCGGTCCATTGGTTAGATCTCTTGGATCCGCCAATTTTTGAAATCAGCGCCCCAAAATACCCCTGTATGCGAAATTTCACACTTTCTGCCGGAAATGAACATCTTTTTCACATATCTGCCCCACTATCTGGTTAGTCGAGTCTCCATCCAGTGACACAAACCCCTCTGAAATAAATGGTCGGTAACCCTTTTGAGGGCGATTTCTCACATTTGCCATTGCAATCGGAGTTGTATTAGTCGAACTCCGCTCCTGCTTTTCCTTTTCCAGAGCATAACAATGGGACATCAATTGTCCAGGTTTATGGCAAAAAGCGCAAGTAGGCCTGGAGGAGAACCTCCTGGTTTGCCTCGAGCCCCCCGGAAGATAGGTGTGTCTTGGAACCGTACGGTCTTCTGATTTCTAAAAGTTGTGGTATCAGAGTTGTCCTCATAGTCATCTCGAGGCCGCCCCCATGAATTTTCGTTCTCCGCACCGGATGTACCATAGCTCCCCTATTTAAGTCTAGGCGAGAAGTTAGGTTTGTGGAACCCCATCCTGTGTGTTAACGCATAGTCATCTGCCATGGTTGCTGCCTCATACAACTTTGGTACTTTCCTTTCCTCCAGATGTACTTTAATGTCCTCGTGGACACACTGTTGGAATTCCTCCAACAGGATCAATTGTCGCAATAGTTCGAAGTCTTTCCAACCCCTTTTGAATCACACCACCGATCAAACATGGTTTCTTTCATTCTGGCAAACTCCACATGGGTCTCACTCTCCCTCTTCCTGGCATTCTGGAATTTTTGCCGGTAAGCTTCAGGGACCAATTCATAGGCTTTGAGAATGGTTTTCTTCACTATCTCATAATTTGCACATTGGTCAATTGGTAAAGCCAAATAAATATCTTGAGCTTTACCCACCAGAACACTTTGCACTAACATGGTCCAGGACTCCTCAGGCCATTTTAGCAGTTGAGGCACTTTCTCAAAGTGTGAAAACAAAATTGGCTACCTCCTTTTCATTGAAGGGTGGAACCAGCCTCACATGTCTGCCAACATCCCAGGTGTTCTGACTAGGTGTCGAACCAGTCGGCATGGATGGTACCTCTCCCCGTTCTTTCATTAAATCCAGCTCCTTGAGTTTAATTTCCTGCTGAAGCACCATTTCACGTTCCTTTAACTCCCTTTCGGCTTTTCTCTCCTCTGCTTCGAGTTCCCTTGCTGCTCTCTTTCCTCTGCTTTTTTCTCTTCTCTTCTCTCCGAGTTCTTGTTCCTGTGCGGCTCTTCTTTCCTCGAGTTCTCTTTCAACTCTCCTTTCCTCTGCTTTTTTTCGCTTCTAACCTTTCCTGGTTCTGCAATTGCATCTCCAGTTTCCGGAGCTCCACATTTTCTTGTTCCTCGGGTAACCAATCCAAGGCTCCCTCTTCCCATGTTCCTTGTCCCACCAGAGATTCTATCACCAATCTCTGCATCTCTGCTTTCCTCATATTCGCTCGGACCTCCAAGCTAAAATATCTGGCCAATACCAAGAGGTCCGATTTTTTTAATGCTTGGAACTGTGCCTCACTAGGGGACGCTGCAAACTTTTCGGCGTCAAACACCATGGTGACTATCAGTTAACACCATGGTGACTATCAGTTAACACCTGTTAACCTTCACACAAAAATTTTCCGATTGTTTGAAAAATTTGGGAATGTTGGAAAAAAAATTCCAAATTTGGGAATTCTGGGAATGTTGGGGAATTCTTTCCCGGACAAAATTTAGGGAATTTTTCATCCCGGACGAAGACCCAATTTCGAGCCCACGAGTCAATTGGACGAGCCCCCAATTTCTGTTACGTGTTCCTCCCCGACCTCCTGGTCTCGCTATACCTCCGAACCCCGAGAGGAGCCACGGCAAAAAAATATGTTATTCCATGTCAAAATGAATATTGAAACCACACCAATGGTTATCAACAAACAAATAATATATTAAAAATCACACAGGAATACCGATACAACAATGATAGCCATCAACAATACAATCAATATATCTTCAGATGGTACCACCTGCTAAAGTAACATAACTCACTGCGCTCCCAGTGAATGGAAACGAACACCCCTCAATGTCTCTATAACTCAAAGGTGATCCCGGCGAAGAGGCGATGAGGCGAGTAATGAGGTGTAGGCAGAGCAAACCCACAGCAAACTGGTGGCGAAAAGGGAAATCCCAAAGGCTCGAACCAGACGTGCACATTCACAGTTCAATCAGCGAACCGCAGCGTAATCTTCGAACGCCGCTTTGTGCACACACCTCCCCGGCAGACGACCGGAGGGTGAGAGAAATTGACGTGTAGCAAACCTTTTTCAGTGAACGACGCGCGAGGTTCAAAATGGCCGATGGCTCTCACGTGAGTCGAAGCGACCTGGCGGGGGATTCTTCGAAACCTCAATCCCTATACCTGACTACGCAGGTTTCTCAATCCTACAGCGATAACACCAATCGCAGGAAATTCCTTTCAAGGACTCAAAGTTCACTCGCGACGTTCGCTCGACCACTCTCGCTACGGAGCTTCGAGACACGCGTCTTCTCCGACTTTTCTCCTCACGCCCTGCCCTCTTCCTCTTCTCTCTCGTCGTCTCCCGGTTCTCGATCCGGTTTCCTGTTTCATTTAAAATATTAACCCTTTGGCCTTTTAACAACAATAACCTTACCTTTCAACAACAATAACCACCGTTTCCTTCAAACCCCAATCATAATAATACATAACCAGAAATGTTTCAAATGGATGAAAACCACCATCGGAAGTGACGAATCGTAACAATAAGTTCTGCGTGACACTGCAATGAAAAACATTTTTTGGTGGAGGAAAGGAAGGAATGGGAGTGGGAAGTGGGAATCACTAGAATGCACATTATGAAGTTGTTTAAACATTCTTTATTCAAGAAGAAGATTAATTGTCATACCGGATACCGATACCACTGGATTGGACTAAACATTTACGGAGAGAGAATTGGGGTCTCCTTCCCACTCCGAATCCACTCCCACAGATATGCTACCCAGACAGAAACCATACTTGGGGTACACTTAGGCAACATGCAAACTTTGAGTATTTTTTAAAAAGTTTTTGAAGACTATATATAACGAGAGCAATGTGACTGCGTCGCCAATATGCATCCAAGCAGTCCCACAATGGGTAGATGCCCTCGTTCACTGTCCTAAAAATAAAAAAGTTTGATTTAAATCCCTTCAGCTGTTTTCAAGTATCACATTTTCACCAGCCATGACAGGTTTCACATCGATCGGTGAAGCGGTTTCAGAGAAGGATTTTTTTTTAAATATTGGCTTCAAGCTAATATGGCTGCCACGCCACGTTTTTCTATCCAAGATGCTGCCAAACCACGTGACCTACGACATCGGCATTTTCAAACTATATGCAACAATGGTGTTAGGTGATATTTATAAAATTTCGCATCGATAAGGTAAGCGATTTCAGAGATATAATTATTTAATATTTTCCTTCAATCCAATATGGCTGCCACACCACGTGACTAATGATGTTTTCTTGATCATCTTTTAATCGCAATGCCTAGTCAATGACGCATGTAAAATTTTGAGTCAATTGATTTGGTATTTGGGGAGATGTTTTTTTTTTTAACGGTTTTAGGTTAAATCCAATATGGCTGCCAAACCATGTGACCTATGATGTCACAAATTTAATATTTCAATAAAAATGGGTCATAGATCATGCGCATGCAATTTCAGATTTATAGGATAAGGAATTCAATTAAAACATTTTTGGCTGGGATACCACTTCACCAATGATGACATCATTATCATGCTTTTGTTCTCCATTGGGAGTACTTGACAATGTGCCAGGTTTCAAATTTTTCCATTCAGCGGTTTCTGGGAAATATTTTTAAATAACTTGCGTTTAATCGAAGATGGCTGCCATACCACATGAACTATGACGTCACAATTATCATAAAAACATTCTGCATGGGTGCCACTCCTACCCTCAAAGTTTTGTCTCAATCGGGCATGTGGTTGCTGAGAAAAACAAGGTTTAGCCCGTACGGATGGATGGACGGACAACCCGAAAACATAATGCCTCCGGCCACCTTCAAGGGTGGAGGCATAAAAAAACTATTTTCCCCAAACAAGGCTGAAAGCCACTACATGTAAAGAGCTACAAGGAAAAAGAAGAAGAAAAACTGGCCAAACCTTCATCTAGTCCTGAAAAGAGGAAACCTCTTCACAGGACCACTGTGCAGGATGGGGTAACTCGGCCAGTGGAAAAATTAATTTTCCTACCCCCATTGGGTGTATTTCAAAAGACCCCATGTCCGTACTGGAATGCTGTTGGCTACTGAAGGGAGCTCATCGACCCTTTGTCAGGTGTTGTTTTTAGTCCTTGCAGGGTGTCACAGTCACCCTCCCCGCTAGCAAAGCTCTCAGGTACTCAATGACTTGCATCTTTCCAGGCAGACACTTTCCCATTCACAGCCACTCTTGGGTTGCGATCACTCCTCCAGTTAGTTCTTTGTTTAATCTTCTGAAAGTTTAGATGCAGTACATGCATTACACTTTCCTCGTCCATCCAATCTTGAACTTTCAAAGTCAGCGCTCGCTAATGTGGAGGATTGCTGGAAGTGAGCGCACTGTATTTGAAATTTCCATTTTGATGAAATGTTGGGCTGTTTCGACTCCCCATTAAAGCACTTCCTTCTTTGAGATGCAGATGGATCTTCTTTAGTCCAATGCACGTGGCTGTGGAAAGCATCATTTGCAGGCAGGTTTAACGTACATCCGAAGAAAGGCACACACATTGATGAATCATCCTTTCTGTGAATTACCAGGATGGCAGCATATTGCTGAGCAGGGATTCTATCCCAGGCTAGACAGCTCAGAGGTGAGTGTAGCAGCTAGCGACACGAAGGGGAAAGAAAAAAGTGTGGTTTAAAAATATATATATTTAGTGATCTTCACCCCCTCTTTACCACGTGACATTTATTGGCTTCATTGTCAACTGCATTTGAAGATGCTTGGTAGGGTAGCACAGGGTAGTGGTGTTGTTTGCTGTCTGAATGTAGAAAACACAAATACCTGATGCAGTCTGATTTTCACCTGCCTGACTGCATTTTTATTCTCGCATTGTTTCTTATTTGTGACATTTATTTAACGACACCTTTGCAAAATCTTTATTTTCTGCAGGTATGCTGAGC
The DNA here is from genome assembly GCF_964187855.1 of Myxine glutinosa. Classification (NCBI taxonomy): domain Eukaryota; kingdom Metazoa; phylum Chordata; class Myxini; order Myxiniformes; family Myxinidae; genus Myxine; species Myxine glutinosa. The sequence goes on from NC_136274.1 coordinate 88,589,632, forward strand.
CGAAAGTGATAAATGTATCTGTTGATGAAGAGGATGCTGAACCCCAAGTCACAAATATATCTGCTGATGAAGAGGATGCTGAACCCCAAGTCACAAATATATCTGTTGATGAAGAGGATGCTGAACCCCAAGTCACAAATATATCTGTTGATGAAGAGGATGCTGAACCCCAAGTCACAAATGTATCTGCTGAGGAAGAGGATGCTGAACCCCAAGTCACAAATGTATCTGCTGAGGAAGAGGATGCTGAACCCCAAGTCACAAATATATCTGCTGAGGAAGAGGATGCTGAACCCCAAGTCACAAATGTATCTGTTGATGAAGAGCCGCCAACTGGTGAGTTTTGAGAATTAATCATTTCACAAAATAAATTATCGTCTCATTGACAAGTACAACAAGAGAGACCTGAAAATGTTTGTTGTTGATTTGTTTATTTTTCAATTTGCTTGTGGTGGCTGCTTGTTCGTCATGACAGTGACACAAACAACTTCCTCTCATCACAGTAACCTTTTCCGTGAATGCTCCAAACTTGTTTTGATCCTCCAGTAATGCCATGGTGGTGTTTTATCAGCTTCACTCGGTCACAGGTGTAACTAAAGTGCAGAGGGACCCACACTGAGCATCACCTGAACCAATACAAAACAATACTGATTGGCCTTCTCAGCCAACGGTGTCTTTTGCTAAGTATGAAAATGGAAGAAGACTTCTTTGTCTGATTCTAAAATATTGTTATGAATTTGGTAGAGCAACATCTAGAGCTAGGTAGATCTGAATAGGTAGGTATTCGACTGTCGTGACAGGGACTCTACATGTAATAAGTTCTTGATGTTGAGGCGTTTGTCGGGGTAAGATGTATGATTGTGGATCTACCTGGAGATTCGAGTGTTAAATAGTGAGGGATTAAAGGTAACGCCCCTGTGAGTTTCACCTAGTAGTCAAACCTTTGTCCATTATGGCACTGCAAACCACATAAACATTAGTTAGGTCCTTAGCGCAACATTAAATAATTCCTTTCCCTGACAATGACTTCGGAACAAATGGACAGGAAACCAGGCCAAAAATACCGCCACAATTGGCCGCCACCGTTTACACCTCCAAGGCCTACAAACCTCGCCTGGCACGTGTTATAACACAAGGACCGCAGGGTCGGGGATGGGAGCGTGGAGCGATGCCGCAGAGGGCGTGACCTGGGCGAGCCGGCGAGTTGGGAGGCTATTATTGGCTGAGGAGTGCGCCAATGTGACGTCATCGGCGAGAGATATTATCGACGGTCGGACGCCATTTTAGGGCAGTTGGCAGTTGGCAGTTGGCAGTTGGCAGTTGGCACTCAGCAGTGGCAGTCAGCAGTTGGCACTCAGCAGTTGGCACTTGGCTGCCAGCACTCCCGCAGAGAGTCGAGTCGAGTGGAGTTCAAAGGAGTCCTTCCTGTCCCTGGTCAAGTGGAGTTCGTTTGCTTTGTGCAGCCCTGCATTGGACCGTTGGAGCAAGGGAGCTCGTGGTGTGGGTGTGCCGTGAACTGACGAGGCCTGGTGGAGCTTGGAGGCGGACGGAGAGGGCCGCGGGGCCGTGTTACACTGAAGACGAAAGGAGCCAGATAAGCCCGATCTCCGCGTTTACACTTTACATGACAAGACGTGTGATTTTCGTATTAACCTCCCTCGTATCGTGTTTGATATCTGTTGTGTGTGGGATCCCAATTTAGGCTTATTAGAGTTATTAGTATTACCGGCGCGGGCTTTTTCACTGTCTTTACTTTTCAATAATAAATCCTTGTATTATTTTCTGTATATATCTGAACGCAGTTTCCTGGGTGTTTCATTTTAATAGATTAGGCTGCGGAGCTTGCTGTGTCCGCCATTCCGCGCGTTTAACTTTGTGTTGAGTTGGAATCCGCCATTGAGTTTTCGCCTCGGGAGTGTAAAGTCTCGCAATCGGCCATCCGTAACTGTGGTGTTAATCACGGTTGCGTAACAAGTGGTGTCAGGAGTGTCGGATTCGAACCCGTCGGACAAATTTTTTTGTCCGCGGCGAGACATCGACACGGTCGGGCGTACATTGCGCCCGACGTTCGAATGCAAAATTTTTATAGGCGAGGCGGAGAAATTTAGTAATCAATTGGGCATACGGAGCGCGATATCACGTCTTCGTCAAATTTAAATTGTTTCAGGAATTATTAAAATAAATACGCGCGCGGGAAACAATCTTCCGGAAAGCGGATGTTGGAGATTGATGAGATGGAAGTACGCAGCGAGGCCTCCGTCAGCGTTGGGAGTGAGCCGGAAATAGGGGAATTTGATGTAGAGGTGAGCCTTTCAACCTCCCTCGTCCCGAGCACCAACTTATCCCCCTCCCCTACCGGGGAGTCGGGAACAAGTGGGACGGCCCCGATAGATCTCCAGACCATAGTAAATTTAATAAATGCTCAGAGGGCCGAGGGTGAGCGAAACCTTGCAGAAATTCGGGGAATAAATGATAAAATTGACGGGCTGGAAAATAAAATGAGTAATGATATGGGAGAAATGAAAAGTGGGTTGGAAAAAAAATTGAAGGGATGGAAAATAAAATGGAGTCCCAGGGGAATGAATGGAGGGAAGGAATGAAGGGAATGAGTGATCGATTGGAGGAACAAATTGAAGGGATGGAAAATAAAATGGAGTCGCAGGGGAAGGAATGGAGGGAAGGACTGAAGGATATGAGTGACCAAATTAATGGATTAAAAAGGGAAATGGCAATTGTGGTAAGTGTACAGGTGAGCGGAGAATGTCCACAGTTCGATGGGGAATGTGTACAGGTAGATGGGGAATGCCTGCAGGTAAACGTGGAGAGTCCACAGGTCAGCGGGGAAGGAAATTTGGAATGTGAGAGTTGTAATGAGGAATGTTTCCCACATTCTGGCCTGGTTGTTTATCGGGACCGTGTGGATGTCACAACACCCCAACCGGGGGATGAATTTGAAATTGTGCAGCACCAGGGCGGTGGTGCGGAGCAAGAGGGGGTAGAGTTTTTGGGGGTCCATGCGATAGAGCCGGACCGGGTATTTATTGGGGATATTGATCAAAGCCTGGCGGGGCCAGGAATGATTTGTGGAAATGATGAGGATGAGGATGATTCGATCTAGCGGCTGGAGACCTGTGACAGTCCCATGGAGGTAGAGCTTGTCCAGGCCAAAAGGAGTCTGGGGGAAGAGGTGAGTTGGTCCATGGAGGTGGTTGGAATGACCGAGGGGACGCTCACCGTACACTGCTATTTGGAAACAGAGGCTCCAAAATTGGACAACCATTTGGGGGAGTGTGTTGGCTCCGGGCTGGATTTGGATCTTGGAGAATCGGGAGATAGAGCTTCTGGAGATTTGGTCCCTGTAGGGAATTTGGATCAACTGCAGGGAGGGGCAGAACAACCGGGGGCAGAGGTTGTTCCCTGCAGCTGCGGTTTGGCAGTGGGAATGAAAATTTGTAAAAGAAAATTTAAAATAAAATTACAATGGGAAATTGATTTGGAGCAGCCATGGTGGGGATTGGTCCCCGGGCTGCGGGATTTGGACATGGAGAGGTCATGGGTGATGGCCTCGGGCAAAAGTTGCCTCTTTCAAAATTTGGGTATGCCGGCCAGCTGGGGGGCTGTGATGGCGAGATTTGGACGTGGGGTCCAGCCTTGGGTATCGAGGTACGACCTGGGTCCCACGGGGGGCCTGGTGGAGTGTGGCGTCCCTTGTCCGTCGGGGCGCCATCCGAGCCGGCGGCTCGGGCCGGCAGGGTCACCTGACCCTGGTGGGGGTTAAGACCTCCAGGGAGGTCCGAGGTGGTTTCTCAAGCCTGGGATGGCAAATATTGAGGACCACTAGGGGGAGGTGTTGTGGGTCGCGCTTTGGTGGTGGCACTGCGGACGGCCAACTTGGGACTGATGTGGTGACCACCCGGGCATGCGGCCTGGCACCCTCCTCCAGGGACTCTGGGACAACCAGCATGTGGTGACCTGGCATGGTGGTTGGTCTATGGACGCGGGTCAAACCGAATGGACAGGGATGGAGATAGCCTGCCGGACAACCATTGGGGCATCTGTGGAACGTGATGGTGTGAGTGACCTTCCACAGATGCTCCGTTCTGATTTATGGACTCTCGGGTTGGGAAGAGAGCCATGGGGATGTGAATCGGGAGATGTGTAATGAGCCGAGCATATGGGCCATGCTCGGCTGGCATGTGTATGGCAAAGCATCCTTCTTTGGTGAGGTTAGTGAAAGGTGACAAATGGTTGGCATGGGTAATCTGTGGGTTAGATGCAAATTTAAGGGTGGATTTTGAAATGTCATGATGGACACTGTACAGTGACGCCATTATTGATCCAGGTGTGTAGACCAAAGTGTTGGAGGCTGTGATGAAATTAATAGGGTAGCAAGACACAGCTTTCAACTGGTTGCGGGGGCAACTGTGCTGATATTTGGGACGCGGGATGATGGGGATGTAGTTGTGTAGCCTGAGGGTCAACGTGGTGCTGTGCGTGTCCGAGGTGTGTGGACCATGTCTTCTGGGTGGGTCTCCTGGTGGAGCATGGCTGTTGAATGGACCTTGGTGTGGTCAAGTGTGGGTGAGCACTGGGGGGGGGGGGCTGCAGTTCTGTAGTCGGACTGGGGGATGATGGGGAGGTGCAGGGGACGTGGCTGTAGGGATGCCACGCACTGCAACCGTGCCCCCCAGGGCCGAGGTTGTGTGTGCGGTAGTGTGTGTTGTGGCAGCAAGTGCTCACCACATTTGCCAGCTGGGGCTGCTGCAGCTGTGTTCCTCGCAGGGGGGCCGAAGGATGGATGGTGGGTCGCGCCCTTATGGACACTCATGGGCCATGTTGGCGTTTTGACTGCTCACCTTGTCCCGGTGACCCTTGCACGGTAGAGGTGCAGAGCTGTCGTGGCCACAGGTAGTTGTGTAGTGATGATCACCGTTGGATGCGGATCCACATACCTGCCAGTGTAGTGGGGACAAAAGAGAAATTTGGAAGTATTTGGTAGGCCCAATGTGAAATTTTGGGAATTGTATGGGTGGATTGCACTTTGGACCTGACCAACCTGCAACTACCTGCACTTGAGGTGAGTGTTTTAAGGAGTACTGTTCCAGGCTTCAGGACTTGCTTTGGGAAATTGGGGACATGTAATTTGGAGTTGGGAGGCGGGTGAGAATGATGACATGGCCGGTGAGGGGATGGAATGGGAGCCACACAGTGTCTTGTGGGTGGCGTATGTTTTTGTGTTGTGGTTATGTGTTTTGATGTGGTCGTGAGAGTGGAACCTGGAGAGTGAGTGATGATTATTGGAGATAATGAGGGGTGATACTTGTGCTTTTGGAAATGTGCTTTTGGAAATGTGTGATGGTTTAAATGTGAACTGGGGGATTTCACATGTAGCAGGCCATGGCAAGCCTTGTAACACCTTTTACACCATCTATGGAATTGTACTGAATTGTGCTGAGTTGTGTGGAGAATTGAATGGCAGCGGGGGAGGAAGTGTGTTTTGGGGTCTTGTGGGTGGGGAAGGTGTGTGTGTCCGCAGGTACAGAGCAAGCTCTGAGGAGCGATGCCTGCGGGCCCCCCCTCTGCGGCAATTACCCCTGGCAGCCGGTGGTAACTGGAAATTGGAGCTCGTCGGTGGAGGGTCTGGTTGGGCGCCGCGGGGTGAGGAAGTCCCCCGGTGACCCGTGTTGCTGCACGAAAGCAGGAGGCAAAGGAGCCTGGTGTGTGTGGAGACCCTCACCGGCGAGGTAACGGCGAAAAGGGGCTGTTGGGCTGTCACGGGGCCAAGAGGTAAAGGGGGGGGGGGGCAATGAACTTGTAAGTCGGTTGACTTGTTTTTGGGACTGCGGGCACCACAGCCTGATGCGCCCCCACCATCTTTTTGTGCGGTACCTCCCCGCTGCCTAGTTGAGGAATGCACACACACGCGAATGACATCAATGCCATGGTCCTGCAGGGGGGGTGTATTGAGAAGAACCTTATTGATTTTTGAAATGCCTTGATGACCTATGGAATGAGAATGAGTGGTTAAGGGGTTGTGTTGTAAGAAGGTGGGCGAAATCCACCGAGCGATGTCACTCACCTGTAACATCTGGACAGGGCCCGTGGAAATTTAGGGGGATGCATTGGGGATGGCCCCGCAGGTAAGGTTGTGTCTTGTGGCATCCACCGGGGGACGCGGTCTGTAGACCGGGGTATGTACAAAGGTTAGAGTTTTGAGTTTTTGGAAAGATGGTTAAGTTTTGTGGTTAAGTTAGTGTTGTGTGTTGTTTGTTTCCTCCCTCCACAGGAACAACGAAGAAAATGTACATACTTGCATGATGGTTAAGGGGTTTAGCATGTTAAGGAAGTGTAGGTAGGTAGTCCGACTCACTTCCCACAGCCCTTCCTGATTTATTTCATAGGTTAATTAAGTGTGTGACAGTAAGTGTTAAGGCTGGAATGGTAGCGCCTGCGGTGAACCTTGCAGGAGCTACGGTTCCAGGGGGGGGGGCTGTGTTATGAATTTGGTAGAGCAACATCTAGAGCTAGGTAGATATGAATAGGTAGGTATTCGACTGTCGTGACAGGGACTCTACATGTAATAAGTTCTTGATGTTGAGGCGTTTGTCGGGGTAAGATGTATGATTGTGGATCTACCTGGAGATTCGAGTGTTAAATAGTGAGGGATTAAAGGTAACGCCCCTGTGAGTTTCACCTAGTAGTCAAACCTTTGTCCATTATGGCACTGCAAACCACATAAACATTAGTTAGGTCCTTAGCGCAACATTAAATAATTCCTTTCCCTGACAATGACTTCGGAACAAATGGACAGGAAACCAGGCCAAAAATACCGCCACAATTGGCCGCCACCGTTTACACCTCCAAGGCCTACAAACCTCGCCTGGCACGTGTTACAACACAAGGACCGCGGGGTCGGGGATGGGAGCGTGGAGCGATGCCGCAGAGGGCGTGACCTGGGCGAGCCGGCGAGTTGGGAGGCTATTATTGGCTGAGGAGTGCGCCAATGTGACGTCATCGGCGAGAGATATTATCGACGGTCGGACGCCATTTTAGGGCAGTTGGCAGTTGGCAGTTGGCAGTTGGCACTCAGCAGTGGCAGTCAGCAGTTGGCACTCAGCAGTTGGCACTTGGCTGCCAGCACTCCCGCAGAGAGTCGAGTCGAGTGGAGTTCAAAGGAGTCCTTCCTGTCCCTGGTCAAGTGGAGTTCGTTTGCTTTGTGCAGCCCTGCGTTGGACCGTTGGAGCAAGGGAGCTCGAGGTGTGGGCGTGCCGTGAACCGACGAGGCCTGGTGGAGCTTGGAGGCGGACGGAGAGGGCCGCGGGGCCGTGTTACACTGAAGACGAAAGGAGCCAGATAAGCCCGATCTCCGCGTTTACACTTTACATGACTAGACGTGTTATTTTCGTATTAACCTCCCTCGTATCGTGTTTGATATCTGTTGTGTGTGGTATCCCAATTTAGGCTTATTAGAGTTATTAGTATTACCGGCGCGGGCTTTTTCACTGTCTTTACTTTTCAATAATAAATCCTTGTATTATTTTCTGTATATATCTGAACGCAGTTTCCTGGGTGTTTCATTTTAATAGATAAGGCTGCGGAGCTTGCTGTGTCCGCCATTCCGCGCGTTTAACTTTGTGTTGAGTTGGAATCCGCCATTGAGTTTTCGCCTCGGGAGTGTAAAGTCTCGCAATCGGCCATCCGTAACTGTGGTGTTAATCACGGTTGCATAACAATATAAATCCCTTTAATATCCATCTACAAACCTAAATTTGCCTTCATTATTGTCGTCCAACACTGTTTCAGATGCATTTCTGTGTGTTTTTTCCACCATTATTCCTTTATCCTTTTCCTGAAGGGAATTACCCATTTATAAAATGTACTGTGTCCAACAGGGCTGGACAACAACAGGCATTTTAGGCCATTTTCCCTGCGAGAGCGGGGGTTCGCCTTGCGGCCCCCATGACAATCTCTTCCGTTTTGCCATATTTTCTGCATCTCCCCTTGTTAACCCCCTTGCCCGCATTTCTTCTTCGACCATCTTTAGCCAAGCCTTTCTCGGTCTTCCCCGTCCTCCACTTCCTTCTACATTCATTTCCATCACTCTTCTCAACCAGTCACTTTCATCCTTCCTCAACACATGACCAAAGCATCTCAACCTGTTCCTCTTCACAGCATCAATCACAGGCTCTATTCCCATCATCTCTCGCCATTCATCATTTGTCTTCCTCTCTCTCAACGATACTCCACACATCCACTGAACCATTCGCATTTCCTCCCTTTCCACCCTTCGTTACTGCTCTACGTTCATTACCCATGTCTCGCTCCCATAAATCATAACACTTCTCACACATGCAGCATACACCTTTCCCTTCAGCTTCAACGACACTCCCCTCCTCGTCAGCATGCCACTCAGTTCCCCAAACTTCTTCCATGCACATCTCACTTGAGCAACCATTGCCGAGTCTGATCCAACTTCTCCATTCAGCATGTCTCCTAGGTAACAAAATGTTTTCACACCTTCCAGTTTCACACCGTCTCCAGGATCCAACTGAACAGTTCTCTCCATCTGCAGCTCCCTCTGTGAACACCTTGCACTTGAATGTGGCTGCCACACTGGTTAATGACCCTCTCAAACCACTACATTTTTGATGAACCCACTCAGCGCACATTGTACATTGAATGGAATTCACTCCGACACCCTTCCTGCGCACAGCACAGGGCCACTTCCCAGTTCTTTCCACCTCACCACATGCTTTACCACTTGCCATCACCTTCGTTTTTCCGATATTCACCTTCAGACCTTTTGTCTCCATACATTCCTTCCACTTGTTCATCTTCTCCTTCAGTCCATCCATACTTTCTGCAATCAACACCAGATCATCTGCGTACAACAACTCCCACGGCAAACCCTCCTCTACGTTCCGAGCCAGCACCTCCATCACAGTTACAAATAGTAGTGGACTTGGTACCGACCCCTGATGCACTCCCACCTTCACCTCCAACTCACTACTGTTCCCGTCCTTTGTCCTTACAGCTGTGCGCGCTCTTTTGTACATTGCCATCACTACTCTGATCAACCATTCCTCCACTCCTAACTTCCTCAATGCCCATGTCACTACTTCACGTGGAACCCTATTGAATGCTTTCTCCAGATCAACAAACCCAAGAAACAACTTCTTCCTCTTCTCCATGTACTTATCCTGCAACTGCCTCACAATAAAAAGCGCGTCTGTCGTTCCTCTTCCTGGCATAAATCCAAACTGCATTTCGTCAATCTTCACTTTCTTCCTTATCCTCCTCTCCAACACCCTTTCCAATATCTTCATTCCATGCTCCAATAACTTTATCGCTCGGTACGAGCCACACTCCACAGGGTCACCTTTCCCCTGCCCCCTATCTCGCCTACGCACCAGCAGGTAGTCAACGGTTGCCGTCGACCCACCTGACGTGTATGTAACAAGCTTATTATCCTCTTTCTGGAACTGAGTATTACAAATCAGCTCCATCAGCAAACTCCAAAATCCTTTCACCTTCTCCATTTCTCACTCCAAAATCCTTTCACCTTCTCCATTTCTCACACCATACCCGTAACCCCCATGAACTCCCTCAAAACCGTCCATACTCCTTCCCACATGTCCATTTAGGTCTCCTCCTACCACAACAACTTCCTCATCTTTCATGTTTTCCATCAGCTTCTCTATTGCACACCAGAACTTGTCCTTCTCTTCATCACTCCGACCAACCTGCGTGTCGGTCCGACCAACAGGGCTGTACAGACGAAGCGAATTTACCTCTGAACTGTCCAGTCTGCTTTGCTTCTCATCATGACCATGCACTGTCGAATCAAGAGCTAGTCATGCTCGTGAGGCCCTGTGTCAGACTGTTTTGGCTTTTATGGTCCGACGAAGGGTTGATGCCAGGAATGTCAGCTTCCCCTCGCTTCTGTGGAAAGCATAGCCTGATCAATGTCTTTCCTGGTGATTCCATCCGTTTCATAAAATCAAATGGTCATTCACAGGTTGTGTGTTTGGTCACAAATGTGTGGAACCTCAGATGGACCTTGTGCTGGGTATTCTGTCTTGTAGCATTAGTTTGGAGACATTAAACATCTCTCGGTGTCTTTCATGAAGAGTTTTCTGCAAGGACGAAGGACGGGAACAGTGGTGAGTTTGAGGTGAAGGTGGGAGTGCATCAGGGGTCGGTACTAAGTCCACTACTATTTGTAGCTGTGATGGAGGTGCTTGCTCAGAACGTAAAGGAGGGTTTACCGTGGGAGTTGTTGTATGCAGATGATCTGGTGTTGATTGCGGAAAGTATGGATGGACTGAAGGAAAAGATGAACAAGTGGAAGGAATGTATGGAGACAAAAGGTCTGAAGGTGAATATAGGAAAGACGAAGGTGATGGCAAGTGGTAAGGCATGTGGTGAGGTAAAAAGAACTGGGAAGTGGCCATGTGCTGTGTGCAGGAAGGGTGTCGGAGTGAACTCCATTCAATGTACAATGTGCGCTGAGTGGGTTCATCAAAAATGTAGTGGTCTGAGAGGGTCATTAACCATTGTGGCAGCTACATTCAAATGTAAGGTGTGCACAGAGGGAGCTGCAGATGGAGGAAATGTTGAGTTGGATCTTGGAGACGGCATGAAGTTGGAAGATGTGAAAACATTTTGCTACCTTGGAGACGTGCTGAATGGAGAAGGTGGATCAGACTCGGCAACGGTTGCTAGAGTGAGATGTGCATGGAAGAAGTTTTGGGAACTGAGTGGCGTGCTGATGAGGGGAGTGTCGTTGAAGCTGAAGGGAAAGGTGTGTGCTGCATGTGTGAGAAGTGTTATGATTTATGGGAGCGAGACATGGGTAATGAACGTAGAGCAGCAACGAAGGCTGGAAAGGGTGGAAATGTGAATGGTTCGGTGGATGTGCGGAGTATCGTTGAGAGAGAGGAAGACAAATGATGAATTGCGAAAGATGATGGGAATAGAGCCTGTGATTGATGCTGTGAAGAGGAACAGGTTGAGATGGTTTGGTCATGTGTTGAGGAAGGATGAAAGTGATTGGTTGATAAGAGTGATGGAAATGAATGTAGAAGGAAGTAGAGGACGGGGAAGACCGAGAAAGACTTGGCTGAAGATGGTGGAAGAAGAAATGCGGGCAAGGGGGTTAACAAGGGGAGATGCAGAAAATAGGGCAAAATGGAGAAGATTGTCATGGGGACCGCAAGGCTAACCTCCGCTCTTGCAGGGAAAATGGCCTTAAAATGCATGTTGTTTGTTGTTTGTTTGGTGTCTTTCATGAAGAGTTGTCAAGTAAACGCCGGCACCTTGAGCAAACTACAAATTCCTGTCTTGACCCACTACAATCATGTCAGGCTGAGCCAACCAGTTCCTGAAAGACGTGGGCCAATTCTGCATGTTCTGAGCCCTTGACCTCTTACTCGGGGATATGGGATGTTAACACCTGCCTCGCAAAGAAGAAGACGAAGACTAATTTGTGAAATTGATATCTAATTTGCACAATGCACACACATCTGAACACGTGATATTCTGTCCATTGAGCTTTTTCTGTCACAATATCTGTTTTATGTTAATTTTGCCTCTTCTTTCCAGGATGTTCTCTCCATCATGGTGAAGATGATGAGAGCCCTGACAGTGAGGAGCATGAAGAGTACAATTCCGGGGATGTCGTGGTAAGCAAGCCATTCTATTCCCTTTTTACAGTTATAGTTCGGTTTGCATTGGGGATGCGTTCTGAAAAGTGTGACGATTATCAAAGCGACGTAAATCAAAACAATTTTTATGCCTCCGCGGACAAAGTTGCCGGGGGCATTATGTTTTCATGTTGTCCGTCCGGCTGTCCGTCCATCCCTCCGTCCGTATGACCATCCGTTCGTCCGTGCATTCGTCCAAGATAGAATTTCGTTACTGCGTTAACTTGAGAAGGTTTGAACGTATCTTAGTCAAGCTTGGTGCACGTATATATAGTGAGTTAAAGATGAATTGATTTGATTTTGGGGTCATGAGGTCAAAGACCAAAGGTCAGAGGGCATGTTGGTTAAAAATCCTGTTACTGCGATAACTTGTGAACCAGTGATGGGATTCTGACCAAAGTTGGTACAATTATATATTATGATGCAAAGATGAACTTGTTTGATTTTCGTGTCAAGTGGTCAAAGGTCAAAGTCTGTAATATGTCTACAGCTTGAGAACGACTGAAGCGATCTAATTGAATCTTGGTACAGGTATGTTTGATGATTTAAAGATTTACTGATTGGATTTTCGAGTCAAGAGGTCAAAGGTCACAGGTCATGTTAAGTAAAAAATTTGTTGCTGCACCAACTCGTGAACCAGTAATGGGATTTTGACCAAACTTGGTATTGGTAAATATGATGGTAACATGAACTGTTTGGATTGTGGCATCAACAGATCAATGTTCAGAGGTCATGTCAGGTAAAAATGTCAGAACTTGAGAACAGCTGAAGGGATTTAAATCAAACTTGGTACAAGTATTTATTATGTTTCAATAATATGGGTGGAGGCATATCAGTCGATGTCATGACGTCATGACGTCGAAGAGTGTCGTTCTCGTTGTCATTAGCATTAATAAGATAAGCGTGGGACGCGTTCCCAACGTCGCCACTTCCCGTATTGTATTTCACTTTTTACCGGTGATATTCCTCTTATTATGATTAATGACAGCTGTAGTCAAGTACACAAACGTACAGTTGTTCTGTGTACGATTTTGCAATCTCCCAATTTTGTACTTTGCGATGTAGTATGACGTTTCTATCAGTCTTGGCAGTTCTGAAAACGTTCGAGAATAAAAGATATGGTTTATAAAGCGATGTAAGTGTGAGTTGAGGCGACCCAAGCCTGGTTGTGGTGTAATTACGTTGCGACATAATTGGTGGTATTGCTATATTTATTTATTATACCAATTATTTCCTCCTTTTTAGTTCCCATGAGATATCTTAGTCGTTGATGTGAGCTGCCTAGCCTGGGTTTGAATCCCAACCCAGCTATGAACTGTCATTCCGGTGTTACATAGGCCGTGTGATTCATCAATGTGTGTGCCGTCACTCGGATGGACGTTACACTGGTCATCCTTGTGCCGGAATTAGTTGGTGGACATTAAAGATTCCATGGTGTCCTTCACAAAGAGGAGGCAAACTATCGCTGGCACCCTGAACACATTTCAAATTCGAGCCCGAGCTTCCTGAGCCGCAGTGGTGACGTGACCAGCATTGTGGCCAAGTATCTGCTCTGACGACGCCATTGAACATGAATATGATGATGATGATGATGATAATGATAATGATGATGATGATGATGATGATGATGATGATGATGATGATGATGATGATTATGATTATCGAGTTATAAAATAAAAATAACCACCTTTAGAGGCCATTTTTCCCCGCGAAGCGGGGGTTGGCCTTTTTCGGGAACCGTGGTTGTTGTTGTTTTTTGGTCCCCTTTTTGAAGCAATGTTTTACGGCCGAATGCCCTTCCTGACGCCAACCCTTTTTGCCGCCTTTAACGACAAACAGGGAATTACCAGTGAACTGGTACTCAATTAGCCGACCTCGGAAGTATGACAGGCTGAGTCAACCCCCCTGGCGTTAATTCAGCGATCGACCGAGATTCGAACCCAGGATCCTAGGATCCTAAGCCGGCACCCTAGCCGCTAGCACAACACCAGGGCTCGAGCAATTAACAACGGCAATTATCGAGTTGATGTGAAATAAACATTTAAACATGGCTTTGTTATTTCTATTTTATTTCAGAAGCACTGTTGTGAAGCTCTGTTTGTGCCTTTGTTTTCAGTTCGGGAAGTGGGAGGTTATCTCCAAAATTGGAGAAGGAGGTTTTGGATTTGTTTACAAAGCAAAGAATGTCAACTCAGCAGAAGAGGTACGAGCTTGTGGTATACGTGCTCTGTCTTCATTTCACTTACTGGGATATGGAACAGCACACGGGAGAGCGAGATAGAAACAGAACAGAACATGGTGGAAAATACAGATAGCAGAGTAGAGGGACGTGGCAGAGAACACATGGAAGAAGGATGAGAGCAAAGGATCAGGAAATTGTCCTGCATCTGAATGTCTTCTCTCTTTCTGATGAGATGAACGATGCTTTTTCTGTTGACTTGCAGGCCTCACATCACTCCTGTAGAACATTACATCATACATGTGATTGCAATGAACAAATAATGTGTAATTTGTGACAGATGATGGTTGTGTGTCAGAAATCTCACCAAACATAATGGGGAAAGCCACTTGACACAAAGTCGAGGGGGCTTCTTCATTCCTACCATTGCTTTTTCTTTTTTTTGTTTCCCCCAATTTACACTTTGATGCCCCTCACTGACCCCCTCCCCCCCACCCCCCATTCCATTCTACTCCCTCATTCCTCGCACTGGACTAGATTCACTTGTGGTGTGTTGATGTAATTGTTTTTTTTTTTTTTTTTTTTTTTTTTTTTTTTTGTATACTGAATCGAGGCTCGTGAAAGAGCTAACATTTACTTCACAAACAAATCAACCAGACAAACAAAATATATAAAAAGAAGGAGCAGAAGACAAGATGGGGAGAGAAGGGGAAGCACACAAACACAACATTTGAGAGCAGGGAGATGTGTGGAAGGGAGAGGGCTTGGGGGGAGGAGGCATGGGAAGGGGGGGGGGGGTGGAGGGAGAAGTATAAAACACAAGGACACCAATGACTTCCAGGACAGAAGTTGGTATTTCAAAAAAGTGGAATTGGGGTGAAATTAGCGGGGGTAGAAAAGCTCAAGGTTTTGGATGGGGGAAGATAAGAGATGGTGGTGAACAGCTGTTTTAAAGACCTGGAGGGTGGAGTGGGATTGAAGAGAGTGAGGGAGTTTGTTCCAGAGGCGGGAGAAAAGAGGAATGAAGGAGTGAAGGTGAGCAGAGAGTCTTGATTTTGGCAGTTTGACCATAAGAGGGTTGCAGGCAGATCTTGTGCGACCTGTAGGAATATTTGCGGGACAGAGCCCAGAGAGAGCTGGGGGGGCAAGGCCAGAGAGGAGTCGGTAGAAGATGGAAAGACCACCAACCTGCCTGCGGTGAGTGAGTGAGAGGCCCTTGGAGTTAGCTTCATCGCGGGAGATTCCAATGATTCTGAATGCTTTGGTTTCAACAGCGTGAAGACGAGCTAGGTGTGAAGCAGGAGCACCAGCCCAGAGGGGAGAGCAGTATTCCATTGAGCTGCGGATGAAAGCCTTGTATGTGGTGAGGAGCTCAGGTGTGCCAAGGAAGGACTTCGCACGACGGAGGATCCCCAGTCGGCGACTGGCTTTGGAGGCCAGATTTGAAATGTGGTTTTCCCAGGAAAGATCATGGCAGATTTACCGATTCCCCTGCTTATTCCTCGTCTATGTGAAGTTGTTCCTTTCTCTCATTTAGCTCCGACGTTGACTTCAGTATAAACAGAAATAATAATTGTATGTCACGACACAACAATATCATATGTTTTACTCATTTTCCCAAATTGTAGCTGAGATGTTATAACACGATCTCTTGTCCCCTCTTTCAGGTTGCTTTGAAGAAGGCAATAACTTTGGAACATTCAACGAATGTAAGTTTGTGTTTCCGTGGAGATAGTGGTGTTTTTAACTGTTGAAATAACAAAACACTTTAACTTACCCCTGAACTGTCCTGGAAGAACCTTTATCTGTGAAACATCTTTTTCTCTTGATGCCTGAGGCTGTGCGTCTGTGTGTGTGAGTTACAATCTTGTGGTTATTGTAATGGTGTGACTTCACCTTTATCTACCTTATTGAAGCAATTTGTTGAATTTTCCGTTTCACTTTTCTCCTTCTTTCTTTTAATTTTTTTTTTTTTTTTTGCAGCTTTGGAATGAAGCTTCGATAATGAAGGCGCTAAATCACCCAAACATTAGTAAGTGTGGATTTCACTGAAACTTAATGAAGTTTGAGTGTAATTTTATTAATAGTATAATGATATAAATGCTGAGAATGGAATACACCTCTTTCTTTCAACTTCATTGACTTCAACAAAGAATTTGATCGTGTTCATAGAGCAAGCCTGTGGAAGATGCTGAGATCTTATGGAATTCCACAGAATATGATCACTCTGATAAGCAAAGTCTTGATCACTTATATGAACTCCATGTGCAAAATATTTATTTATTTATAAATAGCCTCACAGCTGTAATTGCCGTCAAAGGTGTTTCCACCAAGTATTGGCTCAGTGGGGCGGACACTTATCCACACCTCAAGTGGGTGGTACACGGGATGCTAGTTTAACCTCCCTCCATGGGATGGCACAATTATTGAATCGCCCTGTTTGGAATCAAACACCGGGATCATAGTTTATAGCTGGGCCGAGTTTCCAACCCAGGCGAGACGGTCATGAGGCGAGTCTGCGTACATCCAGAGCTCCACCACCCACCACCTTCAGTGTTGTGGTCGAGTCCACCTCGTCTGATTCTGAATCTGAGTGAGAGTCCAACCTGTCCGAGTCTAAGCATTCCGAGTCCAAGTCCTGTTCTTTTTTTCTTCTGCTTTGGACCTGCCTGCGGTTACGAAGGACTCGGATAGCAAATTTGGTGACAAGAAGCTATCTGTTTCGATTTTCGAACCTCCGAACCGGAAAATGCACACTCGTGCAGGTAAATTTGTTGTACTGTGCATTTTTTTTTTTTTTTTTTTTTTTGTATACAAGATCGAGGCTCGTGAAAGAGCGAACATTAATCACACAGAAAGACAAACCGACACATAAAACATATAACATCGGGAGCGGTAGAAAAGATGGGGAGAGAGGGGGAAGGACACAAACACAACATTTGAGAGCAGGGACCGAGAGACATGGAGACATCGAGAGATCTGAGAGAGGGTGAGGGCTTTGGGGGGGGGGCATGGGAAGGGGGCGGTGGGAGAGGTATAAAACATATGGACACTGCCAGGACTTCCAGGAAATAAGTTGGAATTTCAAACAAGGTGGATCTGGGGTGAATTAGCGGGGGTAGAAAAGATCAAGGTTTTGGATGGGGGAAGATAAGAGATGGTGGTGAACAGCTGTTTTAAAGACCTGGAGGGAGGAGTGGGATTGAAGGGAGTGAGGGAGTTTGTTCCAGAGGCGGGAGAAAAGAGGAATGAAAGAGTGAAGGTGAGCAGAGAGCCGAGATTTCGGCAGTTTAACCATCAGAGGGTTGCTGGCAGATCTTGTGCGACCTGTAGGAATATTTGGGGGACAGAGCACAGAGAGAGCTGGGGGTGCAAGGCCGGAGAGGAGTCGGTAGAAGACATAAAGACCACCTACCTGCCTGCGGTGAGTGAGTGAAAGGCCCTCAGAGATAGCTTCATCGCGGGAGATTCCAATAATTCTGAAAGCTTTGGTTTCAACAGCGTGAAGCCGAGCTAGGTGTGAGGCAGGAGCACCGGCCCATAGGGGAGAACAGTATTCCATTGAGCTGCGGATGAAAGCCTTGTATGTGGTGAGGAGCTCAGGTGTGCCGAGGAAGGACTTCGCACGACGGAGGATGCCCAGTCGGCGACTGGCTTTGGAGGCCAGCTTGGAAATGTGGTTTTCCCAAGAAAGATCATGGCAGATAGTGAGACCCAAAATCTTGAGCGACAGAACTTCTTGGAGAGGATTGTTGAGAAAGTAGATGGGAGGGTTGTCCAGTCGATCTTTTCGGAGAGACATAGTAAGAGTGTGAGATTTGTCAGGATTGAAAGACATGTTCCACTTGTTTGACCAGTCTGTGATTTTGTCCAGGTCTTCAGAGAGTGAGGAGGCAGCAGACTGCCGATCTGAGGGAAGAGGAATGGAGCGGCAGAGAGTGGAGTCATCAGCAAAGAGATAGAGAGGATTTTCGAGAGAGTCAGAGAGATCATTGATGAAGACCAGAAAAAGCACGGGGCCCAGAACACTGCCTTGGGGAACTCCAGCCTGAACAGGAAGAGGAGATGAGAGAAACCCATTCAGGGCCACACGTTGACGACGACTAGAGAGGAAGTCCGCCAGCCATGCGTGGAGATTTCCATGGATACCAAAGGAGGAGAGTTTGGTGAGCAGAGCGGGGTGCCAGACCGTGTCGAAGGCACGTGATATGTCGAGGGAGACAGCTCTAATTTCCTGTTTGGCATTGAGGACCTCCATCCATTGTTGAGACAGCAGAAGCAGCATGTCCAGAGTAGAGTGACCTGGTCTGAAACCAAATTGATGATCAGAGATCAAGCCATTGTAAAAGAGGAAAGATTTCTTGGTACAAACGTCCCAGCTGAGGTATTTCGTTTATTTTGCATCCTGCAATTGCACGTGACCACTCGTTCTTCTCTGCAACATCTGTACACCGTGGTGACATTAAAAATAGATTTTGATGTCGGGAAATTTTCTGAGGCCGAAAAGAATGGTTCTTCTTTATCATCTGAAGAAAATTGAAAATTACTTGCAATAAAATGATTATCATCAAAATTCCTGTCTCAGAGAGACTTGAATAACTAGTTTTAGAGAATAAATATATATATTGAGATTGAAATGCAATTCTATTTACTTCAAAGGTTTCTAAAATTTTCCACAAATACCAAGAAAGACAAGATTTGTGTTTGAGGTTTGACAGGATGGTGTACAGGATTAACAGGATGCACACTCGAGCCATTGAGTCTGTGTGCAGATCCTTGTACTTCACTGATAGCAGGGTATTGGATGAAAGAGGACCACGCTTGAAGGAAGATTGAGAGAGAAGGGGGAAGAGGATACAGATGCTGAACAAGCTGAATAAGGATGGATTTTGGCAAGGATGGGAATAGTTGTTGTTTCGTATGCAGCCTGCGGCTGTTGGTTGCATCATCTTTCAGAAGTGAGACTGTGCCGTTGATGAAGTGCCCCTGTTACCAGTAGGCCAAATGTCGTCTTATCGGAATAATTATCATCAGTTGTTTGCCTAAACCTAAATCTGCTCAATACGAATTGTGATCCGTACACACACTACCCAGATAACGACACCCCCCCCCCCCCCCCGCTCTTCCAACCTCGTTTGGACCTTTTGTATACTGGTCACAACACTTCCTGCACTAACCTGTGATTATTTTATCGATGTACTTATGATTGGTGCGGTTTTGCCCAAATGTTTACAGACAAGATCATGAATGGTGATGGTGAAAGGAGGATGTTGACGCTCACCTGTTCACTTCTTGTCATCACACAAAATGTGCATGTTTATCATGTTGTTTGAAGGTGTTTGACTTTGGATGAGTTTCTTATGCCAGATTAACTTGTGCTCCACCATCTTGTTTCCCTTCAGTGAAGTTGATCGACATCCCAACAAAAGATCCACACAATGAGTGCATGGTCCTCGTTATGGAGTATGTGGAAGCCGGTGAGGTTCCTGACGTCATTTTGCTGAAAAGCCACTGTTTGTGTCTATCAAGTCCAATTTTACCTGAGCAGCTAAATGATTTAGCAATTAGAAAACATGAATTATGATGTCTGATTGTTGGGCCATCTCATTCAGTTCTGACAAATCTCAGTTTCACCCTGTTACTCCCGCACGATTGTCAAAAACAACCAACTGATCTATTTTCCTGGTCAGACACAGGAAGTGGTTCGTTTTCTTGATTTTATAGGCTTCACCATCAGCCATGATGTGGAACACATATCACAGCTGTCTTCCAAACTGAGCTGCGGTTTCCATCATTCCAAATAATTCCTTAAACTCATAGCCTACAAGGTGTCTGTGTTGGTCAATGGGGACCGCGTCAGAGCTTTATATTCCACATAATCCAGGAAACCCGTTTGTGATTGTGCAACCTCTCATTTAGGTGAAGAAATGGCAGCATCACAAACTGATTTGGTTTCTGTTAAATAAGAAGCTCTCAACATCATTATCATGTCATGTGATGAGGCTGAAACACATTGCCAGTTCCTCACGTGACAGACGGAGTGTCTCATCTCATTTATGGGGCCTGTCAAAAGACAAAGTGTCTTGGAAGATAGTGAAAAGTCTCCCGCTCCTTCACGACACAAGTTCCTCCAGTTATCCCCTCCTGATTAAACTCACAGTGCACACTTTCCACACACACTTTTTGGTTCCTCTTTTCTCCCATTTCTGTAACTGCCCTCTGAAAACGATTCAATCACATTCTCCCCTCCAAGACTTATTGCAGGTGGTGCACCACCATCGCATGTCACCCTCCATCCTTTCCTCTTTCCTCAATATTTTGCCTTTGTCCATGAACCCTCTTATCATTCTATCCTTCACTTTCAGTGTCTTGTGTTAACCCTCCCCCCCCACCCCCTCTCTCTCTCTCTCACTCTCTCTGTTTCTCTCTCTTTCTCTCTCTCTCTCTCTCTCTCTCTCTCTCTCTCTCTCGCTCTCGCTCTCGCTCTCTCTCGCTCTCTCTCGCTCTCGCTCTCTCTCGCTCTCTCTCTCGCTCTCCCTTGCTCTCTCTCGCTCTCTCTCTCTCGCCCCCTGCTACGATTTGGGTGTGGCATCATGGCGGCTGTGTGCGCTGAGCTGTGTGTACTGTGCTGTGTTGGCGCCCTTCCCATCCCCACTTCGCCCCCTTTGTGGCTTGTACGTGTTTGTGGAATTTTCCCCGTGTTTTCCTCTCTTTGTCGAGACGAGAGAGAGAGCGAGAGCGAGAGCAGCTATTTGGAGGCATTGGCGGTAGGCCTTTCCCTGTTCTGGGCGTTGGTTATCGCGATAAAATTTTGGGTTCGTTTTTTTTTTTTCTCGTCGGTAAACGGGCATCTTGCCGGGGTATCGACGTTCCACTTCAAATCATATTTATTTTCTTTCGTTTGGTTTAATTATTACTACCTTTTCCTTTTTTTTTTTTCTTTTTAATCTCCCCAACCCGAGTTGTTCGGGTAAAACGGAGTTCTTTTGTTTTAGTCATGGCGACGACTCATTCGCAGCAAGACGCTGCATTCGAATCGTTAACCCGCAAACATGCTCTGGTTTGTGTCCCTCCTGAAGGGATTCCGACCGAAGAGATCGTCTTGGCGGTTGGAAAGGTTATCGGAATTGAACATGTACGTGCTGCGTCACGTATGAACCAGAAGGTCGTGGTCTTCGTTGCGGATGAGCATCGAGTTCACGATGTCGTGAGTTCTGGGTTAACCACAGAGAGTGGTCACTTTGTTATGGCCTCCCCGATGGATGTCCCGGCAATGAAAATAATCCTTTCAAATTGTCCTCCTTTCGTGTCCAATGAAAAACTCGTGTCGGTTTTGTCTTGATATGGTACAATCATTTCGAGAATCTCGATGATCCCCCTCGGGTGCCGCCATGAAAAAGCGAAGCACGTGATGAGCTTTCGACGGCAGCTTCACATGGTTCTTCCAGACCGTGGGGATGATACGGGTTTAAAGATTTCATTTAAGATTAAAATTGATGACCGTGATTATCAAATATACGCTTCATCAGCGACCTTGACATGTTTTCTCTGTGGGGCGTTTGGGCATTTAACGAGATTTTGTCCGAAAGCTGCTTGTTCAACGTGTGGGGAATCAGGACACGTTGATCAAGATTGTAAAACGGTTAACAACCCACTACCTCGTGTGATGGAGGAGGTGACACCCAGTGTCTCAAATGTTTCCGCTGACACTGTGTCCTTACAGAGTGAGGAGGGTTTTGTGACTGTGGCAAAAAAACGTAGAGCCTCCGCTCCTCGTGGCCCCACTAGTGCCCCCAAAGTAGTTGTTCTGGATACGAGTGGTGCAGTAGCTGAGGAACCTCAAGATAGTGAGAAAAAAGATGGATTACCTTCCAATGATGGAATTTTAATCCAAAGTGCACAAGGTGGTACAGTTCCATCAAATAGTTGTACAAATGAAGGGTCTATTATTATTGATGAGATGTTGGTTGAATGTCAGGAGACATCACCATCATCATCATCACTACCTGAGCCTCAACAAAACAGTGCGTCAATCCATTCCAATGTTCCCACTGCAACAAATGATCAGAATACAGGTTGTGTGGCCCCGACGGAGGTGCCCGACGTATTAGACAATCAAGTGAAACCCAAGAGGTTTCCTTCCTATGCGCAAGCGGTAAGAACACCTGCCAAACAACCACCTGAACCCATTCCCACGGACTCACCTCCTGAGCAGCCCTGTACTCCTGTTGTGAGTACACATGAAACTGTTACTTCCACTGTGCTTGATGAACCGGAGATCCCTCGTAGAGTCGATGAGCCCCTCTTCCACCCCCCAGCCCCCCCCCCCCCCACCATGCACAGATGCCACAGTTAAAATCGATGCACCAGATGGACAAATTGGTTGTGACCTGGAGAGGGCTGTACCTGCAGAATCCGAACAAATTGCTACTGAAGAACCGCGGGAATTTGTGGTTGACAGCATGGGTTACGAGTCTGATGGAACATCTTCTGTTGCTTCGACCCTAAGTGACACAGGCAGCGATATTCCTCCTCACAACCTTGAGGTTGATTCCTCAGTATCTCCCGATGCCGTTCACGCCTTCTTACACAAAAGTTTTCGCAAAAAGGGGGTCAAAATTAAAGATCATTTTCCAGTCCTAGAAGATTTCATTCAAGTGACTCGACTAATGATTTCTAGACCGGATCGGTACAACGTTGGAGACCCTCAACGTCACCGGTTAAGGAAATTTCTAAGTCGTGCTCGGAGCGAACTTAAAGACCATGGTTGATGTCCTGCCGATGTCTCATCACAAATGAAACCGCATTGCCAGCCTTAATATCAACGGTGGTCGCACGTCTCTTCGTAAAGTGCAAGATAAACAACTAATTGAGTGTAACAAGGTTGACATCTTGTTGTTACAGGAAACTCATTCTACTGAAGGTTCTTCAGCTGAGTGGGAGTTGTTTCTTAAAGGGCATTGGTTCTTTAGCAATCTATCAAGCCCAATTGCTGGGATAGCCATCTTCTTTTGGCAAACTCTTCCCTTGACTTCGGTTTCCTTTAAAGAAATTGTGAAGGGATATTTAGCTTCGCTGACTTTCTCTGTTGGTCAGCAGCTTTTCACAATAATCAATGTGTATGCACCAAGTACAAATGCTGAAAGATCTTCCTTTTTTGACTGTCTTGACTCATATCTTGCTGGTGTTCCCCCTGACCACTTTCTATGTCTTGGAGGAGATTTCAATTGCACACTTAACCCCTCCCTTGATAGGAATGGGGCTGAGCCACATGCAGCCAGTACAAGACCTCTCGTTCGCTCAATATCAAGATTCAAGTTGACAGACATTTGGAGATTGCAACATCCGATGCAGCAACAATTTACTTGGTGTCGCTGCTCTAACAACTTAGTGTCGCTACCTCGACTTGATAAATTGTACGTTTCTGACCATTTCCTCAACCTCGTTTTAAACACCTCTATTCTCCCATCTGGGTTTTCCGATCACCACATCGTCACTATGCATTTTCAATTATTGCCACTCATAAAGGTGGTGAGCCCTTATTGGAAGTTCAACACAACACTTCTTCAAAACGAATTCTTTGTTGCATCCTTTAGGGCCTTTTGGGCACATTACATCACGATGGATAAAGAGTTCTCGTGTTTACGTAAGTAGTGGGACAATGCTAAAGCTCAAATTAGAGTTTTTTGTCAATTTCTCACGACACAGTACTCGGGATCACGATGTAAATATAGATCTGGTGAAGACACAAATTCTTCACTTGCAAAACAAAGTGTCCTCCTCTAGTAATAATGGGCAGCAGCAGACGTTGTATGAAAAGAAAGCCCTGTTAAATGAATTACTGGCCGAACGTGCAAAGGGTGCACTCCTTCGGATGAGAATGACTCATTTGCAACAACTAAATAACCCGAGCAGACTTTTCTTCAAGCTGGAAACTGCCTCAAAAAACAAAAACAAATATTGTCCTTGTGTTCTGCTGACGGAAGGATTTTGACTGATCCAAGTGACATTAAACTTACTATTAAGACTTTCTTTTCTCAACTCCACTCCTACAAGCACACTTTCCCAAACCACATATATTCATTTACCGCATCCTTGCCTGCACTTACTGAGACCCTGAATTCGACTGCTGAAGGCGAAATAACATTGGACGAGCTCACTAGTGTTTTAAAGACCTTGCCCACCAGCAGGGCACCTGGCTTAGATGGGTTGCCAGTGGAATTCTACAGCACCTTTTGGGATTTGCTGGGACCATGTCTACTAATTGTCTTCATAGAAAGCATACAAACTGGTGAACTTCCCTTGGGCTGCAGACGTGCCGTCATTTCATTAATCCCTAAAAAGGGAGATCTTCAACTGGTTGAGAACTGGCACCCGATCTCTCTACTCTGTACTGATTACAAAATCCTGTCTAAATTACTCGCTAATCGCATAAAACCTTAATCAAGTACGTTGTATCCCCCGTTGCAAGTACGAAGTTTTGAAGGGGTTTGGGTTTGGTTCCTTCTTTATTTCTTGTATCAAGCTGCTGTATCACAACAACTTTAGTTTAGTGAAGAGCAACAACAGTTTATGTTCACCTTTTCCTATTCAGCAAGGTATTAGACAAGGCTGCCCTCTTTCCGGGTACCTGTATTCACTTTCCATTGAACCCTTGCTGATTCACTTAGGCCACAAACTTTCTGTGTTCTTGGTGACACCTCTTGCTAATCCTGTCAAGGTGCTCGTGTATGCTGATGATTTGTGTGTGATTGTTAACACTCAGTCTGACATTGCTGCCCTCACAAGTGCTCTATGTGAATTCAATTTGGCATCTTCTGCTACTGTCAATTGGAGTAAGAGTAAAGCCTTGTGTCTTGGTCCTTCTGGGTTATTTATCCCACCTTCCCTGCCTAATGCTTTGCAGTGGAGGTATGATGGTGTTAAACATCTCGGTGTGTTTCTTGGGAATGAGACCTTTTCCTCAGCGTCGACGAGTCTGGCATTTCACTCAGGCCAACTGGCACGGTCTTCAAGCAGCCATCAATCATCTGGACTGGTCTCCCATCTCTACTGCCTCTGACATAAATTCTTCCTGGGAATTCTTCCAAAGCAAACTGCTCTCTCTCATGCACAGATTTATCCCATCTCGTCTTCTGTTGTCATACCCTTCCTCCCGTCCATGGTACACGGAATCTTGTGGTGAGGTTATTGCCCAGAAACAACTTGCTTTCGTCTCCTGGAAAGCAAATCCAACGGAAGTAAATCTCATTTCCTTTCACAAAGCCCAAAACAAGTGTGTGTCCACCCTCAGGAGAGCCAGAAAACAATATCTCTCCGTTCTCAGGACCGAACTCTCTTATCTGTCTCCCTCTTCCAAATCCTGGTGGCGTCTGGTCAAATCTGTTTCTGGTGTTTGTTCCCCCTCCATCCCCTCCCTCACCTCAAATGGCCACACGGCTGACTCCGCACGTGAAAAAGCTGAATGCCTCAACTCTGTGTTTGCCTCTAAATCTTGTGTCCCAAACCCATCGCCCTCTGTACCCACCATACCCAGTCGTACCCAGCTGCTCCTGGACTCTGTGTCCTTTCCTCCTGACAAGGTGGAAAAGTTTCTGTCAACCCTCGACTCGGATTCTGCAACTGGACCTGACGACATCAGTCCACGGGTCCTAAAATCCTGTTCTTCCGCTCTTTCACTCCCTCTCTCTGTTCTCTTCACCCTCTCTTTTGCTCAAGGTCATCTTCCATCTGCTTGGAAATCTGCCAACATCACCGCTTTGCACAAAAAAGGTGCAAAAACAGATCCCAGCAACTACAGACCAATCAGCCTTCTCCCAATTATCAGCAAAGTCATGGAATCCATCATTGCTTCAGATATGAAATCTTTCCTCTTCTCCAATGGCTTGATCTCTGATCATCAATTTGGTTTCAGACCTGGACACTCTACTCTGGAAATGCTGCTTCTGCTTTCTCAACAATGGATGGAGGTCCTCAATGCCAAACAGGAAATTAGAGCAGTCTCCCTTGACATATCACGTGCCTTCGATACGGTCTGGCACCCCGCTCTGCTCACCAAACTCTCCTCTTTTGGTATCCATGGAAATCTCCACGCATGGCTGGCGGACTTCCTCTCTAGTCGTAGTCAACGTGTGGCCCTGAATGGGTTTCTCTCATCTCCTCTTCCTGTTCAGGCTGGAGTTCCACAAGGCAGTGTTCTCGGCCCTGTGCTTTTTCTGGTCTTCATCAATGATCTCTCTGACTCTCTTGAAAATCCTCTATCTCTTTGCTGATGACTCTACTCTCTGTCGCTCCATTCTTCATCCCTCAGATCGGCAGTCTGCAGCCTCCTCACTCTCTGCAGGCCTGGACAAAATCACAGACTGGGCAAACAAGTGGAACATGTCTTTCAATCCTGACAAATCTCACACTCTTACGATGTCTCTCCGAAAAGACCGACTGGACAACCCTCCCATCCACTTTCTGAATAATCCTCTCCAAGAAGTTCTGTCACTCAAGCTTTTGGGTCTCACTATCTGCCATGATCTTTCCTGGGAAAACCACATTTCAAATCTGGCCTCCAAGGCCAGTCGCCGACTGGGCATCCTCCGTCATGCGAAGTCCTTCCTTGGCACACCTGAGCTCCTCTTTTCAAGGAGGAGCTTCCTCTGGATGGCAGGGATCAGCTCCTTGGGTGGCTGCAGGGTAATGACTTTATGCCACAATCTCGCTGCAATCAGGTTATTGATAACAAGAGCGCGGCCTCTGTATGAAAGAGACCGCAGTAGTCCTTTCCATGATTTTAAACGATATGCGATTTGTTCCACACCTCCTTCCCAATTCCTCATTTCCATTTCATGGTTTCCAAGATAAACTCCAAGATATTTGACCCCGTCTGTTTTCCATACCAGATTTTGTGGGAGTGATGGTGGTGATATGACTGAGGGGTTACCTGAACTACACCACAAGGCTACACTTTTACTCCAGTTTACTTCACCAGAAGAGGCTGCAGAGAAGTCTTTTAAGCACTGCTGTACTGCAGCTACACTGCCCAGGCCTTTAAGTAAAACACAAACATCATCAGCATAAGCTGTTACGACAAATTTTAACCCCTCTACCCCCATATCCTGAGGCAATCGTTTCCTGAAGGATGCCAAAAGTGGTTCAAGGGCAATTGTGTACAACAGTCCCGAGAGAGGACAGCCTTGGCGGATACCCCGTCGAAAGGGAAAGGGGGAGCATAAGTTATTATTTACTTTCAACATACAGAAAGTGTTTGTATATAACAGTTTAACATATGCTGTGAAGGTTTCACCAAAACCCATCCCCTTAAGAACCGAAAACAAGTATGCATGATCAACACGATCAAAAGCCTTTGTTTGATCCAGAAACAATAACCCAAAACTGGCAGGCACATACTTTTTACAGGAAATAATATCTCTTACCAGAAACAGGTTATCATGCATGGACCGTCCAGGAACACAGTAGGTTTGATCCGGCTGTATGACAGAGCTGATCACCTCTTTCAGCCGATTCGCTAATACTTTAGACAAGATTTTGTAGTCAGTACACAGTAAGGAAACAGGTCGCCAGTTCTCAATGAGTTGAATGTTCCCAGGCTTCGGCAAAAGGCATACGACCGCCCTTCTACAGGACAGAGGAAGTTCTCCAGCACGAAGGCTTTCGTCAAGGACTTCAAGCAGATCTGGTCCAACAAGATTCCAAAATGTCTTATAAAACTCTCCAGGCAGCCCGTCAATCCCCGAGGCTTTACCATCTTTCAAGCCTCGCATGGCTGCTTCAAGTTCATCAGGTGAAATTGACGATTCCAGTGTGTGCTGCTTGTCCTCCTCGACTTCTGGGAGCCCAGCAATCAGCTCCTGTATCGCCTCACTGTTGATACTCTGGGCAGAATACAGGTCAGAGTAAAATGCTTTCAAGGCCGCTTTAATCTCCAGTTGGGAGGTAACCGTTGACCCATTAGCAGTACAGAGCTTATGAATTTGCTGCGAGTTTTTCACCGAATTCTCCAAGCTAAAGAAGTCCTTATTTGGCATATCCAAAGTCAAGTAACTCATCCTCATACGCACCAAGGTACCCATTGCCCGCTTCCTCACCATTTCGGTCAGTAATGACCTTTTTGTCCATAGTAACTGATCATATCCAAAATCTTTCCCAGCCCCATTACGATTCTGTTCCAATTCTGCAATTTCGGCCTTTAATGAGTCAATTGAGAGACTTTGCATTTTAGTAGTAAACAGACAATACTGTTGACAAAACGTTTTAACTTGACACTTTGCAAGGTCCCACCATATGCGAAGGTTGGCATGCTCAAGCTTAGAGGACCGGATTTTCCCCCACACGGTTCGGAAGGCATCTTTAAATTTCTTATCACTTAACAACCGAGTATTGAGTGACCAGTATGCGCTACCTCCTGATGTCAGGGGTAATTTAAAGGACATTGCCACTAAATTATGATCTGAAAACCCTGTTGGGAGTATTTGGGTAGTGGACACCACATTCAGCATTGGCTTATTGATATAGATCCTGTCCAGCCTTGCCCTTGATATGACGCCATCATGACATCTGCACCATGTGTAGGCCCGTGAAGTTGGATGCTGCAACCTCCACACATCCTCAAAACAATAGTTCTTGATGAGGCTCGCTAACACCTTTGCAGAAGCGCCGTGGGGTTCATGTCCATTCCTGTCAACTGAAGGATCAATTGTACAGTTAAAGTCCCCTGCGATACAGGTGAGAGCAGCTGGATCCAGTCCCTCTACAAAGTCCCGCAATGTGGAAAAGAATGTTCTTCTTTCTATAGGTTCACTTGGTGCATACACATTTACTATAATAAGCTTTTGTGTATTGCAGTAGAACTCCACCGCTATCAAATGTGCCTTATGGACCTCCCTATAAATAACACTCTGAGTGGGAAGCCTGGGACTTAAGGCGATGGCAACACCAGCCTTGGGTGTGGAAACCCCACTCAGCCACCATTGCCCTTTAAAAAGTTTACACCATTCAGCTGCCAAATTGTTTGTGGCATGGGTCTCTTGCAATAGAATGACATCTGCTTTTACCCTCTCCATTGCCTGGATTGCTTGAATTTTTCGTAAGGGGGCACATCCCCCATTGATGTTCAGGGAGGCAATATGTATTTCTCGCGTTGTCATTCTAAGGTGGTAGCTCACCGTCCGCCTGCAATTCCTTGTTCGCCTTTGTTACTGCTTTACGAAGACGTTGAAATTGAGGCTCTGAGAGCATGGGGTCATTTTTCTGTAAAAGAGGTTTCGAAACCTTAATGAAAGCTTGAACATCAGGGAAATGATCTCTAATTACAACATGACGTTGTCTAAACGTTTCGTTTAAGAAATCAATGACCTTCCCTTTTGTCACCTCTGCTTGCCTCACCTGCTCCTTCTGAGACTCACTCAGGGCAGCAAGACTGCATCCTTCCTCATCAGCCTCGACCCCACTCTCACCCAGTGGTGTGTCAGGTACTGGCACCTCATCTGTGTCATTGTCACCATGGTATTTTTGTTGCGTCTGCATGGCACCAACTACCCCATCGTTGTTGTCTGCCACCGACTTATCAATCTCTTTCTCATCATCTTCCGTTGAGATGAGAGTCCTTAACTGCTCGTCGCATGGTGCAGGGTGTCCACCATCACACACGGTGACACGCTCGGTAATGCTTCGATTCTCTTCATCCTGTGAAATGGGCAGATTCGCATCTCTACCTATTGCATTACCATTTTGCTCATGGTCATCAGGTTGGTCTGTATTACCATCTTCCTGCACGAGAACCATTTTGTTTCCTTTTCCTCCATTCTCATCGCTCGCAAGAGAGCGTTTCAAGTTTCTCCTCGACTCGGTCTCCATCAGCTTCACCTCCTCGAAGTCCCTTTGTTCTTGAGGTTGCAGCCTCTCCTCCACATATGGTTGCTCCACTACCGTATGGGCTTCTCCACCAGCACCACTGTCACCCGCACCCTCGTATTCCGGTGTTGACCTTTTTTCGACACCTGGCTCATCTACAGGGTCGTTCAAGTCATTTACAGGGGGAGGGGGGGCTGCCCCAGCTGCTGTGGCATAACTCTTCCTCACATCAGGACAATATTGCCGAGTGTGTCCGTATGCCCCACATGTATAGCAAATCAAGGTCTCAGTAGCTGCAAAGATCCGGTAATCATGATCTCCTATTTTAAAATTTATAGATATGTTCAGCTGTTTTGCCTCATCCTT
The DNA here is from genome assembly GCF_964187855.1 of Myxine glutinosa. Lineage (NCBI taxonomy): Eukaryota > Metazoa > Chordata > Myxini > Myxiniformes > Myxinidae > Myxine > Myxine glutinosa. Next base: position 88,619,743 of record NC_136274.1, read on the forward strand.
TAGTACGACGAAACAAAAACGTCTAAACGACTCTACATGCTTCAGCCTTCCGTTCCTGGTTCGCAGGGGGACCGTGATAATTTGTGAGACGACAGTCCCATGCTCCCCTAATTTACGTAGGATTTCTTCATTCCTCAGAAAGGGCGGAACGTTACTTAAAATAACTTTAACCGCCGGCGTGTCCATGGACGATACCGGGACAAATTGGTCATTCCCCAACGTTAACCCGTTTTGCACCACAATGTCTGCAAGGCTAACTTGTGACACGAAAACCACCACTTTGTGGTTCATTCGAGACGCAGCACGAATGTTATTTACCCCGATCAAATCCCCGATTGCAAGTAGAACATCGTCCATTTGCACGTCTTCCGGCGGAACAAGGCACAGCCCGTGCTTACGCGATAACACCTCATCACTAACACGATCAGCAGTCCTTTGACTATTCCTATTAGCCATTTATCGGCAATCAACTAAACAAACTAAACAGTAACAATGCAATAAACTAACCAAACAAATCAAAATTAGTTAAATAAGTAAATAAATAAATAATCGGCACGATATAACCAACCCACGTTATAAATTAATACAGGTGGCTAACCGTTACCGTGCTGTCTCTCTCTCCCTCTCTTGTCTCAAGAGCAGAAGGGAAACACGGAGAAACTTCACAAACTCGTACAAGGACACAAATGGAGTGAAAGGAGGATAGGAAAGACCACCAACACAGCACCGTACTCACAGCTCAACACCCACAGCCGCCATGATTACCACACCCACGCACGACTCACAACCATCCAGAAGGGGGCGCAAGAGGGCGCGAGAGAGAGAGAGAGAGAGAGAGAGAGAGAGAGAGAGAGAGAGAGAGAGAGAGAGAAGAGAGAGAGAAAGAGAGAAAGAGAGAGAGAAAGAGAGAGAGAAAGAGAGAAAGAGAGAGAGAAAGAGAGAGAGAAAGAGAGAGAGAAAGAGAGAGAGAGAGAGAAAGAGAGAGAGAAAGAGAAAGAGAAAGAGAGAGAGAAAGAGAAAGAGAAAGAGAAGAGAGAGAGAGAGAGAGAGAGAGAGAGAGAGAGAGAGAGAGAAAGAGAAAGACTTTGACTTTTTAGTCCTTTTATTACAAAAATATAAAAGTAACAATATACACGTTTTGCAATAAAATCAATAATGCCAACAAAAAGAAAAAAAGAAAAGGAAGAAGCACCCAATGATCATCAAATAAAAAACAATCAGTATTTCACAACAGTATTCTAAATTCATTTTCTTTAACCTCACAAAACCCACCAACACACCAAGTATCTACAAAGTTATGAAAATTTCCGGACTCGTTGGACAGGGTAAATTCCAGTTTCAATCTTGCTGAGATTAATGCATTCAAACACAACATGATATTGCAGTGCTCTATCGGTTTGCCAGATAGTTTGTCTTTTCTTGTTAAATAAACAGCAAGCTTCGCAGTTGCTATTAGGAAACTAAACAGTTTAGACGCAGGATTCTGTTTAGGGGCAAAACCAAAGACGAAACTTCTCAAAGAAAAAGTAACATGCATTTCATGTGCAATGTAATTCAACCAATGAAACAAAGGAAATAATCGGATACAGTCTATGAATGCGTGAAACAAGTCCTCATTGACTGTACAGAAGGGACAACAAACAGATACAGGAGAAAAATGTCTAATAAACGTGTTAGAGGGAACAATCCAGTGGGCCAAACGCCACTGGAGATCACCTGTTCTTTTGGATGTGGGCTCACTGTACATGGCTTCCCAGATAGGTTCGGAGGGGGGTCCTCCGGGTAACAATCCTTTCCATCGGGTAACTCCATTTAACGAAGGGTTCCCATTTAACAGCTTGAGGCACATCTTGTAGATGCCCTTGCTGTCCATTGTCTGGAAAAGCTTTGACCCATCGCTAACAGGGGGCAAATCGTTTTGAATGGGTTCAACAATTAATTTAGGCACTGTCGGCTCATTTAGATCTTCTTCTGTACCTCGTGTCCAAGTTAGGCCAAGTTGCCGTCCCAACTGAATCATTTTCCTCAAAATTTTTGCAATCATCCTATGGGACCAAATCCCTGTCAGGTCGGCGATTTCACTTACGGATTTCCAACCATACCCTGAGTCATGTCGGAGATGCCGCACCTCCACAATACCAGCTGCTATAAAGTGTTGGCAAAAATCTCGACTCTTTGGAATGTCGGGAAAGAGAGGGTTATAGAACAAAGGCTCGTGTGCCAGCATTTTCGTTACATATGTGTCCGCCTGACGACTCACAGAAAGGCTCTGCCAGGCATTTAAGAGGCTTTGGTAAAAAGCAGGGAGAACCGATATGTCGACATGCTGGAGGTTCATTTGAAAGAGTTCAAACCCGTACCCGAGCCTACCCGCTCGCTGCAGTACAAGGCGTGCAGGGAGCCGGCCTGGCAGATGTTCCATGTAGAGGAGACGTTGAATGGACCGCAGCCGGAAGGCCATTAGGCGGGCTTTGATGTCGACGAGGTTGTGGCCACCCTCAGCCGAGGGGCGACATATCACATCGGGTCGTAGCCAGTGGTAGCCTCCCCAGAAGAAGTCCACCAGTTTGCTCTGGAGTGCTTTGAGTAGGGCCTCCGGCGGTTGCAGGCAGATGAACCTATGCCACAACATTGTGGCAACTAAGTTGTTGATCACTAGCACACGGCCCTTGAAGGACAAGTGAGGTAAAAACCCTTTTCCATCGGTTCAATCTTTCTCCCACTTGCTCAATTACCCCGTCCCAATTTCTTTGAGCATACTGTGGGGAACCAAGGAATATGCCCAAGTACTTAATTCCCTCACTTCCCCACAGCAACCCTGCGGGGAGGGATGGGGGCGGCTGTGGTACAGGCTGAAGAAGGTTGCGATAAAGGGAGGGTATCCATAACGTCTTGCTCTTGTTCCAATTGATTTTTAAAGAGGAGGCAGCGTGAAACTTTGACAGGCACTCAACAACGATATCAATATCATCCTTATCTTTTACAAAGATGCAGACGTCATCCGCATAAGCACATAGGGTTAGCGGTGCACTCATGGGAGTGAGTGCTATTCCAGAAATCTTCTTTCTCAGTAGATTGAGAAGAGGCTCTAAAGAAAGAGCAAACAATAAACCAGAGACTGGGCACCCTTGCCGGACCCCTCTCCGAACCTTGATGGGGGGAGCCAGCACATTATTAATCTTAATTAAACTAAATACATCCGTGTATAGCAAGGAAATGTAGGAACGAAAGTTTGCTCCGAGGCCGCATGCCTGTAACACATGATGCATAAACTTATGGTCGATACTGTCAAATGCCTTTTCAAGATCAAGCGACATCATTCCAAAGTCTTCTTTAACACGGTTACCATCAATGAGATCTCTGATTAAAGAAATATTATCATGGATGGACCTTCCAGGAACACAGTAACTCTGTTCTGGCAGTACTAGATCACCAATAACCTTTTTTAGTCGATTAGCTAGTACTTTTGAAAAAAGCTTGTAGTCCGTGCACAGCAGGGAGATCGGTCGCCAGTTCACCAAAAGTCGGGGATCTTCAGTTTTCGGGAGCAAGCACACTACGGCTCTTCTTAGACTCAGCGGCATTATACCAGTCTGTATAGAAGTGTCCAGAACATTCAGCAACTCAGGGCCTAAAAGGTCCCAAAATGTCAGAAAGAATTCGGGAGGTAGACCGTCAATACCCGGAGCTTTCCCTGAATCCATGGCGGCAAGAGCACAGGTTAGCTCAAGGAGGGTGATTGGTAGGTCAAGCTCCAACCGTTGAGCCTCAGTTAGGGAGGGGAGGTGAGAGGTTAAATCCATCATTGTATCATTACAAACAGTCTGCTCCTCAAAAAGTTTTGTAAAGAATTCAATAATGTTTATTCTAACATCATCCTCGTTGACAACAACGTTGCCTCTTGAGTCCAAAACAGAAGAGATTAGCCGTGATGGCTTGCTTAAGGATTCTAAATGAAAGAAAGACTTGTTTGGGGTGTCTGATAATTTTACATTCTGTATTCTAAGTCTAATTAATGTACCGGCTGCTTTCTCTTGAACTAACTCCCTTAAAAGAGCTTTCTTTACAAGCAATAACCGGTAATTGGCGTCATTGTTTTCATGAGCCAATTTACTCTCCAATTGTTGAATATCCAATTCCAACCGGGCCATTGTAAAGTGCTTGTCGTTTGTGCTGTATGATTGGAAACATTGACAAAAAACCCGAATTTGAGATTTCATGTTATCCCACCATATGCTGGATGAAGAAAAGGAAGATTTCTTTGCTACTAGACTTGCCCAGAAAACACGAAAGGCTTCTTTAAACATACCATCTTCTAGAAGTCTAACATTAAACTTCCAATAAGCGCTCCTACTTGCGGGTTGAGGAAAGGAAAGGTCTAGGGTTACCATATGATGGTCTGAAAACACGGAAGGAAAAATATTTGAAGAAACCGCAGTATTTTTAAAGGGTACGTTGATGTACCATCTGTCAAGCCTTGCCAAGGATACTCGACTATTGGCGCATCGACACCAGGTGTACTGGGATGTGCTTGGGTGGTGCAACCGCCAAACATCAACGAGGCCCATTGTGCTAAAAAAATTGGATAAGTGTACATGGGACTCAGGATGGGGTTCGGCAGAATTTCTGTCAACCGATGGGTCGAAGGTGCAATTGAAATCACCTCCGACACACACACAATGATCAAAATCAACTGATCTTAAGTGATTTATCATTGCGGTGAAGAAGGACTTACGCTCTACGCTATCACTTGGCGCATACACATTAAAAATAGTGTAATGGAAGTTATGGCTTACTAGTTTGAGAGAGCTAAGCCGACCATTTATTACCTCCTGAAAATGGCATGACTCACACACGAGGCCTCCGATTCCAGCAGATGAAGCTGATAAATTGCTGAAATAGCATTGGCTCTTAAAAAGTTGATGCCAGTTATGTTCCACATTTGGTGTGATGTGAGTTTCTTGAAGTAAGATCACATCCACCTTTTTCCGTTGAAATATGTTTTTTACTTGGACCTGGCGGAGGTGTCCTAGCACCACCACCGTTAATATTTAAGGTTGCGAGTTTTATAGTTTTCATCCTGTATTGATGAAATCAGCCTGTGGCTGGGAACACTCTACACCTGCACGTGTGATGAATTTTCTTAACCTGTGGTATTGTGACTTATTCAGGTCAAATTGTTCAGAGCGTTTTAATTATGGATTTTGCAGTGTGGATGAATGCAACCAAATCGGCAAAATAGTCTTTAATGACTATGTTACGCTGTCTGTACGTTTCGGCTAGAAACGACACGATGTGTTGGGGGGGTATCTGTGACTGAGATGCTGATGACTGTGACAGCTCAGTCACTTCCACCTCGTCCTCAGACTCTGACAGGTCTGATAATGTCCCACCTGGATCTGGGCCTTACTTGCAGCTCTCACGAGCTCCTCTGGAGGCATATCCTGAGATTTCGTTGGGTACTCTGGTACACACTCACGAGCAGACTGGTGCTTACTTTCTTTATGTGTGCTTTGGCAAATGGCTGCAGATCTCTGCGTAGCCGGGGTTACGATTTCTGTTTGTGAGACAGAGCAATTTGTTTGGTCACCAGTCCGCTCAGCTACTGGAGGGGGGACCGGTGGGGCTTCGCGTTCAGGCTCAAAAATGGCCGCATTGTTCGGATCAATGTCGGCTTTATTCTCAGAGCTTGGGAAATCAGTAACATCTTCTTTACCACTTTGGCGTTCGATATTTTCGTTTGCTGTAAACGTTTTGCCCTCTTTTGCAGAGACAGTGTCTCTGCCCAAGACAGCCTTCTTTATCGCACCATCGGGGCTATTTGTTAGTGGTGCTTTCCGTTTTTTGGTCAGTATGACAAGTTCTTCATTCATGGGTTCGTCAGCAGAACTAGCATCACCAAGTGCCATCTCACTGGGTTTGGGTAGCACCGGGGCGTCGGGAAGCACGGTCGGGGCGTCGGGAAGCACAGTCGTGGCGTCGGGAAGCACAGTCGGGGCTTCGGGAAGCACGGTTGGGGCTTCGGGTAGCACGGTTGGGGCTTCGGGAAGCGTAGTCGGGACCTCGGGAAGCACAGTTGGGACATCAGGAAGCACAGTCGGGGCGTCGGGAAGCACGGTCGGGGCTTCAGGTAGCACGGTTTGAGCGCCAGGAAGCACGGTTTGAGCGTCGGGGAGCACGGTTTGAGCGTCGGGGAGCACGGTCGAGGCGTGAGGAAGCACGGTCGAGGCGTGGGGAAGCACGGTCGAGGCGTGAGGAAGCACGGTCGAGGCGTGAGGAAGCACGGTCGAGGCATGAGGAAGCACGGTCGGGGCGTTTTCTTTTTTACAGCCCACATTGGTGTGTCCCAATTTGCCGCACTTCGTACAAGATGCTTTGGGACAAAACCTTTTAACGTGTCCGAAGGCTCCACAAAGGAAGCACGTTAAGGTGCCTGACGAAGCGTACATTTGATATTGACGATCATTTACCGAAATTTTAAACGAGATGTTTAGTCCTGTATCGTCGCCGCGATCAGGAAGCACCATGAATACTTGTCTCCGGAAACTCATAACATGTTTCATTCGTTCATCCCGACATCCCAGGGGAATCATCGAGATTCGGGAAACAACAGTTCCATACCGGGTCAGAACAGCCATTAATTTATCATCTGTGATAAACGGAGCGACATTTGAAATAATAACTTTTATCGCCGGTGTGTCCATCGGGGAAACCATGACGAACTGCCCACCTTTCAATGACAGACCGGTACTAACAACATCATGCACGAACTTCTCGTCCGACACGAAAACAACAAACTTTTGGTTCATCCGTGACGCGGCGCGGACATTTTCATCGCCGATAACATTCCCTACAGCTAGGATAATGTCCTCGGTAGGAACACCTTCGGGAGGGACACACACGAAAGCATGCTTCCTTGTTAGGGCTTCAAACCCTTCCTGCCGTGCACGAACACTCCCATAACGGCGATGTCTCACCTTTCCACCTTGACCAGGCGGAAAGGACACAAAATAAATAAAGTCGAAATGAAATAATGAATAATAAGTTCACACGACGCGAGTAAGGTAAACAGCACCGACGGAGCAGGTAGACTGAACCGAACGGGTCTGCTCTCACCTTTTTGGGCTCTTCTCTCACTCTCTCTGTCTCAAGGAGGGAAAGGGGCCACAGGTGGTAAAGAGGGACACGACAAAGGCGCGATGGGAAAGGAAGGAATGGGGGGGGGGGGGGAAACAACACAACACAAGCACGGAGCTACAGCACACGAACACCAGTGCACGCCATCTTGCCACGCCCAAACACACGAAAGGCCAGGAGAGAGAGAGAGAGAAGAGAGAGAGAGAAGAGAAGAGAGAGAGAGAGAGAGAGAGAGAGAGAGAGAGAGAGAGAGAGAAAGAGAGAAAGAGAGGGAGGGGAGAGAGAGAGAGAGAGAGAGAGAGAGAGATAAAGAGAAAGAGAAGAGAAAGAGAAAGAGAAAGAGAAAGAAAAGAAAAAAAAAAAAAAAAAGAAAGAAAGAGTGGGGAGAGGAAACACAGGACACTGAAAGTGAAGGGTAGTATGAAAAGAGGATTCATTGGGAAAAAAATATTTAGGAAAGGATGGAGGATGACATGAGATGGTGGCACACCACCGCCCAGTACTCATCTAACAACTTGGTACTCATTTAAGAGCTTAAAGGAGATAGAGAGTTTAACAAGGAGGGGATTACTGGAGGAACTTATGTAGTGAAGGAGCAGGAGACATCAATCTCTTCCAAGACACTCTGGGTCTTTTGACAGGCCGCAAAAATGAGATGAACCGCCATGTCTGCCATGTGTGGATCTGGAAATGTGTTTCAGCCTCATCACGTGATATGATTATAATTTGAGAGCTTTTCATTTCACAGAAACCAAATCAGTTTGTGATGCTGCCATCGCATCACCTATGTGAGAGGAAGCACAATCACAAACGGGTCTCCTGAATCCTGTGTGGTGATGGTGAAGCCTATAAAGTCAAGAAACCGAACAACTTCCTGTGTTTGACCAGAAAAATAGATCAGTTGGTTGTTTTTGACAATCGTGCCGAAGTGACAGGGTGAAACTGAGATTTGTCAGAACTGAAATAGATGGTCCAACAATCAGGACACCATCATTCATGTTTACTACTTACTAACTTATTTAGCCACTCAAGTAAAATTGGACTTGATTGACACAAACAGTGGATTTTCAGCAAAATGACATCCGAAACCTCACCTGCTTCCACATACTCCAAAATGAAGCCCACTCGGTGATGGTGTGGATCTTTTGTCAGGATGTCGATCAACTTTACTGAAGGGAAACAAGATGGTGGAGCACAAGTTAATCTGGCATAATAAACTCATCCAAAGTCAAACACCTTTAAACAACATGATAAACATGCACATTTTGTGTGATGACAAGTAGTCAACAGGTAAGCCTCAACATAGTCCTTTCACCATCAACATTCATGATCTTGTCGGCAAACATTTGGGCAGAACCAAACCACTCATAAATGCATCGTTTAATTAAGCACAGGTGAGTGCAGGAAGGGCTGATACCAATACACAAATGGTCCAAACGAGGAGGAACGGCAGGGGGTTATCTGCGTAGTCTGTGTACCAATCACAATTGGAATCTCGTAGACTCAGGTTGACGCAAACAACTGACGAGAATTCTTCCGATAACACGACATTTGGCGAATACAGAACTCGGATGCAGGTGGACGAGTACATGTGATTTACAGTGTGTTGAAGTCTCATTATTGTCAACACAAAAGTGAATGAAAGTGAAAAGCAAAGAACTAATGGTCTTCATCTCGTCTTCAGTTGTCATACCCTTCCTACTGTCCATGGTACACGGAATCTTGTGGTGAGGCTATTGCCCAGAAACAACTTGCTTTCGTCTCCTGGAAAGCAAATCCAACGGAAGGAAATCTCATTTCCTTTCACAAAGTCTGAAACAAGTGTGTGTCCACCCTCAGGACAGCCAGGAAACAATATCTCTCCGTTCTCAGGACTGAACTCTCTTATCTGTCTCCCTCTTCCAAATCCTGGTGGCGTCTGGTCAAATCTGTTTCTGGTGTTTGTTCCCCCTCCATCCCCTCCCTCACCTCTGATTCTGCAACTGGACCAGACGGCATCAGCCCACGGGTCTTAAAATCCTGCTCTGCCGTTCTATCTCACCCTTTCTCTGTTCTTTTCACCCTGTCTTTTGTTCAAGGTCTTCTGCCAGCATCTTGGAAATCAGCAAACATTACTGCTTTACACAAAAAGGTGCAAAAACAGATTCTTGCAACTACAGACCAATCAGCCTGCTCCCAATTATCAACAAAGTCATGGAATCCATCATTGCTTCGGATATCAAATCCTTCCTCTTCTTCAATGGCTTGATCTCCGATCATCAATTTGGATTCAGACCAGGTCATTCTACTCTGGACATGTTGCTTCTGCTGTCTCAAAAATGGATGGAGGTCCTCAATGCCAAACAGGAAATCAGAGCTGTCTCCCTTGACATATCACGTGCCTTCGATACGGTCTGGCACCGAGCTCTGCTCACCAAACTCTCCTCCTATGGTATCCATGGAAATCTCCGCGCATGGCATGTGGACTTCCTCTCTGGTCGCCGTCAACGTATGGCCCTGAATGGATTTCTCTCATCTACCCTTCCTTTTCAGGCTGGAGTTTCCCAAGGCAGTGTTCTGGGCCCTGTGCTTTTTCTGGTCTTCATCAATGATCTCTCTGGAAAATCTCTCTGGAAAATCTCTCTCGAAATGACTCTGGAAAATCCTCTCTATCTCTTTGCTGATGACTCCACTCTCTGCCGCTCCAATCCTCATCCCTCAGATTGGCAGTCTGCAGCCTCCTCACTCTCTGCAGATTGGACAAAATCACACACTGGTCAAACAAGTGGAACATGTCTTTCAATCCTGACAAATCTCACACTCTTACTATGTCTCTCCAAAAAGACCAACTGGACAACCCTCCCATCTACTTTCTCAACAATCCTCTCCAAGAAGTTTTTTTTTTTTTTTGTTTTTTTTTTTTGTATACAAGATCTAGGCTCGTGAAAGAGCGAACATTAATCACACAGAAAGACAAACCGACACATAAAACATATAACATCGGGAGCGGTAGACAAGATGGGGAGAGAGGGGGAAGGACACAAACACAACATTTGAGAGCAGGGACCGAGGGACATCGAGAGATCTGAGAGAGGGCGAGGGCTTTGGGGGGGAGGGGCATGGGAAGGGGGCGGTGGGAGAGGTATAAAACATATGGACACTGCCAGGACTTCCAGGAAAGAAGTTGGAATTTCAAACAATGTGGATCTGGGGTGAATTAGCGGGGGTAGAAAAGATCAAGGTTTTGGATGGAGGTTTGGATGGGGGAAGATAAGAGATGGTGGTGAACAGCTGTTTTAAAGACCTGGAGGGAGGGGTGGGATTGAAGGGAGTGAGGGAGTTTGTTCCAGAGGCGGGAGAAAAGAGGAATGAAAGAGTGAAGGTGAGCAGAGAGCCGAGATTTCGGCAGTTTAACCATCAGAGAGTTGCTGGCAGATCTTGTGCGACCTGTAGGAATATTTGGGGGACAGAGCACAGAGAGAGCTGGGGGTGCAAGGCCGGAGAGGAGTCAGTAGAAGACAGAAAGACCACCTACCTGCCTGCGGTGAGTGAGTGAAAGGCCCTCAGAGATAGCTTCATCGCGGGAGATTCCAATAATTCTGAAAGCTTTGGTTTCAACAGCGTGAAGCCGAGCTAGGTGTGAGGCAGGAGCACCGGCCCATAGGGGAGAACAGTATTCCATTGAGCTGCGGATGAAAGCCTTGTATGTGGTGAGGAGCTCAGGTGTGCCGAGGAAGGACTTCGCACGACGGAGGATGCCCAGTCGGCGACTGGCTTTGGAGGCCAGCTTTGAAATGTGGTTTTCCCAAGAAAGATCATGGCAGATAGTGAGACCCAAAAGCTTCAGCGACAGAACTTCTTGGAGAGGATTGTTGAGAAAGTAGATGGGAGGGTTGTCCAGTCGATCTTTTCGGAGAGACATAGTAAGAGTGTGAGATTTGTCAGGATTGAAAGACATGTTCCACTTGTTTGACCAGTCTGTGATTTTGTCCAAGTCTTCAGAGAGTGAGGAGGCTGCAGACTGCTGATCTGAGGGAAGAGGAATGGAGCGGCAGAGAGTGGAGTCATCAGCAAAGAGATAGAGAGGATTTTCAAGAGAGTCAGAGAGATCATTGATGAAGACCAGAAAAAGCACGGGGCCCAGAACACTGCCTTGGGGAACTCCAGCCTGAACAGGAAGAGGAGATGAGAGAAACCCATTCAGGGCCACACGTTGACGACGACTAGAGAGGAAGTCCGCCAGCCATGCGTGGAGATTTCCATGGATACCAAAGGAGGAGAGTTTGGTGAGCAGAGCGGGGTGTCAGACCGTGTCGAAGGCACGTGATATGTCGAGGGAGACAGCTCTAATTTCCTGTTTGGCATTGAGGACCTCCATCCATTGTTGAGACAGCAGAAGCAGCATGTCCAGAGTAGAGTGACCTGGTCTGAAACCAAATTGATGGTCAGAGATCAAGCCATTGGAGAAGAGGAAAGCTTTCATATCCGAAGCAATGATGGATTCCATGACTTTGCTGATAATTGGGAGAAGGCTGATTGGTCTGTAGTTGCTAGGATCTGTTTTTGCACCTTTTTTGTGCAAAGCGGTGATGTTGGCTGATTTCCAAGCAGATGGCAGTTGACCTTGAGCAAAAGAGAGGGTGAAGAGAACAGAGAGAGGGTGAGATAGAGCGGCAGAGCAGGATTTTAGGACCCGTGGGCTGATGCCGTCGGGTCCAGTTGCAGAATCAGAGTCGAGGGTTGACAGAAACTTTTCCACCTTGTCAGGAGGAAAGGACACGGAGTCCAGGAGCAGCAGGGTACGACTGGGTATGGTGGGTACAGAGAGGGATGGGTTTGGGACACAAGATTTAGAGGCAAACACAGAGTTGAGGCATGCAGCTTTTTCACGTGCGGAGTCAGCTGTGTAGCCGTTTGAGGTAAGGGAGGGGATGGAGGGGGAACAAACACCAGAAACGGATTTGACCAGACGCCACCAGGATTTGGAAGAGGGAGACAGATAAGAGAGTTCGGTCTTGAGAACGGAGAGATATTGTTTCCTGGCTCTCCTGAGGGTGGACACACACTTGTTTCGGGCTTTGTGAAAGGAAATGAGATTTCCTTCAGATTTGCATTCCAGGAGACGAAGGCAAGTTGTTTCTGGGCAACAGCCTCACCACAAGATTCCGTGTACCATGGTCGGGAGGAAGGGTATGACAACTGAAGACGAGATGGGATAAATCTGTGCATGAGAGAGAGCAATTTACTTTGGAAGAATTCCCAGGATGAGTTGATGTCAGAGGTGGTAGAGATGGGAGACCAGTCCAGATGATTGATGGCTGCTTGAAGACAGTGCCAGTTGGCCTGAGTGAAATGCCAGACTCGTCGACGCTGAGCAGGCTCCCTGAGGATGGTCAGAGAGATGTCCACTTTAACAAGGACATGATCAGATGATCCGATTGGAGCAGAAGAAGAACAGCAGACATTTTCAGGGAAGTTAGTCATAACCAAGTCCAGAAGAGAAGATGTTCCGTTGACTGAGATCCGGGTCGGGAAATTGACAGATTGTGTCAGTCCCAGTGAGTCGCAGAAGTCCTTTGCTGAGGAGCCATGGCTGGTGAGAGAGGTACCCACACCCAGCCAACTGGCATGATGACAGTTGAAATCACCACATATGAGGAAGAGAGAGTTGGGATGAGTAGATAGAAGTTGGTCCATATTATCAGACAGCGAGATGTAGATGGAGTCATCACTGTTTGGTGGACGGTACAACACACATATGAACAAGAGGTGGGAGCGAAGGGGAAGCCGTAGCCAGAGGTATTCCTGGGGGTGAGGTGGAGAGAGTGCAGTGCAGGGTGAGTGAGGAAGAGAGTTTTTGATAAAGATAGCAACCCCGCCTCCAGGACGAGGCTCAGGTCTATCATACCGGAGGAGGGAGTAGCCCGGGAGAGATACTAAGGAATCAGAGACATCATAAAGGAGGAAAGTTTCTGTTAAGCAGATCACGTCTGGTTTGACAGAAGCAACCTGTATGGAGAGATCAGTTAAGTTTGAACGAAGGCCCCGGATGTTTGAGGTCCATACCGTTAATGAAGAGGAAGGGAGAGCATCAGATACCGAACAGGGGGGAGGAGGGGTAGGGTAAGATGTGGAAGAGGTGGAAGAGGTAGGGAGAGCTGTTGAAGGTGTGTCAGAGATTTCAGAATAGCTCGGAGAAAGGGAGGGATGGGGCGGACAAAAGGTTTGATGGTGATTGGGTGAGGCACAATGAGGTGTTATTTGAGGAGGGGGAAGAGCGAGGCAGAAGGTTGGGGGAGATGGAGGTGAGAGTTGGAAGGGGGAAGAAGCGGGGAGGACGCTTTGAGGAGGGGGAGTGTGAGGGGGGAAATTGAGAAGCAATGAGGGTGGGGAGATTTGAAGGGGAGGGGTGAGGGGGGAGTTTGGGAGGGAAGGGACAAGGGGAGGGATTTGAAAGGGATGGGATATGGGGGAGATTTGGAGGGGAGGGGTGAGGGAGGAGTCTAGGAGGGGAGGGGCGAGGGGGCGTTTTGGCAGGGAGGGGTGAGGGGGTAGTTTAGGAGGGAGGGGGCAAGGGGGGAGATTTGAAAGGGATGGGTGATGGGGAAGATTTGGAGGGGAGGGGTGATGGGGAAGATTTGGAGGGGAGGGGTTATGGGGAAGATTTGGAGGGGAGGGGTGAGATTGGATTTTAGAAAGTGCACGATTTATGGGAAACGAACATTTATTGCAAAATGAGTTTCTTGTGACCTTCGAGTTAAAAATACGTTTAAGGACGCTGGATGGAGGATGGAGTGCAGGAGAGTTTAGGGAATGTAGAAAAAAGGCACTATAGGAGATGGATATTTTTTTTGGGATGAATTGATTTGGTGAGCAAGTCGAAAGCAGCCTTTTAAAGAAGAAGAAGAAAAAGGTGTTATAAAAAATGACGGAATACATAACTTGAGGGGAAAGTGTAAACATTGAAGGTTAATAACAGTGAAAACTATCTGGGGAAATGGGGGAGAAACACGTGGTCGAAGAACGAACGAACGAATAAGAATGAATAAACGAATGAGAACAGAGAAGGAAATGTTTTTTTTTGTTTTTTTTGAGTTGAGATTTACACAAGGATGGGTGAAATGGGTGAAAAGACTGGGAATACAGAGAACGAAAGTTATTGGATCACAAACGACAGACCGCTGAGAGAAAAACAAAGCCTCAAGGTTGTACAGTGTACACTGTACAAGGCCTCAAGACACGACACGAATTAACACGATTTTCAATACAGGTATGAAAGATTTGCACCGAAAAATCTTCGTCGGGACACAATATACGTACAACACCATAAATAAATACAGTTTTAACGAAAATACAAATGGGAACAATCACTTAACTTCGATTTCAAATCGTTCGCGATGCGGCAAAGGCCTTGCTCGCGACACGGCAAACAGACGATCAATTTATGAAAGATAAACACCGAGAAACAACCAAAGTTGCACACAATAACTTCACCCACCGAAAGTTCTGTCGATCAAGCTTTTGGGTCTCACTATCTGCCATGATCTTTCCTGGGAAAACCACATTTCAAAGCTGGCTTCCAAAGCCAGTCGCCGACTGGGCATCCTCCGTCGTGTGAAGTCCTTCCTTGGCATACCTGAGCTCCTCACCACATACAAAGCTTTCATCCGCAGCTCAATGGAATACTGTTCTCCCCTCTGGGCCGGTGCTCCTGCCTCACACCTAGCTCGTCTTCACGCTGTTGAAACCAAAGCTTTCAGAATCATTGGAATCTCCTGCGATGAAGTTAACTCCGAGGGCCTTTCACTCACTCAACGCAGGCAGGTCGGTGCTCTTTCTGTCTTCTACCGACTCCTCTCCGGCCTTGCTCCACCAGCTCTCTCTGTGCTCTGCACCCCAAATATTCCTGCAGGAGGCACAAGATCTGCAGGCAACCCTCTTCTGGTGAAACTACCAAATTCTATACTCTCTGCTCACCTTCACTATTTCATTCCTTTTTTCTCTCACCTCTGCAACAAACTCCCACACTCTATTCAATCCCACTTATCCCTCCAGGTCTTTCAAACAGCTGTTCACCACCATCTCTTACCTTCCCCCATTCAAAACCTTGATCTTTTCTACCCCCGCTAATTCACCCCAGATACACTTTTTTTTTTTTGAAATTCCAACTTCTTTCCTGGAAGTCCTTGCAGTGTTCATATGTTTTATCCCTCTCCCACCTCCCCCGAAGCCCTCTCACTCCCACATTTCTCTCGATGTCCCTGTTCTCAAATGTTGTGTTTGTGTCCTTCCTCCTCTCTCCCCATCATGTCTACCGCTCCCCTTATTTTGTGTTTTATGTGTCGATTTGACTTTTTGTGTGATTAATGTTGGCTCTTTCACGAGCCTCGATATTGTATACAAAAAAAAAGAAGAAGTGAAGTAGCAAAAACACCACCATGGCATTACTGGAGGATCAAAACAAAAAGTTTGGAGCATGCACGGGAAAGGTTACTGTGATGAGAGGAAGTAGTTTGTCACTGTCGTGAGGAACAAGCAGCCACCACCGGCAATTGAAAAAGAAACAAAACAACAACATTTTTAGGTGTCTCTTCTTGTAAAGGAGATAATAATTTATTTGGTGAAAAGATAAATTCTCAAAACTCACCAGCTAGCAGCTCTTCCTCAACAGATACATTTGATACTTGAGACTCAGCATTCCTGCAGAAAATAAAATTTTTGTGAAGCTGTCATTAAATAAATGTCACAAATAAGAAACAATGTCACAATAAAAATGCAATCAGCAAGGTGATAAACAGACTGCATCGGTTCATTGTGTTTTCGACATTCAGACAGCAAACCACACCCTGCATTGGGCTACCCTCCCAAGTATTTTCAAACACAGTTGACAATGAAGCCAAGAAATGACACATGGTAAAGAGGGGGGTGACGATAACCAAAGAGTATTATTTGTAACCACACTTTTTTCTTTCCCCTTTCATGTCCCAAGCTCCCACACTCACCTCCGAGCTGTCTTGCCTGGAATTGAATCCTAGAGTGTTCTAAAGTTCTAAAGGGTCATTCTACAGGCTTATAAAGGATAATTATACAGGGTTCCAAAGGGTAATTCTGATGGGTTTTGTTTTTTCTCTCAGTGTTGGTTCTGAGGCCTCAAAGGCATCTGGTGTACATGAACCGCTGCAGGTTGCAAGCATCGGTGTTGTGGTTAGATGAGTGGGTGCATGTGTGGATATTTGGAGAGGCGATTGTTTCCTGAGAAGAAGAAAACAAGATTGAAAGTCTACCAGCAGCGGAGCTGGACTTGTTTGATACTTCATTGAAGAGGATAGTATGACCTGGATAGGGATACCAGTTAGCAAATAATGTAAGTGTTAACTTATTTTTGAAGTCGTGTTAGTCTCTAGGCTGTCTGTTACCATAGAAGTAAAGAGACTGCACTGATAGTGGTTTATTCCATATGTTTTGAGTCATCAGTGAACCATACGCGCTTCAATCCAGTAACTTTGCAGTCACGACAAAGGGATTGCAGTGTTACAATTATATTTACTGTATCATTTATATTTATGTTATTATTATTATTATTATTATTATTATTACGAAAACCATACTACTTTATGAAGAAACCTGGGCTAATTTGTCCGAAACGGCCCGAAGGCGAGCCATGAAGGGATGAAGCCTAAGGTCTATACGTACTATTGTTGGAAGACCCATAACACATATGCTTTCAATATTTGATGGTCGTTTAAACAATCGGTTTGTTTGTGTTTCACACAGAAAGAAAAATCTAAAGGTAGAGCATAGCGATTCTGATATATGACAGGTTCAACAATATGTTTGTCCTGAATGGCATTTTAAATCAAAATGGTGGTGTGTGGAGTCAGCCGTCATACACCATAATGACATCACAGACATAATCACATCACATCATCCCTGTAATGTGACCAGATCCCCAGCTCTGATTGGTGTACTTTTGTGAAGGACATACATACATACGGACAGACAAACACTGTTCCAGACGGCTTTACCCAACGCCGTAAAAACTGGTGTGTTTATGGGAACTCAGGTTTTGATTTTATTAATGTTTAAAAGTTCCGTGCTTTGAGGCCTCACAAAGCTAAAGCATTTTGGGCTCTTCTACGATTTATTCTTATGATGTCATCATTTTGTGATATCATTTTTCACTGCTGCTGACAAAGTTTAAGACTCGACTCAAACAAATCCCGAGAAATCGGAAAACATTTGACTTTTTAAACAGAAAAAAAAAAAAATGTATACTGTCTCACTGAAACCTGGCAACAACCTCTGGACTACTTCTCACTCAACCTCACTACACCCAATGGATATTCTTACATCAATAAACCACGCTCGGAGGGCCGAGGTGGTGGAATTGCCGTAATTCACCGACAAGACATCAAGACCAGCCTCATCTCCATCTCATCTGCTCCATCATTTGAACACCTGGCTTTTAAACTCTCTGGTCACACGCAGTCAGTCATGGCTGTCGTCTACCGCCCTCCCAAACCACACCCATCATTCCTGTCTGACTTCTCCTACTTTCTGACCCAGCTATGTTCCCTCTCCCCCTCAATCCTCCTCCTTGGTGATTTCAATATCCACATGGACTCCACTGACTCCACAATAACCACTGACTTCACTGATTTACTCACCTGCTTTAACCTCACTCAACATGTCAACTTTCCTATTCATAACCGTGGTCACATTCTGGACCTTGTCTGCTCTACTGGATTAATTTTGCACCATCTCTCTGGCTCCGACCTCACCCTCTCTGACCACTTAGCCATCACTATGACCATCAACATCCCCACCCCAGCACCAAGGCATTATCGCACTATCAACTTCCGTAAGCTAAACGCTATTTCACCTACCTCATTCTCATACACCCTCTCTGAAAAAATGTCCACTTCTCCCTTCGTTGACCTCCACACCCCTTCGACCTCACTGACTACTACAACCACACTCTCTCCTCCTGCCTTGACCAGCTTGCGCCTATAAAAACCAAAACAGTTTCTTTCACCCATTCTGCTCCCTGGTTTACCCCTGAACTCCGCCCGATGAAAACTCGTGCTCGCCAACTTGAAAGACTCCGCAATAAAACAGGTCTCACAATTCACTCCCAAGCCTACAAGGACCACCTACAACACTACAAAGATGCCCTCTCCCACGCCCGCTCCGCCTACTACTCTCAAATTATCCACTCTGGCTCCGGAAACCCAAAAGCACTCTTCTCTACAATAAACAAACTCCTCAGCCCCCTGAACACCACCACCCAGTCATTCACAGTAGACAACTGCATCTCCTTCCTTTCATTCTTCCAATGCAAAATTGACAACATCTACAACAGCTTAACCACCACCGCACCCGCTCCCCCTCAAACCACCTGCCCCCCCTTATCCTGCCAACCCCTGTCTCAATTCTCCCCAGTCTCCCCTACTGACCTCTCTGAACTCCTCATAGGAATGAAAACTGCCACCTGCACTCTTGACCCCATCCCCTCCAGCTTTGTCAAGGCCTCCCTTCCTGCTCTCTCTCCACTTATCACTGCAACAATAAACTCCTCCCTGTCTACAGGCATCGTTCCACCATCACTCAAAATTGCGGCTGTTACCCCCATTCTGAAAAAACCTGGACTCAACCCTGACACCCTAAATAACTTCAGACCCATCTCCAACCTACCCTTTCTGTCAAAGGTTTTGGAACGCGCTGTAGCCACTCAACTCAAACATCACCTCTCTGCCAATAACCTGTATGAAACATTCCAATCCAGATTCCGCTCCAACCACAGTACTGAAACTGCTCTCCTCAAAATCACCAATGACCTTCTCCTCTCCTCTGACGCTGGCAACCTCAACATTCTCATCCTCCTCGACCTCAGCGCCGCCTTTGACACCATCAATCACACCATCCTCCTCACCCGACTTGAAACCACCTTTAACATTACCGGCACTGCCCTCTCTTGGATCAAATCATACCTCTCTGTCAGACGCCAGTTCATCTCCATCAATAACTGCAAATCCCCCACTGCTCCCCTCCCCCAAGGTGTCCCCCAAGGTTCAGTTCTTGGCCCCCTCCTCTTCATCCTGTACCTGTCCCCCCTTGGTCACTTAATCCGCCGTCATGGTCTCCAATTCCACTGCTTCGCCGATGACATCCAGCTTTTCATCTCCACCAAGTCCATCTCCACCGCCACCCACTCTATCCTGACAAACTGCATCACTGAAATAAAATCCTGGCTTCAAATCAACTTCCTCAAACTTAACTATGATAAATCTGAAATAATCATCATTGGCCCAAAAACGCTCACCAAATCCACCCATAACTTTGCCCTCAACATCGACGGTTTCCCAGTATCCACCTCCCCTCACATCCGGAATCTTGGCATCATCTTTGACCAAACCCTCTCCTTCGACAAATACACTAAACAGATCACAAAGACAGCCTTCTTTCACCTGAAAAACATCGCCCGTCTCCGTCCATCCCTCTCCTCCACGGCTGCAGAAACCCTCATCCACGCCTTCATCACCTCCCGTCTGGACTACTGCAACAGCCTCCTCTATGGTTCACCCTCAATAATCACCAATAAACTCCAATACATTCAGAACTCCGCTGCCCGTGTACTCACCCATTCCCGGACCCGTGACCACATCACCCCCGTCCTTTACAAGCTTCACTGGCTCCCCATCCCCCAGAAAATCCAGTACAAAATCCTCCTCTTGACCTACATAGCCCTCCATAACCTGGCCCCATCCTACCTGGCTGACCTCCTCTCCAGACACACTCCCACCCGCAACCTCCGCTCTGCTGGTACCAACCTCCTGACCCCCCCCCAATCCGGACCAAATTCAGATCCTGGGGGGACAGGGCCTTCTCCATCGCTGCTCCCACCCTCTGGAACTCACTACCTCACACCATCAGAGACTCCTCCTCACTCAACACATTCAAAACATCACTCAAGACCCACCTGTTCAACACTGCATTCAACATTTAACCCACAGCATTTAACCCCTGACTATCTCTTCTCCTTCTCCTTCATTTTGCTTTGATTAATTATTTACCGATTGATTTTTGTCTTTTTGCACTTGTTTTTTGTACTCTGTCAAAGCGTCTTTGGGCTTCTTGAAAAGCGCTATATAAAATAAATGTATTATTATTATTATTATTACTGAACAGCAAAATAAACGTCAGTCAGAATCAATATTTTGGAGGCTATATTTTCAAGTCATGATCAACATGAATTGAGATTTAGGATCAACATGAAACATTACAGGTATGGTCACCACAGTTCAAACAATAATGTGAAATGTTCTGAATAAGAAAAACACAAGACCAGGTGAGAACAAGGGAGGTCAAAATCAGTATCTTGTGTGACCCCCGTGAGCGTTGACAGCCATACATCGTCTGTATATGGAGTGGATTAATCAGTTGATGATGGCATTTGTCACTTGGGCCCACACTCTGAGAAACGCATAAATGAGTTGAGCTGCAGTTGTCGGCCTTGGTCGAACGTCATTCAGTCTTCTTTGAACCTCGTCCCACAAGTGCTCTATCAGGTTTAAATCGGGGCTGGGCGCAGGCCAGTGCATGGTTTGGATGCTATTCTGTTGCAGGAAGTCCCTTGTTGCTCTGGCAGTGTAGGCACGGGCGTTGTCCTGCTGGAAGACATGATTTCCGTGACGTCCAAAATGTGGCACAACGTGAGGTCTGAGGACTTGATCGATGTAGCGAGCAGCTGCGACACCATTGCCTCTTCCTGGACCAATATTCTGGAACACCACAGGACCGACTTTGTGATTGAGAGCAATAGCACCCCCATACCATGATGTTTGGACCACCCCACGAGTCTCTTTCCATCACACAGTCATCTGAGTAGCATTCCCCACGTCTTCGCCAAACTCTCACTCTGCCATCTGCCGTGGAAACACAGTATCGGCTTTCGTCTGAGAAAAGAATGGTTCTCCACTCCTGGTAACGCCAATTTTGATGCTGTGTGGTCCACTGCAGTCGGTCACGGCAGTGTCGAGCTGTAAGAATGGGGCCACGATACGGCCTGTGACAACGGACATCCCTGTTCTTCAAACGTCGACGGACTGTATCACCACTAATGTGTCTCTGGTGGGTTCCAAACGTTTGTCTTGCAGTTTCTGTAGCCCTGGTAAAGCGATCTTGGATGTGATGACGCACAATCTGTCGATCCTGTCGTGGTGTTGTTCCCCTCGGTCTGCCACTGCGTGGGTGGTCATCGGTGCTGTTGGTGGCCTGGTATGGTTCCTGTAACCTGTAGATGGTTCTCACGTTGACATGGAAAGCATTGGCAACCATTGGTGCAGTCTGTCCAGCATGCAATCTTCCAATAGCCTGGTCTCTCTGAATCCTCGTAAGTCTGGGCATGGCGCTGGCATCGAAACACGAATGATGAACACACGTTTTGGGGTGCCTTTTATAGGGAAAGTCACAAGGAGACGCATGTGCATTTTGATTTCCATGGGAATCACGCACGACTTTGTACCACGGTCGTTTTTTTGCCTGCGTTTTGGTGACCTGTTTTTATCCATGTGTGCACCACTGTCGGTTGTTAGGATTAAATTTAGATACAGACTAATGTAAATAACGAGATATCTAAACGAAATGCATTGATATTTCCATGGGAAATGATCAGGAATTATTTTTATGAAGTGACGTTTCTATTGCTGTTCAGTGTATATCACACTAGTCCGAAGGAAGCGGTTCAGTTTGGCATTTTTCATACGAAATTGGCAAAGCCGAGAAACGCACAAAATCCGTTAAAATTACCCTTTATAAACCAATAGAACCAGCCTTTAGAACCCTTTAGAATTACCCTTTCGAACCTATTAGAATTATCCTTTAGATACCTTTAGAATTGCACCTTAGAACCAATTAAAATTACCCTTTGGAACCTTTGGAATGAAAAAGAGGTTCTTCTTCTTCATTTAGGCTTACAAACATAGCCATTCATATTGAAGCGGCTTCACCGCTTAAAAACAGTGGTGACTTGATCTTGAAGCCCCTTCCTGAACAGACAGACAACCAGACTGGCGAAGAATAGATAAATAGACTAGAAAGGGCATTCGGTGGGGTCAATACCTCTGCAAGGTTCAGCAGTTTATGTTTTGTATCCCACCAACAGGCCGGATCCAATTCCGGACTGAACCAAAATTGAATTGGCTTGTTTTTGACACCTATGCAAATCATGCACCTAGTTTTGCTATAACTCGTCCACAATATCATGCTAAAAATCGTTTTTGGCATTATCACTCAATGGTAAAAAAAAATCACTTAAAACTTTAAAAATTTGCATATTGGTATTTGGATATTCATTAAATTTGAATCAATTCTGCAATATATCTGATTTGGCATGAGCTTATCACTCAATGGTGGGAATAACTTTTTAAACTCTCAGATCCGAATCTTCACCAAAATTTCACCCTTGTTACACACTCAAACCCTCCACCAAATTTCTCCGAATCCATCCACAACTCTTTGAGATATCCTGTTCACAGACAAACAGGAAGACAAACAGACAGACAAGAAGTAGAGGACGGGGAAGACCGAGAAAGACTTGGCTAAAGATGGTGGAAGAAGAAATGCGGGCAAGGGGGTTAACAAGGAGAGATGCAGAAAATAGGGCAAGATGGAGAAGATTGTCATGGGGACCGCAAGGCTAACCCCCGCTCTAGCAGGGAAAATGGCCTTTTAATGCATGTTGTGTGTTGTGTAGACAAACAAACAAATAGACAGACAGGAGTGAAATTCCATAACCTGTGCCCACCGATGGTGGCAGAACTACAAACATGGAGAGACAACGGATCTGGTCCGAACACTTAGCTTTGATAAACTTGAAGGACACATGGCACGATTCAAGCCATAAAGAGTGTGGTGATGCGTGACCTGGACAGAAGTTCATGTTTATTTTGTTCAAGACTTGACCTGCTGCCCTATCATCAGTTCATGCTCTCTCTCACCATGCTCTTCCATGAGACTCCATGTTGCAGAGAAACAACAACAATGGAAGATGTAAAAACAGAACAAAAGGAGTGCCGGTTACCTTAAAGATTTCAGAGGGTCATTTTCCTTGAACCAAGTGTGGTTCACAATCTCCTGCAAAACAATGGATGTGTTGGAATCAAATATGAACACGATCAGGAAACACCTCCACTGGTGAGCAATATTGCATTTAGATCCACAATAACAGGAGGTCAGTTACCCCAGCATGTGTGAACATTCTTGTTTATGCAAATAAAACACTGCAAATGAAAACTGCATCAATCCCTCACCGTCATAGTGAACCTCTCCATTGGATCCTCCCGAAGCATCGCAGCCAGAAGGGAAACCAATGTTTCGCTTGCAAAGGTTGGTGGACTGTTTCCCACATTGAAGTCAGTTTTGACATGTGACATCTACAAAGAAGTAAAACAAATGTATTCATGACCGAATCCCAAACAATCGTCGCAATCGAATACTAACATTTGCAAAATAAGCACATTCCAAACAAGCACTCACTGATGCAATAACCAAGGTTTGACTCGAAACTAATAAAATACATTTTCATTCATCAAATAGGTTATGGTGTACAACACAAAAGTTTTTTTCTTCGCTGAAAAAGAAACCCTGTCAACTCAATAATTGGATAATTTGAGGGTGAGATGCAAAATTGAGGCAAACACCTTTGTACTAACATCTCACAAAAGGAAACATTTGCCCTATTCATGTGCAATTTATATGTTACATCTTAAATGCTAAACGAAATAGTGTACCGTTTTACATGGTTGTGAATTCGAATTAAAATGTTGGCAAACGAGTTAATTGTATTGTGGTTAATAAAAATGGTCTTATAAATAAATATATGAATGTCCACACAAAGGTCAAGACGCCCTGGGCTCCAAGATGTCTGCATTTCCTATCGTTTGTACGTGACACAACCTTTGGTCTACTGCGGCATAATTCAAAACATTACATCTGTCGTGGCCTTGATGATGACATAATCGGCCATGTTCGAGAGTATAAAATTGAGACCACTGAGAGAGGGAGGGTGAGAGAGGTCCTGGCCTAAATGATGTTACTATTCTGTATTTGATGTTATTTTAATGTACTTTTGAAGGTACTCCAAGTACCTCTGTATCCTTGGTATGTTCTTTGTGCCAGACCCCCTCTCCCGAGTGTGATGAAATGAAGGAGGAGATCCTCATTGTAATTCCCTCTCTCGTGGTGGGGCTTCCCTATAAGAGGGACGGCTTTGGGAGTGAGGGATTACTGCGCTATTAAATGTGACTGGACTTGAGTTGGTAAGTTGAATAATGTTGATTATGGGCTTGCTTGAGATGTGCTCGGGAATTATGTTTAGAGTTCTAATATATTGCTTATTCCTTGTTGCAGATGATGTGGAGATTGATTTCAATAAAGCTCTATATCTTGAGAGAGGTTGTGGATTAAAATTCTACCACACCGAGAATTAAAAATATTCTTCATTGTAATCCCATGCAGAGGACAATCGATTATTTCATTACAATTGTGTTGCCCTAATACTAATGATCAAAATTAATCCTCGTTACACCAAAGTGTTGGAGGCTGGGAAAAAATTGATAGGTAATCAGGACACAGCCTTTAAGTGGCTGTGGTGGTGATGGCACCAATATTGGGATGCGGAGTTGTAAGGATAGAGTTGGGCAGTCTGGAGGTCAATGTGGTGGTATGGGTGGCCGAGGTGTGCGACCTTGTCTTCTGGGATTGAGTTTCTTGGTTGAACACATCTGTCAACCTGACCTTTGGTGAGGTCTAATGTGGTTGGGCACTGGGGGCTGCGCATTTGGTCAAACTGGGGGATGCGAGGAGGTGCAGGGGACATGATGGGGATGCCACACACTACAACAGTGCTCCTCATGTCTGAGGCCTTGGTAATGGCGGAGTTGGCAGCAGGTGCTCACCACGTTGGCCAGCTTGGGCTAGTGGAGCCATGGTTCTCACAGGAGGCTGAAGGATGGATGGTGGGTCTCGCCCTTGTGGACACTTGTGGGCCATATTGGCGGTCTGGCTGTTCAACTTGTCCCAATAGCCCTCACACGGTAGAGGGGCAGAGCTGTCGTAGCCAAGTTTAGTCGTGTAATGAAGGTCACTGGAGGAGGCGGGTCCACATGCTTGCCAGTACAGTCGGATAAAAGGGAATTTGTAGGAAATTGGTTGGCCCCATGGGTAAATTTGTGAATTCGGCAGGGTGGATGACACTCTTGGACCCGACCAACCTGTGACTCACAAACTACCTGCACTTAAGGTAAGGCCTTCATGTTTACTGTCCCAAGTGTTTGGTACTTGCTCACAAATTGGAGAATGAGTCATTTGGAATGGGGAGGACGAGAGTGACGAAATGTTTGGTGAGGGAATTGGTTTGAGCGCCACAAAGTGTCTTTTGGGTGGTGATTGTATATGTGTAAACGTTTTGGTGTTTTTGTGTTGTCGTGAGAATAGAGATTGAATTGTGTTTGGAAGAGTGAATATGGGAAATACAACATGTAAGCAGGCCATGGCAGTACACCAACAAATACCAACATCTTTATTGCGTGACCGTGTTGAGAATTGAATGGCAGCAGGGGAATGAATGTCATTTTGGATTTCGTGGGTGGGGAAGGTGTGTGTGTCCGTAGGAATGGATCAAGCTCTGGATGAGTGGTGACTGCGCCCCCCCCCCCCCCCGAGGTAATTTGTCCCTGGCAACCGGTGGTGTCGGAAATTGGAAACCCGTCAGAGGGGGGTCTGGTTGGGCTACCAGTGGGTATTGAGATCCCTGGCGAACCAGAGGCGATGAGAGCCTGAGGCCAAGGGAGTCTGGTGCGGATACCTTTCATGGCAGGACGACAGATAAGGAGCTGTTTTTGGCTGTCAGGGGTCTATTTTTTTTTCTTTTTTTTTTGTATACAAGATCGAGGCTCGTGAAAGAGCGAACATTAATCACACAAAAAGTGAAACCGACACATAAAACACAAAAAACAAGGGGAGTGGTAGACAAGATGGGGAGAGAGGGGGAAGGACACAAACACATTTGAGAGCAGGGACATCGGGAGAAATGTGGGAGGGGGAGGGCTTGGGGGGAGGTGGGAGAGGTGTAAAACATATGAACACTGCAAGAAGTTGGAATTTCAAAAAAAAGAAAAAAAAAAGTGTAATTTTGAGTGTTTTTGAGTGTGCATGCTGCGGTAGCAGAAACGTTAGCTGCCCGGAGTTGATGAATGCCTTTCCACTTCAGTTGAATTATGCTCAACCAGTTCCTGCCTAGTAAGGAAGGGACCTTTCCAGGAATGACGATCAGGGGTAGGTGAAAACTCACGGTTATCGTAGCCCACCGTGACGTCACATGTACCGCAGGGAACAATCTTCTCACCTGTGTAGGTGGAGAGTCCATAGGTTGTGGGTTTCAGGTTGTAGGTTTCAGGTCGTGTCGGTCAGCATCACTCCACAGGTTTGTGAAAACAGCATGGCTGATGAACGAGACAGCCGCACCAGTGTCGACCTCCATTTGCAATGGTCGATTGTTGACGACAACAGTGGCAAGAAAAGGGTCCCACTTATGGCGAGAATCAATATGAAACAGGTGATACGATTCTGAGTTGTCGGAAACAGAGCTCACCTGGTCAAGCTCAGGTTCCTCTGAACCAATAAACTGATGAATCTTCTTGTCAGCAGTTTTCTCTTTTCCCTATTTGCCCCGGTCACGCCCCGGTCACGCCCCGGTCACACACACACACAAACACACACACACACAAAGGTGGATACCTTGAGACCTGTGAGAGCTCTGTTCCACCTTCTGAAAACGCATATGGAGATAATAACCGAAAATGACGAAACTTTGCCAGAACAAATGAAATTAGTGAAAACACTACGACGACGTTAAAATGGAATTTCCTGAGATAGGTGTGCCAAGTGCACATTGACACGAGGTAGACGAACAAGAACAAACAACATAAAAATCGACCCATATACAGGAGCTCGACTACAAAGCATCATTCGGGGCGGTCACGGATTTTCGAAGCTGTTCCACGATCTTCACACACGCTCGAAGCTAAGTCATTGTCACATTTGTATTCTTGTCTAAACTGTTTATCTTACGTGTGTGTACCTTTTAGGTGTCCCTCGGAAGTTTTATCGGGGTTAATCTTTCATACCTGTAAAAAATAGTCGAGTATCTCGTGCCGCGCGCGGCCACGCGGCCTAGTTGTTGAAGCTTCCGACCTGGAGGCTTGGTTTCTCTCCGGGCATCCAAAGTGGTTATTTTTTCATTCATGTGTTTGTCAAATTTCAACTCGTTACTTTATCGTCCATGCTTTATTGTTTGTTTATAGTTAGTTTTGGTTTGAATTTCCTGTAACTCGTAATTAATTAATCCTGTTCTGCGCCTCGTGTGCGGCCTTGTACCCCTGTCGGTGTTTGTTAACTTAAGTCCCCTACATCGTGTTTTGCTTGGCTCTCAGTTTTTCCCTTCTACACCGAACGTAATACTCTCTGTCTAACGTTTTAAATCCCCACCCCACCCCACCCACCCCCCTCCCCCAACAAAAAAAAAAAACTTTTATTTTTCCTTTCTCCACGTGTGCCGTTGTCTCATCCTGTACTTTCTGTCCAGGTGTATTGCGGTGCTTTTCGCCCCGCCCCCATTATCTCCTTGCCATCCACCTTTTGCCCTGTTCACGTGACTCGTGGTGGTCCCTCTCGGCCCTCCCCCCATTCGTATTTTGTGCATATAAGATTGTTCACGGTTCTGTTTAAATATTATTTTAAATATGTTTAACCTTTCCCCTTCAGTGGTTTATTCAGTGGTATATTACAACACGCTGTTTTTCTTCCTATTTTAAAGGCTTTTCTCAATTTCCTCTCCAACTCATTCCACGTCAAAAAAAAGAAATTCAATATCTTATACGTCTCCCTCACTACATGGTCTAAATTCACATTCATTCCATCCCTCCTCCATCGTTCTGAATCGGATTGCTAACTTGAAAATCACAACAAACCCAATTTGTTATCAATGTTCGTCTTTCATTAATCATCCACTTTCTAAACTCCCCTCTTGCCCCTCCCCTCCAAATCCCCCCCCTTGCACCTACACTCCTAAACTCCCCCCTTTCCCCTCCACCCTTAAACTCCCCCCTTGCCCCTCAACTCCTGAACTCCCCCCCTGCCCTTCCCCTCCTAAAGTCCCCCCTTGCCCCTCCCCTCCAAATCCCCCCCCTTGCCCCTCCACTCCTGAACTCCCCCCTTGCCCTTCCCCTCATAAACTCCTCCCTTACCCCTCCCCTCCAAATCCCCCCCTTGCCCCTACACTCCTAAACTCCCCCCTTGCCCCTCCACTACTAGACTCCCCCCTTTCCCCTCCCCTCCTAAACTCCCCCCTTGCCCCTCCCCTCCTAAACTCCCGCCTCACTCCTCCCCTTCAAAACTCCCCCCCAATTCCTCCCATTCAAATCTCCCCCCATACCATTCCTCTCAAATTCTCCCTCCTCCCCCCTCCTCAAAGTTGCCTCCTCCCCACCTCGTCTCCCTTCTATCTCATGCCTCCACCCCCCCAACCTTCTACTGTCCCATGCCCCCCCTCAAACAACCCCTCACTCTGCCTCATCCCTTCACCACCAAACCTTTCATCCTCCTCATCCTTCCTTTTCTTGGAACTCTTCTGTAATCTCTGACACACTATCAACTGCTCTCCCTACCTCCCCCTCTCATCCTTCATCTTACCCTACTCCTCCCCTCCCCTGTCCTGTACCCGATGCTCCCCCTCTCTCTTCTTTAACGGTATGGACCTCAAACATCCGGGGCCTTCGCTCAAACCTGACTGATCTCTCCATACAGGTTGCTTCTGACAATCCAGACTTGATCTGCTTAACAGAGACTTTCCTCCTTCAAGATGTCTCTGATTCCTCAATATCTCTTCATGGTTACTCCCTCTTCCGGTATGATAGACCTGAACCTCGTCCTGGTGGTGGGGTGGCTATCTTTATCAAAAACTCTCTTCCTCATTCTCCTTGCACTGCCCTCTCTCCTCCTCACCCCCAGGAGTACCTCTGGCTACGGCTTCCTCTCCGCTCCCACCTTTTGTTCATATGTGTTCTGTACCGTCCCCCAAACAGTGATGACTCAATTTACATTTCACTCTCTGACAACATGGACCAACTTCTATCCACTCATCCCAACTCTCTCTTCCTCATATGTGGTGACTTCAACTCTCATCATGCCACCTGGTTGGGTGTGGGTTCCTCTCTCACCAGTTATGGCACCTCAGCAAAGGACTTCTGTGACTCACTGGGATTGACACAATCTGTCAATTTCCCAACCCGGATCTCAGCCAATGGAGTTTCTTCTCTTCCAGACTTGGTTATGACAAACTTCCCAGCTAATGTCTGCTGCTCTTCTTCTGCTCAAATCGGTTCTTCTGATAATGTGCTTGTCAAAGTGGACATCTCTCTGGCCATTCTCAGAGAGCCTCCTCAGCATCGAAGAGTCTGGCATTTCCTCAGGCCGACTGGGACGGGCTTCAAGCAGCCATCAATCGTCTGGATTGGTCTCCCATCTCCACTGCCTCTGACATCAATTCTTCCTGGGAATTCTTCCAAAGCAAACTGATCTCTCTCATGCACAGATTTATCCCATCTCGTCTTCAGTTGTCTTACCCTTCCTCCCGTCCATGGTACACCGAATCTTGTGGTGAGGCAGTTGCCCTGAAACAACTTGCCTTTGCCTCTTGGAAGGCTAATCCAACTGAAGGCAATCTCAGTTCCTTCCACCAAGCTCGGAACAAGTGTGTGTCTACACTCAGGAGTGCCAGGAAGCACTATCTCTCCTCATTCAAGAACGAACTCTCAAACCTGTCTCCTTCCTCCAAATCCTGGTGGCATCTGGTCAAATCCGTTTCTGGTGTTTGTTCCCCCTCCATCCCCTCCCTTACCTCAAATGGCCACACAGTTGACATCGCACGTGACAAAGCCGAATGCCTCAACTCTGTGTTTGCCTCAAAATCTTTAATCCCAAACCCATCTCTCTCTGCTCCCACCTTTCCCAGTCGAACCCAACTGCTCCTGGACTCTGTGTCCTTCTCTCCTGACAAGGTGGAGGAGTTTTTGTCTAACCTCGACTCTGATTCTGCAACTGGACCAGACGGCATCAGCCCACGGGACCTAAAATCCTGCTCTGCCACTCTATCTCACCCTCTCTCTGTTCTTTTCACCCTATCTTTTGCTCGAGGTCATCTGCCAGCATCCTGGAAATCAGCAAACATTACCGCTTTACACAAAAAAGGTGCAAAAACAGATCCTTTTAACTACAGACCAATCAGCCTGCTCCCAATTATCAGCAAAGTCATGGAATCCATCATTGCTTCGGATATGAAATCTTTCCTCTTCTCCAATGGCTTGATCTCTGATCATCAATTTGGATTCAGACCAGGTCACTCTACTCTGGACATGCTTCTTCTCCTGTCTCAACAATGGATGGAGGTCCTCAATGCCAAACAGGAAATTAGAGCTGTCTCCCTCGATATATCACGTGCCTTCGATACGGTCTGGCACCCAGCTCTGCTCACCAAACTCTACTCCTATGGTATCCATGGAAATCTCCATGCATGGCTTGCGGACTTCCTCTCTGGTCGTAGTCAACGTGTGGCCCTGAATGGATTTCTCTCATCTCCCCTTCCTGTTCAGGCTGGAGTTCCCCAAGGCAGTGTGCTGGGCCCTGTGCTTTTTCTGGTCTTTATCAGTGATCTCTCCGACTCTCGGGAAAATCCTCTCTATCTCTTTGCTGATGACTCCACTCTCTGCCGCTCCATTCCTCTTCCCTCAGATCGGCAGTCTGCAGCCTCCTCACTCTCTGAAGACCTGGACAAAATCACAGACTGGTCAAACAAGTGGAACATGTCTTTCAATCCTGACAAATCTCACACTCTTACTATGTCTCTCCGAAAAGATCGACTGGACAACCCTCCCATCTACTTTCTCAACAATCCTCTCCAAGAAGTTCTGTCGCTCAAGCTTTTGGGTCTCACTATCTGCCATGATCTTTCTTGGGAAAACCACATTTCCAAGCGGGCCTGCAAAGCCAGTCGCCGACTGGGCATCCTCCGTCGTGCGAAGTCCTTCCTAGGCACACCTGAGCTCCTCACCACATACAAGGCTTTCATCCGCAGCTCAATGGAATACTGTTCTCCCCTATGGGCTGGTGCTCCTGCCTCACACCTAGCTCGGCTTCACGCTGTTGAAACCAAAGCTTTCAGAATCATTGGAATCTCCCGCGATGAAGCTATCTCTGAGGGCCTTTCAC
Organism: Myxine glutinosa; assembly: GCF_964187855.1. Lineage (NCBI taxonomy): Eukaryota > Metazoa > Chordata > Myxini > Myxiniformes > Myxinidae > Myxine > Myxine glutinosa. The sequence continues at coordinate 88,651,183 of NC_136274.1, forward strand.
TCACTCACCGCAGGCAGGTAGGTGGTCTTTCTGTCTTCTACCGACTCCTCTCCGGCCTTGCTCCCCCAGCTCTCTCTGTGCTCTGTCCCCCAAATATTCCTACAGGTGGCACAAGATCTGCCAGCAAGCCTCTGATGGTTAAACTGCCAAAATCTCAACTCTCTGCTCACCTTCACTCCTTCATTCCTCTTTTCTCCCACCTCTGGAACAAACTCCCACACTCCCTTCAATCCCACTCCTCCCTCCAGGTCTTTAAAACAGCTGTTCACCACCATCTCTTATCTTCCCCCATCCAAAACCTTGATCTTTTCTACCCCCGCTAATTCACCCCAGATCCACCTTGTTTGAAATTCCAACTTCTTTCCTGGAAGTCCTGGCAGTGTCCATATGTTTTATACCTCTCCCACCGCCCCCTTCCCATGCCCCCCCCCCAAAGCCCTCGCCCTCTCTCAGATCTCTCGATGTCTCCATGTCTCTCGGTCCCTGCTCTCAAATGTTGTGTTTGTGTCCTTCCCCCTCTCTCCCCATCTTGTCTACCGCTCCCGATGTTATATGTTTTATGTGTCGGTTTGTCTTTCTGTGTGATTAATGTTCGCTCTTTCACGAGCCTCGATCTTGTATACAAAAAAAAAAAAAAAAAAAAAAAATCCAATACCTCGCAGTAGAAGAGGGCCACCAGATATGTCACAAAGAATACCTGCATAGAACGAGGCTGATCCTGAAAACATACCTTTCTTAAAGGAACAAAATGAAAGCCATAAACCAACTCGCAATACCAGTATTCCAGTTCACCTGCAGAATAATAAACTAGCCACAAGCGGAAATCAATAAGCTTTATATAAAACAAGGAAACTCCGCACCATCAACATAATGTTTCACAAAAATCAATGCATCCCAACAATGCACCTGCCGAAAAGAGAAAGAGGTAGCGGCCTGAGCTCGACCAAGCACACATAATGACAACAAGAACGGCACTCAGTAGAGAGCATACCTCTGCCAGGCTGAACAGTTTACTTTTTGTATCCCAGAGTAGACCAGAAAATCACAATACAGAATCACATTTCATCAAAATCATCCGTCCACAACTTCTTGAGAAATCCTGCAACAACTTTTTGAGTTTGAGATGGATCTTTTTTGGCCCTATCTCCCAATGGTGAAGAATTGCTTTAAAGGTTATACTAGCCGGAAACGGATCCCGATCTATGGGGGTGATCCCTATAGTTGAAAGGGAGGGGGGTCGGGGGGGGGGGTGAAGAAGTCAGCCAAAATGTACGCTTTTTGGACTGTGGGCACCAAAGCCTGAAGTGCCCCCACCATCTTGCGTGTACGGTACCTCCCAGCTACGTAAGTGAGGTTCACACTTGTGGGTAATGACACGGAAGCCATGGTTTTGCATGGGGGTTGGAAGAAGTGTTGTGATTATTGAAATGTGTATGATTGATTATCGTGGGTTTATGTGAGTGAATGGGGGAAGATCCAGCGCGTCATGTCACTCACCTGTACTACCAGGACAGGGCCCGCGGAAATTTGCGTACATTGGGATGGCTCTGCAGGTAATGTTGGGCATTGTGGCATCCACTGGGGAACGTGGTCTTTAGAGAGATACAGGGGTTGTACAAATGTTCATGGTCTTTGATTAAGGTGTGTGAGTAAGAAAGAGTGGTTTTGTGTCGTGACATTTTTCTTCCCGCCCAAGAGTTAGGAGCGAGGACTCAACTCAACTCAAATATTTGAATGGTTGCTAAGGGGTGTAGAGCGGAAAGGAAAACAGGTAAGTCAGCTACGGCACGTTTCCCACAGCCCCTACAAATTTATTTCAAAGGCTAATTAAGTGTGAGTCGGTAAGTGTTAAGGCGAGGACGGTAATGCCTGCATTGAACCTTGCAGGAGCTGCAGTTCCCGGGGGGGGGGGGGGGGGGGGTTGGGGGTGGGGTTGGGGAGGGCTGTGTCACGTGTGTAGGTGTAGGCATGACATATCTTATTTGATATATAAATTGTGTCGGCTAGCGTTCTCCGAATGTCGTGTGGAACGACCTCTGTATCTAAGTAGGCCGAATGTCCGGGGTCGATTGTATATGTCTCTCCATGTGTGGAGCTATGCTGACTAGATAGGGTCCATAAGGATAAACCCAGTGTGTAATTGCCCTGTGATTTTTCCCTTCGTTGTTATTGAATCAAAAAAGGCACTTGATAAGCAAACTGCAACAAGCACGGTAAATGGATCCATTAACTCACACCGCTACCAGGTCCGACAAACCTAGCACATTCGCCGATCGGCAAGGGAACGTCATGCGAACATTCCCAAAATACTGGGCTCTGCCCCCTCGATGGCCTGTAACTGAGAGGCCACGCCCCAAGCTTCGTGACGGGGCATGCGTCTGGCGGAGGGTGACGTCAGGGAGACGTGCAACGAACCTTGGGAGAGAGACTGGCCATCTTGTCGTCTTCTCGGTGTGGGATAGTGAGCTGTCGCATTCTTGCTTCTCTCCTGCTGAGTAGGCCACGGAGGTCGCTTATGCTCGTGGTTGGAGTGATTTGTGGGTTGAGGACGATTGCGTTGGATACGTCGTGTGCTGAGGCGCTAGTTTCAAAACAGCTGGAACTCGGAACAGCTAAGGAAGGAGAAAAAGGGCTGAGGTGATACGCGCCATCTTGGGTACCTCCCTGCGCACGGCTTTGGGTCGCTGTGAACCCCGATTGGAATTCGACACCCTTGTTTGGACATGGAGCTGAGTTTGGCCGATAATAAAACATTTATTTTCTTTACTTTATTATTCCCCCTTGTTGGTCGTGTGCGTCAGAGTGCGGAGACGTCTGTTTAGTTTTATGAGTTACCTCACATTTTCCTTTGTTCATTATCAGTGTAAATAAATTTATTTGTACATTTTATTCACTGTGTCTGTGGAATCGGATGACCACGTGTGTTTGAGATCAGATAAGGCCTCGAGCCTTTCCCACGAGTGCCAAAGACAATTCCGCCAGAGATTGGAGTCTACGCCTCGGAGTGTGAAGCTCGTTTTTGGCCATCCGTCACCCTGAGGTGTTCACAACAGGGTCGACAAGACAATACCTTCTCAAGGCACTGTGTGTGAAACGCTCAAGACTCCCTTCGCGCAACACACTCATAGTATCAGCATTTCCTTTCACACCACATTCATAATCATGACACCAATATAAACTAGAACGGCACTCAGTTGAGAGCATACCACCGCCAGGTGAACAGTTTACGTTTTGTATCCCAGAGTAGACCAGAAAATCACAATACAGAATCACATTTAATCAAAATCATCCGTCAACAACTTTTTTAGATCTTCTGCTGTATATAGTTTTTGGCCCTATCTCCCAATGGTGAAAAATGGTTTTAAAAAATTATACTTGCCGTGTCCAAATCTGGATCTTCACCAAAATCTAATCATTTCGTCCTTGTCACATACGCTACCTTTCTGCCAAATTGTCAGAATCCGTCCACAACTTTTTGAGATATTTTGTTCACAAACAAACAGACAGACAGACAGGGGTGAAAACATAACCTCCATCCACCTTTGGTGGTGGAGGTAACAATACTCACTTCAATATTATTATGTCCATCAAATTGAAGTCCATCAAATAATTATGCGAAGAGGATGCCAAGTGCCCACACATCGACTGGGGGACCTTCGTAGCCATGCTCTGTGATCTCTGGTGCCATAAAGTGAGGTGTGCCACAGTAATCGTAAATTTTTTTACGATGTATGAAAGGTGAGGCCATGTTGAAGTCGATGACCTTGACAATCCAATTATAGCTGAAAAGCACATTTTCTGGCTGGAGAATAAACAGAAGTCAAAATGTGAAAAAACATGAAACCTTTGGTGATATATTACATTGAAGGAAAGATGTAAATGCAGTGGCTTGGGAACTGAGTACCCTCGTCCCTCCATACAAGGGGAAAGGTGACCCTCTGGACTGTGGCTCGTATCGAGCGATAAAGTTATTGGAGCATGGAATGAAGGTATTGGAAAGGGTGGTTTTTTTTTTGGTTTTTTTTTTAAGGAAGAAAGTGAAGATTGACGAAATGCAGTTTGGATTTATGCCAGGAAGAGGAACAGACAGACGCACTTTTTATTGTGAGGCAGTTGCAGGAGAAGTATATGGAGAAGAGGGAAGAAGTTGTTTCTTGGGTTTGTTGATCTGGAGAAAGCATTCGATAGGGTTCCACGTGAAGTAGTGACATGGGCATTGAGGAAGTTAGGAGTGGAGGAATGGTTGATCAGAATAGTGATGGCAATGTACAAAAGAGCGCGCACAGCTGTAAGGACGGAGGACGGGAACAGTGGTGAGTTTGAGGTGAAGGTGGGAGTGCATCAGGGGTCGGTACTAAGTCCACTACTATTTGTAGCTGTGATGGAGGTGCTGGCTCAGAACATAAAGGAGGGTTTACCTGTGTGAGTTGTTGTATGCAGATGATCTGGTGTTGATTGCCAAAAGTATGGATGGACTGAAGGAGAAGATGAACAAGTGGAAGGAATGTATGGAGACAAAAGGTCTGAAGGTGAATATCGGAAAAACGAAGGTGATGGCAAGTGGTAAAGCATGTGGTGAGGTGGAAAGAACTGGGAAGTGGCCGTGTGCTGGGTGCAGGAAGGGTGTCGGAGTGAATTCCATTCAATGTACAATGTGCGCTGAGTGGGTTCAACAAAAATGTAGTGGTTTGAGAGGGTCATTAACCAGTGTGGCAGCTAGATTCAAATGGAAGGTGTGCATAGAGGGAGCTGCAGATGGAGGAAATGTTGAATTGGATCTTGGAGATGGCGTGAAGCTGGAAGGTGTGAAAACATTTTGTTACCTTGGAGACATGCTGAATGGAGAAGGTGGATCAGACTAGGCAACGGTTGCTCGGGTGAGATGTGCATGGAAGAAGTTTCGGGAACTGAGTGGCGTGCTGACGAGGAGGGGAGTGTCATTGAAGCTGAAGGGAAAGGTGTATGCTGCATGTGTGAGAAGTGTTATGATTTATGGGAGTGAGACATGGGTAATGAACGTAGAGCAGCAACAAAGGCTGGAAAGGGTGGAAATGCGAATGGTTCGGTGGATGTGTGGAGTATCGTTGAGAGAGAGGAATACAAATGATGAATTGCGAAAGATGATGGGAATAGAGCCTGTGATGGATGCTGTGAAGAGAAGCAGGTTGAGATGGTTTGGTCATGTGTTGAGGAAGGATGAAAGTGACTGGTTGAAAAGAGTGATGGGAATGAATGTAGAAGGAAGTAGAGGACGGGGAAGACCGAGAAAGACTTGGCTGAAGATGGTCGAAGAAGAAATGCAGGCAAGGGGGTTAACAAGGGGAGATGCAGAAAATAGGGCAAAATGGAGAACATGGTCATGGGGACCGCAAGGCTAACCCCTGCTCTTGCAGGGAAAATGGCCTTAAAATGCCTGTTGAAAGATGTAAATGCAAATGTGAAGGGAAGGCAGGAAAAAAAAATTCCAGAAAGAGAAAGGTTTTATAAAAACATCCTCTATCAATTTCTGTCAGAAGTTTACATAATATGGAGGTGGCTGAAGCCAGAGTAGAAAGTGAGGTTTGCAAACGATATCCAAATGAGGAGTACAAAGTCACAGGAAGTGAGACTTTGTTGAGCTAAATGACAGGAATCGAAGGCCACAAGATGTGGAGGTGTGAAAGGAAAGAGAAACTCAGAAGAAGTTTCACAATCTCGGTAAGGGACAATATTATATCAAGAGAAAAAGGCGATCTGAAGCAGGGAATGTGTTCTGTGTGGATAGAGATTAGGGATGGAAGAGTAGTTAGTCACGTATAATCAGGCTCTTGGTGTGACGGAAGAGTAAGATTGAAAGATTCATGAAGAATTCAAAAAGTATTGTCGTGTGGCTGGCTCAGTCAACACCGAGAGCACGCCACGGATGGATAATCGAGCTTAACGAGGCGTTTCCCAATTGATGGCGGATCATACACGAGAAGGGGATTGGGGGATTATGCCGATTACCTTCACGGTCCGATGTCTTCTCCCTGTGGAAATTAACTCACGAACGAACACGGAATTTATGGTACCAAAAACCACCTTTTAGAGGCCATTTTTCCCCGCAAAGCGGGGGTTGGCCTTTTTCGGGGACCGTGGTTGTTGTTGTTTTTTTGGTCCCCTTTTATGGTACAAATGTACCATAAAATTTATGGTACAAAAAGAAATATTTATAAAACGGAAATGAGAACAATGAAACGCGACGAAAGATAAATGTTCTAAATCGGGACGGCCCCATACCTCACTTCAAATATACGGACGAAAGAATATTCAAATAAAAGAATCGTTGTGTTGTGTTCTGTGGTGCGTCTTATCTGTCTGCAGCGTCGGTCGATCAGGCTCCGTCCGACGCGGCTCTGGTCAGCGTGAATCGCTTGGTGGTCCAGTCTGCTGGTGTTCCTCCGCCCTGCCGCCCCTCCCCCCCCCCCCCCCCCCCCCCGTTCACCAGGCCTCTCGCGCCAAGTGAGCGAACATGCAATGGTCTCCCGGCTGCTGCAGCTTGTACGCTAGCCATTCGCAAGTGACCGCCGGGGAAGACAATCGTCGGCGCTCCGTCGTCTTTCGAAGCGAAACTCCAAAACGGGAACGAAAAGCAAGGGCAGAAGAGAGGTCCAACAGGAAGGCAGCCAACACGAGAAGGACAAAGGGAAGAGCTCAATCGGACAGGCCAGAGCAAAAGGGCCAAGGGAAGAGCTCAAATGTCGATCTCCGACCACTTGCTTTGACATCCAGAACGAGAGAGAAAATGTCAGCTTCCCAGTCGTTTTTACCGATCGTCTGACGTCGGCTCTCTTCTCGAATCTTCCGATCGCGTTGGTCACCTCTCATTGGCCGAGCGATTGGAGCCCTGCTCCCATGCCATTGGTCGGTGGCCAATCACAAGTCCTTCTTTTCTCTCCAATCGGTGCTCTTTGTGTTGTTCGCCCCTCCCCCTCCTGTCAATCAAGAGTTCTTCTAGGCGTGGCTATTGCCTGCCTTGCACGATGTCTGCCTGCCATGGCGCCATGGTACGCGGCCGCTTCCTGCTCGTCTTTCCGGTCAGTCCTTATGGTGCCGGGGAATTCATTAATGTGTGCACTAATGGGGCTATCTAATGTCCAAGAGTGCGTTGCTATAAGGGACACAGGGATGATCTAGGTCCAACACACAGGGGAATTAGCTTCGTCCTTATTCTACCTATAACCGGATCATCCTCGTATGATCACAGGTACACATTTAATCCGACAAACTTATTACAAAGGTACGACACACAGTGGAATTAGCTTCGTCCTTATTCTCCCTCTTACCGGATCATCCTAGTATGATCACAGGTACAAACTTAATCAGACAAACTTACAAATAAACATAGAACTTATTACATCGAGATCTTCAAGCACTACAGACGAAGCATGATACCTATGCAGATCGACCGAAATCTATATATGCCACCCCCAAAATTCATCAGTATTGTGGTGAGGGAAGAGTGCTGATTGTGGGTGATATTAATTTGCTAGGGATAGACTGGGTTCAGAAACGGGAAGGGCAGAGGAGGAATTTCATGATCTTCTCCAGGATTTCTTTTCAATTCAGTTCGTCGATAATCCCATGAGGAGCAGAGTGTTAGACCTCTTATGAGGTAATAATCTGAATAAGGTGGAGAAGGTTAAGGTAGAACAGCACTTATGGACAATAGACCATAAGATAGTGTGTGTAAGGGGATTCTGGGACCACCGTGAATAGATATCAAAATTACACACAAATTCCAACAGTGGGTGGCAGTAATTTTCACAGACTACAACCTGGCTGGAATGGGTATTTAATTTTGATTTCTTACTTTCTATTTATATTTGAAGTTTAAATCATTATATAATGAACACAAAAAGGGTCCATATGTGACAGATCCCAGCCTCTTTCCCTCCATTGTAGGTTTCACCCAAGAATATGAATTTTGTTCTTTCATGCGCCCTCCACTTCGCACTCCCATTCCTTCCTTTGCTGCACCAAAAATGGTTTTCATTGTAGTGTTACGAAGAACGTATCACGGTCTGCACTGGTGTATTTGATTACCTTTATATCCCTGTGCACAATGTTCTGGGAGTGCATGTACTCAAAAGCATCAGCCATCTGAAGGGAGGAGGAGATGAAATAGTCAAACATGGACACAGATTGTGGTTGAGATTTTACAATTTTGAGTTCAATTATTTCTGTAATATTTCAAACCACGACATAAACATCACAATGAGGGTGGAATGAGGAATGGAATGGGTATTTTACCAACTTCTGCTCCAACCTCTGCTCCAAATGGTAACCAACTTCTGCTCACCTGTTTCATGGGAGACCACAACATTCTTTCTGGAAATTTCCTCAGAACATGAATTTGGGAAGCGAGTGAACCTGCACACAGCAGACAGAAACGTACAAGGGCAAGGCAATGAGATTAAAAAAAAAAGTGTGTACAGAATCGAGGCTCGTGTAGAGCGAACACATTCAACATGAAAACATGCACAGACACACAAAACATACAATGAAGGGAGCGAGAGACAAGAGGGGAGTGAGAGGGAAGCACACAAGCGCAAAAACAGCAGAGAACAGGGACGGCGGTAGATCTGTGGAAGGTAGAGGACTGGAGAGGAGGGAATGGGGGGGGGGGGGAGTACCCTGTATAACGCAAATGAACACTACTCGGAATTACAGGAAATAAGTTAGAGAGATTCAAAGAGTGAGATTTGGAGTGTTTTATCTGGGATAGAAAAGATCAAGGATTTAGATGGGGTAAGATAAGAGATGGTGATGAACAGCTGTTTTGAAGACCTGGAGGGATAAGTGGGATTGAACAGAGTGTGGGAGTTTGTTGCAGAGGTGAGAGAAAAAAGGAATGAAAGAGTGAAGGTGAGCAGAGAGTATTGATTTTGGTAGTTTCACCAGAAGAGGGTTGCCGGCAAATCTTGTGCCGCCTGCAGGAATATTTGAGGTGCAGAGCACAGACAGAGCTGGGGGAGGTCGGCCGGAGAAGAGTCAATAGAAGACAGAAAGACCACCAACCGGCCTGCGGTGAGCGAATGAAAGGCCCTCAGAATCAGCTTCATCACGGGAGATTCCAATGATGCTGAAACCTTTGGATTCAACAGCGTGAAGCTGAGATAGGTGTGAGCCAGGAGCACAGGTCAGAGGGGAGAGCAGTATTCCATTGATCTGCGGATGAAAGCTTTGTACATGATGAAGAGCTCAGAGGTGTCCAAAAAGGACCTCTTATGACGGAGGATGCCCAGTCGGTGACTGGCTTTGGAGGCCAGCTTGGAAATGTGGTTTTGCCAAGAAAGATCTTGGCAGATTGTGAGACCCAAAAGCTTGAGTGACAGAATTTCTTTGAGAGGATTGTTGAGCAAGTACATGGGAGGATTGTGTCGCGGTATTTTTCGAGAGACAAAGTGAGAGTGTGAGATATGTCAGGATTGAAAGACATGTTCCACTTGTTTGACCAGTTTGTGGTTTTAACCAGGTCTGCAGAGTGAAGAATTTTGCATTTCTGAGAAAACAGGAGGAGAGGAAAAGTTATTTTATTTTTGAAGATTTGAATGTTTCATTGCTAAAATAAACACAAAATGATGACGATAAAAATTTGCTTGCAAAATCAAAGGTCATTGAAGAGCAAGGTGATAGAGGACCACAGCTGGATACAAGTAGGGGAATGAATGAACAGTGGAAATTAACAGTTAAAGTGGACATCTTTCTGATCATTCTCAGAGAGCCTCCTCAGCGTCGACGAGTCTGGCATTTCACTTAGGCCAACTGGCACGGTCTTCAAGCAGCCATAAATCATCTGGACTGGTCTCCCATCTCTACTGCCTCAGACATCAACTCATCCTAGGAATTCTTCCAAAGTAAATTGCTCTCTCTCATGCACAGATTTATCCCATCTCGTCTTCAGTTGTCATACCTTTCCTCCCGTCCACGGTACACGGAATCTTGTCGTGAGGCTGTTGCCCAGAAATAACTTGCCTTTGCCTCCTGGAAAGCAAATCCAACGAAAGGGAAATCTCATTTCCTTTCACAAAGCCCGAAACAAGTGTGTGTCCACCCTCAGGAGAGCCAGGAAACAAAATCTCTCCATTCTCAAGACCGAACTATCAAATCTGTCTCCATCTTCCAAATCCTGGTGGCATCAGGTCAAATCTGTTTCTGGTGTTTGTTCCCCCTCCATCCCCTCCCTTACCTCAAATGGCTACACAGCTGACTCTGCACGTGAAAAAGCTGAATGCCTCAACTCTGTGTTTGCCTCCAAATCTTGTGTCCCAAACCCTTCCCTCTCTGTACCCACCGTAACCAGTCGTAGCCAGATGCTCTGGGACTCTGTGTCCTTTCCTACTGACAAGGTGGAAAAGTTTCTGTCAACCCTCGACTCTGATTCTGCAACTGGATCTGTCGGCATCAGCCCACGGGTCCGAAAATCCTGCTTGACCGCTCTTTCCTTCCGTCTCTCTGTTCTCTTCACCCTCTCTTTTGCTCAAGGTCATCTGCCATCAGCTTGGAAATCAGCCAACATCACCACTTTACACAAAAAGGTGCAAACACAGATCCTTGCAACTACAGACCAATCAGCCTTCTCCCAATTATCAGCAAAGTCATGGCATCCATCATTGCTTTGGATATGAAATCTTTCCTCTTTTCCAATGGCTTGATCTCTGATCATCAATTTGCTTTCAGACCAGGTCACTCTACTCTGGACATGCTGCTTCTGCTGTCTCAACAATGGATGGAGGTTCTCAATGCCAAACAGGAAATTAGAGCCGTCTCCCTTGACATATCACGTGCCTTCGATACGGTCAAAAAAGAGAGAAACAGAGCGAGAGACAGAGCGAGAGACAGAGCGAGAGACAGAGCGAGAGACAGAGCGAGAGACAGAGCGAGAGACAGAGCGAGAGACAGAGCGAGAGACAGAGCGAGAGACAGAGCGAGAGACAGAGCGAGAGACAGAGCGAGAGACAGAGACAGAGCGAGAGACAGAGACAGAGACAGAAACAGAGACAGAGACAGAGACAAAAGTATAAAAGCAAAACAAGTAATACAATGGCAGTCAACAAAAATAATTAAATCAAGGAACAGAAAAACACGAGATGTTAATTAGAGCACCAAAAAAAGTTAATCTCCCTCCACCTTACACAGGACTTCAGCTTTGCACCATTTCTGAACAAAGTGATTAACCCGAGAAGTATCTCGGTAAAAGTGAAATTCAGTTTTAAGACGGGCAAACACATGGGCTTTAAAGGCTAACAAAACACTGCATTCCGGTGAACTTATCCCAGAAACCCTACTCTTCCGTGTAATATATATCGCGAGTTTCGCCTCAGCAAGTAAGAAATTAACAATTTGAGATCCGGCACTCTCATTAGATACAGGCATGCAGTACACAAAATGATAGAAGGAAAAACAAAAACCGAAATTCCGGAAAGTATATTTCAGGAGTTGAAAAAGTGGAGCCAGCCTTTGGCATCCGACATATGCATGGAAAGTGTCCTCGGAGTGATGGCAAAAAGGGCATTCATCAGACATCACGAGGTTCAGTCTTTTGAGAAACACGTTGGAAGGCAAGGAATAATGTGCAAGCCTCCACTGTATGTTTCCGGCATGTTTACACACAGGTGACGTGTACATGGAGGACCAGGAAGGAGAAGATGGAGCCCCTACGGGCAGAAGCTCTTTCCAGTGGGTGGTCAGTGGGGTATTGGGGTTGGCAGAAATAACAACATGAAGACATTGCACATACAGAGTAGCCTTTGCACAGGCTTGTAGAGGCTTTGTGGAAGGAGCACCAGAAAAACAAAAATCAGGGAAGTCAGGGTGCTACGTTTTTGTGTTTTGAACATCGTGCAGTGGAGGCCATGATAAATTAAAAGAGTTAAACACTTTAACAAATGAACGAAGAAGTTGTCCAATTAGTCGAGCTGAGGTAACATTGCAAACTTCCAAAATCTGGTTCGGGGTCTGCCAACCAGAGTAAGTATGGTTAACAAAGTCCTTGACAAGGAAAAAAACAGATTCAATAAAGGATTGAATTAGGGACCTACTTTGGCAGTCATGACAAAATAGGCTGTTGAAGAAAACGGGTTCACACATTAGGTTCCAAAATTTATACGTATCCTTGTTTCGTACTGGAAGGAGGCACTGTCCGGCATTCACGAGACTTCAGTAAAAGGAGGGCAGCAAGGAGATGTCTATTCGCTGCAGATCAAGTAGAAAGAGCTCAGGGCCACACCTGAGCTTACCAACTTGCTGCAACAAGCAAGAAGCCAGGGGCCGCCAAGACAGGACTTCCTTGTACAGAAGTTGGCGCAAGGTGGTTAGTCGAAAAGCCAGTATTTTACTGGTCATGTCCACAAGTCCTTGACCCCCTTTATCCAGAGGGACACTTAGAAGATCAGCTCGAAGCCGGTGCATACCATTCCAGAAATAATTCACAAGGATACGCTGCAGGTTAATGACTAGCGATTTGGGCGGTTGTAAGACAGCCATCCGATGCCAGAGTTTGGAAGCAGCCAAGTTATTAATTATCAGCACTCGACCTCTATAAGACAGTAGGCTGGACAATCTTTTCCAACAATTAAGGACATGGGAAATTTGATCAACCATCTGATCCCAGTTCTTTAAGGAAAAGGTCTCATTCCCAAGAAACACACTGAGATGTTTAACACCATCATACCTCCACTGCAAAGCATTAGGCAGAAAAGGTGGGACAAATAACCCAGAAGGACCAAGACACAAGGCTTTACTCTTACTCCAATTGACAGTAGCAGAAGATGCCAAATTGAATTCACATAGAACACTTGTGAGGGAAACAATGTCAGACTGAGTGTTAACAATCACACACAGATCGTCAGCATACGCAAGCACCTTAACAGGATTAGCAAGAGGTGTCACCGAGAACCCAGAAAGTTTGTGGTGTAAGTGAATCAGCAAGGGTTCAATGGAAAGTGAATACAGGTACCCGGAGAGAGGGAAACCTTGTCTAATACCTCGCTGAATAGGAAAAGGTGAACATAAACTGTTGTTGATGTTCACCAAACTAAAGTTGTTGTGATATAGTAGGTTGCTCTTCACCAAACTAAAGTTGTTGTGATACAGCAGCTCGATACAAGAAATAAAGAAGGAACCAAACCCAAACCCCTTCAAAACTTCAAGTAAATACGAATGGTCAACACTATCAAAGGCCTTTTCCTGATCAAGAAAGATCAGCCCGGTGTTAACATTCTGACAATGACAAATCGAAATCAAATACAACAAACACAACAGGCATTTTAAGGCCATTTTCCCTGCAAGAGCGGGGGTAAGCCTTGCGGTCCCCATGACAATGTTCTCCATTTTGCCCTATTTTCTGCATCTCCCATTGCTAACCCCCTTGCCCGCATTTCTTCTTCGACCATCTTTAGCCAAGTCTTTCTCGGTCTTCCCCGTCCTCTACTTCCTTCTACATTCATTTCCATCACTCTTTTCAACCAGTCACTTTCATCCTTCGTCAACACATGACCAAACCATCTCAACCTGTTTCTCTTCACAGCATCCATCACAGGCTCTATTCCCATCATATTTCGCAATTCATCATTTGTATTCCTCTCTCTCAACGATACTCCACACATCCACCGAACCATTCGTATTTCCACCCTTTCCAGCCTTCGTTGCTGCTCTACGTTCATTACCCATGTCTCACTCCCATAAATCATAACACTTCTCACACATGCAGCATACACCTTTCCCCTCAACTTCAATGACACTCCCCTCCTCGTCAGCACGCCATTCAGTTCCCGAAACTTCTTCCATGCACATCTCACTCTAGCAACCGTTGCCGAGTCTGATCCACCTTCTCCATTCAGCATGTCTCCGAGGCAGCAAAATGTTTTCACACCTTCCAGCTTCACGCCGTCTCCAAGATCCGAATCAACATTTCCTCCATTGGCAGCTCCCTCTGTGCACACCTCACACTTGAATGTAGCTGCCACACTGGTTAATGACCCTCTCAAACCACTACATTTTTGATGAACCCACTCAGCGCACATTGTACATTGAATGGAATTCACTCCGACACCCTTCCTGCACACAGCACACAGCCACTTCCCATTCTTTCCACCTCACCACATGCTTTACCACCTGCCATCACCTTCGTTTTTCCGATATTCAGCTTCAGACCTTTTGTCTCCATGCATTCCTTCCACTTGTTCATCTCCTCCTTCAGTCCATCCATACTTTCTGCAATCAACACCAGATCATCTGCATACAACAACTCCCACGGTAAACCCTCCTTTACGTTCTGAGCAAGCACCTACATCACAGCTACAAATAGTAGTGGACTTAGTACCGACCCCTGATGCACTCCCATCTTCACCTCAAACTCACCACTGTTCCCGTCCTTCGTCCTTACAGCTGTGCGTGCTCTTTTGTACATTGCCATCACTACTCTGATCAACCATTCCTCCACTCCTAACTTCCTCAATGCCCATGCCACTACTTCACGTGGAACCCTATCGAATGCTTTCTCCAGATCAACAAACCCAAGAAACAACTTCTTCCTCTTCTCCATATACTTCTCCTGCAACTGCCTCACAATAAAAAGCACGTCTGTCGTTCCTCTTCCTGGCATAAATCCAAACTGCATTTCGTCAATCTTCACTTTCTTCCTTATTCTCCTCTCCAACACCCTTTCCAATACCTTCATTCCATGCTCCAATAACTTTATCGCTCGATACGAGCCACAGTCCAGAGGGTCACCTTTCCCCTTGTATCAAGGGACAAGGGTACTCAGTTCCCAATCCACTGGAATGCGACCTTCTTTCACCACCAGATTACAGATCTCTGTCATTCTCTTCACACCCCAATTTCCCGCTGCCTTCAACATATCTCCCACAACTCCCGTCGGCCCTCCCGCTTTTCTACTCTTCATTGCTTTTATCGCTTCCTCAACTTCCTTCTCGGTTATCTTCTCTGCAGGTCCTAAAACTGGGTTACTCTCTATGTTGCCATCCCATTCATTCTCTGCATTCAACAGTATTTCCATATATCTCTTCCATCTTCCTTTAATTCCATTTGGGTCCACAAGGATTTGTCCCACTTCATCCTTCAAGCAGCTCACCCCCATCACATCACACCTCTCTTTCGCTATCTGCTTTGCAATCGTGAATACCGCTCTCTGACCCTCTTCCGAATCCAAGCGCTCTCCGAACATTTTCCTACATGCCTCCTGTTCCTTTGCTACCTCTTTCTTTGCAGCCTTCTTGGTTGCCTTATAATTTTCATGCTCTGCTGTTTCTGCCCCCATACCCTTCACCTTCTGCCACTCCTTGAACTTCTTCCTCTTCTCGTCAATTTTCTTTCCAACTCCATCATCCCACCACCATGTTTCCAAGTGCCTCGGTGGTCCTTTTGTCCATCCACATACCTCACCAATGGCTCCCAACAGACTATCTTTCATTGACATCCAACCACTTTCAAGCTCAACCACATCATCCTCCACCATACTCAGCCTCTCTTTTAATGCCTCCCTCACTGTCACCTCTTTCAACCTCCACACCTTCATTCTCAAGGTGGTTAGTCGAAAAGCCAGTATTTTACTGGTAATGTGCACAAGTCCTTGACCTCCTTTATCCAAGGAGACACTTAGAAGATCAGCTCGAAGCCGGTGCATGCCGTTCCAAAAAAAATTAACAAGGATACGCTGCAAGTTAACGACTAGCGATTTGGGTGGTTGTAAGACAGCCATCGGATGCCAGAGTTTGGAAGCAGCCAAGTTATTAATTATCAGCACTCGACCTCTATAAGACAGCAGGCTGGACAATCTTTTCCAACAATTAAGGATATGGGAGATCTGATCAACCATCTGATCCCAGTTCTTTCTTTTTATTTTTTTTTCCTTTTTTTTTTTGTGTGTGTGTACTGAATCGAGGCTCGTGAAAGAGCTAACATTTACTTCACAAACAAATCAACCAGACAAACAAAACACACAAAAAGCGGGAGCGGAAAACAAGATGGGGAGAGAAGGGGAAGCACACAAACACAACATTTGAGAGCAGGGAGATGTGTGGAAGGGAGAGGGCTTGGGGGGAGGAGGCATGGGAAGGGGGGGGGGGGGTGGAGGGAGAAGTATAAAACACAAGGACACCAATGACTTCCAGGACAGAAGTTGGTATTTCAAAAAAGTGGAATTGGGGTGAAATTTGCGGGGGTAGAAAAGATCAAGGTTTTGGATGGGGGAAGATAAGAGATGGTGGTGAACAGCTGTTTTAAAGACCTGGAGGGTGGAGTGGGATTGAAGAGCGTGAGGGAGTTTGTTCCAGAGGCGGGAGAAAAGAGGAATGAAGGAGTGAAGGTGAGCAGAGAGTCTTGATTTTGGCAGTATGACCATAAGAGGGTTGCAGGCAGATCTTGTGCGACCTGTAGGAATATTTGCGGGACAGAGCCCAGAGAGAGCTGGGGGAGCAAGGCCAGAGAGGAGTCGGTAGAAGATGGAAAGACCACCAACCTGCCTGTGGTGAGTGAGTGAGAGGCCCTTGGAGTTAGCTTCATCGCGGGAGATTCCAATGATTCTGAATGCTTTGGTTTCAACAGCGTGAAGACGAGCTAGGTGTGAGGCAGGAGCACCAGCCCAGAGGGGAGAGCAGTATTCCATTGAGCTGCGGATGAAAGCCTTGTATGTGGTGAGGAGCTCAGGTGTGCCAAGGAAGGACTTCGCACGACGGAGGATGCCCATTCGGCGACTGGCCTTGGAGGCCAGATTTGAAATGTGGTTTTCCCAGGAAAGATCATGGCAGATAGTGAGACCCAAAAGCTTGAGTGACAGAACTTCTTGGAGAGGATTATTCAGAAAGTGGATGGGAGGGTTGTCCAGTCGGTCTTTTCGGAGAGACATCGTAAGAGTGTGAGATTTGTCAGGATTGAAAGACATGTTCCACTTGTTTGCCCAGTCTGTGATTTTGTCCAGGTCTGCAGAGAGTGAGGAGGCTGCAGACTGCCGATCTGAGGGATGAAGAATGGAGCGACAGAGAGTAGAGTCATCAGCAAAGAGATAGAGGATTTTCAAGAGAGTCAGAGAGATCATTGATGAAGACCAGAAAAAGCACAGGGCCGAGAACACTGCCTTGTGGAACTCCAGCCTGAACAGGAAGAGGAGATGAGAGAAACCCATTCAGGGCCACACGTTGACTACGACTAGAGAGGAAGTCCGCCAGCCATGCGTGGAGATTTCCATGGATACCAAAAGAGGAGAGTTTGGTGAGCAGAGCGGGGTGCCAGACCGTATCGAAGGCACGTGATATGTCAAGGGAGACTGCTCTAATTTCCTGTTTGGCATTGAGGACCTCCATCCATTGTTGAGAAAGCAGAAGCAGCATTTCCAGAGTAGAGTGTCCAGGTCTGAAACCAAATTGATGATCAGAGATCAAGCCATTGGAGAAGAGGAAAGATTTCATATCTGAAGCAATGATGGATTCCATGACTTTGCTGATAATTGGGAGAAGGCTGATTGGTCTGTAGTTGCTGGGATCTGTTTTTGCACCTTTTTTGTGCAAAGCGGTGATGTTGGCAGATTTCCAAGCAGATGGAAGATGACCTTGAGCAAAAGAGAGGGTGAAGAGAACAGAGAGAGGGAGTGAAAGAGCGGAAGAACAGGATTTTAGGACCCGTGGGCTGATGTCGTCAGGTCCAGTTGCAGAATCCGAGTCGAGGGTTGACAGAAACTTTTCCACCTTGTCAGGAGGAAAGGACACAGAGTCCAGGAGCAGCTGGGTACGACTGGGTATGGTGGGTACAGAGAGCGATGGGTTTGGGACACAAGATTTAGAGGCAAACACAGAGTTGAGGCATTCAGCTTTTTCACGAGCGGAGTCAGCCGTGTGGCCATTTGAGGTGAGGGAGGGGATGGAGGGGGAACAAACACCAGAAACAGATTTGACCAGACGCCACCAGGATTTGGAAGAGGGAGACAGATAAGAGAGTTCGGTCCTGAGAACGGAGAGATATTGTTTCCTGGCTCTCCTGAGGGTGGACACACACTTGTTTTGGGCTTTGTGAAAGGAAATGAGATTTACTTCCGTTGGATTTGCTTTCCAGGAGACGAAAGCAAGTTGTTTCTGGGCAATAACCTCACCACAATATTCCGTGTACCATGGACGGGAGGAAGGGTATGACAACAGAAGACGAGATGGGATAAATCTGTGCATGAGAGAGAGCAGTTTGCTTTGGAAGAATTCCCAGGAAGAATTTATGTCAGAGGCAGTAGAGATGGGAGACCAGTCCAGATGATTGATGGCTGCTTGAAGACCGTGCCAGTTGGCCTGAGTGAAATGCCAGACTCGTCGACGCTGAGGAAAAGGTCTCATTCCCAAGAAACACACCGAGATGTTTAACACCATCATACCTCCACTGCAAAGCATTAGGCAGGGAAGGTGGGATAAATAACCCAGAAGGACCAAGACACAAGGCTTTACTCTTACTCCAATTGACAGTAGCAGAAGATGCCAAATTGAATTCACATAGAGCACTTGTGAGGGCAGCAATGTCAGACTGAGTGTTAACAATCACACACAAATCATCAGCATACACGAGCACCTTGACAGGATTAGCAAGAGGTGTCACCAAGAACACAGAAAGTTTGTGGCCTAAGTGAATCAGCAAGGGTTCAATGGAAAGTGAATACAGGTACCCGGAAAGAGGGCAGCCTTGTCTAATACCTCGCTGAATAGGAAAAGGTGAACATAAACTGTTGTTGCTCTTCACCAAACTAAAGTTGTTGTGATACAGCAGCTTGATACAAGAAATAAAGAAGGAACCAAACCCAAACCCCTTCAAAACTTCAAGTAAATACGGATGGTCAACACTATCAAAGGCCTTTTCCTGATCTAAAAAGATCAGCCTGGTGTTAACATTCTGACAATGACAAATCGAAATCAAATCACGAAAAGAAAAATTATTGTCAAATATCGATCTGCCGGGAATACAATAAGACTGGTCGGGGGATACAACGTACTTGATTAAGGTTTTATGTGATTAGCGAGTAATTTAGACAGGATTTTGTAATCAGTACAGAGTAAAGAGATCGGGTGCCAGTTCTCAACCAGTTGAAGATCTCCCTTTTTAGGGATTAATGAAATGACGGCACGTCTGCAGCCCAAGGGAAGTTCACCAGTTTGTATGCTTTCTATGAAGACAATTAGTAGACATGGTCCCAGCAAATCCCAAAAGGTGCTGTAGAATTCCACTGGCAACCCGTCTAAGCCAGGTGCCCTGCTGGTGGGCAAGGTCTTTAAAACACTAGTGAGCTCGTCCAATGTTATTTCGCCTTCAGCAGTCGAATTCAGGGTCTCAGTAAGTGCAGGCAAGGATGCGGTAAATGAATATATGTGGTTTGGGAAAGTGTGCTTGTAGGAGTAGAGTTGAGAAAAGAAAGTCTTAATAGTAAGTTTAATGTCACTTGGATCAGTCAAAATCCTTCCGTCAGCAGAACACAAGGACAATATTTGTTTTTGTTTTTTTGAGGCAGTTTCCAGCTTGAAGAAAAGTCTGCTCGGGTTATTTAGTTGTTGCAAATGAGTCATTCTCATCCGAAGGAGTGCACCCTTTGCCCGTTCGGCCAGTAATTCATTTAACAGGGCTTTCTTTTCATACAACGTCTGCTGCTGCCCATTATTACTAGAGGAGGACACTTTGTTTTGCAAGTGAAGAATTTGTGTCTTCACCAGATCTATATTTACATCGTGATCCCGAGTACTGTGTCGTGAGAAATTGACAAAAAACTCTAATTTGAGCTTTAGCGTTGTCCCACTACTTACGTAAACACGAGAACTCTTTATCCATCGTGATGTAATGTGCCCAAAAGGCCCTAAAGGATGCAACAAAGAATTCGTTTTGAAGAAGTGTTGTGTTGAACTTCCAATAAGGGCTCACCACCTTTATGAGTGGCAATAATTGAAAATGCATAGTGACGATGTGGTGATCGGAAAACCCAGATGGGAGAATAGAGGTGTTTAAAACGAGGTTGAGGAAATGGTCAGAAACGTACAATTTATCAAGTCGAGGTAGCGACACTAAGTTGTTAGAGCAGCGACACCAAGTAAATTGTTGCTGCATCGGATGTTGCAATCTCCAAATGTCTGTCAACTTGAATCTTGATATTGAGCGAACGAGAGGTCTTGTACTGGCTGCATGTGGCTCAGCGCCATTCCTATCAAGGGAGGGGTTAAGTGTGCAATTGAAATCTCCTCCAAGACATCGAAAGTGGTCAGGGGGAACACCAGCAAGATATGAGTCAAGACAGTCAAAAAAGGAAGATCTTTCAGCATTTGTACTTGGTGCATACACATTGATTATTTTGAAAAGCTGCTGACCAACAGAGAAAGTCAGCGAAGCTAAATATCCCTTCACAATTTCTTTAAAGGAAACCGAAGTCAAGGGAAGAGTTTGCCGAAAGAAGATGGCTATCCCAGCAATTGGGCTTGATAGATTGCTAAAGAACCAATGCCCTTTAAGAAACAACTCCCACTCAGCTGAAGAACCTTCAGTAGAATGAGTTTCCTGTAACAACAAGATGTCAACCTTGTTACACTCAATTAGTTGTTTAACTTGCACTTTACGAAGAGACGTGCGACCATCGTTGATATTAAGGCTGGCAATGCGGTTTCATTTGTGATGAGACATCGGCAGGACATCAACCATGGTCTTTAAGTTCGCTCCGAGCACGACTTAGAAATTTCCTTAACCGGTGACGTTGAGGGTCTGCAACGTTGTACCGATCCGGTCTAGAAATCATTAGTCGAGTCACTTGAATGAAATCTTCTAGGACTGGAAAATGATCTTTAATTTTGACCCCCTTTTTGCGAAAACTTTTGTGTAAGAAGGCGTGAACGGCATCGGGAGATACTGAGGAATCAACCTCAAGGTTGTGAGGAGGAATATCGCTGCCTGTGTCACTTAGGGTCGAAGCAACAGAAGATGTTCCATCAGACTCGTAACCCATGCTGTCAACCACAAATTCCCGCGGTTCTTCAGTAGCAATTTGTTCGGATTCTGCAGGTACAGCCCCCTCCAGGTCACAACCAATTTGTCCATCTGGTGCATCGATTTTAACTGTGGCATCTGTGCATGGTGGGGGGGGGGGCTGGGGGGGGAAGAGGGGCTCATCGACTCTACGAGGGATCTCCGGTTCATCAAGCACAGTGGAAGTAACAGTTTCATGTGTACTCACAACAGGAGTACAGGGCTGCTCAGGAGGTGAGTCCGTGGGAATGGGTTCAGGTGGTTGTTTGGCAGGTGTTCTTACCGCTTGCGCATAGGAAGGAAACCTCTTGGGTTTCACTTGATTGTCTAATACGTCGGGCACCTCCGTCGGGGCCACACAACCTGTATTCTGATCATTTGTTGCAGTGGGAACATTGGAATGGATTGACGCACTGTTTTGTTGAGGCTCAGGTAGTGGTGGTGATGATGATGATGGTGATGTCTCCTGACATTCAACCAACATCTCATCAATAATAATAGACCCTTCATTTGTACAACTATTTGATGGAACTGTACCACCTTGTGCACTTTGGATTAAAATTCCATCATTGGAAGGTAATCCATCTTTTTTCTCACTATCTTGAGGTTCCTCAGCTACTGCACCACTCGTATCCAGAACAACTACTTTGGGGGCACTAGTGGGGCCACGAGGAGCGGAGGCTCTACGTCTTTTTGCCACAGTCACAAAACCCTCCTCACTCTGTAAGGACACAGTGTCAGCGGAAACATTTGAGACACTGGGTGTCACCTCCTCCACCACACGAGGTAGTGGGTTGTTAACCGTTTTACAATCTTGATCAACGTGTCCTGATTCCCCACACGTTAAACAAGCAGCTTTCGGACAAAATCTCGTTAAATGCCCAAACGCCCCACAGAGAAAACATGTCAAGGTCGCTGATGAAGCGTATATTTGATAATCACGGTCATCAATTTTAATCTTAAATGAAATCTTTAAACCCGTATCATCCCCACGGTCTGGAAGAACCATGTGAAGCTGCCGTCGAAAGCTCATCACGTGCTTCGCTTTTTCATGGCGGCACCCGAGGGGGATCATCGAGATTCACGAAACGATTGTACCATATCGAGACAAAACCGACACGAGTTTTTCATTGGACACGAAAGGAGGACAATTTGAAAGGATTATTTTCATTGCCGGGACATCCATCGGGGAGGCCATAACAAAGTGACCACTCTCTGTGGTTAACCCAGAACTCACGACATCGTGAACTCGATGCTCATCCGCAACGAAGACCACGACCTTCTGGTTCATACGTGACGCAGCACGTACATGTTCAATTCCGATAACCTTTCCAACTGCCAAGACGATCTCTTCGGTCGGAATCCCTTCAGGAGGGACACAAACCAGAGCATGTTTGCGGGTTAACGATTCGAATGCAGCGTCTTGCTGCGAACGAGTCGTCGCCATGACTAAAACAAAAGAACTCCGTTTTACCCGAACAACTCGGGTTGGGGAGATTTAAAAAAAAAGAAAAAAAGGAAAAGGTAGTAATAATTAAACCAAACGAAAGAAAATAAATATGATTTGAAGTGGAACGTCGATACCCCGGCAAGATGCCCGGTTACCGACAAGGAGAAGAAAAAAAAAACGAACCCAAAATTTTATCGCGATAACCAACGCCCAGAACAGGGAAAGGCCTACCGCCAATGCCTCCAAATAGCTGCTCTCGCTCTCGCTCTCTCTCTCTCTCGTCTCGACAAAGAGAGGAAAACACGGGGAAAATTCCACAAACACGTACAAGACACAAAGGGGGCGAAGTGGGGATGGGAAGGGCGCCAACACAGCACAGTACACACAGCTCAGCGCACACAGCCGCCATGATGCCACACCCAAATCGTAGCAGGGGGCGAGAGAGAGAGAGCGAGAGAGAGCAAGGGAGAGCGAGAGAGAGAGCGAGAGAGAGCGAGAGCGAGAGAGAGCGAGAGAGAGCGAGAGCGAGAGCGAGAGAGAGAGAGAGAGAGGAGAGAAAGAGAGAGAAACAGAAAGAGTGAGAGAGAGAGAGAGGGGGTGGGGGGGAGGGTTAACACAAGACACTGAAAGTGAAGGATAGAATGATAAGAGGGTTCATGGACAAAGGCAAAATATTGAGGAAAGAGGAAAGGATGGAGGGTGACATGCGATGGTGGTGCACCAACTGCAATAAGTCTTGGAGGGGAGAATGTGATTGAATCGTTTTCAGAGGGCAGTTACAGAAATGGGAGAAAAGAGGAACCAAAAAGTGTGTGTGGAAAGTGTGCACTGTGAGTTTAATCAGGAGGGGATAACTGGAGGAACTTGTGTCGTGAAGGAGCGGGAGACTTTTCAGTATCTTCCAAGACACTTTGTCTTTTGACAGGCCCCATAAATGAGATGAGACACTCCGTCTGTCACGTGAGGAACTGGCAATGTGTTTCAGCCTCATCACATGACATGATAATGATGTTGAGAGCTTCTTATTTAACAGAAACCAAATCAGTTTGTGATGCTGCCATTTCTTCACCTAAATGAGAGGTTGCACAATCACAAACGGGTTTCCTGGATTATGTGGAATATAAAGCTCTGACGCGGTCCCCATTGACCAACACAGACACCTTGTAGGCTATGAGTTTAAGGAATTATTTGGAATGATGGAAACCGCAGCTCAGTTTGGAAGACAGCTGTGACATGTGTTCCACATCATGGCTGATGGTGAAGCCTATAAAATCAAGAAAACGAACCACTTCCTGTGTCTGACCAGGAAAATAGATCAGTTGGTTGTTTTTGACAATCGTGCGGGAGTAACAGGGTGAAACTGAGATTTGTCAGAACTGAATGAGATGGCCCAACAATCAGACATCATAATTCATGTTTTCTAATTGCTAAATCATTTAGCTGCTCAGGTAAAATTGGACTTGATAGACACAAACAGTGGCTTTTCAGCAAAATGACGTCAGGAACCTCACCGGCTTCCACATACTCCATAACGAGGACCATGCACTCATTGTGTGGATCTTTTGTTGGGATGTCGATCAACTTCACTGAAGGGAAACAAGATGGTGGAGCACAAGTTAATCTGGCATAAGAAACTCATCCAAAGTCAAACACCTTCAAACAACATGATAAACATGCACATTTTGTGTGATGACAAGAAGTGAACAGGTGAGCGTCAACATCCTCCTTTCACCATCACCATTCATGATCTTGTCTGTAAACATTTGGGCAAAACCGCACCAATCATAAGTACATCGATAAAATAATCACAGGTTAGTGCAGGAAGTGTTGTGACCAGTATACAAAAGGTCCAAACGAGGTTGGAAGAGCGGGGGGGGGGGGGGGGGTCGTTATCTGGGTAGTGTGTGTACGGATCACAATTCGTATTGAGCAGATTTAGGTTTAGGCAAACAACTGATGATAATTATTCCGATAAGACGACATTTGGCCTACTGGTAACAGGGGCACTTCATCAACGGCACAGTCTCACTTCTGAAAGATGATGCAACCAACAGCCGCAGGCTGCATACGAAACAACAACTATTCCCATCCTTGCTAAAATCCATCCTTATTCAGCTTGTTCAGCATCTGTATCCTCTTCCCCCTTCTCTCTCAATCTTCCTTCAAGCGTGGTCCTCTTTCATCCATTACCCTGCTATCAGTGAAGTACAAGGATCTGCACACAGACTCAATGGCTCGAGTGTGCATCCTGTTAATCCTGTACACCATCCTGTCAAACCTCAAACACAAATCTTGTCTTTCTTGGTATTTGTGGAAAATTTTAGAAACCTTTGAAGTAAATAGAATTGCATTTCAATCTCAATATATATATTTATTCTCTAAAACTAGTTATTCAAGTCTCTCTGAGACAGGAATTTTGATGATAATCATTTTATTTTATTGCAAGTAATTTTCAATTTTCTTCAGATGATAAAGAAGAACCATTCTTTTCGGCCTCAGAAAATTTCCCGACATCAAAATCTATTTTTAATGTCACCACGGTGTACAGATGTTGCAGAGAAGAACGAGTAGTCACGTGCAATTGCAGGATGCAAAATAAACGAAATACCTCAGCTGGGACGTTTGTACCAAGAAATCTTTCCTCTTCTACAATGGCTTGATCTCTGATCATCAATTTGGTTTCAGACCAGGTCACTCTACTCTGGACATGCTGCTTCTGCTGTCTCAACAATGGATGGAGGTCCTCAATGCCAAACAGGAAATTAGAGCTGTCTCCCTCGACATATCACGTGCCTTTGACACGGTCTGGCACCCCGCTCTGCTCACCAAACTCTCCTCCTTTGGTATCCATGGAAATCTCCACGCATGGCTGGCGGACTTCCTCTCTAGTCGTCGTCAACGTGTGGCCCTGAATGGGTTTCTCTCATCTCCTCTTCCTGTTCAGGCTGGAGTTCCCCAAGGCAGTGTTCTGGGCCGCGTGCTTTTTCTGGTCTTCATCAATGATCTCTCTGACTCTCTCGAAAATCCTCTCTATCTCTTTGCTGATGACTCCACTCTCTGCCGCTCCATTCCTCTTCCCTCAGATCGGCAGTCTGCTGCCTCCACACTCTCTGAAGACCTGGACAAAATCAGACTGGTCAAACAAGTGGAACATGTCTTTCAATCCTGACAAATCTCACACTCTTACTATGTCTCTCCGAAAAGATCGACTGGACAACCCTCCCATCTACTTTCTCAACAATCCTCTCCAAGAAGTTCTGTCGCTCAAGATTTTGGGTCTCACTATCTGCCATGATCTTTCTTGGGAAAACCACATTTCCAAGCTGGCCTCCAAAGCCAGTCGCCGACTGGGCATCCTCCGTCGTGCGAAGTCCTTCCTCGGCACACCTGAGCTCCTCACCACATACAAGGCTTTCATCCGCAGCTCAATGGAATACTGTTCTCCCCTATGGGCCGGTGCTCCTGCCTCACACCTAGCTCGGCTTCACGCTGTTGAAACCAAAGCTTTCAGAATTATTGGAATCTCCCGCGATGAAGCTATCTCTGAGGGCCTTTCACTCACTCACCGCAGGCAGGTAGGTGGTCTTTCTGTCTTCTACCGACTCCTCTCCGGCCTTGCACCCCCAGCTCTCTCTGTGCTCTGTCCCCCAAATATTCCTACAGGTCGCACAAGATCTGCCAGCAACCCTCTGATGGTTAAACTGCCGAAATCTCGGCTCTCTGCTCACCTTCACTCTTTCATTCCTCTTTTCTCCCGCCTCTGGAACAAACTCCCTCACTCCCTTCAATCCCACTCCTCCCTCCAGGTCTTTAAAACAGCTGTTCACCATCATCTCTTATCTTCCCCCATCCAAAACCTTGATCTTTTCTACCCCCGCTAATTCACCCCAGATCCACCTTGTTTGAAATTCCAACTTATTTCCTGGAAGTCCTGGCAGTGTCCATATGTTTTATACCTCTCCCACCGCCCCCTTCCCATGCCCCCCCCCCCCCAAAGCCCTCACCCTCTCTCAGATCTCTCGATGTCTCCATGTCTCTCGGTCCCTGCTCTCAAATGTTGTGTTTGTGTCCTTCCCCCTCTCTGCCCATCTTTTCTACCGCTCCCGATGTTATATGTTTTATGTGTCGGTTTGTCTTTCTGTGTGATTAATGTTCGCTCTTTCACGAGCCTCGATCTTGTATACAAAAAAAAAAAAAAAAAAAAAAATGCACAGTACAACAAATTTACCTGCACGAGTGTGCATTTTCCGGTTCGGAGGTTCGAAAATCGAAACAGATAGCTTCTTGTCACCAAATTTGTTATCCGAGTCCTTCGTAACCGCAGGCAGGTCCAAAGCAGAAGAAAAAAAGAACAGGACTTGGACTCGGAATGCTTAGACTCGGACAGGTTGGACTCTCACTCAGATTCAGAATCAGACGAGGTGGACTCGACCACAACACTGAAGGTGGTGGGTGGTGGAGCTCTGGATGTACGCAGACTCGCCTCATGACCGTCTCGCCTGGGTTGGAAACTCGGCCCAGCTATAAACTATGATCCCGGTGTTTGATTCCAAACAGGGCGATTCAATAATTGTGCCATCCCATGGAGGGAGGTTGAACTAGCATCCCGTGTACCACCCACTTGAGGTGTGGATAAGTGTCCGCCCCACTGAGCCAATACTTGGTGGAAACACCTTTGACGGCAATTACAGCTGTGAGGCTATATATAAATAAATTAATATTTTGCACATGGAGTTCATATAAGTGATCAAGACTTTGCTTATCAGAGTGATCATATTCTGTGGAATTCCATAAGATCTCAGCATCTTCCACAGGCTTGCTCTATGAACACGATCAAATTCTTTGTTGAAGTCAATGAAGTTGAAAGAAAGAGGTGTATTCCATTCTCAGCATTTATATCATTATACTATTAATAAAATTACACTCAAACTTCATTAAGTTTCAGTGAAATCCACACTTACTAATATTTGGGTGATTTAGCGCCTTCATTATCGAAGCTTCATTCCAAAGCTGCAAAAAAAAAAAAAAAAATTAAAAGAAAGAAGGAGAAAAGTGAAACGGAAAATTCAACAAATTGCTTCAATAAGGTAGATAAAGGTGAAGTCACACCATTACAATAACCACAAGATTGTAACTCACACACACAGACGCACAGCCTCAGGCATCAAGAGAAAAAGATGTTTCACAGATAAAGGTTCTTCCAGGACAGTTCAGGGGTAAGTTAAAGTGTTTTGTTATTTCAACAGTTAAAAACACCACTATCTCCACGGAAACACAAACTTACATTTGTTGAATGTTCCAAAGTTATTGCCTTCTTCAAAGCAACCTGAAAGAGGGGACAAGAGATCGTGTTATAACATCTCAGCTACAATTTGGGAAAATGAGTAAAACATATGATATTGTTGTGTCGTGACATACAATTATTATTTCTGTTTATACTGAAGTCAACGTCGGAGCTAAATGAGAGAAAGGAACAACTTCACATAGACGAGGAATAAGGAGGGGAATCGGTAAACAATTACATCAACACACCACAAGTGAATCTAGTCCAGTGCGAGGAATGAGGGAGTAGAATGGAATGGGGGGTGGGGGGGAGGGGGTCAGTGAGGGGCATCAAAGTGTTGGGGGAAACAAAAAAAGAAAAAGCAATGGTAGGAATGAAGAAGCCCCCTCGACTTTGTGTCAAGTGGCTTTCCCCATTATGTTTGGTGAGATTTCTGACACACAACCATCATCTGTCCCAAATTACACATTATTTGTTCATTGCAATCACATGTATGATGTAATGTTCTACAGGAGTGATGTGAGGCCTGCAAGTCAACAGAAAAAGCATCGTTCATCTCATCAGAAAGAGAGAAGACATTCAGATGCAGGACAATTTCCTGATCCTTTGCTCTCATCCTTCTTCCATGTGTTCTCTGCCACGTCCCTCTACTCTCCTATCTGTATTTTCCACCATGTTCTGTTCTGTTTCTATCTCGCTCTCCCGTGTGCTGTTCCATATCCCAGTAAGTGAAATGAAGACAGAGCACGTATACCACAATCTCGTACCTCTTCTGCTGAGTTGACATTCTTTGCTTTGTAAACAAATCCAAAACCTCCTTCTCCAATTTTGGAGATAACCTCCCACTTCCCGAACTGAAAACAAAGGCACAAACAGAGCTTCACAACAGTGCTTCTGAAATAAAATAGAAATAACAAAGCCATGTTTAAATGTTTATTTCACATCAACTCGATAATTGCCGTTGTTAATTGCTCGAGCCCTGGTGTTGGGCTAGCGGCTAGGGTGCCGGCTTAGGATCCTAGGATCCTGGGTTCGAATCTCGGTCGATCGCTGAATTAACGCCAGGGGGGTTGACTCAGCCTGTCATACTTCCGAGGTCGGCTAATTGAGTACCAGTTCACTGGTAATTCCCTGTTTGTCGTTAAAGGCGGCAAAAAGTGTTGGCGTCAGGAAGGGCATCCGGCCGTAAAACATTGCTTCAAAAAGGGGACCAAAAAACAACAACAACCACGGTTCCCGAAAAAGGCCAACCCCCGCTTTGCGGGGAAAAATGGCCTCTAAAGGTGGTTATTTTTATTTTATAACTCGATAATCATCAACATCATCATCATCATTATCATCATCATCATCATCATATTCATGTTCAATGGCGTCGTCAGAGCAGATACTTGGCCACAATGCTGGTCACGTCACCACTGCGGCTCAGGAAGCTCGGGCACGAATTTGAAATGTGTTCAGGGCGCCTGCGATAGTTTGCCTCCTCTTTGTGAAGGACACCATGGAATCTTTAATGTCCACCAACTAATTCCGGCACAAGGATGACCAGTGTAACGTCCATCCGAGTGACGGCACACGCATTGATGAATCACACGGCCTATGTAACACCGGAATGACAGTTCATAGCTGGGTTGGGATTCAAACCCAGGCTAGGCAGCTCACATCAACGACTAAGATATCTCATGGGAACTAAAAAGGAGGAAATAATTGGTATAATAAATAAATATAGCAATACCACCAATTATGTCGCAACGTAATTACACCACAACCAGGCTTGGGTCGCCTCAACTCACAGTTACATCGCTTTATAAACCATATCTTTTATTCTCGAACGTTTTCAGAACTGCCAAGACTGATAGAAACGTCATACTACATCGCAAAGTACAAAATTTGGAGATTGCAAAATCGTACACAGAACAACTGTACGTTTGTGTACTTGACTACAGCTGTCATTAATCATAATAAGAGGAATATCACCGGTAAAAAGTGAAATACAATACGGGAAGTGGCGACGTTGGGAACGCGTCCCACGCTTATCTTATTAATGCTAATGACAACGAGAACTACACTCTTCGACGTCATGACGTCATGACATCGACTGATATGCCTCCACCCATATTATTGAAACATAATAAATACTTGTACCAAGTTTGATTTAAATCCCTTCAGCTGTTCTCAAGTTCTGACATTTTTACCTGACATGACCTCTGAACATTGATCTGTTGATGCCACAATCCAAACAGTTCATGTTACCATCATATTTACCAATACCAAGTTTGGTCAAAATCCCATTACTGGTTCACGAGTTGGTGCAGCAACAAAATTTTTACTTCACATGACCTGTGACCTTTGACCTCTTGACTCGAAAATCCAATCAGTAAATCTTTAAATCATCAAACATACCTGTACCAAGATTCAATTAGATCGCTTCAGTCGTTCTCAAGCTGTAGACATATTACAGACTTTGACCTTTGACCACTTGACACGAAAATCAAACAAGTTCATCTTTGCATCATAATATATAATTGTACCAACTTTGGTCAGAATCCCATCACTGGTTCACAAGTTATCGCAGTAACAGGATTTTTAACCAACATGCCCTCTGACCTTTGGTCTTTGACCTCATGACCCCAAAATCAAATCAATTCATCTTTAACTCACTATATATACGTGCACCAAGCTTGACTAAGATACGTTCAAACCTTCTCAAGTTAACGCAGTAACGAAATTCTATCTTGGACGAATGCACGGACGAACGGATGGTCATACGGACGGAGGGATGGACGGACAGCCGGACGGACAACATGAAAACATAATGCCCCCGGCAACTTTGTCCGCGGAGGCATAAAAATTGTTTTGATTTACGTCGCTTTGATAATCGTCACACTTTTCAGAACGCATCCCCAATGCAAACCGAACTATAACTGTAAAAAGGGAATAGAATGGCTTGCTTACCACGACATCCCCGGAATTGTACTCTTCATGCTCCTCACTGTCAGGGCTCTCATCATCTTCACCATGATGGAGAGAACATCCTGGAAAGAAGAGGCAAAATTAACATAAAACAGATATTGTGACAGAAAAAGCTCAATGGACAGAATATCACGTGTTCAGATGTGTGTGCA
This sequence comes from Myxine glutinosa, assembly GCF_964187855.1. NCBI lineage: Eukaryota > Metazoa > Chordata > Myxini > Myxiniformes > Myxinidae > Myxine > Myxine glutinosa. The sequence continues at coordinate 88,682,048 of NC_136274.1, forward strand.
TTGTGCAAATTAGATATCAATTTCAGAAATTAGTCTTCGTCTTCTTCTTTGCGAGCCAGGTGTTAACATCCCATATCCCCGAGTAAGAGGTCAAGGGCTCAGAACATGCAGAATTGGCCCACGTCTTTCAGGAACTGGTTGGCTCGGCCTGACATGATTGTAGTGGGTCAAGACAGGAATTTGTAGTTTGCTCAAGGTGCCGGCGTTTACTTGACAACTCTTCATGAAAGACACCAAACAAACAACAAACAACATGCATTTTAAGGCCATTTTCCCTGCAAGAGCGGAGGTTAGCCTTGCGGTCCCCATGACAATCTTCTCCATTTTGCCCTATTTTCTGCATCTCCCCTTGTTAACCCCCTTGCCCGCATTTCTTCTTCCACCATCTTCAGCCAAGTCTTTCTCGGTCTTCCCCGTCCTCTACTTCCTTCTACATTCATTTCCATCACTCTTATCAACCAATCACTTTCATCCTTCATCAACACATGACCAAACCATCTCAACCTGTTCCTCTTCACAGCATCAATCACAGGCTCTATTCCCATCATCTTTCGCAATTCATCATTTGTCTTCCTCTCTCTCAACGATACTCCGCACATCCACCGAACCATTCACATTTCCACCCTTTCCAGCCTTCGTTGCTGCTCTACGTTCATTACCCATGTCTCGCTCCCATAAATCATAACACTTCTCACACATGCAGCACACACCTTTCCCTTCAGCTTCAACGACACTCCCCTCATCAGCACGCCACTCAGTTCCCAAAACTTCTTCCATGCACATCTCACTCTAGCAACCGTTGCCGAGTCTGATCCACCTTCTCCATTCAGCACGTCTCCAAGGTAGCAAAATGTTTTCACATCTTCCAACTTCATGCCGTCTCCAAGATCCAACTCAACATTTCCTCCATCTGCAGCTCCCTCTGTGCACACCTTACATTTGAATGTAGCTGCCACAATGGTTAATGACCCTCTCAGACCACTACATTTTTGATGAACCCACTCAGCGCACATTGTACATTGAATGGAGTTCACTCCGACACCCTTCCTGCACACAGCACATGGCCACTTCCCAGTTCTTTTTACCTCACCACATGCCTTACCACTTGCCATCACCTTCGTCTTTCCTATATTCACCTTCAGACCTTTTGTCTCCATACATTCCTTCCACTTGTTCATCTTTTCCTTCAGTCCATCCATACTTTCCACAATCAACACCAGATCATCTGCATACAACAACACCCACGGTAAACCCTCCTTTACGTTCTGAGCAAGCACCTCCATCACAGCTACAAATAGTAGTGGACTTAGTACCGACCCCTGATGCACTCCCACCTTCACCTCAAACTCACCACTGTTCCCGTCCTTCGTCCTTGCAGAAAACTCTTCATGAAAGACACCGAGAGATGTTTAATGTCTCCAAACTAATGCTACAAGACAGAATACCCAGCACAAGGTCCATCTGAGGTTCCACACATTTGTGACAAAACACACAACCTGTGAATGACCATTTGATTTTATGAAACGGATGGAATCACCAGGAAAGACATTGATCAGGCTATGCTTTCCACAGAAGCGAGGGGAAGCTGACATTCCTGGCATCAACCCTTCGTCGGACCATAAAAGCCAAAACAGTCTGACACAGGGCCTCACGAGCATGACTAGCTCTTGATTCGACAGTGCATGGTCATGATGAGAAGCAAAGCAGACTGGACAGTTCAGAGGTAAATTCGCTTCGTCTGTACAGCCCTGTTGGTCGGACCGACACGCAGGTTGGTCGGAGTGATGAAGAGAAGGACAAGTTCTGGTGTGCAATAGAGAAGCTGATGGAAAACATGAAAGATGAGGAAGTTGTTGTGGTAGGAGGAGACCTAAATGGACATGTGGGAAGGAGTATGGACGGTTTTGAGGGAGTTCATGGGGGTTACGGGTATGGTGTGAGAAATGGAGAAGGTGAAAGGATTTTGGAGTGAGAAATGGAGAAGGTGAAAGGATTTTGGAGTTTGCTGATGGAGCTTATTTGTAATACTCAGTTCCAGAAAGAGGATAATAAGCTTGTTACATACACGTCAGGTGGGTCGACGGCAACCGTTGACTACCTGCTGGTGCGTAGGCGAGATAGGGGGCAGGGGAAAGGTGACCCTCTGGAGTGTGGCTCGTACCGAGCGATAAAGTTATTGGAGCATGGAATGAAGATATTGGAAAGGGTGTTGGAGAGGAGGATAAGGAAGAAAGTGAAGATTGACGAAATGCAGTTTGAATTTATGCCAGGAAGGGGAACGACAGACGCGCTTTTTATTGTGAGGCAGTTGCAGGATAAGTACATGGAGAAGAGGAAGAAGTTGTTTCTTGGGTTTGTTGATCTGGAGAAAGCATTCAATAGGGTTCCACGTGAAGTAGTGACATGGGCATTGAGGAAGTTAGGAGTGGAGGAATGGTTGATCAGAGTAGTGATGGCAATGTACAAAAGAGCGCGCACAGCTGTAAGGACAAAGGACGGGAACAGTGGTGAGTTGGAGGTGAAGGTGGGAGTGCATCAGGGGTCGGTACCAAGTCCACTACTATTTGTAACTGTGATGGAGGTGCTGGCTCGGAACGTAGAGGAGGGTTTGCCGTGGGAGTTGTTGTACGCAGATGATCTGGTGTTGATTGCAGAAAGTATGGATGGACTGAAGGAGAAGATGAACAAGTGGAAGGAATGTATGGAGACAAAAGGTCTGAAGGTGAATATCGGAAAAACGAAGGTGATGGCAAGTGGTAAAGCATGTGGTGAGGTCGAAAGAACTGGGAAGTGGCCCTGTGCTGTGCGCGCAGGAAGGGTGTCGGAGTGAATTCCATTCAATGTACAATGTGCGCTGAGTGGGTTCATCAAAAATGTAGTGGTTTGAGAGGGTCATTAACCAGTGTGGCAGCCACATTCAAGTGCAAGGTGTTCACAGACGGAGCTGCAGATGGAGAGAACTGTTCAGTTGGATCCTGGAGACGGTGTGAAACTGGAAGGTGTGAAAACATTTTGTTACCTAGGAGACATGCTGAATGGAGAAGTTGGATCAGACTCGGCAACGGTTGCTCGAGTGAGATGTGCATGGAAGAAGTTTGGGGAACTGAGTGGCATGCTGACGAGGAGGGGAGTGTCGTTGAAGCTGAAGGGAAAGGTGTATGCTGCATGTGTGAGAAGTGTTATGATTTATGGGAGCGAGACATGGGTAATGAACGTAGAGCAGTAACGAAGGGTGGAAAGGGAGGAAATGCGAATGGTTCAGTGGATGTGTGGAGTATCGTTGAGAGAGAGGAAGACAAATGATGAATGGCGAAAGATGATGGGAATAGAGCCTGTGATTGATGCTGTGAAGAGGAACAGGTTGAGATGCTTTGGTCATGTGTTGAGGAAGGATGAAAGTGACTGGTTGAGAAGAGTGATGGAAATGAATGTAGAAGGAAGTGGAGGACGGGGAAGACCGAGAAAGGCTTGGCTAAAGATGGTCGAAGAAGAAATGCGGGCAAGGGGGTTAACAAGGGGAGATGCAGAAAATATGGCAAAACGGAAGAGATTGTCATGGGGGCCGCAAGGCGAACCCCCGCTCTCGCAGGGAAAATGGCCTAAAATGCCTGTTGTTGTCCAGCCCTGTTAGACACAGTACATTTTATAAATGGGTAATTCCCTTCAGGAAAAGGATAAAGGAATAATGGTGGAAAAAACACACAGAAATGCATCTGAAACAGTGTTGGACAACAATAATGAAGGCAAATTTAGGTTTGTAGATGGATATTAAAGGGATTTATATTGTTACGCAACCGTGATTAACACCACAGTTACGGATGGCCGATTGCGAGACTTTACACTCCCGAGGCGAAAACTCAATGGCGGATTCCAACTCAACACAAAGTTAAACGCACGGAATGGCGGACACAGCAAGCTCCCCAGCCTTATCTATTAAAATGAAACACCCAGGAAACTGCGTTCAGATATATACAGAAAATAATACAAGGATTTATTATTGAAAAGTAAAGACAGTGAAAAAGCCCGCGCCGGTAATACTAATAACTCTAATAAGCCTAAATTGGGATACCACACACAACAGATATCAAACATGATACGAGGGAGGTTAATACGAAAATAAAACGTCTTGTCATGTAAAGTGTAAACGCGGAGATCGGGCTTATCTGGCTCCTTTCGTCTTCAGTGTAACACGGCCCCGCGGCCCTCTCCGTCCGCCTCCAAGCTCCACCAGGCCTCGTCGGTTCACGGCACGCCCACACCACGAGCTCCCTTGCTCCAACGGTCCAACGCAGGGCTGCACAAAGCAAACGAACTCCACTTGACCAGGGACAGGAAGGACTCCTTTGAACTCCACTCGACTCGACTCTCTGCGGGAGTGCTGGCAGCCAAGTGCCAACTGCTGAGTGCCAACTGCTGACTGCCACTGCTGAGTGCCAACTGCCAACTGCCAACTGCCCTAAAATGGCGTCCGACCGTCGATAATATCTCTCGCCGATGACGTCACATTGGCGCACTCCTCAGCCAATAATAGCCTCCCAACTCGCCGGCTCGCCCAGGTCACGCCCTCTGCGGCATCGCTCCACGCTCCCATCCCCGACCCCGCGGTCCTTGTGTTGTAACACGTGCCAGGCGAGGTTTGTAGGCCTTGGAGGTGTAAACGGTGGCTGCCAATTGTGGCGGTATTTTTGGCCTGGTTTCCTGTCCATTTGTTCCGAAGTCATTGTCAGGGAAAGGAATTATTTAATGTTGCGCTAAGGACCTAACTAATGTTTATGTGGTTTGCAGTGCCTTAATGGACAAAGGTTTGACTACTAGGTGAAACTCACAGGGGCGTTACCTTTAATCCCTCACTATTTAACACTCGAATCTCCAGGTAGATCCACAATCATACATCTTACCCCGACAAACGCCTCAACATCAAGAACTTATTACATGTAGAGTCCCTGTCACGACAGTCGAATACCTACCTATTCAGATCTACCTAGCTCTAGATGTTGCTCTACCAAATTCATAACAATATTTTAGAATCAGACAAAGAAGTCTTCTTCCATTTTCATACTTAGCAAAAGACACCGTTGGCTGAGAAGGCCAATCAGTATTGTTTTGTATTGGTTCAGGTGATGCTCAGTGTGGGTCCCTCTGCACTTTAGTTACACCTGTGACCGAGTGAAGCTGATAAAACACCACCATGGCATTACTGGAGGATCAAAACAAGTTTGGAGCATTCACGGAAAAGGTTACTGTGATGAGAGGAAGTTGTTTGTGTCACTGTCATGACGAACAAGCAGCCACCACAAGCAAATTGAAAAATAAACAAATCAACAACAAACATTTTCAGGTCTCTCTTGTTGTACTTGTCAATGAGACGATAATTTATTTTGTGAAATGATTAATTCTCAAAACTCACCAGTTGGCGGCTCTTCATCAACAGATACATTTGTGACTTGGGGTTCAGCATCCTCTTCCTCAGCAGATATATTTGTGACTTGGGGTTCAGCATCCTCTTCCTCAGCAGATACATTTGTGACTTGGGGTTCAGCATCCTCTTCCTCAGCAGATACATTTGTGACTTGGGGTTCAGCATCCTCTTCATCAACAGATATATTTGTGACTTGGGGTTCAGCATCCTCTTCATCAACAGATATATTTGTGACTTGGGGTTCAGCATCCTCTTCATCAACAGATATATTTGTGACTTGGGGTTCAGCATCCTCTTCATCAGCAGATATATTTGTGATTTGGGGTTCAGCATCCTCTTCATCAACAGATATATTTGTGACTTGGGGTTCAGCATCCTCTTCATCAGCAGATATATTTGTGATTTGGGGTTCAGCATCCTCTTCCTCAGCAGATATATTTGTGACTTGGGGTTCAGCATCCTCTTCATCAACAGATACATTTATCACTTTCGGCTCAGCATACCTGCAGAAAATAAAGATTTTGCAAAGGTGTCGTTAAATAAATGTCACAAATAAGAAACAATGCGAGAATAAAAATGCAGTCAGGCAGGTGAAAATCAGACTGCATCAGGTATTTGTGTTTTCTACATTCAGACAGCAAACAACACCACTACCCTGTACTACCCTACCAAGCATCTTCAAATGCAGTTGACACTGAAGCCAATAAATGTCACGTGGTAAAGAGGGGGTGAAGATCACTAAATATATATATTTTTAAACCACACTTTTTTCTTTCCCCTTCGTGTCGCTAGCTGCTACACTCACCTCTGAGCTGTCTAGCCTGGGATAGAATCCCTGCTCAGCAATATGCTGCCATCCTGGTAATTCACAGAAAGGATGATTCATCAATGTGTGTGCCTTTCTTCGGATGTACGTTAAACCTGCCTGCAAATGATGCTTTCCACAGCCACGTGCATTGGACTAAAGAAGATCTATCTGCATCTCAAAGAAGGAAGTGCTTTAATGGGGAGTTGAAACAGCCCAACATTTCATCAAAATGCAAATTTCAAATACAGTGCTCACTTCCAGCAATCCTCCACATTAGCGAGCGCTGACTTTGAAAGTTCAAGATTGGATGGACGAGGAAAGTGTAATGCATGTACTGCATCTAAACTTTCAGAAGTTTAAACAAAGAACTAACTGGAGGAGTGATCGGAACCCAAGAGTGGCTGTGAATGGGAAAGTGTCTGCCTGGAAAGATGCAAGTCATTGAGTACCTGAGAGCTTTGCTAGCGGGGAGGGTGACTGTGACACCCTGCAAGGACTAAAAACAACACCTGACAAAGGGTCGATGAGCTCCCTTCAGTAGCCAACAGCATTCCAGTACGGACATGGGGTCTTTTGAAATACACCCAATGGGGGTAGGAAAATTAATTTTTCCACTGGCCGAGTTACCCCATCCTGCACAGTGGTCCTGTGAAGAGGTTTCCTCTTTTCAGGACTAGATGAAGGTTTGGCCAGTTTTTCTTCTTCTTTTTCCTTGTAGCTCTTTACATGTAGTGGCTTTCAGCCTTGTTTGGGGAAAATAGTTTTTATATGCCTCCACCCTTGAAGGTGGCCGGAGGCATTATGTTTTCGGGTTGTCCGTCCATCCATCCGTACGGGCTAAACCTTGTTTTTCTCAGCAACCACATGCCCGATTGAGACGAAACTTTGAGGGTAGGAGTGGCACCCATGCAGAATGTTTTTATGATAATTGTGACGTCATAGTTCATGTGGTATGGCAGCCATCTTCGATTAAACGCAAGTTATTTAAAAATATTTCCCAGAAACCGCTGAATGGAAAAATTTGAAACCTGGCACATTGTCAAGTACTCCCAATGGAGAACAAAAGCATGATAATGATGTCATCATTGGTGAAGTGGTATCCCAGCCAAAAATGTTTTAATTGAATTCCTTATCCTATAAATCTGAAATTGCATGCGCATGATCTATGACCCATTTTTATAGATATATTAAATTTGTGACATCATAGGTCACATGGTTTGGCAGCCATATTGGATTTAACCTAAAACCGTTAAAAAAAAAAACATCTCCCCAAATACCAAATCAATTGACTCAAAATTTTACATGCGTCATTGACTAGGCATTGCGATTAAAAGATGATCAAGAAAACATCATTAGTCACGTGGTGTGGCAGCCATATTGGATTGAAGGAAAATATTAAATAATTATATCTCTGAAATCGCTTACCTTATCGATGCGAAATTTTATAAATATCACCTAACACCATTGTTGCATATAGTTTGAAAATGCCGATGTCGTAGGTCACATGGTTTGGCAGCATCTTGGATAGAAAAACGTGGCGTGGCAGCCATATTAGCTTGAAGCCAATATTTAAAAAAAAATCCTTCTCTGAAACCGCTTCACCGATCGATGTGAAACCTGTCATGGCTGGTGAAAATGTGATACTTGAAAACAGCTGAAGGGATTTAAATCAAACTTTTTTATTTTTAGGACAGTAAACGAGGGCATCTACCCATTGTGGGACTGCTTGGATGCATATTGGCGACGCAGTCACATTGCTCTCGTTATATATAGTCTTCAAAAACTTTAAAAAAAATACTCAAAGTTTGCATGTTGCCTAAGTGTACCCCAAGTATGGTTTCTGTCTGGGTAGCATATCTGTGGGAGTGGATTCGGAGTGGGAAGGAGACCCCAATTCTCTCTCCGTAAATGTTTAGTCCAATCCAGTGGTATCGGTATCCGGTATGACAATTAATCTTCTTCTTGAATAAAGAATGTTTAAACAACTTCATAATGTGCATTTTTTTTTTTTTTTTTTTTTTTTTTTTTTGTATACAATATCGAGGCTCGTGAAAGAGCGAACATTAATCACACAGAAAGACAAACCGACACATAAAACATATAACATCGGGAGCGGTAGACAAGATGGGGAGAGAGGGGGAAGGACACAAACACAACATTTGAGAGCAGGGACCGAGAGACATGGAGACATCGAGAGATCTGAGAGAGGGTGAGGGCTTTGGGGGGGGGGGGGGCATGGGAAGGGGGCGGTGGGAGAGGTATAAAACATATGTACACTGCCAGGACTTCCAGGAAAGAAGTTGGAATTTCAAACATTTCCCAGAAACATTTCCCAGCATTCTAGTGATTCCCACTTCCCACTCCCATTCCTTCCTTTCCTCCACCAAAAAATGTTTTTCATTGCAGTGTCACGCAGAACTTATTGTTACGGATTCGTCACTTCCGATGGTGGTTTTCATCCATTTGAAACATTTCTGGTTATGTATTATTATGATTGGGGTTTGAAGGAAACGGTGGTTATTGTTGTTGAAAGGTAAGGTTATTGTTGTTAAAAGGCCAAAGGGTTAATATTTTAAATGAAACAGGAAACCGGATCGAGAACCGGGAGACGACGAGAGAGAAGAGGAAGAGGGCAGGGCGTGAGGAGAAAAGTCGGAGAAGACGCGTGTCTCGAAGCTCCGTAGCGAGAGTGGTCGAGCGAACGTCGCGAGTGAACTTTGAGTCCTTGAAAGGAATTTCCTGCGATCGGTGTTATCGCTGTAGGATTGAGAAACCTGCGTAGTCAGGTATAGGGATTGAGGTTTCGAAGAATCCCCCACCAGGTCGCTTCGACTCACGTGAGAGCCGTCGGCCATTTTGAACCTCGCGCGTCGTTCACTGAAAAAGGTTTGCTACGCGTCAATTTTTCTCACCCTCCGGTCGTCTGCCGGGGAGGTGTGTGCACAAAGCGGCGTTCGAAGATTACGCTGCGGTTCGCTGATTGAACTGTGAATGTGCACGTCTGGTTCGAGCCTTTGGGATTTCCCTTTTCGCCACCAGTTTGCTGTGGGTTTGCTCTGCCTACACCTCATTACTCGCCTCATCGCCTCTTCGCCGGGATCACCTTTGAGTTATAGAGACATTGAGGGGTGTTCGTTTCCATTCACTGGGAGCGCAGTGAGTTATGTTACTTTAGCAGGTGGTACCATCTGAAGATATATTGATTGTATTGTTGATGGCTATCATTGTTGTATCGGTATTCCTGTGTGATTTTTAATATATTATTTGTTTGTTGATAACCATTGGTGTGGTTTCAATATTGATTTTGACACGGAATAACATATTTTTCTGCCGTGGCTCCTCTCGGGGTTCGGAGGTATAGCGAGACCAGGAGGTCGGGGAGGAACACGTAACAGAAATTGGGGGCTCGTCCAATTGACTCGTGGGCTCGAAATTGGGTCTTCGTCCGGGATGAAAAATTCCCTAAATTTTGTCCGGGAAAGAATTCCCCAACATTCCCAGAATTCCCAAATTTGGAATTTTTTTCCAACATTCCCAAATTTTTCAAACAATCGGAAAATTTTTGTGTGAAGGTTAACAGGTGTTAACTGATAGTCACCATGGTGTTAACTGATAGTCACCATGGTGTTTGACGCCGAAAAGTTTGCAGCGTCCCCTAGTGAGGCACAGTTCCAAGCATTAAAAAAATCGGACCTCTTGGTATTGGCCAGATATTTTAGCTTGGAGGTCCGAGCGAATATGAGGAAAGCAGAGATGCAGAGATTGGTGATATAATCTCTGGTGGGACAAGGAACATGGGAAGAGGGAGCCTTGGATTGGTTACCCGAGGAACAAGAAAATGTGGAGCTCCGGAAACTGGAGATGCAATTGCAGAACCAGGAAAGGTTAGAAGCGAAAAAAAGCAGAGGAAAGGAGAGTTGAAAGAGAACTCAAGGAAAGAAGAGCCGCACAGGAACAAGAACTCGGAGAGAAGAGAAGAGAAAAAAGCAGAGGAAAGGAGAGCAGCAAGGGAACTCGAAGCAGAGGAGAGAAAAGCCGAAAGGGAGTTAAAGGAACGTGAAATGGTGCTTCAGCAGGAAATTAAACTCAAGGAGCTGGATTTAATGAAAGAACGGGGAGAGGTACCATCCATGCCGACTGGTTCGACACCTAGTCAGAACACCTGGGATGTTGGCAGACATGTGAGGCTGGTTCTACCCTTCAATGAAAAGGAGGTAGCCAATTTTGTTTTCACACTTTGAGAAAGTGCCTCAACTGCTAAAATGGCCTGAGGAGTCCTGGACCATGTTAGTGCAAAGTGTTCTGGTGGGTAAAGCTCAAGATATTTATTTGGCTTTACCAATTGACCAATGTGCAAATTATGAGATAGTGAAGAAAACCATTCTCAAAGCCTATGAATTGGTCCCTGAAGCTTACCGGCAAAAATTCCAGAATGCCAGGAAGAGGGAGAGTGAGACCCATGTGGAGTTTGCCAGAATGAAAGAAACCATGTTTGATCGGTGGTGTGATTCAAAAGGGGTTGGAAAGACTTCGAACTATTGCGACAATTGATCCTGTTGGAGGAATTCCAACAGTGTGTCCACGAGGACATTAAAGTACATCTGGAGGAAAGGAAAGTACCAAAGTTGTATGAGGCAGCAACCATGGCAGATGACTATGCGTTAACACACAGGATGGGGTTCCACAAACCTAACTTCTCGCCTACACTTAAATAGGGGAGCTATGGTACATCCGGTGCGGAGAACGAAAATTCATGTGGGCGGCCTCGAGATGACTATGAGGACAACTCTGATACCACAACTTTTAGAAATCAGAAGACCGTACGGTTCCAAGACACACCTATCTTCCGGGGGGCTCGAGGCAAACCAGGAGGTTCTCCTCCAGGCCTACTTGCGCTTTTTGCCATAAACCTGGACAATTGATGTCCCATTGTTATGCTCTGGAAAAGGAAAAGCAGGAGCGGAGTTCGACTAATACAACTCCGAATGCAATGGCAAATGTGAGAAATCGCCCTCAAAAGGGTTACCGACCATTTATTTCAGAGGGGTTTGTGTCACTGGATGGAGACTCGACTAACCAGATAGTGGGGCAGATATGTGAAAAAGATGTTCATTTCCGGCAGAAAGTGTGAAATTTCGCATACAGGGGTATTTTGGGGCGCTGATTTCAAAAATTGGCGGATCCAAGAGATCTAACCAATGGACCGGCCGCCATCTTGAATTCCAATATGGCCGCCAAGACGAAATGTTGAAATTCCCTATCTTGGGTTCTAAATGACCTGTGGCACTGAAATTTGGTACACAAGGGTATGTTGACATGCTGAGTTCAATAATGCAATAATTTGAAATGTCTGACAAACGGTATGGCCGCCATTTTAAATTCCAATATGGCCGCCAAGACAAACATCGATGTTTTCATTGCTTTAATAGCACAGTGTACGGTAATGTCATAATGTTAAATCATTTGAGCATTATTATGATAACTGGAAAATTGTTGCATCTCAAATCTACTGATGGGTTTGTAATTTTGTCGAAGGCAGTAGAAATTTGGGAAATTCAGCGCCCCAAAATACCCCTGTATGTGAAATTTAACACTTTCTGCCGGAACTGAACATTCACATGACATTCCAATAATTTATTTTTTTTATGTTTTTTCTCTTTCAGATCCAATGTTGAAATCAAAGAAAACATCGTCAACAATTCCAATGCCAACAGACTGGAACATTTGCGCTCTTTGCCAGAAACGTTCTGAAAATGAACCACTAAGAGATGCACGTAAGGGCAGTAATCAGACGTGTCTAGACGTCTACGAGAATCTTGCTCAAAATCTCAAGGCATTGAATGATTTAGGTGCCTTGCCTTGCGGGATAAACATTTCCCGACTAGATGATGGTTGCGGTATTGCAGAAACCCTAGCTGCGCATGCTGCCAAATGGCACAAAAACTGTTATGTGCAGTGCAGCAGCTCTCGTGTGGCCAGGGCTGAAACAAGGGAAAGAAAGCAAAGTTCAGACCTTAAACTTGGTGAAGAAACTTACTCGCCTGTTAAGAAAAGACTCAGAACAAGTTTCAAATCTCCATCCGTTGAACAGAGTACTGCTAGCACATGTTTCTTTTGTGATAGCATTATCAGTAATGAAGAAATAGTCCACAGAGCGGCAACAAAAAATGTAGATTCCAATGTTCGATTGATGGCAACAGAATTGAGGGATACAAAACTCCTGGCTAGATTGTCTGTAGGTGATATGACGGCATCAGATGCTGTTTATCACAAGAAGTGCATGACTGTTCTCCACACTCGATACAGATCATTTGTAAGAAAGAATGAGGAAGCCAGTTCAAGTGAAAATATGCCACCAGAATCAGTAGCTTTGGCCGAATTGATAGCCTATTTGGAAGAAATGAAGTGTACAGATGACAGTTACACTTTCAAGTTAGCCGATCTCACAAAGCTTTATACAGAACGTCTGGCACAACTGGGAGGTGATATCTCAAAGAGGATTCATTCAACTCACCTTAAGGACAAGCTTCTCAGACACCTTCCGCAACTTGAGGCACATAAGAGCAACCATGAAGTGGCACTGTCATTCAAAGAGGACATTGGTGAAGCTTTATTGCATGCTTGTAGACAAAGCTCTGACAACGACGCGGTCATTCTCATGAGAGCTGCCCAGATTGTGCGCAAAGATATTTTGCAAAAGCAATACCAATTCAATGGATCCCTAGTTAACGAATCATATAACAACTCACCACCATCATTGGCAGCGTTGATGGAAATGATTCTTGCTGGTACAAACATACAAAAACAAAACGCAAACAACAAGGGAGGCGTCTCTGTGCAATCCTTAACTCAACTTGTAACATTCAACACTATGAAACGAGGAAGGTTGGAAACTACAGCAGTACGTCACAATTTGAAACGTGAAACATCACTGCCACTTTACCTGGGTCTTCTCATTCATAGCAAAACAAGGAAACGGGATCTCGTTGACGTTCTTTTTCAACATGGTTTGTGTGTTTCCTATGATCGCATACTGGAGGTATCCACAGATGAGGCCAACAGAGTCATAGAAATATACAAACATGACGGCGTTGTGTGTCCAACAAAATTGCGAAGTGGAATATTCACAACAGGCAACCTAGACAACATAGATCACAATCCATCATCAGCATCAGCACAAAGTTCATTTCATGGAACCGCGTTATCACTGACACAACATGTTTCACATGACAAAAGTGGCAGCATTCGAAATCATGAGAATGTCACTGAGAATGAGAACAAACAGCGCTCCAAAACCATAGCCGCCCTTCCTGCATCTTACAGTGATGTGCCTCCTGAAACATTTCCAACTAATAATCCCATTCCAAGAAAACCAAAAGGTCCATCCACTCCAAGTGTGTCCTCCGGAATACAGGACAAAGAAAGTCAGTGGCTTTCGTTTGTACAAAGTCTGCAGGAGAAGGAAGGTCTTGAGAGTGAAGATAATATCTCCTGGTCAGCATACATGGCAAATCTGCAGGTTGAAGTTCCTCGGCCTCCTGCAATTACAGGACTGCTACCTCTGTTCCGCGAGAGTGCTCACACATTGGCAATGGTGAAGCATGGAATTAATTTAATCAAGCAGGCGACAGAACTAGTAAACCCCGGACAAGTTCCAGTTCTGACCGTTGATCAACCACTCTATGCAATTGCAAAGAAGATTCAATGGACTTGGCCAGGTATATATGGTGAAGACAAGTTTGTTGTAATGATGGGAGGACTTCATGTAGAGATGGCCTTGTTGAAAGCGATCGGCAGCTTCCTGGAGGGGAGTGGCTGGGCAAGTGTAATGACCAGTGCTGGTGTAACAACAGAGGGAAGAGCAGATAGTCTTCACAAAGGTTCGCAAATATCGAGGTCACAATGGGCACACCAAGTCACAGTAGCGGCGTTGTACGCTCTGCAGCGAAAGGCATACGATGACTACCGGAAAACATGTGAAACTGAAGATTTACAATCATTTGATCTTTGGAGCAAGAAGATGGCTACAAAGTACCCCCAGTTTTGCTACTGGAATAAAGTCCTGCAGTTGGAGTGTCTTCTCTTGGCATTCATAAGATCACAACGGGAAGCCAACTACACGCTCTATGTGGAGACTCTCACGGCGATCATTCCGTGGATGTTTGCCATGGACCATTACCATTACGCCAGATGGTTGACAGTGCATGTAACAGACCTTCAGGAACTTTCAAACGATTCCATGGACATCCATCGTGAATTTGTCAAGGGGAACTTTGTCACTCAGAAGTCATCACACAAGTTCTCTGCTATGGCACATGATCAGATACACGAACAGCAGAACGCTTATGTGAAAGGTGATGGTGGAGTCATTGGAATTACTGAGAATGAAGGGGCTCTTCGCCGGTGGATGGTAGCTGGTGCAGAAATAGCCAGAATCCTGAATGAGTTTGAGGACCAGTTTCAAAGACAGAGGCAAACTGATGTCTGCCACCACGAACAATTGCCTAGTGTCCAGAAATCCTTTGCATCAGATCTCAATAATGCAATCAGTTCCTTTGAAAAACTTGGAAACCCGTTTGCAGAAGACAGTAATGACTTGTATGTGCTTGACACAAAGGTCATCATGCCTGATGAAGTGATAGCCGCAGTGCGATCCATGGAGGACACTGGCAAAACACAATTTGACGGATTTGTGGGGCAGCGAATCAAGGATCCTTCTGACAATTTCTATGATAGCATTTCAAAGAACAATCTGCCACTGTTGAAATCGAAGCCCAAGAAAACACCTGGAAAGTCTGAGGCGAAGATTACACGTATGAAAAGTAATGTGGAGCTCTTCTCACGAATGTACATTTCTTGCCAAACTAGAGATGGTGATCTTAACACATTTTATGAATATGAGTGTCATGGGTGGCCACCTGCATTGGCTGAAGGTATCAATACAATGCGGCCACCAACCGGCAAGGCTGATCTTTTGCCCTGTTTGGAAGCTTTAGCACAACGTCCTCGTGATGCGCCCAAAGGAGAAGTTCGTATTTTCGATGGGGCTGCCTTCGTCCATCATTTGGAGCCTAAGAAGTGCAACAGTGTGATCAGGACATTTGGTGACTATGCACAGAAACAGGTCCTTCTGTACATTGCCCGAAAGTTAAATGAGGGGACTGTGATGCGTGTTGATGTGGTGTGGGACACCTACAGAACGGACAGTCTCAAAGAAGGCACCAGGCTTGGTCGTGGCACTGGCATACCACTCCATGTGACTGAACAGACATCCGTGCCACGAAACTGGAGCAGCTTCCTTCGTGTAGATTCCAACAAAAAGACATTATTCAGTTTCCTTGCTGATTCCCTGCAAACGATGCCTATTCCAGAGGGAAAAACACTTCTTACAACCTTAGAAGAAGAGGTTAAATCAAAGCCCCCTTCTGATGTTTCTCAAATTCAACCATGTACGCATGAAGAGGCTGATTCACGAATGATGCTACATGCTTGGCATGCATATCAGCAGGGGTACAGAAGTATCGTCATTCATGCAACAGACACGGATGTGGTTGTGTTGGCTATCGCAATGGCAAGCATTATGGACGGTTGTGCAATGTGGTTGGCATTTGGACATGGAACCTATTTCAGGCACATTGCTGCTCACACTATTGCGACTCGCATTGGCCCTGAACGCTCATGGGGGCTTCTATTCCTGCATACTGTTTCCGGATGCGATACTGTTTCTGCCATATGTGGGATTGGCAAAAAGACTGTGTGGAGCATATGGAATTCCATGCCAAACTTGGGGGAGGTCTTCAATCATCTCTCACATGCACCAGCGGAAGTAACAGATGATGACATGGACAACATAGAGAGGTTCTTCGTTGTTCTGTACAGTAGAACTTCCCCTCTGAAGAAAGTGAACAAAGCACGCAAGCAGCTGTTTGCTCAGGGAAATCGGCAATCGGAAAATATTCCACCGACAAAAGAGGCACTGCGTCAACATGTGAAGAGGGCAGTCTTTCAGGCCGGTCACATCTGGGGACAGTCCCAAATTGCTAACCCAGAGCTGCCTTCACCTGCAGATTGGGGATGGGCTAAAAATGCAGATGATGTCTGGCATCCATTTTGGACAGTAATGCCAGAGGCGTCAAAAGGGTGCCGAGAGCTGATCAAGTGCAAGTGTAAAAAACGGTGTGCTGGAAATTGCAAATGTTCTGCTGCTAATCTACCATGCACAGAACTATGTTTCTGCTCTGGACAATGCTTCCGAGATGAGCAGTAGGAGAAGTAAAACGGATGGAAAAAAGCTTGCAGCATGTTACGGCTGCCAACTGGTACGAAATATACTTTGAAATGAGCTCTTTGACTTGTTATATGATTTGTCAACTAGGGATCCATTGAATTGGTATTGCTTTTGCAAAGAACTCGGGATTTTCAACATTTCGTCTTGGCGGCCATATTGGAATTCAAAATGGCGGCCATACCATTTGTCAGACATTTCAAATTATTGCCTTATTGAACTCAGCATGTCAACATACCCTTGTGTACAAAATTTGAGCACCACAGGTCATTTAGAACCCAAGATAGGGATTATCAACATTTCGTCTTGGCAGCCATATTGGAATTCAAGATGGCGGCCTGTCCATTGGTCAGACCTCTTGGATCCGCCAATTTTTGAACTCAGCATGTCAAAATACCCCTGTATGCAAAATTTCAAACTTTCTGCCGGATGTGAACATCTCGTGCAATTTTTGTTACATATCTGCCCCACTAAGAGACCTGCTAGGGTATTGAGGGACACAGGAGCACATCAATCTTTAATGCTTGAAGGCATTTTGCCATTGTCAGAGGAGACGGCATCTGGTGATAGTGTTCGTTTACAGGGGATTGGTGACTGTGTTAGAGCTCCACTTCATGTCATCCATTTGGAGTCTGATTTGGTGTCAGGACCGGTCACCGTAGGTTTACAAGCCACTCTTCCTGTAGAGGGAGTATCTTTTGTTATCGGGAATGATTTGGCCGGTGGTCAAGTTTGTGGTGACCCGATGGTTGTTAAAAAGCCCAGTAGGGAAAATAACACCACACCAGTCAGAGATGGCGGCAAATTTGGCAAGCTATTTGTAGGTGGACTGAACTTCAAAACAAAGGAAGACGTTCTGACCTCTGCCTTCAGCAAATATGGACCGCTTTTGTAAGTGTGGCTGGTAAAGGACAGGGAAACGCAAAAGTCAAGAGGGTTTGGCTTTGTCACATTTGAAAACACAAAGGACGCCAAAGAGGCAGAGAAGGATTGGAATGGCAAGGATTTGGATGGTCGGACCATAGCCGTAGAGAAGGCAGGCCGTAGGCGTCGAGGGGGCTACAGAAGAGGAAAACGTGGCGGTAGTTTTGGTGGTGGCCGCAGTCGATATTACTATGGAGGCTCCCGGAGTTACGGCAGCTCCCGAAGGAATGATTATCAGGGTAGTGGCCGAGAAGGAGACCGCTATTCACGTGACTACAGTGGCAAGCGGTCCAACCGTGATTATTACAAAAGTTAGAAAGAGTTGAATCACTGAATGCTGCGGAGCAGCCGAGCAAAAATTCCGACACGGATTAACCGTGAACGCCACGTTCCTAAAGGTGTCCATGTAGTGAGCTTTCCTACACCGATTAACCGTGAACTCCACGTTCCTAAAGGCGCCCATGTAGTGAACTTTCCTGCACTGACTAACCGTGAACTCCACGTTCCTAAAGGCGTCCATGTCGTGAATACTTCCAGGCCTCACCACCCAACCAACATGGAACCTGGCTTTCAGCTCGGCCTCCCGGGAAAAGTGCTATAGATTTGCTGGCCTTTGGGTTTTTGATCACAACCCCTTAACCTTCATTCAAAAGAAACGAAAAGTAAAATCAGAGGGTGATGAGATGGAGTTTGGCTTTGCGGGAGTCCCACTGGGAAATTGAACGTGTTAAGGGCAGGGACACTGTCGTTGCTGATGCTTTGTCCAGAGTGAATTAACTTTGGAAATCTCTGGGGGTTGTGTGAAATTTTGTCGCTTTATTTTTGGGAGATTGATAATTGTTGCTCACGGGAATTGATAATTTGGTGGTGAGTTTACTGTTGTTTGTTTAAAGGGTGTGCCTGCAAAGAATGTTTTCGCTGTGTTCAAACTTTCTTGAGGGGGGGGGGGGGGAAGTGTT
Source organism: Myxine glutinosa (assembly GCF_964187855.1). Taxonomy (NCBI): domain Eukaryota; kingdom Metazoa; phylum Chordata; class Myxini; order Myxiniformes; family Myxinidae; genus Myxine; species Myxine glutinosa. The sequence goes on from NC_136274.1 coordinate 88,700,443, forward strand.
TCGGATTCGTCACTTCCGATGGTGGTTTTCATCCATTTGAAACATTTCTGGTTATGTATTATTATGATTGGGGTTTGAAGGAAATGGTGGTTATTGTTGTTAAAAGGTAAGGTTATTGTTGTTAAAAGGCCAAGGGTTAATATTTTAAATGAAACAGGAAACCGGATCGAGAACCGGAAGACGACGAGAGAGAAGAGGAAGAGGGTAGGGCGTGAGGAGAAAAGTCGGAGAAGACGCGTGTCTCGAAGCTCCGTAGCGAGTGTGGTCGAGCGAACGTCGCGAGTGAACTTTGAGTCCTTGAAAGGAATTTCCTGCGATTGGTGTTATCGGTGTAGGATTGAGAAACCTGCGTAGTCAGGTATAGGCGTTGAGGTTTTGAAGAATCCCCCGCCAGGTCACTTCGACTCACCTAAGAGCCGTCGGCCATTTTGAACCTCGCGCGTGGTTCACTGAAAAAGGTTTGCTATGCTTCAACTTTTCTCACCCTCCGGTCGTCTGCCAGGGATGTGTGTGCACAAAGCAGCGTTCGAAGATTAAGCTGCGGTTCGCTGATTGAACTGTGAATGTCTGGTTCGCACCTTTGGGATTTCCCTTTTCGCCACCAGTTTGCTGTGGGTTTGCTCTGCCTATACCTCATTACTCGCCTCATCGCCTCTTCGCCTCATCGCCGGGATCACCTTTGAGTTCTAGAGACATTGAGGGGTGTTCGTTTCCATTCACTGGGAGCGCAGTGAGTTATGTTACTTTAGCAGATGGTACCATCTCAAGATATATTGATTGTATTGTTGATTGCTATCATTGTTGTATCGTTATTCCTGTGTGATTTTTAATATATCATTTGTTTGTTGATAACCATTGGTGTGGTTTCAATATTGATTTTGACATGGAATAACATATTTTTCTGCCGTGGCTCTCGGGGTTCAGAGGTATACCGAGACCAGGAGGTCGGGGAGGAACACGTAACAGTATCACGGTCTGCACCGGTGTAGTTGGTTACCTTTATATCCCTGTGCACAATTTCCTGGGAATGCATGTACTCAACAAAAACAGCAACAGCAAACGTTAAATGAACGACACAAGAACTCCAACATTTATTTTCAGAGCTAAGCACCACACAATACACTCCACGACAGCACACGTCTCACTTGCACCATGCATCCACCTGCATCGACACCTCATTGAGCCCTACGGGGCCAAGCCTGTTTACATGAAGGTGAGGAACGAGTCACCAACATGCACCAACTGCTTCCTTTATGTCCCCTTTTATATATAATTCCCCCGGATTAACGTGGCGCCTACCTGTATTTTATTTAAAGCCGGTTGTACAAGGGGTTTCATTGAATGCTAAGGATAGGATTGTTTCTTATGTCACACTGCATTCTCTTGTAAATACATGCCTGTTTAATGCAAGATTTCTTGTTTCCAAACCTGCTCGATTCCCTCTTTCCTTCATTGGTTAGACGTAGCATACAATAAATGGAAGGGAGGTTGTGCCCCACTGATTCACTATGCTAGTCCAGCCGGAATCCCACCTACAGTTTCGCTCAGCCATATGTAATAAAAAGATAAAGGTGGGAACCGAGAGCATAGTCACTATCTGACGTAACTAATTAGTCACCGAGAAAGTAAAGTGAAAGTTAGCCGCAGGGACTCTGCCAGATTTTAATCACCTTAGATGGCGGGGTTGTCCATGACTTGTCGGCTTCAGGGTCTTACGTCAGGAAGCCTTATGAGAGAAGCCACCCCATACCAGGAGATGTACCCATAACAGATGTTTGTTCATCCATTGGTGATGTTTCTGCCCCTCCTCCACAATATTCTCATCTCCATACACTCCAACACCACCCCAACACTACCTCAACACCCAACACCTTCTCCGTGATAAGTACAGTCACATGAAAAAGTAAGTACACCCCATGTAAAGTTTTGACTTTTTCAACATATTTCAACATACAGCTATTTGATATTCATTTCAACAATATTGAAAGATAAAGGTGATATAATATAACAAATATCATGAAACATTTACATTTTGTAGTCCATTGTATAATTTAAATAAACATAAATGCAAATTTAGCATGTGGAAAAAGTAAGTACACCCTTACATTTATCACTACTTCAAATATTTTAACCCTGGTGTTGGCTTAGCGGTTAGGGTGCCGGCTTGGGATCCTAGGATCCTGGGTTCGAATCCTGGTCGATCGCTGAATTAACGCCAGGGGGGTTGACTCAGCCTGTCATCCTTCCGAGGTCGGCAAATTGAGTACCAGCTTGCTGGGATGAATGATCCCGGTGTGTACCCCGGTTTAGAATAGGTACACCATATCCCTGCACATCGTAAGAGGCGACTAAGGGTTGGCGTCAGGAAGGGCATCCGGCCATAAAAACATTGCCTCAAACAGGGAACCATGATTGTCATGGGGCCCGCAAGGCTAACCCCCACTCTAGCGGGGAAAATGGCCTTAAAACGATCATTCATCCATTCATTCATTCAAATACCTAAAATTAGAATCAGGTGCACCAGCTCAGGTGCAAATGATTAGAACATCGTTAGAGAGGATCTTGGAGGAACCTGTCTTATTTAAACCTCAGACATTTAGTTTGGTTTGCTCTTTGTTGTTGAAGTGTGCGGCGTCACCATGCCTTGATCAAAAGAGCTCTCTGAGGCCTTTAGAAAGAAGGTTATGGATGCCTACGAGTCTGGGAAGGGATTTACAAAGATCTCCAAACAATTTGAAATCAATCATTCGACTGTCCGGAAGATCATCTACAAGTGGAGAAGATTCCAAACAACTGCCAACTTGTTCAGGCCAGGCCGCTCCAGCAAGTTCAGCCCGAGAGCAGACCGCAAGATGCTGAAAGAAGGCTCGAAGAACACCAGAATGTCATTACGGGACCTACAGATAGCTCTTGCCACTGTTGATGTCAAAGTGCATGAGTCTACCCTTAGAAAGTGGCTGCACAAATTTGATCGACATGGGAGGTGTGCCAGGAGGAAACCTTTGCTGTCCAGAAAGAACATCAGGGCAAGACTAAAGTTTGCCAATGAACACCTAGACAAAGACCAGCACTTCTGGCACAATGTGCTCTGGACAGATGAGTCAAAGGTAGAGCTACTTGGCCACAGTACCAGAAGACATGTTTGGCGAAAACCAAAGACAACATTTGACCACAATAACCTGATACCAACTGTAAAGCATGGTGGTGGAAAACTTATGGTTTGGGGCAGCTTTGCTGCATCAGGGCCTAGGCAGCTCACCATCATAGAATCCACTATGAATTCTTCATTGTACCAGAGGGTGCTTGAGGATAATGTGAGGCCATCTGTCGGAAAGTTGAAGCTCAACCGAAGGTGGACCTTGCAACAGGACAACGACCCTAAACATACCAATAAATCCACCAAGGAATGGCTGAAAAGAAAGAAATGGAGGGTTCTGGAATGGCCAAGTCAAAGCCCAGATCTAAATCCCATCGAGATGTTGTGGGGGGATTTGAAACGAGCTGTGCATGCAGGAAACCCCTCAAACATCGCACAGCTGAAAGAATTCTGCATGGAGGAGTGGGCAAAATTTTCTCCCAGTCGATGTCAGAGACTGGTAGACAGTTATAAGAAATGCCTACTTGAAGTTGTTTCTGCCAAAGGGGGCAATACCACCTATTGGAGCCACGGGTGGACTTACTTTTTCCACATACGAAATTTGCATTTATGTTTGTTTAAATTATACAATGGACTACAAAATGTAAATGTTTCATGATATTTGTTATATTATATCACCTTTACCTATCAATATTGTTGAAATGAAGATCAAATTGCTGTATGTTGAAATATGTTGAAAAAGTCAAAACTTTACATAGGGTGTACTTACATTTTCACGTGACTGTACATGAAATGATTAATTTAATTAATGTGGTGTTTATTGAGAGCAGGCATTATGGGAGAAATGGCCTCCTCAAAGTTCCTTGTATTGGTTGACAGTATTGGTGGTATTATTCTGATATACGTAATATTGCACAAAGCTGTTGTTGCGTCGTTTGTTATGGATCAAATATATGCAAACGAAGATTATATTTTAATATGTCTGGTTGAAGTGGTATTCCATGTATTGCATCCCTCTCCTCAGATCAGGTATCTCCTGACGCTTGTCATTTGCACTTCTCGATGGACATTCTTACAACCTTAAACATCATCTTCTTCTTCAGCAACCTCTGCCATATATTGGGGTCTGGCAGTGGGAACAGTTGTGGCCCAGTGTCTTTCACAAAGTGGTTGACCAATCCTTTTGTTGACTGGCAAGAATTTGTAATTTGCTCAGGGTACCGGCAATAACTTGCCAACTCTGTGCAAGAGACGTAATGGCATCTAACATCCACCAACACGCCCAGCACTGGCAGATGGTCCTCTAACTTCACGTCCTTTACTGGGACGATACACACATCGATGCCTCGCCGTTCATGCAAAAAACCAGGATGGCCGTTTATATCTGGCAAGATTCCAACCCATGCTAAACTACTCAGGGTAAGCACCTCAAAGCAATCCCTCAGCCCAGAAATCTCCAACCAATACAACAACACAACAACATGCATTATAAAGGCCATTTTCCCTCCTAGAGCGGGAGTTAGCCTTGCGGTCCCCATGACAATCTTCTCCATTTTACCCTATTTTCTGCATCTCTCCTTGTTAACCCCCTTGCCCGCATTTCTTCTTCCACCATCTTTAGCCAAGTCTCTCTCGGTCTTCCCCGTCCTCTACTTCCTTCTACATTCATTTCCATCACTCTTCTCAACCAGTCACTTTCATCCTTCCTCAACACATGACCAAACCATCTCAACCTGTTCCTCTTCACAGCATCAATCACAGGCTCTATTCCCATCATCTTTCGCAATTCATCATTTGTCTTCCTCTCTCTCAACAATACTCCGCACATCCGTCGAACCATTCACATTTCCACCCTTTCCAACCTTCGTTGCTGCTCTACGTTCATTACCCAAGTCTCGCTCCCATAAATCATAATACTTCTCACACATGCAGCATACACCTTTCCCTTCAGCTTCAACGACACTCCCCTCATCATCAGCACGCCACTCAGTTCCCGAAACTTCTTCCATGCACATCTCACTCTAGCAACCGTTGCCGAGTCTGATCCACCTTCTCCATTCAGCATGTCTCCGAGGTAGCAAAATGTTTTCACACCTTCCAGCTTCACGCCGTCTCCAAGATCCAACAACATTTCCTCCATCTGCAGCTCCCTCTGTGCACACCTTACATTTGAATGTAGCTGCCACACTGGTTAATGACCCTCTCAGCCCACTACATTTTTGATGAACCCACTCAGCGCACATTGTACATTGAATGGAGTTCACTCCGACACCCTTCCTACACACAGCACAGGGCCACTTCCCAGTTCTTTCCACCTCACCACATGCTTTAGCACTTGCCATCACTTTCATCTTTCCTTTATTCACCTTCAGACCTTTTGTCTCCATGCATTCCTTCCACTTGTTCATCTTTTCCTTCAGTCCATCCACACTTTCCGAAATCAACACCAGATCATCTGCATACAACAACTCCCATGGTAAACACTCCTTTACGTTCTGAGCCAGCACCTCCATCACAGCTACAAATAGTAGTGGACATAGTACCGACCCCTGGTGCACTCCCACCTTCACCTCAAACTCACCACTGTTCCCGTCCTTCGTCCTTACAGCTGTGCGCGCTCTTTTGTACATTGCCATCACTACTCTGATCAACCATTCCTCCACTCCTAACTTCCTCAATGCCCATCTCAATACTTTGCATGGAACCCTATCGAATGCTTTCTCCAGATCAACAAACCCAAGAAACAACTTCTTCCTCTTCTCCATGTACTTCTCCTGCAACTGCCTCACAATGAAAAGCGCGTCTGTCGTTCCTCTTCCTGGCATAAATCCAAACTGCATTTCGTCGATCTTCACTTTATTCCTTATCCTCCTCTCCAACACCCTTTCCAATACCTTCATTCCATGCTCCAATAACGTTATCGCTCGGTACGAGCCACACTCCAGAGGGTCACCTTTCCCCTTGTATAGAGGGACGAGGGTACTCAGTTCCCATCCACTGGAATGCGGCCTTCTTTCACCACCAGATTACAGATCTCTGTCATTCTCTTCACACCCCAACTTCCTGCTGCCTTCAACATATCTCCCACAACTCCCGTCGGGCCTCCCGCTTTTCTACCCTTCATTGCTTTTATCGCCATTTTAAAATGCATGTTGTGTTGTTGTATTGCTTTTATCGCTTCCTCAACTTCCTTCTGTTATCTTCTCTGCCGGTCCTAAAACTGGGTTACTCTCTATGTTGCCATTCCATTCATTCTCTGTATTCAACAGCATTTCCATATATCTTTTCCATCTTCCTTTAATTCCATCTGGGTCGACAACGATTTGTCCCACTTCATCCTTCAAGCAACTCACCCCCATCACATCACACCTCTCTTTCGCTATCTGCTTTGCAATCCTGAATACTGCGTTCTGACCCTCTTCCGAATCCAAGCGTTCTCCGAACATTTTCCTACATGCCTCCTGCGCCTTTGCTACCTCTTTCTTTGCAGCCTTCCTGGCTGCCTTATAACTTTCATGCTCTGCTGTTTCTGCTCCCGTACCCTTCGCCTTCTGCCACTCCTTGAACTTCTTCCTCTTCTCGTCAATCCTCTTTCCAACTTCATCATCTCACCACCATGTTTCCGAGTGCCTCGGTGGTCCTTTTGTCCATCCACATACCTCACCAATGGCTCCCAACACACTAGCTTTCATTGACATCCAACCACTTTCAAGCTCAACCACATCATCCTTGACCCTACTCAGCCTCTCTTTTAATGCCTCCCTTACTGTTACCTCTTTCAACCTCCACACCTTCATTCTCGGTTGGTACTTCACCCGCCGAGCTCTCTTCGCACCTTTCACCCTTATGTCACACACAACCAAGTGGTGCTGTTTTTTTTTTTGTTTTTTTTGTATACAAGATCGAGGCTCGTGAAAGAGCGAACATGAATCACACAGAAAGACAAACAGACACAAAAACAAATAACATCGGGAGCGGTAGACAAGATGGGGAGAGAGGGTGAAGGACACAAACACAACATTTGAGAGCAGGGACCGAGAGACATGGAGACATCGAGAGATCTGTGGGAGGGAGAGGGCTTTGGGGGGGAGGCACGTGAAGGGGGGGGGGTGGGGGTGGGAGAGGTATAAACATATGGACACTGCCAGGATTTCCAGGAAAGAAGTTGGAATTTCAAACAAGGTGGATCTGGGGTGAATTAGTGGGGGTAGAAAAGATCAAGGTTTTGGATGGGGGAAGATAAGAGATGGTGGTGAACAGCTGTTTTAAAGACCTGGAGGGAGGAGAGGCATTGAAGGGAGTGTGGGAGTTTGTTCCAGAGGCGGGAGAAAAGAGGAATGAAAGAGTGAAGGTGAGCAGAGAGCCGAGATTTCGGCAGTTTAACCATCAGAGGGTTGCTGGCAGATCTTGTGCGACCTGTAGGAATATTTGGGGGACAGAGCACAGAGAGAGCTGGGGGAGCAAGGCCGGAGAGGAGTCGGTAGAAGACAGAAAGACCCCCTACCTGCCTGCGGTGAGTGAGTGAAAGGCCCTCAGAGATAGCTTCATCGCGGGAGATTCCAATGATTTTGAAAGCTTTGGATTCAACAGCGTGAAGCCGAGCCAGGTGGGAGGCAGGAGCACCAGCCCAGAGGGGAGAACATTATTCCATTGAGCTGCGGATGAAAGCCTTGTATGTGGTGAGGAGCTCAGGTGTGCCGAGGAAGGACTTCGCACGACGGAGGATGCCCAGTCGGCGACTGGCTTTGGAGGCCAGCTTGGAAATGTGGTTTTCCCATGAAAGATCATGGCAGATAGTGAGACCCAAAAGCTTGAGCGACAGAACTTCTTGGAGAGGATTGTTGAGAAAGTAGATGGGAGGGTTGTCCAGTCGATCTTTTCGGAGAGACATAGTAAGAGAGTGAGATTTGTCAGGATTGAAAGACATGTTCCACTTGTTTGACCAGTCTGTGATTTTGTCCAGGTCTTCAGAGAGTGAGGAGGCTGCAGACTGCCGATCTGAGGGAAGAGGAATGGAGCGGCAGAGAGTGGAGTCATCAGCAAAGAGATAGAGAGGATTTTCCAGAGAGTCGGAGAGATCATTGATAAAGACCAGAAAAAGCACAGGGCCCAGCACACTTCCTTGGGGAACTCCAGCCTGAACAGGAAGGGGAGATGAGAGAAATCCATTCAGGGCCACATGTTGACTACGACCAGAGAGGAAGTCCGCAAGCCATGCATGGAGATTTCCATGGATACCATAGGAGGAGAGTTTGGTGAGCAGAGCTGGGTGCCAGACCGTATCAAAGGCCCATGATATGTCAAGGGAGACAGCTCTGATTTCCTGTTTGGCATTGAGGACCTCCATCCATTGTTGAGACAGCAGAAGCAGCATGTCCAGAGTAGAGTGACCTGCTCTGAAACCAAATTGATGGTCAGAGATCAAGTCATTGGAGAAGAGGAAAGATTTCATATTCGAAGCAATGATGGATTCCATGACTTTGCTGATAATTGGGAGCAGGCTGATTGGTCTGTAGTTGCAAGGATCTGTTTTTGCACCATTTTTGTGTAAAGCGGTAATGTTTGCTGATTTCCAGGATGCTGGCAGATGACCTTGAGCAAAAGATAGGGTGAAAAGAACAGAGAGAGGGTGAGATAGAGCGGCAGAGCAGGATTTTAGGACCCGTGGGGCTGATGCCATCTGGTCCAGTTGCAGAATCAGAGTCGAGGTTTGAGAAAAACTCCTCCACCTCATCAGGAGAGAAGGTCACAGAGTCCAGGAGCAGTTTGGTTCGAATGGGAAAGGTGGGAACAGATAGAGATGGGTTTGGGACTAAGGATTTTGAGGCAAACACAGAGTTGAGGCATTCGGCTTTGTCACGTGCGATGTCAACTGTGTGGCCATTTGAGGTAAGGGAGGGGATGGAGGGGGAACAAACACCAGAAACGGATTTGACCAGACGCCACCAGGATTTGGAGGAAGGAGACAGGTTTGAGAGTTCATTCTTGAGTGAGGAGAGATAGTGCTTCCTGGCACTCCTGAGGGTAGACACACACTTGTTCCGAGCTTGGTGGAAGGAACTGAGATTTCCTTCAGTTGGATTAGCCTTCCAAGAGGCAAAGGCAAGTTGTTTCAGGGCAACTGCCTCACCACAAGATTCAGTGTACCATGGACGGGAAGAAGGGTAAGACAACTGAAGGCGAGATGGGATAAATCTGTGCATGAGAGAGATCAGTTTGCTTTGGAAGAATTCCCAGGAAGAATTGATGTCAGAGGCAGTGGAGATGGGAGACCAATCCAGACGATTGATGGCTGCTTGAAGACCGTCCCAGTCGGCCTGAGTGAAATGCCAGACTCGTCGACGCTGAGGAGGCTCTCTGAGAATGGCCAGAGAGATGTCCACTTTGACAAGCACATGATCAGAAGAACCGATTGGAGCAGAAGAAGAGCAGCAGACATTAGCAGGGAAGTTAGTCATAACCAAGTCTAGAAGTGAAGATACTCCATTGGCTGAGATCCGGGTCGGGAAATTGACAGATTGTGTCAATCCCAGTGAGTCACAGAAGTCCTTTGCTGAGGTGCCATGACTGGTGAGAGAGGAACCCACACCCAACCAGGTGGCATGATGACAATTGAAGTCACCACATATGAGGAAGAGAGAGTTGGGATGAGTGGATAGAAGTTGGTCCATGTTGTCAGACAGTGAAATGTAGATGGAGTCATCACTGTTTGGGGGACGGTACAGAACACATATGAACAAAAGGTGGGAGCGGAGAGGAAGCCGTAGCCAGAGGTACTCCTGGGGGTGAGGAGGAGAGAGGGCAGTGCAAGGAGAGTGAGGAAGGGAGTTTTTGATAAAGATAGCCACCCCACCACCAGGCCGAGGCTCAGGTCTATCATACCGGAGGAGGGAGTAACCAGGAAGGGATATTAAGGAATCAGAGACATCTTGAAGGAGGAAAGTCTCTGTTAAGCAGATCAAGTCTGGATCGTCAGAAGCAACCTGTATGGAGAGATCAGTCAGGTTTGAGCGAAGGCCCCGGATGTTTGAGGTCCATACCGTTAATGAAGAGAGAGGGGGAGCATCGGGTACAGGACAGGGGAGGGGAGGAGTAGGGTAAGATGAAGGATGAGAGGGGGAGGTAGGGAGAGCAGGGTTAGGTAGGGAGAAACTGTGAAACAGCCTCCTCCCCCGGGATCACCTTTGTGTCCCGGAGGTGCCCCCTATCTCGCCTACGCACCATCAGGTAGTCAACGGTTGTCGTCGACCCACCTGACGTGTATGGAACAAGCTTATTATCCTCTTTCTGGAACTGAGTATTACAAATCAAGAAATCAGCTCCATCAGCAAACTCCAAAATCCTTTCACCTTCTCCATTTCTCACACCATATCCGTAACCCCCATGAACTCCCTCAAAACCATCCATACTCCTTCCCACATGTCCATTTAGGTCTCCTCCTACCACAACAACTTCCTCATCTTTCATGTTTTCCATCAGCTTCTCTGTCGCACACCAGAACTTGTCCTTCTCTTCATCGCTTCGACCAACCTACGGAGCATATCCCGAGATGACATTCACCAAGAGCTTTCCAATCATCATTTTCACAATCATCAACCTATCACTCACTCTAGTCACACTCACCACACTGTCTACAAACTCCTCAGAAAACAGGACACCAACACCATGCACGCCCTCCAGGCACCCTTGCCACATAAACTTGTATTTCTGTGCCTGCCTACCCTTCACCATTCTCACACCACTTCCCTTCCATCTCGTCTCTTGCACACAACATATGTCCACTCTTCTTCTGACCAATACTTCCACCACTTTTCATGATCTCCCTGTCATTGTCCCTACATTCCATGTCCCAAACCTCAGAAACCGATCTCCACTTCTGGAGATCTGTGCTTCTGTGCCCTGCCCACATGTAGTTGTAATTGTCATGGTTCTCTTTTTGAGGCAATGTTTTTATGGCCGGATGCCCTTCCTGACGCCAACCCTCTTCGTCGTCTCTTACGACACGCAGGGATACGGTGTACCTATTCTAATCCAGGGTACACACTGGGATCCAACCAAGGATAAAAGGTTGGATCAAACCTCCAACCAATAGTACAGGAAATATTTAAGGAGCAAAATGTGATCGAGATATGACAGGGTGAGCTTCAATTCCTTTAGGGAATACCATTTATAATCGGTAGTGAATTTAATGTCATGACATTCCAAAGGGATATTTTCTCTTACTCACATGGTATGCACAACAAATCCACAACGCTTCTTGTACTTCTTCTGATCACATCTGCAGGACTTATGCCTACGTTGAAAAGATTGAAAAGTCAGTTTCTTCTACACTTGATGCGGTAGCTATATCCAAAAACAAGTTTAAAAAGTCAAGAGGAGGAAAATAACATTATTTACTTCAGACGCTTCCAACAACTGATTTTCTTTGTCTTGGATGGTAAAGACTTGTTCATCTTTGGTTCCCTGCAAAAGAACAGAACTCTTCATCCACAACTGAGTACAAATGTGCTAAATCGGATATCATTCCAAAGGGATATTTCATCTTACTTACACGTCAGGTGCAATGTCACCACAACTCTTTCTCTTCTTCTCATGTGTGGTAAACTTTTGCCTAGGTTGAAAAAGATTGAAAAGTCAGTTTCTTCTACATTTGATGTGGTAGATTCATCCTAAAACAAGTTTAAAAAGTCAAGAGGAGGAAAATAACATTATTTACTTCAGACGCTTCCAACAACTGATTTTCTTTGTCTTGGATGGTAAAGACTTGTTCATCTTTGGTTCCCTGCAAAAGAACAGAACTCTTCATCCACAACTGAATACAAATGTGCTAAATTGGATTTCATTCCAAAGGGATATTTTCTGTTACTTACACGTCAGGTGCAGTGTCACCACAACACTTGTTCTTCTTATCATGTGTGGTAAACTGTTGCCTAGGTTGAAAAAGATTGAAATGTTATCTTAATGAACACCATGAAATAATTAAATAGATATATGTGGGAAAATTACGTTCCCAGACCGGGAATTGAATCCAGGTCGTCTGGAAACCCATATCAGTGCTCTGTCATCTGAGCTATCTGGGCGACCCTGAATGAGCATGCAATTTTCCCACAAATGATTGCCACTCTTTCCTTCAATGCTTCCGGGACACTCGCTGCCAACCATAGGAGAACTAACGGCTTGAACACGGCTCCATATATGGTGTTTATAATAGCGGACATGGATTTGTCCCCTCCATATGAGGTGTTTATAATAGCGGACATGTATTTGTCTCCCCCCCCCCCCCCCATTAAGGAAGTCTCTCTCGTGTTCAGGCTGTTGATGCTCCTATGGTTGGCAGCGAGTGTCCTGGAAACATTGATGGAAAGAGAGTGGCAATCATATGTGGGAAAATTGCATGCTCAGTCAGGGTCATCCAGATAGCTCAGATGGCAGAGCACTGGTACGGGTTTCCAGAGGACCTGGGTTCGATTCCCAGTCTGGGAATGTAATTTTCCCACATATATCTATTTAAATGTTAGCTCCTTGTACATTTGTTGCAATAGATATGTTGGAACCCATCCGTGGATCGGTCCCATCGGCCGATGGGTCTGACCCATTTGCGGATCCGCACTTTCTAACTTTACTCTGATCAAGCTTAAAATCATAAATTTCTAGGTAGCAAGAACATGAAGAACAGCAATGATTATGAATATGATTGAATGCATGAATGAATGAATGAATGAATGCAAGAATGAATGCAGGGAATGACTAAGTAATTAATAATTACTAATTACTAAGAACTAATAATTACGAAGTAATTTAAGAATTGTAGAGGGGACATGGAGAGTTTAGTTAGTTGTTAACAAAGGGTGTGTGCATAGTGTAAAGGGACGACGAGGGAAGCACGAGCTATAGGGGAAGTCAGGTAACGAGATGATGCTGTGTGTGTGAGTATAAATTGAATTGTGTTTGTTGTGAAAATAATTGTTTGAGTAGTACGAGTGGAATGCATGGTGCGAAGAATTGAATTGGGGGGGGGGGGGGTGGACCCCATTGTCATTTCTCGTGCATCCACAGATGGGTCGCCCATCGGCCGATGGGCAACCCATCTGCGGATCCGCAAACGGGTCAGACCCATCGGCCGATGGGACCGAACCACAGATGGGTTCCAACAGATATACTCAACATCAAAATAAACGTATCAAATCTTTGGAAGGACACTCATTGAAATCCTCCACGCCAAAATAAAAAAAAATTTGAACACAGAGGTAAAGTTCAGCTATCTTTACGAAACACGTCAATAAACAAGAGGTTGCCTCAATCACAAAAAACAAAAAGCATGAACATCACAAGGGGTGGAGTAACAAGTCACAGCACTGCAACACAAAGGCACGCACCTGAATACAGTCAAAACAAAATGACACAGGAATGGAAACAACACTCCTAACAGTCAACGACAGAATGACGGCAGTCCTCAATATCGTGCGTGTCCTCCCCGAGCTGTGATGCAGGCTGTACACCTCTGACGCATGCTCTGTACCAGGCGTTTGATGCAGTCCTGGGGAGGTCTGTCCCACTCCTCCTGCAAGCCTTGAATGAGCATTTGCCGATTGACAGCCGTTGATCTCCTCGATGCTAGACGTCGACCAAGCTCATCCCACAAATGCTCAATGGGATTGAGGTCAGGGGAATAAGGCATCCAAGGCATCACTTCAACACCCTGTTCCTGGCGGAAGTTGGTGATCAAGCGAGCAGCATGGGATCGAGCGTTGTCCTGCTGGAAAACTGCGATGTCAGGATGAGCCTGGAGAAATAGCAGCAGATGAGGTCTCAAAACTTAATTGACATAACGCTGACTAATAAGATTGCCTTCGATGATGACCAGAGGTCTCCTGAAACTGGTGGAAATGCCAGCCCATACCATCACACTGGGTCCTTCCCAACGATTGATCTGGCGAATACAGCATGAGGCATACCTTTCCCCACCTTAACGCCATACCCGTTGACACCCATCAGCAGCATGGAGGCAAAATCTGGACTCATCACTGAACAAGACTGCACTCCACTGTTGCTGTGTCCAGTGGCAATGCTGCAGACACCATCTTGGTCTGTTCAACCGATACACGGCGTTCAACACTGGACCTCTGCAAGGATGTCTTGCCACCAGTCCCCGACTTCTCAAGCACCTCCGCACAGTAGATACACTGATGCGGTTGTTGTGGAAACATTTTATCACTGCAGCTTTTTGCGTCGCAGGGCGGAAACGATCACGAAGATGCTGTAGCACAATCCAGCGGTCTTGGTTTGGGGTGGTTACCCATGGTCTTCCTCTTCGTGGACTATCATTCACAGTTCCAGTTTCACCGTAACGCCTGGCCAGGTTGGAAGTTGCAGGCTGTGAGCAACCAAGACATTGGGCAATTGTTCGCTGACTTACACCAGCCTCAAGCATCCCAATTGCCCTTAAACGTTGTTCAGATGTCAGGCGTGGCATCTGAATATTCTTGTTGTCTTCCCTGTCAGAAGCCTCTAGAGCAGGGGTCGGCAACCTTAGGCACGCGTGCCACCATTGGCACGCGGCAGCGTAGTCATTGGCACACTGGCGAAAGCAGTGCCCTCTCCGCTGCATGCCAAATCACCTCTTGAACAGCCATTGGCTGTTGCGCGTGTTGCACTATAACAGTATTCCGGTGTGATTGTGCAGGGTGATGAGGTAGATGGATCAGAGCAGAGTCACCATTCCAATTCCAAATTCTATTACTGGAATAATAATCAAAGATGCACAACATGAGATGTTCTTTATTGGAAAGCAAGGCCGGCCTGGCGCATTCAAACACAATATTTGCGGCAACCGGATGTGCTGTAAGAACAGTGGTGTTGTTCACAGCAGATGGTCCGAGGCTGCATCTCCACTCATTATTATTATTCGGACTGGTTTCTTCGTTTTAATATTATTAATCATCATTATTCTGAATTGTATAAAAATCGCAGATATAAAACAGGAGATGCAGGATTGGTGCCTTCCGATATGCCGTTCGCGGCAACCTGAGGTGCTGTAAGAGCAGCTGTGCTGTTAACATCCGGTGGTCAGCGGTTGCATCTCCACTCTTTGTTATCATTCAGGCTGCCTTCTGCGTTTTAATATTGATCTCGTCATTATTTTGAGTTTTTTTATGGGGTGGTAGTAAGGAAAATGGGGATAGTAGTTTTTCTCGTAACACGCGGCCTGTCTTATTAGTCCCCTACCGGTATACACCGTAGGGGACTATAGGTTTGCACTCCGTCCCTCCGTCTGTCAGTCTGTCGATCCGTCAGTCCGTCATGCAAAGAACAGCTTTCCGGACTTTTTTTTCTTCTAAACTCTTAATGCTAATGATTTCAAACTTGGTACATGGTTTCGTCATGACAAGTTACAGATCAAGTTCGAACTTCACGACGTTTCGATCATTTTTGACAAAGTTATGGCACTTTGAACTTGGGAATTTCCCCAACAGTTTTCCAGACTATAATTTGGAGTGCGGTGAGTCATAATACTGTCTTCTATGACAGTGCTACCCAATGCCGGTAGGGGACATGTATTGCAGCGCAATACTCAGAATGCTCGTTTAGTTTGATTGATGGTATGGCCTCCCGCTCACATTTCCCACAGGAATTGCAGTGAAGCGGTTCAGGTTCGGTAGATGTTCGGTAAATGTTTCTTTAAAATGTTGTTGCTATGCATGTAGCCGATATGGATGGAATAAAATTCCATGTCTTGGAAATATTTTTTTGATGTGGTGTCAAAATTAAACTTAATGTTAAACTTAATGTTGATATGGCACACTAATTAACAAGAACATTTCAAACTGGCACTTCATGTCAAAAAGGTTGCCGACCCCTGCTCTAGAGTGACTATGGACAGCAGTAAATGAATGTCTAACCATGAGAACTGAAGTATTTCATTATGAGGGTCATTATTAAAGGGAAATATCCCTATGCAGAACCACTCAAGCATGCCATTGTTGATCAACCAGGTGATTGAAGTGAAGTTTCCGTTACATAATCAGCCATGACAATTGAAGAAACGTGTTTGTAAAGCTGCACATTTCAAAAAATGAAAGTGATAAGTTTCTTTTGATGTTCAGTTCATATCCAAAAACAAGTTTAAAAAGTGAAGAGGAGGAAAATAAAATGATTTACTTCAGACGCTTCCAAAGATTAGGTTTCTTCGCTGCAATTGACGGTAAAGAATGGTTCACACCGTCATCATCTGAACAAGTAGACTTGTTCATGTTTAGTTCCCTGAAAAAGAACAGAACCCTTAAATCCACAACTGAGTGCAAATGTGCTAAACCGGATGTATATACATTCTCCATTTCAACAACTGACACTACAATTCCCCGACACTAAACATCACATAAAATTAAACAATATCGGGAAAATGTGCATAAAAAATAACAAAAAAACTCCATGATTTTGGTTGAGATGGGCAGGTCGACAAATGAATGTGCTCCCAATGTTTGTTCATCCATCAGCTGACACACCTCATTCCCTGATGATGCTCCTGTACGTCCTCTGCACTCTCGCAACACTCCTTCCTCCCGCCGGCAAGTGATAATAAGTAAACTAGAGAGTTCATAGAACACCTTACTCCCTGCAGTCTTGAGAAAAAGGTCTTTTCAAATCTTGCTTTGCCTTTCCTAGCACGATCTATGTTTCCTACGAGCCGGGATTTTGTCCAAATCTTGATTTACCCAAAGCTGAGAGCATGAGCTCATTAAATTTGATTGGTCGAGATGGGGTAATATTTTGTCCAAGTACTGCTGAACTGGAGGTTTTTCAAAACTGTAGGTCAAAAAGGTCAAAAAAACGGTCAAAAAGGCGATTTGTGTTCTACAGTGTTCAAGTATTTAATTCATTTGAAATAAAAAGTTTTGAAGGCTCCAGAAAAAATATTGTTGCGGATATGAGGACTGTATTTTTTTTTGATTGTGTGCTTTATTATAATTATTATTGTTATTCTGCGCCTCCTGCCTCCGGAGCTGTGTAAAGGTCAAAGGGTGTCCCATAATTAGTCCACAAGCATACACGTCAGCCAATCATAGAATACCCCTGTTCGATAGTTATATCTTATTCTGTGTTTTAGGGTAAGGCTGTGTCTCCCATTAATAGAAGTACTCCATTGCACCAAGTGAAAGAGATAGATTCCCTTCATTCCCACTCCCAAAACTTCCATTCCCCCTTTTCATCAATTGCCATTCACATTGCCAACTGCATTTTGGGCGGTTTTCTCTTTATCCACCATTGGCCACGAGGCAGGGTTGGGGAAGAAAGGCGGGTCCCCACCTCGTCATAGAGGGGAGGAGTGAACCAGCCCTTGCCGACCAACCCAGAACGAGGGGTTGGCTTTAGAGGGCGGAGAGAGAACGTTTTGGGGAGGTTCGCAAAAGGGTCAAGGGTGGGGCTTATATAACCCGAGGCAGAGGCACCCAGAGAGAGTCGAGGAGGGAGGAGATCGGAAGACAGAAAGGCCTTGAGTTGGACTAAGCAAGAGAGGAAGTTGTTGGACTGGGTGGGACTAAGAAAGAGAGAGAAAGAGTCCTGAAGCTTGTGAGGGAAGGAGAGAGAACCCGTCACACCAACCCCCCATCAGCCGCGTTGGCTCCACCAAGCGTTCACCTCCACCAAGGCTCCACCAAGCTCCGCGTTGGCGCCACCAAGCGTTCACCTCCACCAAGGCTCCACCAAGCTCCGCATTGGCTCCACCAAGCGTTCACCTCCACCAAGCTCCGCGTTGGCTCCACCAAGCGTTCACCTCCACCAAGGCTCCACCAAGCTCCGCGTTGGCTCCACCAAGCGTTCACCTCCACCAAAGCTCCAGCCAGCTCCGTGCCTTCCTCCCCCTCCAGCCATCCACCTCCTGCCATTCCTGTCATCATTCCCCGCGTGAGTCTGTCTTTTGTTTGTTCTGTCCTGGGTTAATTAAGACTGTAGGTAAGCTAGTATTTGCACTGTGTCACCTGCGTCTTATGTGTTGTAAATAAACGTGACCGCTTTCTTTTTGCTTATGTGTGTAAATAGTAAATAAATTTAGTAGTATTTCCAAACCTTTCTTTGCCTTCGTCTTCCTCTTTGCATTCGTCGTTTTAGTCTTTTCCCTCATTGAGCAGCCGCGGTGCGATCCGGCCAACGTTTGGGTGGAATCGGGTTCTAATCGGGGAATAACTGTTCGGTCGCGGCAATACCAACCGCTCGGTAAAATAACATCTTTAACCGCGTCCGCAACAATATTTTCAGAAGTTTACCGCCATTGATATTTTTACACCACCTTATTTAACACGTTGAATTCGTTATTTGTGCCTGGTGCCTGTTTTTTTTTTTTTATGACGTCACAAAAACAAGAAGTTTCATGTTTGCAATGATTTTCAATTTCATCCTCCTGGCAGACACGCAGACAGACTAAAACAATTATCTTACTCCTCTGTGCGCTTGGGACAAGATTCCGTACCAATTTCAGAGTCAAACTAGATGGTATTCATGGAATACTTACCCTGCGCAGTCAACTTGGTGTGAGCGAACTCTTCTGTTTTAGAACGTTTCTTTTTTTTTGATCCAATATGGCTGCCAGACCACATGAGCGATGGCATCATCAATGTATATTCTCCAAATAATTGTTGCATAGATCATGCTCAATAAATTACAAACTGATCAGACTAAGCGTTGTCCATGTCCAATTATGACGTCATAATTATGGCACCAATGACATCATCGTTAACACCTATTCCCCACATGGAGTTATTTACAATGAGCTACGTTTCAATTTTTTTCCATGGAGCGGTTTTGGAGATAGAGGTGCAACGTTTTTCGGTTTTTCCAAGATGGCGCCTGTAACACATGACCGATGACGTCATGATTATCATTAAAATATTCTAAAGGAGGAGGTGCTCTTATAGTTTTTTTCTTTTTAATAAATTTGCAAAACTTTCTGAAATTCCTGTTTTCTCTGTCATTATGGGGTAATGAGTGTAGATTGATGAGGGAAAAAATGAATTTAAACGATTTTAGCATAAGGCTGCAACCTAACAAAATGTGAAAAAGTGAAGGGGTCTGAATACTTTCTGAATGCACTGTACGTAACTTCGCGAGCGCAGGGTAACTACTGCTAATCTGCCGTTTCATGTTCCGATTTGTGTTGTAGTGTTCAAAATCTCAAATGAAATTGAAATCAAGTTTGCTCCTCGATCATAGACACACAGAGTGAACCAACTGCTTAACCTTACCACCTTGCACTTTGCTCACGGGGTAATAAACTGATGAATTCACTGAAATGATGGGGTGGTGGACTTGGACTTCGCGCCAGGCTCTGGGCCGACGTGCATCGAAGTCCTTTCCAAGGGTGTAGTGCTGACCGGGCCGCCCTGGTGCTGACCGGGCAAACGTGGCATGGTGCTGACGGGGCCCCCGCAGCCGTGATGCCCCTCCCCCCCCCCCGAATTTCCATGTTTTAAACGTTTCCCAGTGTGTACCCTGGATTAGAATAGGTACACCGTATCCCTGCGTGTCGTAAGAGACGACTAAGAGGGTTGGCGTAAGGAAGGGCATCCGGCCATGAAAGCATTGCCTCAAAAAGAGAACCATGACAATTACAACTACATATGGGCAGGGTACAGCCCAAAGTGGAGATCGGTTTCTGAGGTTTGGGACATGGAATGTAGGGACAATGACAGCTCCCTGTCACCCACCAATCAGGAGAAGTGGTGGAAGTATTGGTCAGAAGAAGAGTGGACATATGTTGTGTGCAAGAGACGAGATGGAAGGGAAGTGGTGTGAGAATGGTGAAGGGTAGGCAGGGACAGAAATACAAGTTTGTGTGGCAAGCGTGCCTGGAGAGCGTGAATGGTGTTGGTGTCCTGTTTTCTGAGGAGTTTGTAGACAGTGTGGTGAGTGTGACGAGAGTGAGTGATAGGTTAATGATGGTGAAAATGATGATTGGAAAGCTCTTGGTGAACGTCATCTCGGGATATGCTCCGCAGGTTGGTCGGAGCGATGAAGCGAAGGACAAGTTCTGGTGTGCGATAGAGAATCTGATGGAAAACGTGAAAGATGAGGAAGTTGTTGTGGTAGGAGGAGACCTAAATGGACATGTGGGAAGGAGTATGGATGGTTTTGAGGGAGTTCATGGGGGTTATGGATATGGTGTGAGAATTAGAGAAGGTGAAAGGATTTTGGAGTTTGCTGATGGAGCTGATTTGTTGATTTGTAATACTCAGTTCCAGAAAGAGGACAATAAGCTTGTTACATACACATCAGGTGGGTCGACGACAACCGTTGACTACCTGATGGTGCGTAGGCGAGATAGGGGGCACCTCCGGGACACAAAGGTGATCCCGGGGGAGGAGGCTGTTTCACAGCACCACTTGGTTGTCTGCGACATAAGGGTGAAAGGTGCGAGGAGAGCTCGGTGGGTGAAGTACCAACCGAGAACGAAGGTGTGGAGGTTGAAAGAGGTGACAGTAAGGGAGGCATTAAAAGAGAGGCTGAGTAGGGTAGAGGATGATGTGGTTGAGCTTGAAAGTAGTTGGATGTCAATGAAAGCTAGTCTGTTGGGAGCCGTTGGTGAGGTATGTGGATGGACAAAAGGACCACCGAGGCACTCGGAAACATGGTGGTGGGATGATGAAGTTGGAAAGAGGATTGACGAGAAGAGGAAGAAGTTCAAGGAGTGGCAGAAGGTGAAGGGTACGGGAGCAGAAACAGCAGAGCATGAAAGTTATAAGGCAGCCAAGAAGGCTGCAAAGAAAGAGGTAGCAAAGGCGCAGGAGGCATGCATGAAAATGTTCGGAGAACGCTTGGATTCAGAAGAGGGTCAGAGAGCGGTATTCAGGATTGCAAAGCAGATAGCGAAAGAGAGGTGTGATGTGATGGGGGTGAGTTGCTTGAAGGATGAAGTGGGACAAATCGTTGTGGACCCAGATGGAATTAAAGGAAGATGGAAAAGATATATGGAAATGCTGTTGAATAAAGAGAATGAATGGGATGGCAACATGGAGAGTAACCCAGTTTTAGGACCGGCAGAGAAGATAACTGAGAAGGAAGTTGAGGAAGCGATAAAAGCAATGAAGAGTAGAAAAGCGGGAGGGCCGACGGGAGTTGTGGGAGATATGTTGAAGGCAGCAGCAAGTTGGGGTGTGAAGAGAATGAGAGATCTGTAATCTGGCGGTGAAAGAAGGCCGCATTCCAGTGGTTGGGAACTGAGTACCCTCGTCCCTCTATACAAGGGGAAAGGTGACCTCTAGAGTGAGGCTCGTACCGAGCGATAAAGTTATTGGAGCATGGAATGAAGGTATTGGAAAGGGTGTTGGAGAGGAGGATAAGGAAGAAAGTGAAGATCGACGAAATGCAGTTTGGCTTTATGCCAGGAAGAGGAACGACAGACGCGCTTTTTATTGTGAGGCAGTTGTAGGAGAAGTACATGGAGAAGAGGAAGAAGTTGTTTCTTGGGTTTGTTGATCTGGAGAAAGCATTCAAAAGGGTTCCACGCAAAGTATTGACATGGGCAATGGGGAAGTTAGGAGTGGAGGAATGGTTGAACAGAGTAGTGATGGCAATGTACAAAAGCGCGTGCACAGCTGTAAGGATGAAGGACGGGAACAGTGGTGAGTTTGAGGTGAAGGTGGGAGTGCATCAGGGGTCGGTACTAAGTCCACTACTATTTGTAGCTGTGATGGAGGTGCTGGCTCAGAACGTAAAGGAGGGTTTACCGTGGGAGTTGTTGTATGCAGATGATCTGGTGTTGATTGCGGAAAGTATGGATGGACTGAAGGAAAAGATGAACAAGTGGAAGGAATGTATGGAGACAAAAGGTCTGAAGGTGAATATCGGAAAGACGAAGGTGATGGCAAGTGGTAAAGCATGTGGTGAGGTGGAAAGAACTGGGAAGTGGCCCTGTGCTGTGTGCAGGAAGGGTGTCGGAGTGAACTCCATTCAATGTACAATGTGCGCTGAGTGGGTTCATCAAAAATGTAGTGGTCTGAGAGGGTCATTAACCAATGTGGCAGCTACATTCAAATGTAAGGTATGCACAGAGGGAGCTGCAAATGGAGGAAATGTTGAATTCGATCTTGGAGACGGCGTGAAGCTGGAAGGTGTGAAAACATTTTGCTACCTCGGAGACATGCTGAATAGAGAAGGTGGATCAGACTCGGCAACGGTTGCTCGAGTGAGATGTGCATCGAAGAAGTTTCGGGAACTGAGTGGCGTGCTGATGAGGAGGGGAGTGTCGTTGAAGCTGAAGGGAAAGGTGTATGCTGCATGTGTGAGAAGTGTTATGATTTATGGGAGCGAGACATAGGTAATGAACGTAGAGCAGCAACGAAGGTTTGAAAGGGTGGAAATGCGAATGTTTCGATGGATGTGCGGAGTATCGTTGAGAGAGAGGAAGACAAATGATGAATTGGGAAAAATGATGGGAATAGAGCCTGTGATTGATGTTGTGAAGAGGAACAGGTTGAGATGGTTTGGTCATGTGTTGAGGAAGGATGAAAGTGCCTGGTTGAGAAGAGTGATGGAAATGAATGTAGAAGGAAGTAGAGGACGGGGAAGACCGAGAAAGACTTGGCCAAAGATGGTGGAAGAAGAAATGCGGGCAAGGGGGTTAACAAGGAGAGATGCAGAAAATAGGGCAAGATGGAGAAGATTGTCATGGGGACCGCAAGGCTTACCCCCGCTCTAGCAGGGAAAATGGCCTTAAAATGCATGTTGTTGTTGTTGTTGTTGTTGATGATGGGGTGGTGGGACCATACGAGAGGGGGTGGGGTGGGGGATGGGAATGTGCGAGCGGGGGTGTGGGAATATGTGAGCTGGGGTGTGGGAATGTGCGAGAGGGGGTGTGGGAATGTGCGAGAGGGGGTGTGGGAATGTGCGAGAGGGGGTGTGGGAATGTGTGATGTGGGGTGTGGGAATGTGCGAGAGTGGGTGTGGGAAGGTGTGGAAATGTGTGAGAGGGGTATGGGAATGTATAAGAGCGGTGTAGGAATGTGCGAGAGGGGGTGTGGGAATGTGTGAGAGGGGGTGTGGGAATGTGCGAGAGGGGGTGTACAGGGAGGAGGGAGGGGAGAGGAGGTGTACAGGGGAGGGGGGTGGGGAGAAGAAGTATGAGGGGGATGGGGAGTCGGGGGGAGGAGAGGTCGGGGAGGGGCGGAAACGTGCGAAGGGGGAGGGGGTTGTGGGCGGACGACAATTGTCAATGCCCCTGAAGGGCCCCGTATTTCTCATCCTTTTAAATGCTGAACGACAACAGAGGAAGCAGCACAAACCATTTTGAAAGTCTATGGAATGACTCGGCCAGGCTTGGATCCACCGACATCCCCCCATATGTAGCGGACACTCTCATCAATAAACCACCGAGTTCGCTTTCCCCGATTGGAATTACGAGGGTTCTGATGAGGGATTGAAAAATCGGATTATTCGATGGATTGCAGGGTTTGGAAAGTATCTACATATTTAGTACGTACGCAATTAGGGTATCTCATCCTAAACCACCTCACAGAGATCCACCATATAAAACACAATGTGTGTGTGTTTGTGTGTCTGTCCCCCTTCATAAGGCTAGGTCTTAAAGGCTTTGAGTAGTGCTTTAGGAGGGATATGAGTGGGGGGCGGGAGGGGGGTTTAAGGGGCAATCTTTGAACATGACTGTGTGTCCACCGGCAAAAAGACGTAAAACACTCTGAGGACCCAAAATACCACGAGGGACCCAGAAGACCCCAAAAATCCTGAAGACTGTAACAGGCACAAAAGCTAATTAAGACTTCAAAGACCCCAAGGACTCTGAAGACCCAAAATACCCCGAATACCCCAAAGACCCAAAGGACCCCAAAGACCCAAGAGGATCCAAAAGACGATGAGGATCCAAAAGACCCAAACAACCCCGGGGACCCAAATGACAAAAAGGACCCAAAAGCCCCAATGACTCAGAAGACCACGCAAGGACTCTGAAAATCCAAAATACCCCAAAAACCCAATGGACCCCAAATACCCAAAATTTTTGAAAGACCCAAAAGACCCTGAGACCTCAAGGACCCAGAAGACCCCGAAGACAGAATAGACCCTAAACACCCAAAATACCCCATATACTGTCAAAGACACAAAAGACCATGAAGACCCAGAAGTCCCCAAAGGCCCAAAAGACAGAAAAGTCATTGAAAACCCAATTGACCCCAAACAACTGTGGAAATGTAACTCATTGATTAGAACTGGTAACTCATTGATTGGAACTGGTAACGAACCAAGGTACGAGCAGGTGGTCATAAGAATGTCAGGAATGCATCTCGCCCTGTCGAAGCTGGGAGTCCTGTTGTGTAGCTTTAGCATGACCCCGGGCTAACACACATTCCCAAGCCCGTACTATTGTCTTTCATCGGGATGCAAAGAGGATGAAGCAAATTCCCAGCAGGGAGGAGCGAGTTGGTGCCAGGAAGGCGAGCAGGATGACTGAGTAACATTGCTGCGGAGAAGGGATTACGATTTCAGCGCACAGAGGATTAACTGAAGTTTGCCCATATAAACAGAAGAGACTTTGAGTCAAAGGGCACTCATCCTCAGAAGCCCTGCCCGACGGAATGAACGCGTACCACGAATACGGCGCTGCGGAGAAGACATCGGCCACGAAAGAGGGACTATCAGGATAGAGTTACCTGGTCGATTGAGTTTAATGGTAGCTATTTGGTATTGGAATGAAGTGAATAACCAGTTAATAAAGTCCGGATCTTTTGTAAACCTGTGACATCATTGCAGTCTTGAGTCTCACTACACTTCCACGACACAACCAAAAGACCCCGAAGACTCTTAAATACCCAAAAGACCACAAAAACCCAAAAGACACTGAAGACACTGAAGACCCCAAATTCCCCAAAGACCGAAAAAGACACAAAGACCCAAAGACCCAAAGGACTGAAAAGACCCCAAGACCCTTAAATACCCAAATGACCCCAAAGACCCAAAATACACTAAATACCATTAAAGACCCAAAATACTACAAAGACTACAAAGACGCAAAAGACCCCAAAAAACCTTAAATACCCAAAAGACCATGAACACCCAAAATACCCTGGAGACCCAAAAAACCCCAAAGACCCTTAAATATCCAGAAGACCCAAAATACCACAAGACCCTTAAAGACCCAAAAGACCACTAACACCCAAAATACCCAAAGACCCTGAAGATCCAAAGACCCTGAAGATCCAAAGACCCTGAAGATCCAAAGACCCCAATGACCCTTAAATACCCAGAAGACCCAAAAGACCATGAAAACTAAAAAAATACCCCAAAGATCCAAAAAACCCAGAAGACCCTTAAATACATCAAGGACCCAAAATATCTCAAAGACCCTTAAAGACCCAGAAGACCAAAAATACCCAAAAACCCAAAAGACTCCAGAGACCTAAAATATCCCAAACACCCAAAATATGCTGAAGCCCCAAAAGACCCAAATACCCAACATTTTGGAAAGACCCAAAAGACCCGAAGACCTCAAGGACCCAGAAGACCCCGAAGACCAAATAGACCCTAAACACCCCAAATACCCCGTAGACTGTTAAAGACACAAAATACAATGAATAACCAGAAGTCCCCAAAGGCCCAAAAGACAGAAAAGTCATTGTAAACCCAATTGACCCCAAACACCCAAAAGACCCCGAAGACTCTTAAATACCCAAAAGACCACAAAAACCCAAAAGACACTGAAGACCCCAAATTCCCCAAAGACCGATAAAGACCAAAAGACCCAAAAGACTGAAAAGACTGAAAAGACTGAAAACACCCGAAAGACCCAAAATACACCAAATACCATTAAAGACCCAAAAGACTACAAAGACACAAAAGACCCCCAAAGACCCTTAAATACCCAAAAGACCATGAACATCCAAAATACCCTGAAGACACAAAAAAAACCAAAAACCCTAAAATATCCAGAAGACCCAAAAGACCCTGAAGATCCAAACACCCTGAAGATCCAAAGACCCCAACGACCCATAAATACCCAGAACACCCAAAAGACCATGAAAACTAAAAAAATACCCCAAAGATCCAAAAGACCGAGAAGACCAAAAAGACCCAAAAACCCAAAAGACCCCAGAGACCTAAAATATCCCAAAGACCCCCAAAAAATCAAAAAGACCCAGAAGACCAAAAAGTCCCTGAAAACCCAAAATACCCCGAAGACCCATGATGACCCCACAGAACCAAACAATCCAAAACACCAAAAAGACTCTTGAAGACACTGAGGACCCAGTTGAACCCAAAGACCCAAATTACCCCCAAAGACCAAAAATACAGAGGACCCCAAAGAGGCAGAGGACCCAAATGACCGAAAACACCCCGAAGACCCAAATTAACCTGAAGATCCCAAGGATGCAAAAGAGCTTGAGCACCCAAAGGACCCAAATTAACCAGAGAACCCAAGAGACCTTTTGGACTCTGAAGACCCAAAAGAAGAGTAATCATGTCTCTTACATTGGAATTGTAGATGGTGGCTTGCAAACCGAGCCTCAAGGTCGGTGCACGGAAGCAGTTTTAAAATTACAATAAATACACGGCGTAGGGAGATGAAATTCGCTTAATGTGAAGTGCAAAGTGCGCAGAGTAAACCGAGTGTTCATTTACGTCTGTTGGATGTCAATCTAAAACACCAAAAATAAACTTAAAGACCCTGAGGGTGCAGTGGACCCCAAAGACCCAAATTACCCAAAAGTCCCAAAAGACCCCGAGGACTCTTAAGACTCAAAATAAGAGTAATCATGTCTCTTACATTGGAATTGGAGACGGTGGCTTGCAAACCGAGCCTCAAGGTCGGTGTACGGAAGCGTTTTTATTAAATAACAATAAATAAAAGGCGGAGGTGTAGCGGTTCCCGCTGAATGTACACAATCGCCTTGCACCTGCCAGGACGCGGCCAGGGCGCGATCGCCATGCTGGGCTCGTCCGGACGGGCCCAGACGCGCCTCTCCTGGGCATGCCCGGACTCGCTGTTCCCGGGCACGCCCGAACCTCCCGGGCACGCCCGGTATCGTCTTTCCCGGGCATGCCCGCTCTCGCCTTTCCAGGGCTCGCCCAGAGCGCCCGGGCACGCCCAGCCTCGACTTGCCAGGCCGCGTCCAGGACGCCCGGGCATGTCCAGACTCGCCTTTCCAGGGCTCGCCCAGAGCGTCCGGGCATGCCCGCTCTCGCCTTTCCAGGGCTCGCCCAGAGCGCTCGGGCACGCCCAGCCTCGACTTGCCAGACCGCGTCCAGGACGCCCGGGCATGTCCAGACTCGCCTTTCCAGGACTCGCCCTTGACACCCGGGCATGCCCGGTCTCGGTTTTCCCGGGCAAACGCCCCGGCATAAATGTGTATATATATTGCTGCCCGATAAACGGGCTTGTCAGAATACCTGAGCTGTTTTGTTTCAATAAAGCAAGTCGGACGAATTCCGTCTTTGGTCGCTGCTTCTGCTGTCTCAACAATGGATGGAGGTCCTCAATGTCAAACAGGAAATTAGAGCTGTCTCCCTCGACATATCACGTGCCTTCGACACGGTCTGGCACCCCGCTCTGCTCACCAAACTCTCCTCCTTTGCTATCCATGGAAATCTCCACGGATGGCTGGCGGACTTCCTCTCTAGTCGTCGTCAACGTGTGGCCCTGAATGGGTTTCTCTCATCTCCTCTTCCTGTTCAGGCTTGAGTTCCCCAAGGCAGTGTTCTGAGCCCCGTGCTTTTTCTGGTCTTCATCAATGATCTCTCTGACTCTCTTGAAAATCCTCTCTATCTCTTTGCTGATGACTCCACTCTCTGCCGCTCCATTCCTCTTCCCTCAGATCGGCAGTCTGCAGCCTCCTCACTCTCTGAAGACTTGGACAAAATCACAGACTGGTCAAACAAGTGGAACATGTCTTTCAATCCTGACAAATCTCACACTCTTACTATGTCTCTCCGAAAAGATCGACTGGACAACCCTCCCATCTACTTTCTCAACAATCCTCTCCAAGAAGTTCTGTCGCTCAAGCTTTTGGGTCTCACTATCTGCCATGATCTTTCTTGGGAAAACCACATTTCCAAGCTGGCCTCCAAAGCCAGTTGCCGACTGGGCATCCTCCGTCGTGCGAAGTCCTTCCTCGGCACACCTGAGCTCCTCACCACATACAAGGCTTTCATCCACAGCTCAATGGAATACTGTTCTCCCCTATGGGCCGGTGCTCCTGCCTCACACCTAGCTCAGCTTCACGCTGTTGAAACCAAAGCTTTCAGAATTATTGGAATCTCCCGCGATGAAGCTATCTCCGAGGGCCTTCACTCACTCACCGCAGGCAGGTAGGTGGTCTTTCTGTCTTCTACCGACTCCTCTTCGGCCTTGTACCCCCAGCTCTCTCTGTGCTCTGTCCCCCAAATATTCCGACAGGTCGCACAAGATCTGCCAGCAACCCTCTGATGGTTAAACTGCCGAAATCTCGGCTCTCTGCTCACCTTCACTCTTTCATTCCTCTTTTCTCCCGCCTCTGGAACAAACTCCCTCACTCCCTTCAATCCCACTCCTCCCTCCAGGTCTTTAAAACAGCTGTTCACCACCATCTCTTATCTTCCCCCATCCAAAACCTTGATCTTTTCTACCCCCGCTAATTCACCCCAGATCCACCTTGTTTGAAATTCCAACTTCTTTCCTGGAAGTCCTGGCGTCAGTGTCCATATGTTTTATACCTCTCCCACCGCCCCCTTCCCATGCCCCCCCCCCCCAAAGCCCTCGCCCTCTCTCAGATCTCTCGATGTCTCCATGTCTCTCGGTCCCTGCTCTCAAATGTTGTTTGTGTCCTTCCCCCTCTCTCCCCATCTTGTCTACCGCTCCCGATGTTATATGTTTTATGTGTCGGTTTGTCTTTCTGTGTGATTAATGTTCGCTCTTTCACGAGCCTCGATCTTGTATACAAAAAAACAAAAAAACAAACGAAAAAATTATTTCGACGCGTTGGAGCGCAGCTCCTTCAGAGGGACGTGACATTCGCTGACCGTGACGTGCAAAGTGCGCAGAGTAAAACGAGTGTCCATTTACGTCTGTAGGATGTCTAATAAATAAAGATGATATGAGCGCCCGACACTAGACTAGGCCCAGGCGTCGGCATGCTCACGCCGCTGTACCGTCAAAAACTGTTCCAACCCGACATTTTTGACGTTATTTATACTCGTCATTAATAAATAATAAACTCCACTACGTCGCTTTTCTGAGGAGGTGATGCCGTACGTACATCGTTGAGCACACAATACTCGACTTGGAGATAAAATTCACTTCATTAATGTTGTGAAAATCCGTGCAAGATACCTCCGTTGCGATGTCTTCTTACGATGACGCATCTTGGGAAGCAAAGATCGTACGAGGGGGGAGGAGGAGGAGTGTGTCGAGAACATTTCAACGAACAATTCGCGATCTCACGAGAACACGTCCAGCTCAACGACAATGACGATGTGCATCGCTATGATTGTTGTTGTCGTTGTTGTCGCCGTCGTGCACCGTTACCACGTGATAGCTTTGTGACGTCAGCCATCCTCGTCCTCAAATAATGAGGAGTTCCGTTTAATTTGTAGATTTTAAGTCTTCATCATCGATGTTTATTAATTTTTAAAATAAAGCAATCGTTATATATTTATTTTCTGGAAGTTGCTTTCGGGATGGTTTGCGACACCGGAAGTGGATTTTCTGATTCTATTTTAATCATAATAATAGTAATGTCGATTTTAAAATCCTTTCTTGAATTAATATATTGTAATTGTGTTAATCGATGTTATTTCCATTTGACCTCCTCGTACGACCACCCCTGCCCCGATAATCAGCACATGACGTCCAGAGCCGTCGACAGGGAGTTCGGTGAACCCGGGTTCAACTGGTCTGCCCTATGATTGGTTAAGCGCTGTCATGTGACTCACAGGCGCCATGTTGTTACCCGACCTCCGCAACTCGCAGAACGCGTATCGCATTGCATGCATTCGCTTCGTTTTTCATCAGTCAAAAAAAAAAAAAAAAACGCCGTGCTGTTCGGCATACGGTTGTTCTAATCGTTCAGACAGCGGGAAATGAATGCACCGTTATCCCCAGAACCCAGAACGAAGGAAAATTTGGGAGGTAAAGGTTCGACGACAAGGCCGGAAACCAAACGACAACTCTTTCTTGTGCGAAGTAAGTGTCCATTCCTCTCACAGACTCAGTCTTACGGAACACTAACTAACATTAACAAAGTAAATTGCAAGACACATGCTCAGGTCAATACACCTGGATATGCTCTGGCCTACGCACGCGGAGACTTCCAAAACGATACAGGACAGATTTAGTGCACGAACCGAACCGTCCAACAATGCAGCAAAAAGAACACGACTGGAGCACTCGTATTGTACTTCATCCCTTGATGCTGTTCAGTCCCAGATACAGCGAAGCGAGTCCAGTGCCGATGGTAAATTATGTTGTTTAAAAAAACAAACGTATACCACATATTTACCATACTTTCTTCTCGAATTTGTAAATTTATTCAAATTTTAAATTTACTAGATTAAAGGCCATCAGAGTCGGGCTTTAATAAATAATTTGATTCTTGAATGTGTAGACATTTAAAAGAGAATCATACATTCTAGCACATGACACACACACAGAAAAAGAGGCAACTACTGAAGGTGGAGCATATTTCAGTATGTGAACTCAAACAGTTTTTTTTTTTGTTTTTTTTTGTATACAGGATCGAGGCTCATGAAAGAACTAACATTTATCACACAAAAAAACCCAAATCAAACAGACACACAAAACATATAATAAGGTTAGAGGTAGACAAGATGGGGAGAGAGGGAGAAGCACACAAACAACATTTGAGAGCAGGGACATCGTGAGATCTGTGGGAGGGCTTGGGGGGGAGGAGGCATGGGAAGGGGGGGGGGGGAGAGGTGGGAGAAGTATAAAACACAAAGACACTGCAAGGACTTCCAAGAAGGAAGTTGGTATTTCAAAAAAGGAATCTGGGGTGAAATTAGTGGGGGTAGAAAAGATCAAGGTTTTGGATGGAGGAAGATAAGAGATGGTGGTGAACAGCTGTTTTAAAGACCTGGAGGTAGGAGTGGCATTGAAGAGAGTGAGTGAGTTTGTTCCAGAGGTGGGAGAAAAGAGGAATGAATGAGTGAAGGTGAGCAGAGAGTCTTGATTTTGGCAGTTTAACCATAAGAGGGTTGCAGGCAGATCTTGTGCGACCTGAAGGAATATTGGGGGGACAGAGCACAGAGAGAGCTGGGGGAGCAAGGCCGGAGAGGAGTCGGTAGAAGACAGAAAGCTCACCAACCTGCCTGTGGTGAGTAAGTGAAAGGCCCTCGGAGTTAGCTTCATCGCAGGAGATTCCAATGATTCTGAAAGCTTTGGTTTCAACAGCGTGAAGCCGAGCTAGGTGTGAGACAGGAGCACCGGCCCAGAGGGGAGAACAGTATTCCATTGAGCTGCGGATGAAAGCCTTGTATGTGGTGAGGAGCTCAGGTGTGCCGAGGAAGGACTTCGCACGACGGAGGATGCCCAGTCGGCGACTGGCTTTGGAGGCCAGATTTGAAATGTGGTTTTCCCAGGAAAGATCATGGCGGATAGTGAGACCCAAAAGCTTGAGTGACAGAACTTCTTCGAGAAGATTATTCAGAAAGTGGATGGGAGGGTTGTCCAGTCGGTCTTTTCAGAGAGACATAGTAAGAGTGAGATTTGTCAGGATTGAAAGACATGTTCCACTTGTTTGACCAGTCTGTGATTTTGTCCAGGTCTGCAGAGAGTGAGGAGGCTGCAGACTGCCGATCTGAGGGTTGAGGAATGGAACGGCAGAGAGTGGAGTCATCAGCAAAGAGATAGAGAGGATTTTCAAGAGAGTCAGAGAGATCATTGATGAAGACCAGAAAAAGCACAGGGCCCAGAACACTGCCTTGGGGAACTCCGGCAACAGGAAGGGGAGATGAGAGAAACCCATTCAGGGCCACACGTTGACTACGACTAGAGAGGAAGTCCGCAAGCCAAGCATGGAGATTTCCATGGATACCATAGGAGGAGAGTTTGGTGAGCAGAGCGGGGTGCCAGACCGTATCGAAGGCACGTTATATGTCAAGGGAGACAGCTCTAATTTACTGTTTGGCATTGAGGACCTCTATTCATTGTTGAGACAGCAGAAGCAGCATGTCCAGAGTGGAGTGACCTGGTCTGAAACCAAATTGATGATCAGAGATCAAGCCATTTGAGAAGAGGAAAGATTTGATATCCAAAGCAATGATGGATTCCATGACTTTGCTGATAATTGGGAGAAGGCTGATTGGTCTGTAGTTGAAAGGACTTTTTTGCAATAACTTTTGCAATAACTTTTGTAGACGTAGACGTGCAGCAGTTGTTTACCACTAATACAGAACGAAACAACCATTATATACCCGATTGTGAAGCCAATCGTCAAATGTGCCTGTCCGTACATTTTGTCACGCCACCTGTGATATAATCCTGTTAATCACTTCTTGCTGCGACAGACAATCAGTGACATGGTTCTTTTAACAAAGAAATCACCGAAGCGTAAAAGAAACTCACCAGATTGATATACCGAGTTCAGAAAGTAAACCCAAGTCAAGAAAAAAAATATATTCCATATTAAATGCCAAGTCTGTATATATATATATGTATATATATATGTATATATATATATATATATATATATATATATGTATATATATATATATATATATATATATTATATATATATATATATATATATATATATATATATTGTTACGGACGCGGTTTAGATGTTACTTTGGGCCTAGCGGATGGTCCACCGCAACCGTTACAGGATCCCCGATTGGCCCGACTCCCCCAACGTTGACCAGATCGCACCACAGATATTCAACTTGGAAACCTCTAAAGCGACCGAAAGAGAAGGAAGAGAGAAGAAGACAGAGTACGGAGGAATAACAGGATTTATTATACACACAAGCAAAACGAAGGAGCGATCAAAATTATTTACAAGCAATGGATGGAAGAAGCAGTCACACAGTGCATCGTTAGCTTATACTAGTCAATTTACTTAACCCCAGGACAACGATTAGGACAGACGACGTTCACACTTACACGGGGGATATTGCAGGCAGGTATGGCTTGAGGATGGATGGTTGTTTTTGGGAGGCAATGGAGGGTCCAGCGTGGATTGCTGCCTGGCGCGTCCTTTTCGTGGCCTGCGGCCCCTTAGCTGCCCCCTTAGCTGCAGCGCAGCTGGTCGCACGATGGCTCGCACACACCTGCTCGATCAGGCGTCTTCCTTCTCCCCAGCAACAACGAGGGACAGCAAGCAAGAGGACGGGGTCAGAGCAAGAGCTGGAGGGGCAAGAGCAAGAGGGGCAAGAGAGTGGAGTGCGTCCCGCGGCGGCTTATACTGGTTTCCTCACCGAACCTTCACGCACTTTCTCGGGGGTTCCCGCTCCGCCCTCTCTTAGCCAAACCCCTTGTTCTGGGTTGGATGAGCGGGGCCGACTTACTCCTCCCCCCTATGACAAGGGGGGCGACCCGTCTTCTCTAGCCACTCCCCTTGTTCGTAATGGCCGCAAATGGCGAAAACCGGTCAGCAGCTGCAGGTAAGGCGCCGTCACGTTGCACAGCAGTTCAGTACTGCAATAACGGTTGCTGTCAAAGCTCAAGTGGGGGAATCCCTGGCACTTGAGCTGCCATGGATCATCGGAGGGGCCTACGCTTTATTTCGTTTGATGCAATGCAGAGTCAATCTAGTGGGAAACACATATTTAGCCTACATAGAATAAGGAAATAAACTATTTAAAAAGATATATCGTGGCCTGTGTGTAAGTTTCATGGAATTAACTAGGAGGACGGCTGCGACCATTATTTACATTACGAGGGTGTTACACACAACAAAACCATACTTTTCACATTCGTTACACTTTCTCCAAAATTGTTACACTTCTCAAAACCGTTACACTTCTCAAATTCGTTACAATATATATATATATATATATATATATATATATATATATATATATATATATATATATATATATATATATATATATATATATATTGTTGTGGATATGAGGATTGTGTTTTTTTTATTGTGTTTTTTTATTATTATTGCTTTATTCTGGACCCTCCTTACTCCAGTTATGTATAAAGGTCAAAGGGCGTCCCATAATTAGGTCATAAACAATCACGTCAGCCAATCATAGATTTCCCCCTGGTTGATAGTTATATCTTTATTATGTGTATTAGGGTAAGGCCTTGTCTTCCATTAAGATGACACTCCATTGCACCAAGTGAAATAGAGTAGATTCCTTTCACATTCCCCTTTCGTCATTGCCAAGCCTCAATTGCCAATTACATCCCCTCCAAGCCTCAATTTGCTACAGCGGTGGGTTGCTGATTTCGCCCCAAAGCCGCCATTGAACATGTGCTCAGCTTGGGGAAGAAGGGCGTGCCTGACCATCGTCATCAAGGGTGGCGTCAGAGGGCCTGTGCCCACCAATCAGGGCCGAAGCGAGCCCACCGAGGGGCGTGTCCTGAAGGCCGGCGGCTTGATTGCCTGAGGCGCTATAAAAAGCGCGCGCGCAAGGGACTGCCAGAGAACATCCAGGGAAGCACAAAGCCTGCTATTCGTCGCCTTGCTCGCAGAAGTTGGACCAAGAGAGAAAGAGTGGTTGGACCAAGAGAGAAAGAGTGGTTGGACAGAGAGACGTGCCAAGAAAGAGTTGAGCCAGAGAACCAGCAGCTTTGGGTTACACAAGCAGCGTTGACTCCAGCAGGCAGCGTCGACCCGTTACCCCGCGGGAACCAGATTGCGGAGGCATCGGTGGCCGTCGAGGTCCAGCCCGACGTCCCGTGTGGGATAAGGCCGAACCATCTGCCCCAGCTAAACCTTCCCATTCCTCCTTCCAGCATTTATTCCAACGATTCCATCCTTCTTGTGTACGTGAGTTTGTTTTGTTTGTTCTTTCCTTGGGTATTTAATTAAGCTTGTATAAGTTAACGTTGCACTGTGTCTCTAATATCTTCTGTAAATTATTTTATTATCTTTCCTTCTTCCTTGGTTACTTTTGAGCGTGTAAATAATAGGAATAAATTAGGAGTATTTCCAACCTTTTCGTCTTCTTCTTCTTCTTCTTCACATCCGTGTAGCTTTTGTCTTTTCCACATTGAATATCCGTGGCGCGATCCGGCCAACATTCGGGAATCGGGTTAGTCGGGGTAACTGTTAGGGCCGCGGGGCCTCCACTCGGCAAAAACCAACATCTTATCCGCGGTCCGTAACAATTGGTGTCTGGGAGTGAAATACGAGGCCCGAACCAAATTTATAAAACATCTAGAAAAAATTTGGTCAAAATTTGGAGCGGCCAAGATTTAGTTTTTAAAATCCTCAATTTGAAAGTCGCGCCATGGCTGGTCAAGGCGACGGGATGCCGGTGGGGGAACTAGAAGAGGGGTTAGGAGTAACCCAGGATCAGAGGGAGGAGAACAATGAGGAGGTGGTTGAGGAGGTTTCAGGCACGCAAAATGGCGCCCTCGCGCACGAGGTTTCAGGCGCGCAAAATGGCGCCTCGCACATGGCTACGGCGGCCGCACCTGCTGCACAAGTGGGAGAGATGGCCCAAATGCAGGCCCTCATGGAGCAATTTATGGCACAAATGCAGGCGTCCCTGAACCTGCATGGGGATCAAATGAGGGCCGATAGGGAGGAAATGGCGAGGGACAGAGTCGCATATGAGGTAAGGGAAGCGGAGAGGGACAGAGACCGCAGGTTGGGCGAAAGGGTCCCAGGGGTGCACGACGAGGTAAAGCGGGGCGAGAAGTGCTGGTTGGGCGAAGTGGAGAAAAGCATGGGTAAAATGACGGAGGTAGAAATCGCGACCCGGGGTATGGGGCAGCCGGCGACCGCTGAAGTAGAGGGAATTTTAATAAAGCCAGCGGTCGAAAAAGCAAAAGTAGCGGGTATAGTTAAAATTGAAGAGACGACGGAGGTAGCCCGGGAATTGCAGGGAGAAATGGAAAATGTGCAAAGTCCCTGCTCACATCACGATGCTGTGCTTAACCCGAATGGAAGTTTGCAGGTGCGCGTGGAGAAAAGGATCCCCCAGGTGAGTCGTGCTGTGTATTGTGCGGGGAGATTTTGTAAGAGGATGTTTGGCGACAAAATAATTTTCGCGCGCTTGGGATCGAGGAAGCATCCGGGCGTTGGTGAAGGGTCCCGTGTGAGTGGAAATGGCACGCGTGTGAGGAAAAGGTGTGCGTCGGCGAGTGGGTGTGTTATAAAGTGTGGGAGTGAAACCGAGTGTGAGCGGGAATGCACGACGGAGTGTACGTGCGAGGGTGAGTGTGACACGGAGAATGAGTTGGTGGTAGCGCGAGCGCGAGGGAGCACATCGGAGCGCGAGTGTGAAATCGAGTGCGAGCGAGAATGCTCGT
Organism: Myxine glutinosa; assembly: GCF_964187855.1. NCBI lineage: Eukaryota > Metazoa > Chordata > Myxini > Myxiniformes > Myxinidae > Myxine > Myxine glutinosa. The sequence goes on from NC_136274.1 coordinate 88,736,967, forward strand.
CGGGGTGTACCGAGTGTGACACGGAGAGTGAGTTGGTGATGGCGCAGGTGCGAGAGGGCACATCGGAGCGCGAGTGTGAAACCGAGTGCGAGCGAGAATGCACGTCGGGGTGTACGGAGTGTGACACGGAGAGTGAGTTGGTGATGGCGCAGGTGCGAGAGGGCACATCGGAGCGCGAGTGTGAAACCGAGTGCGAGCGAGAATGCACGTCGGGGTGTACGGAGTGTGACACGGAGAGTAAGGTGGTGGTGGAACATGTGCGAGGAAGCACACCTGAGTTGGTTGTGGCGCGGGTGTGGGTGAGCCCATCTGAGCGCATTAGTGGGTGGATGCAAGGGTGCACGCCCATGGTGAGTGGTACGGAGTACGTACCGAGGGAGAGTGCGCAAGACGGTGCACGAGGTGTGTTAAGAGAGTGTGCGCGAGAGGTGTGGTGTGTAACAGGGAGTGCGTTGGTGGAATGTACGGACGGCGTTGGAGCACCGAGCTCGGTGAGGGTGAAAGGGGTAGCGTATGCGTGTGAGCATGCAGGTGAAGCATCGACGGTAACCGGGTTAGCGGTTAGAGCGACGGATAGCCGATGCGAGCACTCGGGGCGTGGTGTGCTTTGTTGGATGCCAGGCCCGGCGTGGATCGAAGCTGCGTCGTTTCTCTTCGAAGCGTCATTGCCGATTCGGGCTTGGCCCCGCCCCGCACGGTCGAGTCCGGGCCTTGTCGGGCGAGTCGACCGGTCCCGGTTCAAGGGCGAGTGGGAAGAAGCGGAACGGTGCCCCCTCGCGGGGACGGGGTTCCGACCGGGCGAGCCTCAGCCATCGGGCCCGGGACCGCAAGGTACCGAGCCGCGATGATGCGTGGAACCTCAGCCCGAGCATGCCTCCTCCCCAGAGTCGTGAATGCCGGACGGATCCAACCAAGGCAACCAAACCACCCGAGTTCATTGCTCGGCTTTGCGAAGCCGAGTTTTAATGATGTGACGACGCACCGAGGCTCAGATAAAGCGGACTGTGATGATGATGATACTGATCGTGTTTTGATCCGAAATTTAGAAAAGTGAATAGAATTGGCAGTAATTGGAAATTTTTGATTGGTTGCAATTGGATGAGCAAAATTTATAGTGAGAGATACCCGATGTGGTGGGATGGCAACTCAGCCATCTCTCACAACGGGGGCAAAGGAGCACTAGACTTATGGGGTTTATGGCAGCGTAAGCTCGCCGAGGGAGGGTTTGGATAATGTGTAGGGACCTAGAAGATGACCTTAGGTAACGTTAAGATTAGGTAGTGACGATGATACCTGTAGTGGGGACGCAGGTAGGTTAGTGTGGATGATAATGACGTGCGTGGTATGTGCTTAGTTTAAAGGGAAGACGGGGAGCACTAAGTTAGCAGGGCAACAGGTAGATTAGATGATGCCGTGTGAGTGTTGGAGGTGTATTCAAGTGTATTGAGCAGGGTATGAGTAACTGATTGTGATTGTGAGTTGTATTGTGATTGCACAGGTGTGCAACTGAACAGGTGGATGGAGCAGTGTTTGAGTGAGTGATGGTGATGAGTATGGTGCTGACCAAATGGTCCAGGAAGGAAGGAGGGGGCAGGTGGCACCAGGTGTGATTGCACAGGTGTGCAACAACAGGTGTATGGAGAATGGTTGTGTGGAATACATGGAGTGTGGAGTATATGGAGTATTGGAATGGATGGTCGTGGAGTGAGTATGGTGGAAACTATGGAGTGGAGTGGATGGTGCGGAGGTGTGAATGGGGGAAGAGTGGACCCCCATCACGAATACCCGGGGAGGGTAGTGTAAGTGTTAGATAGAGGGTATAGGTAAATTGTGGTTGGATATTGGCATCTGTGGTGCGTGTGGAAGAATGGTTTTTGGATGGGTGCATTAGTGACATGGAAATGGCTGGGCGTGTGGCCTGTTAGTGTGTGTAGTTAAATGGGCACTCCGCCACTGTTAGGATGTCAGCCAGGTGAGGCCACAGGTGGGCTCTGGGAGCCGTTAGAGTTGTGGATATCAACATGTAGATGATAAACCAACATGTAGCAGGATATCTCAAAAGGTTATGAACGGATTTGGACGAAACTTGGTGGACAGGTTGTGTGTGCAACAAGGAAGAATTGATTCCATTTTGGTGAAGATCCGGATCTGGATCCAGCTCGTGGAATTTTTCAAGTGATTCTTCACCATTGGCAGATGGGGCCAAAAACGAAACATAGCAGGATATCTCAAAAAGTTTTGGACGGATGATTTTGATTGAACGTGATTCTGTATTGTGATTTTCTGGTCTACTCCGGAATACAAAACGTAAACTATTCACAATGAGTCGCTTCTTGACGGAAATATAAAGCGAGCAGGTGGGGGAAGAGAGGCTGGAGCAGGAGGAGGGGGAAGAGAGGCTGGAGCAGGAGGAGGGAGAGGGAAGGGGGAGGGAGGCGAGGAGGGAAGGGGAGAGGGAGTGGAGGAGGGAAGGGGAGGGGGGAAGGGGGACGAGGAGGGAAGGGGGGAGGGAGTGGAGGAGGGAAGGGGAGAGGGAGTGGAGGAGGGAAGGGGGAGGGAGGAGAGGGGGGAAGAGGGAGGGGAGGGGGGAAGGGGGAGGGGAGGGGGGAAGGGGGAGGGGAGGGGGGAAGGGGGAGGGGGGAAGGGGGAGGGGGAAGGGGGAGGGAAGGGAGGAGGGGGAAGGGGGAGGGAGGGGAGGAGGGGGAGGAGGGGGAGGGAGGGGAGGAGGGAAGGGAGAGCAGTGGAGTGGGAGGAGGTGAGAAGAAGGGAGGGTGGAGGTGGAAAGAGGGAGGGAGGATGGAGCGAGGAAGCAGGGAGGAGTGAGTGACTATATCGCACAAAAATGTTAGTCAATGAAAAAATGGGAACGTGAAAACAAAAAGGCAGCTCTGTTTACTGTAACGCCATGGCTTGCAAAAGCAGACTGAATAGTGTTCACTAAGTGGTGGTTCACCTCGTTAATCATATTCAAAGAGGGTCTTATAACACACCCAAACTTCCCCGGCCTTGTCACTAATTAATTAAGTACACAGGCATTTCTCACTTCATTTGTGGAGCCTTCACCAAGCGACTTAAGCACTCCAGCGAAATGGGTGATAAGGAACGGCTGGCTTGGCAAGCGATAGCAAGCCGATTGCTTCTTGGTGAAATGGCTGAGGAATTTTAAAAACAGATCGATTTCACGCATCAAATAATGTGGAAACGACTGAGAGCAAACACATTTTAAAAAATGGCTGCTATAAACACAACAAAACTTCCCCAGCCTTGTGAATAAAACAAAAATGTAGGTCTGTCTACTGTAACGCCATGGCTTGCAAAAGCAGCCTGAATAGCATTCACCAATCGCGAGATGTGGTAAATTCTGTCAGATTTCACTCCAGATTTGGACATTATTTAGTCTACAGCATCCAATCATCATATCCGCATCCATATTTTGATGATATGCTTCAATTATGTAATGATAATTATTTATACTAGGGCGTGCCCGTACGTACGTGCTTGCCCGTACGTGCTTGCCCGTACGTGCGTGCAAAAAAAAAGCTTTGAAACCACGTGGCAGTAACGACCACAGAACCCCCCCTCTATTTACATGAAATGGTTTGGTCCATTCGCAAAGCCAGTAACGACCACAGAACCCCCGCCCCTCTATTTACATGAAATGGTTTGGTCCATTCGTAAAGCCAAAGCGAACGGCTTGCGAGTACGGTGACCATACCTTGGGAACCACTTGTCCGATTAATTTCAAACCTTGAAAAGGCACATCCTCGGGTCCCCAGCAATATACCTGGCAAGTTTCAAGTATATCGGACCGGTAGTTGTCGAGAAACAGCGGTCACAGACACACACACACAGACACACACACACACAGACACACACACATACACACAGAGATTACTGGAATTATAGATAGATGAATAATGGACTATTCCATGGCAAGAGAAAATGGTTGTTATTAGTAAAAAGGAGAAGAGGAAAATACAGATCTTGGCAACTGATTTTGTAAAAAATGAATGTGAGATAATGAAAATAATGTGAAAGAAAATTGTTAAGGATGTAAAATTGAGGCCTATTATTATTATTTTTTTGTTTTATTTGTTAGAAAATAAAGAAAAAGGGAGGAAAGGATGATCTCAAGGAATTGTGGGCTGAAAGTAATGTGAAACATATACAGACGGGTTTTGTTGGGAATTGATACAAAGGAAATCTGTGATAATTATGATAAAAATACATAAATGGTTAATTTTGGATTTTTGATTTGATTTGGGAAAAATTGAGCATCTGAATTACATGAGATATTTTGGAAGTAAAATATGAAAGTAAGGTTGATGAAAGAAGACGAAGTCTTTAAAAGTTACAGTAAGATTGATTTCCTTCTCACCTTGTGGTGAGAGGACCCCATGATTGTTGCTGGCAAATGTTGATGAAATACATGATAATATTTGAGATTCTGGGTGATAGAATTTTGGGTATTTTTTTGTTTTGTAAGAAAAAAGAGAAAAACAATTTTGAACATTTATTGAATACATTCATATGTACTTTGGTTATGCTAAAAAAACAAAAAAAACAAAAAAAACATGTACACCCCTGATTTAATGTTTTGTTCAGGTGTTACTACACATGAAATATAAATCTTTGACAATGTGATCAATATCCCGATTATGTCCTACCTTATAACAATTTACATTGGTTCACAAGTTCCCGAGAACATTTGTGGTTTTTCAACACTAACACAAGTGCGAAAAGTGGTTTTTCAACACTAACACAAGTGCGAAAAGTGGTTTTTCAACACTATCACAAGTGCAAAAAGTGTTTTTTCCACACTAATACAAGTGCAAAAGTGGTTTCCTGCACCAACACAAGTGCGAAAAGTGGTTTTTCAACACTAACACAAGTGCGAAAAGTGGTTTTTCAACACTAACACAAGTGCGAAAAGTGGTTTTGCAACACTATCACAAGTGCAAAAAGTGTTTCTTCCACACAAATACAAGTGCAAAAGTGGTTTCCTGCACCAACACAAGTGCGAAAAGTGGTTTTTCAACACTAACACAAGTGCGAAAAGTGTTTTTTCAACACTAACACAAGTGCGAAAAGTGGTTTTTCAACACCAACACAAGTTCGAAAAGTGTTTTTTCCACACTAATACAAGTGCAAAAGTGGTTTCCTGCACCAACACAAGTGTGAAAAGTGGTTTTTCAACACTAACACAAGTGCGAAAAGTGGTTTTTCAACACTAACACAAGTGCGAAAAGTGGTTTTTCAACACTAACACAAGTGCGAAAAGTGGTTTTTCAACACTATCACAAGTGCAAAAAGTGGTTTTTCAACACTAACACAAGTGCGAAAAGTGGTTTTTCAACACTAACACAAGTGCGAAAAGTGTTTTTTCCACACTAATACAAGTGCAAAAGTGGTTTCCTGCACCAACACAAGTGCGAAAAGTGGTTTTTCAACACTAACACAAGTGCGAAAAGTGGTTTTTCAACATTAACACAAGTGCGAAAAGTGGTTTTTCAACATTAACACAAGTGCGAAAAGTGGTTTTTCAACACTATCACAAGTGCAAAAAGTGGTTTTTCAACACTAACACAAGTGCGAAAAGTGGTTTTTCAACATTAACACAAGTGCGAAAAGTGGTTTTTCAACACTAACACAAGTGCGAAAAGTGTTTTTTCCACACTAATACAAGTGCAAAAGTGGTTTCCTGCACCAACACAAGTGCGAAAAGTGGTTTTTCAACACTAACACAAGTGCGAAAAGTGGTTTTTCAACACTAACACAAGTGCGAAAAGTGTTTTTTCCACACTAATACAAGTGCAAAAGTGGTTTCCTGCACCAACACAAGTGCGAAAAGTGGTTTTTCAACACTAACTCAAGTGCGAAAAGTGGTTTTTCAACACTAACACAAGTGCGAAAAGTGGTTTTTCAACACTAACACAAGTGCGAAAAGTGTTTTTTGCACACTAATACAAGTGCAAAAGTGCTTTCCTGCACCAACACAAGTGCGAAAAGTGGTTTTTCAACACTAACACAAGTGCGAAAAGTGGTTTTTCAACACTAACACAAGTGCAAAAAGTGGTTTTTCAACACTAAAACAAGTGCAAAAAGTGTTTTTTCCACACTAATACAAGTACAAAAGTGGTTTCCTGCACCAACACAAGTGCAAAAAGTGGTTTTTCAACACTAACACAAGTGCGAAAAGTGTTTTTTCCACACTAATACAAGTGCAAAAGTGGTTTCCTGCACCAACACAAGTGCGAAAAGTGGTTTTTCAACACTAACACAAGTGCGAAAAGTGGTTTTTCAACACTAACACAAGTGCGAAAAGTGTTTTTTCCACACTAATGCAAGTGCAAAAGTGGTTTCCTGCACCAACACAAGTGCGAAAAGTGGTTTTTCAACACTAACACAAGTGCGAAAAGTGGTTTTTCAACACTAACACAAGTGCGAAAAGTGGTTTTTCAACACTAACACAAGTGCGAAAAGTGTTTTTTCCACACTAATACAAGTGCAAAAGTGGTTTCCTGCACCAACACAAGTGCGAAAAGTGATTTTTCAACACTAACACAAGTGCAAAAACTGGTTTTTCAACACTAACACAAGTGCAAAAAGTGTTTTTTCCACACTAATACAAGTGCAAATGTGGTTTCCTGCACCAACACAAGTGCGAAAAGTGGTTTTTCAACACTAACACAAGTGCGAAAAGTGGTTTTTCAACACTAACACAAGTGCCAAAATTGGTTTTTCAACACTATCACAAGTGCAAAAAGTGTTTTTTCCACACTAATACAAGTGCAAATGTGGTTTCCTGCACCAACACAAGTGCGAAAAGTGGTTTTTCAACACTAACACAAGTGCAAAAAGTGGTTTTTCAACACTAACACAAGTGCGAAAAGTGGTTTTTCAACACTAACACAAGTGCGAAAAGTGTTTTTTCCACACTAATACAACTGCAAAAGTGGTTTCCTGCACCAACACAAGTGCGAAAAGTGGTTTTTCAACACTAACACAAGTGCGAAAAGTGTTTTTTCCACACTAATACAAGTGCAAAAGTGGTTTCCTGCACCAACACAAGTGCGAAAAGTGGTTTTTCAACACTAACACAAGTGCGAAAAGTGGTTTTTCAACACTAACACAAGTGCGAAAAGTGTTTTTTCAACACTAACACAAGTGCGAAAAGTGTTTTTTCCACACTAATACAAGTGCAAAAGTGGTTTCCTGCACCAACACAAGTGCGAAAAGTGGTTTTTCAACACTAACACAACTGCGAAAAGTGTTTTTTCAACACTAACACAAGTGCGAAAAGTGTTTTTTCCACACTAATACAAGTGCAAAAGTGGTTTCCTGCACCAACACAAGTGCGAAAAGTGATTTTTCAACACTAACACAAGTGCGAAAAGTGTTTTTCCACACTAATACAAGTGCAAAAGTGGTTTCCTGCACCAACACAAGTGCGAAAAGTGGTTTTTCAACACTAACACAAGTGCGAAAAGTGGTTTTTCAACACTATCACAAGTGCAAAAAGTGTTTTTTCCACACTAATACAAGTGCAAAAGTGGTTTCCTGCACCAACACAAGTGCGAAAAGTGGTTTTTCAACAATAACACAAGTGCGAAAAGTGGTTTTTCAACACTAACACAAGTGCGAAAAGTGGTTTTGCAACACTATCACAAGTGCAAAAAGTGTTTTTTCCACACTAATACAAGTGCAAAAGTGGTTTCCTGCACCAACACAAGTGCGAAAAGTGGTTTTTCAACACTAACACAAGTGCGAAAAGTGTTTTTTCAACACTAACACAAGTGCGAAAAGTGGTTTTTCAACACCAACACAAGTTCGAAAAGTGTTTTTTCCACACTAATACAAGTGCAAAAGTGGTTTCCTGCACCAACACAAGTGTGAAAAGTGGTTTTTCAACACTAACACAAGTGCGAAAAGTGGTTTTTCAACACTAACACAAGTGCGAAAAGTGGTTTTTCAACACTAACACAAGTGCAAAAAGTGGTTTTTCAACACTAACACAAGTGCGAAAAGTGTTTTTTCAACACTAACACAAGTGCGAAAAGTGGTTTTTCAACACCAACACAAGTTCGAAAAGTGTTTTTTCCACACTAATACAAGTGCAAAAGTGGTTTCCTGCACCAACACAAGTGTGAAAAGTGGTTTTTCAACACTAACACAAGTGCGAAAAGTGGTTTTTCAACACTAACACAAGTGCGAAAAGTGGTTTTTCAACACTAACACAAGTGCGAAAAGTGGTTTTTCAACACTATCACAAGTGCAAAAAGTGGTTTTTCAACACTAACACAAGTGCGAAAAGTGGTTTTTCAACACTAACACAAGTGCGAAAAGTGTTTTTTCCACACTAATACAAGTGCAAAAGTGGTTTCCTGCACCAACACAAGTGCGAAAAGTGGTTTTTCAACACTAACACAAGTGCGAAAAGTGGTTTTTCAACATTAACACAAGTGCGAAAAGTGGTTTTTCAACATTAACACAAGTGCGAAAAGTGGTTTTTCAACACTATCACAAGTGCAAAAAGTGGTTTTTCAACACTAACACAAGTGCGAAAAGTGGTTTTTCAACATTAACACAAGTGCGAAAAGTGGTTTTTCAACACTAACACAAGTGCGAAAAGTGTTTTTTCCACACTAATACAAGTGCAAAAGTGGTTTCCTGCACCAACACAAGTGCGAAATGTGGTTTTTCAACACTAACACAAGTGCGAAAAGTGGTTTTTCAACACTAACACAAGTGCGAAAAGTGGTTTTTCAACACTAACACAAGTGCGAAAAGTGTTTTTTCCACACTAATACAAGTGCAAAAGTGGTTTCCTGCACCAACACAAGTGCGAAAAGTGGTTTTTCAACACTAACTCAAGTGCGAAAAGTGGTTTTTCAACACTAACACAAGTGCGAAAAGTGGTTTTTCAACACTAACACAAGTGCGGAAAGTGTTTTTCCACACTAATACAAGTGCAAAAGTGGTTTCCTGCACCAACACAAGTGCGAAAAGTGGTTTTTCAACACTAACACAAGTGCGAAAAGTGGTTTTTCAACACTAACACAAGTGCGAAAAGTGGTTTTTCAACACTAACACAAGTGCGAAAAGTGTTTTTTCCACACTAATACAAGTGCAAAAGTGGTTTCCTGCACCAACACAAGTGCGAAAAGTGGTTTTTCAACACTAACACAACTGCGAAAAGTGGTTTTTCAACACTAACACAAGTGCGAAAAGTGTTTTTTCCACACTAATACAAGTGCAAAAGTGGTTTCCTGCACCAACACAAGTGCGAAAAGTGATTTTTCAACACTAACACAAGTGCGAAAAGTGTTTTTCCACACTAATACAAGTGCAAAAGTGGTTTCCTGCACCAACACAAGTGCGAAAAGTGGTTTTTCAACACTAACACAAGTGCGAAAAGTGGTTTTTCAACACTATCACAAGTGCAAAAAGTGTTTTTTCCACACTAATACAAGTGCAAAAGTGGTTTCCTGCACCAACACAAGTGCGAAAAGTGGTTTTTCAACAATAACACAAGTGCGAAAAGTGGTTTTTCAACACTAACACAAGTGCGAAAAGTGGTTTTGCAACACTATCACAAGTGCAAAAAGTGTTTTTTCCACACTAATACAAGTGCAAAAGTGGTTTCCTGCACCAACACAAGTGCGAAAAGTGGTTTTTCAACACTAACACAAGTGCGAAAAGTGTTTTTTCAACACTAACACAAGTGCGAAAAGTGGTTTTTCAACACCAACACAAGTTCGAAAAGTGTTTTTTCCACACTAATACAAGTGCAAAAGTGGTTTCCTGCACCAACACAAGTGTGAAAAGTGGTTTTTCAACACTAACACAAGTGCGAAAAGTGGTTTTTCAACACTAACACAAGTGCGAAAAGTGGTTTTTCAACACTAACACAAGTGCAAAAAGTGGTTTTTCAACACTAACACAAGTGCGAAAAGTGTTTTTTCAACACTAACACAAGTGCGAAAAGTGGTTTTTCAACACCAACACAAGTTCGAAAAGTGTTTTTTCCACACTAATACAAGTGCAAAAGTGGTTTCCTGCACCAACACAAGTGTGAAAAGTGGTTTTTCAACACTAACACAAGTGCGAAAAGTGGTTTTTCAACACTAACACAAGTGCGAAAAGTGGTTTTTCAACACTAACACAAGTGCGAAAAGTGGTTTTTCAACACTATCACAAGTGCAAAAAGTGGTTTTTCAACACTAACACAAGTGCGAAAAGTGGTTTTTCAACACTAACACAAGTGCGAAAAGTGTTTTTTCCACACTAATACAAGTGCAAAAGTGGTTTCCTGCACCAACACAAGTGCGAAAAGTGGTTTTTCAACACTAACACAAGTGCGAAAAGTGGTTTTTCAACATTAACACAAGTGCGAAAAGTGGTTTTTCAACATTAACACAAGTGCGAAAAGTGGTTTTTCAACACTATCACAAGTGCAAAAAGTGGTTTTTCAACACTAACACAAGTGCGAAAAGTGTTTTTTCAACATTAACACAAGTGCGAAAAGTGGTTTTTCAACACTAACACAAGTGCGAAAAGTGTTTTTTCCACACTAATACAAGTGCAAAAGTGGTTTCCTGCACCAACACAAGTGCGAAATGTGGTTTTTCAACACTAACACAAGTGCGAAAAGTGGTTTTTCAACACTAACACAAGTGCGAAAAGTGGTTTTTCAACACTAACACAAGTGCGAAAAGTGTTTTTTCCACACTAATACAAGTGCAAAAGTGGTTTCCTGCACCAACACAAGTGCGAAAAGTGGTTTTTCAACACTAACTCAAGTGCGAAAAGTGGTTTTTCAACACTAACACAAGTGCGAAAAGTGGTTTTTCAACACTAACACAAGTGCGGAAAGTGTTTTTCCACACTAATACAAGTGCAAAAGTGGTTTCCTGCACCAACACAAGTGCGAAAAGTGGTTTTTCAACACTAACACAAGTGCGAAAAGTGGTTTTTCAACACTAACACAAGTGCGAAAAGTGGTTTTTCAACACTAACACAAGTGCGAAAAGTGTTTTTTCCACACTAATACAAGTGCAAAAGTGGTTTCCTGCACCAACACAAGTGCGAAAAGTGATTTTTCAACACTAACACAAGTGCAAAAAGTGGTTTTTCAACACTAACACAAGTGCAAAAAGTGTTTTTTCCACACTAATACAAGTGCAAAAGTGGTTTCCTGCACCAACACAAGTGCGAAAAGTGGTTTTTCAACACTAACACAAGTGCGAAAAGTGTTTTTTCCACACTAATACAAGTGCAAAAGTGGTTTCCTGCACCAACACAAGTGCGAAAAGTGGTTTTTCAACACTAACACAAGTGCGAAAAGTGGTTTTTCAACACTAACACAAGTGCCAAAATTGGTTTTTCAACACTATCACAAGTGCAAAAAGTGTTTTTTCCACACTAATACAAGTGCAAATGTGGTTTCCTGCACCAACACAAGTGCGAAAAGTGGTTTTTCAACACTAACACAAGTGCAAAAAGTGGTTTTTCAACACTAACACAAGTGCGAAAAGTGGTTTTTCAACAATAACACAAGTGCGAAAAGTGTTTTTTCCACACTAATACAACTGCAAAAGTGGTTTCCTGCACCAACACAAGTGCGAAAAGTGGTTTTTCAACACTAACACAAGTGCGAAAAGTGTTTTTTCCACACTAATACAAGTGCAAAAGTGGTTTCCTGCACCAACACAAGTGCGAAAAGTGGTTTTTCAACACTAACACAAGTGCGAAAAGTGGTTTTTCAACACTAACACAAGTGCGAAAAGTGTTTTTTCAACACTAACACAAGTGCGAAAAGTGTTTTTTCCACACTAATACAAGTGCAAAAGTGGTTTCCTGCACCAACACAAGTGCGAAAAGTGGTTTTTCAACACTAACACAAGTGCGAAAAGTGTTTTTTCCACACTAATACAAGTGCAAAAGTGGTTTCCTGCACCAACACAAGTGCGAAAAGTGGTTTTTCAACACTAACACAAGTGCGAAAAGTGGTTTTTCAACACTAACACAAGTGCGAAAAGTGTTTTTTCAACACTAACACAAGTGCGAAAAGTGTTTTTTCCACACTAATACAAGTGCAAAAGTGGTTTCCTGCACCAACACAAGTGCGAAAAGTGGTTTTTCAACACTAACACAAGTGCGAAAAGTGGTTTTTCAACACTATCACAAGTGCAAAAAGTGTTTTTTCCACACTAATACAAGTGCAAACGTGGTTTCCTGCACCAACACAAGTGCGAAAAGTGGTTTTTCAACAATAACACAAGTGCGAAAAGTGGTTTTTCAACACTAACACAAGTGCGAAAAGTGGTTTTGCAACACTATCACAAGTGCAAAAAGTGTTTTTTCCACACTAATACAAGTGCAAAAGTGGTTTCCTGCACCAACACAAGTGCGAAAAGTGGTTTTTCAACACTAACACAAGTGCGAAAAGTGTTTTTTCAACACTAACACAAGTGCGAAAAGTGGTTTTTCAACACCAACACAAGTTCGAAAAGTGTTTTTTCCACACTAATACAAGTGCAAAAGTGGTTTCCTGCACCAACACAAGTGTGAAAAGTGGTTTTTCAACACTAACACAAGTGCGAAAAGTGGTTTTTCAACACTAACACAAGTGCGAAAAGTGGTTTTTCAACACTAACACAAGTGCAAAAAGTGGTTTTTCAACACTAACACAAGTGCGAAAAGTGTTTTTTCAACACTAACACAAGTGCGAAAAGTGGTTTTTCAACACCAACACAAGTTCGAAAAGTGTTTTTTCCACACTAATACAAGTGCAAAAGTGGTTTCCTGCACCAACACAAGTGTGAAAAGTGGTTTTTCAACACTAACACAAGTGCGAAAAGTGGTTTTTCAACACTAACACAAGTGCGAAAAGTGGTTTTTCAACACTAACACAAGTGCGAAAAGTGGTTTTTCAACACTATCACAAGTGCAAAAAGTGGTTTTTCAACACTAACACAAGTGCGAAAAGTGGTTTTTCAACACTAACACAAGTGCGAAAAGTGTTTTTTCCACACTAATACAAGTGCAAAAGTGGTTTCCTGCACCAACACAAGTGCGAAAAGTGGTTTTTCAACACTAACACAAGTGCGAAAAGTGGTTTTTCAACATTAACACAAGTGCGAAAAGTGGTTTTTCAACATTAACACAAGTGCGAAAAGTGGTTTTTCAACACTATCACAAGTGCAAAAAGTGGTTTTTCAACACTAACACAAGTGCGAAAAGTGGTTTTTCAACATTAACACAAGTGCGAAAAGTGGTTTTTCAACACTAACACAAGTGCGAAAAGTGTTTTTTCCACACTAATACAAGTGCAAAAGTGGTTTCCTGCACCAACACAAGTGCGAAATGTGGTTTTTCAACACTAACACAAGTGCGAAAAGTGGTTTTTCAACACTAACACAAGTGCGAAAAGTGGTTTTTCAACACTAACACAAGTGCGAAAAGTGTTTTTTCCACACTAATACAAGTGCAAAAGTGGTTTCCTGCACCAACACAAGTGCGAAAAGTGGTTTTTCAACACTAACTCAAGTGCGAAAAGTGGTTTTTCAACACTAACACAAGTGCGAAAAGTGGTTTTTCAACACTAACACAAGTGCGGAAAGTGTTTTTCCACACTAATACAAGTGCAAAAGTGGTTTCCTGCACCAACACAAGTGCGAAAAGTGGTTTTTCAACACTAACACAAGTGCGAAAAGTGGTTTTTCAACACTAACACAAGTGCGAAAAGTGGTTTTTCAACACTAACACAAGTGCGAAAAGTGTTTTTTCCACACTAATACAAGTGCAAAAGTGGTTTCCTGCACCAACACAAGTGCGAAAAGTGGTTTTTCAACACTAACACAACTGCGAAAAGTGGTTTTTCAACACTAACACAAGTGCGAAAAGTGTTTTTTCCACACTAATACAAGTGCAAAAGTGGTTTCCTGCACCAACACAAGTGCGAAAAGTGATTTTTCAACACTAACACAAGTGCGAAAAGTGTTTTTCCACACTAATACAAGTGCAAAAGTGGTTTCCTGCACCAACACAAGTGCGAAAAGTGGTTTTTCAACACTAACACAAGTGCGAAAAGTGGTTTTTCAACACTATCACAAGTGCAAAAAGTGTTTTTTCCACACTAATACAAGTGCAAAAGTGGTTTCCTGCACCAACACAAGTGCGAAAAGTGGTTTTTCAACAATAACACAAGTGCGAAAAGTGGTTTTTCAACACTAACACAAGTGCGAAAAGTGGTTTTGCAACACTATCACAAGTGCAAAAAGTGTTTTTTCCACACTAATACAAGTGCAAAAGTGGTTTCCTGCACCAACACAAGTGCGAAAAGTGGTTTTTCAACACTAACACAAGTGCGAAAAGTGTTTTTTCAACACTAACACAAGTGCGAAAAGTGGTTTTTCAACACCAACACAAGTTCGAAAAGTGTTTTTTCCACACTAATACAAGTGCAAAAGTGGTTTCCTGCACCAACACAAGTGTGAAAAGTGGTTTTTCAACACTAACACAAGTGCGAAAAGTGGTTTTTCAACACTAACACAAGTGCGAAAAGTGGTTTTTCAACACTAACACAAGTGCAAAAAGTGGTTTTTCAACACTAACACAAGTGCGAAAAGTGTTTTTTCAACACTAACACAAGTGCGAAAAGTGGTTTTTCAACACCAACACAAGTTCGAAAAGTGTTTTTTCCACACTAATACAAGTGCAAAAGTGGTTTCCTGCACCAACACAAGTGTGAAAAGTGGTTTTTCAACACTAACACAAGTGCGAAAAGTGGTTTTTCAACACTAACACAAGTGCGAAAAGTGGTTTTTCAACACTAACACAAGTGCGAAAAGTGGTTTTTCAACACTATCACAAGTGCAAAAAGTGGTTTTTCAACACTAACACAAGTGCGAAAAGTGGTTTTTCAACACTAACACAAGTGCGAAAAGTGTTTTTTCCACACTAATACAAGTGCAAAAGTGGTTTCCTGCACCAACACAAGTGCGAAAAGTGGTTTTTCAACACTAACACAAGTGCGAAAAGTGGTTTTTCAACATTAACACAAGTGCGAAAAGTGGTTTTTCAACATTAACACAAGTGCGAAAAGTGGTTTTTCAACACTATCACAAGTGCAAAAAGTGGTTTTTCAACACTAACACAAGTGCGAAAAGTGGTTTTTCAACATTAACACAAGTGCGAAAAGTGGTTTTTCAACACTAACACAAGTGCGAAAAGTGTTTTTTCCACACTAATACAAGTGCAAAAGTGGTTTCCTGCACCAACACAAGTGCGAAATGTGGTTTTTCAACACTAACACAAGTGCGAAAAGTGGTTTTTCAACACTAACACAAGTGCGAAAAGTGGTTTTTCAACACTAACACAAGTGCGAAAAGTGTTTTTTCCACACTAATACAAGTGCAAAAGTGGTTTCCTGCACCAACACAAGTGCGAAAAGTGGTTTTTCAACACTAACTCAAGTGCGAAAAGTGGTTTTTCAACACTAACACAAGTGCGAAAAGTGGTTTTTCAACACTAACACAAGTGCGGAAAGTGTTTTTCCACACTAATACAAGTGCAAAAGTGGTTTCCTGCACCAACACAAGTGCGAAAAGTGGTTTTTCAACACTAACACAAGTGCGAAAAGTGGTTTTTCAACACTAACACAAGTGCGAAAAGTGGTTTTTCAACACTAACACAAGTGCGAAAAGTGTTTTTTCCACACTAATACAAGTGCAAAAGTGGTTTCCTGCACCAACACAAGTGCGAAAAGTGATTTTTCAACACTAACACAAGTGCAAAAAGTGGTTTTTCAACACTAACACAAGTGCAAAAAGTGTTTTTTCCACACTAATACAAGTGCAAAAGTGGTTTCCTGCACCAACACAAGTGCGAAAAGTGGTTTTTCAACACTAACACAAGTGCGAAAAGTGTTTTTTCCACACTAATACAAGTGCAAAAGTGGTTTCCTGCACCAACACAAGTGCGAAAAGTGG
This sequence comes from Myxine glutinosa, assembly GCF_964187855.1. Taxonomy (NCBI): domain Eukaryota; kingdom Metazoa; phylum Chordata; class Myxini; order Myxiniformes; family Myxinidae; genus Myxine; species Myxine glutinosa. The sequence continues at coordinate 88,752,962 of NC_136274.1, forward strand.
TTTTTCAACACTAACACAAGTGCGAAAAGTGGTTTTTCAACACTAACACAAGTGCGAAAAGTGTTTTTTCCACACTAATACAAGTGCAAAAGTGGTTTCCTGCACCAACACAAGTGCGAAAAGTGGTTTTTCAACACTAACACAAGTGCGAAAAGTGTTTTTTCCACACTAATACAAGTGCAAAAGTGGTTTCCTGCACCAACACAAGTGCGAAAAGTGGTTTTTCAACACTAACACAAGTGCGAAAAGTGGTTTTTCAACACTAACACAAGTGCGAAAAGTGGTTTTTCAACACTAACACAAGTGCGAAAAGTGTTTTTTCCACACTAATACAAGTGCAAAAGTGGTTTCCTGCACCAACACAAGTGCGAAAAGTGATTTTTCAACACTAACACAAGTGCAAAAAGTGGTTTTTCAACACTAACACAAGTGCCAAAAGTGGTTTTTCAACACTATCACAAGTGCAAAAAGTGTTTTTTCCACACTAATACAAGTGCAAATGTGGTTTCCTGCACCAACACAAGTGCGAAAAGTGGTTTTTCAACACTAACAGAAGTGCAAAAAGTGGTTTTTCAACACTAACACAAGTGCGAAAAGTGGTTTTTCAACACTAACACAAGTGCGAAAAGTGTTTTTTCCACACTAATACAACTGCAAAAGTGGTTTCCTGCACCAACACAAGTGCGAAAAGTGGTTTTTCAACACTAACACAAGTGCGAAAAGTGGTTTTTCAACACTAACACAAGTGCGAAAAGTGTTTTTTCAACACTAACACAAGTGCGAAAAGTGGTTTTTCAACACTAACACAAGTGCGAAAAGTGGTTTTTCAACACCAACACAAGTTCGAAAAGTGTTTTTTCCACACTAATACAAGTGCAAAAGTGGTTTCCTGCACCAACACAAGTGTGAAAAGTGGTTTTTCAACACTAACACAAGTGCGAAAAGTGGTTTTTCAACACTAACACAAGTGCGAAAAGTGTTTTTTCAACACTAACACAAGTGCGAAAAGTGGTTTTTCAACACCAACACAAGTTCGAAAAGTGTTTTTTCCACACTAATACAAGTGCAAAAGTGGTTTCCTGCACCAACACAAGTGTGAAAAGTGGTTTTTCAACACTAACACAAGTGCGAAAAGTGGTTTTTCAACACTAACACAAGTGCGAAAAGTGGTTTTTCAACACTAACACAAGTGCAAAAAGTGGTTTTTCAACACTAACACAAGTGCGAAAAGTGTTTTTTCAACACTAACACAAGTGCGAAAAGTGGTTTTTCAACACCAACACAAGTTCGAAAAGTGTTTTTTCCACACTAATACAAGTGCAAAAGTGGTTTCCTGCACCAACACAAGTGTGAAAAGTGGTTTTTCAACACTAACACAAGTGCGAAAAGTGGTTTTTCAACACTAACACAAGTGCGAAAAGTGGTTTTTCAACACTAACACAAGTGCGAAAAGTGGTTTTTCAACACTATCACAAGTGCAAAAAGTGGTTTTTCAACACTAACACAAGTGCGAAAAGTGGTTTTTCAACACTAACACAAGTGCGAAAAGTGTTTTTTCCACACTAATACAAGTGCAAAAGTGGTTTCCTGCACCAACACAAGTGCGAAAAGTGGTTTTTCAACACTAACACAAGTGCGAAAAGTGGTTTTTCAACATTAACACAAGTGCGAAAAGTGGTTTTTCAACATTAACACAAGTGCGAAAAGTGGTTTTTCAACACTATCACAAGTGCAAAAAGTGGTTTTTCAACACTAACACAAGTGCGAAAAGTGGTTTTTCAACATTAACACAAGTGCGAAAAGTGGTTTTTCAACACTAACACAAGTGCGAAAAGTGTTTTTTCCACACTAATACAAGTGCAAAAGTGGTTTCCTGCACCAACACAAGTGCGAAATGTGCTTTTTCAACACTAACACAAGTGCGAAAAGTGGTTTTTCAACACTAACACAAGTGCGAAAAGTGGTTTTTCAACACTAACACAAGTGCAAAAAGTGTTTTTTCCACACTAATACAAGTGCAAAAGTGGTTTCCTGCACCAACACAAGTGCGAAAAGTGGTTTTTCAACACTAACTCAAGTGCGAAAAGTGGTTTTTCAACACTAACACAAGTGCGAAAAGTGGTTTTTCAACACTAACACAAGTGCGAAAAGTGTTTTTTCCACACTAATACAAGTGCAAAAGTGGTTTCCTGCACCAACACAAGTGCGAAAAGTGGTTTTTCAACACTAACACAAGTGCGAAAAGTGGTTTTTCAACACTAACACAAGTGCGAAAAGTGGTTTTGCAACACTATCACAAGTGCAAAAAGTGTTTTTTCCACACTAATACAAGTGCAAAAGTGGTTTCCTGCACCAACACAAGTGCGAAAAGTGGTTTTTCAACACTAACACAAGTGCGAAAAGTGTTTTTTCAACACTAACACAAGTGCGAAAAGTGGTTTTTCAACACCAACACAAGTTCGAAAAGTGTTTTTTTCCACACTAATACAAGTGCAAAAGTGGTTTCCTGCACCAACACAAGTGTGAAAAGTGGTTTTTCAACACTAACACAAGTGCGAAAAGTGGTTTTTCAACACTAACACAAGTGCGAAAAGTGGTTTTTCAACACTAACACAAGTGCAAAAAGTGGTTTTTCAACACTAACACAAGTGCGAAAAGTGTTTTTTCAACACTAACACAAGTGCGAAAAGTGGTTTTTCAACACCAACACAAGTTCGAAAAGTGTTTTTTCCACACTAATACAAGTGCAAAAGTGGTTTCCTGCACCAACACAAGTGTGAAAAGTGGTTTTTCAACACTAACACAAGTGCGAAAAGTGGTTTTTCAACACTAACACAAGTGCGAAAAGTGGTTTTTCAACACTAACACAAGTGCGAAAAGTGGTTTTTCAACACTATCACAAGTGCAAAAAGTGGTTTTTCAACACTAACACAAGTGCGAAAAGTGGTTTTTCCACACTAATACAAGTGCAAAAGTGGTTTCCTGCACCAACACAAGTGCGAAAAGTGGTTTTTCAACACTAACACAAGTGCGAAAAGTGGTTTTTCAACATTAACACAAGTGCGAAAAGTGGTTTTTCAACATTAACACAAGTGCGAAAAGTGGTTTTTCAACACTATCACAAGTGCAAAAAGTGGTTTTTCAACACTAACACAAGTGCGAAATGTGCTTTTTCCACACTAACATAAGTGCGAAAAGTGGTTTTTCAACACTAACACAAGTGCGAAAAGTGGTTTTTCAACACTAACACAAGTGCGAAAAGTGTTTTTTCCACACTAATACAAGTGCAAAAGTGGTTTCCTGCACCAACACAAGTGCGAAAAGTGGTTTTTCAACACTAACTCAAGTGCGAAAAGTGGTTTTTCAACACTAACACAAGTGCGAAAAGTGGTTTTTCAACACTAACACAAGTGCGAAAAGTGTTTTTTCCACACTAATACAAGTGCAAAAGTGGTTTCCTGCACCAACACAAGTGCGAAAAGTGGTTTTTCAACACTAACACAAGTGCGAAAAGTGGTTTTTCAACACTAACACAAGTGCGAAAAGTGGTTTTTCAACACTAACACAAGTGCGAAAAGTGTTTTTTCCACACTAATACAAGTGCAAAAGTGGTTTCCTGCACCAACACAAGTGCGAAAAGTGATTTTTCAACACTAACACAAGTGCAAAAAGTGGTTTTTCAACACTAACACAAGTGCAAAAAGTGTTTTTTCCACACTAATACAAGTACAAAAGTGGTTTCCTGCACCAACACAAGTGCAAAAAGTGGTTTTTCAACACTAACACAAGTGCGAAAAGTGTTTTTTCCACACTAATACAAGTGCAAAAGTGGTTTCCTGCACCAACACAAGTGCGAAAAGTGGTTTTTCAACACTAACACAAGTGCGAAAAGTGGTTTTTCAACACTAACACAAGTGCGAAAAGTGTTTTTTCCACACTAATACAAGTGCAAAAGTGGTTTCCTGCACCAACACAAGTGCGAAAAGTGGTTTTTCAACACTAACACAAGTGCGAAAAGTGGTTTTTCAACACTAACACAAGTGCGAAAAGTGTTTTTTCCACACTAATACAAGTGCAAAAGTGGTTTCCTGCACCAACACAAGTGCGAAAAGTGGTTTTTCAACACTAACACAAGTGCAAAAAGTGGTTTTTCAACACTAACACAAGTGCGAAAAGTGGTTTTTCAACAATAACACAAGTGCGAAAAGTGTTTTTTCCACACTAATACAAGTGCAAAAGTGGTTTCCTGCACCAATACAAGTGCGAAAAGTGATTTTTCAACACTAACACAAGTGCAAAAAGTGGTTTTTCAACACTAACACAAGTGCAAAAAGTGTTTTTTCCACACTAATACAAGTGCAAATGTGGTTTCCTGCACCAACACAAGTGCGAAAAGTGGTTTTTCAACACTAACACAAGTGCGAAAAGTGGTTTTTCAACACTAACACATGTGCCAAAATTGGTTTTTCAACACTATCACAAGTGCAAAAAGGGTTTTTTCCACACTAATACAAGTGCAAATGTGGTTTCCTGCACCAACACAAGTGCGAAAAGTGGTTTTTCAACACTAACACAAGTGCAAAAAGTGGTTTTTCAACACTAACACAAGTGCGAAAAGTGGTTTTTCAACACTAACATAAGTGCGAAAAGTGTTTTTTCCACACTAATACAACTGCAAAAGTGGTTTCCTGCACCAACACAAGTGCGAAAAGTGGTTTTTCAACACTAACACAAGTGCGAAAAGTGGTTTTTCAACACTAACACAAGTGCGAAAAGTGTTTTTTCCACACTAATACAAGTGCAAAAGTGGTTTCCTGCACCAACACAAGTGCGAAAAGTGGTTTTTCAACACTAACACAAGTGCGAAAAGTGGTTTTTCAACACTAACACAAGTGCGAAAAGTGTTTTTTCAACACTAACACAAGTGCGAAAAGTGTTTTTTCCACACTAATACAAGTGCAAAAGTGGTTTCCTGCACCAACACAAGTGCAAAAAGTGGTTTTTCAACACTAACACAACTGCGAAAAGTGGTTTTTCAACACTAACACAAGTGCGAAAAGTGTTTTTTCCACACTAATACAAGTGCAAAAGTGGTTTCCTGCACCAACACAAGTGCGAAAAGTGATTTTTCAACACTAACACAAGTGCGAAAAGTGTTTTTCCACACTAATACAAGTGCAAAAGTGGTTTCCTGCACCAACACAAGTGCGAAAAGTGGTTTTTCAACACTAACACAAGTGCGAAAAGTGGTTTTTCAACACTATCACAAGTGCAAAAAGTGTTTTTTCCACACTAATACAAGTGCAAAAGTGGTTTCCTGCACCAACACAAGTGCGAAAAGTGGTTTTTCAACACTAACACAAGTGCGAAAAGTGGTTTTTCAACACTAACACAAGTGCGAAAAGTGGTTTTGCAACACTATCACAAGTGCAAAAAGTGTTTTTTCCACACTAATACAAGTGCAAAAGTGGTTTCCTGCACCAACACAAGTGCGAAAAGTGGTTTTTCAACACTAACACAAGTGCGAAAAGTGTTTTTTCAACACTAACACAAGTGCGAAAAGTGGTTTTTCAACACCAACACAAGTTCGAAAAGTGTTTTTTCCACACTAATACAAGTGCAAAAGTGGTTTCCTGCACCAACACAAGTGTGAAAAGTGGTTTTTCAACACTAACACAAGTGCGAAAAGTGGTTTTTCAACACTAACACAAGTGCAAAAAGTGGTTTTTCAACACTAACACAAGTGCGAAAAGTGGTTTTTCAACACTATCACAAGTGCAAAAAGTGGTTTTTCAACACTAACACAAGTGCGAAAAGTGGTTTTTCAACACTAACACAAGTGCGAAAAGTGTTTTTTCCACACTAATACAAGTGCAAAAGTGGTTTCCTGCACCAACACAAGTGCGAAAAGTGGTTTTTCAACACTAACACAAGTGCGAAAAGTGGTTTTTCAACATTAACACAAGTGCGAAAAGTGGTTTTTCAACATTAACACAAGTGCGAAAAGTGGTTTTTCAACACTATCACAAGTGCAAAAAGTGGTTTTTCAACACTAACACAAGTGCGAAAAGTGGTTTTTCAACATTAACACAAGTGCGAAAAGTGGTTTTTCAACACTAACACAAGTGCGAAAAGTGTTTTTTCCACACTAATACAAGTGCAAAAGTGGTTTCCTGCACCAACACAAGTGCGAAATGTGCTTTTTCAACACTAACACAAGTGCGAAAAGTGGTTTTTCAACACTAACACAAGTGCGAAAAGTGGTTTTTCAACACTAACACAAGTGCAAAAAGTGTTTTTTCCACACTAATACAAGTGCAAAAGTGGTTTCCTGCACCAACACAAGTGCGAAAAGTGGTTTTTCAACACTAACTCAAGTGCGAAAAGTGGTTTTTCAACACTAACACAAGTGCGAAAAGTGGTTTTTCAACACTAACACAAGTGCGAAAAGTGTTTTTTCCACACTAATACAAGTGCAAAAGTGGTTTCCTGCACCAACACAAGTGCGAAAAGTGGTTTTTCAACACTAACACAAGTGCGAAAAGTGGTTTTTCAACACTAACACAAGTGCGAAAAGTGGTTTTGCAAAACTATCACAAGTGCAAAAAGTGTTTTTTCCACACTAATACAAGTGCAAAAGTGGTTTCCTGCACCAACACAAGTGCGAAAAGTGGTTTTTCAACACTAACACAAGTGCGAAAAGTGTTTTTTCAACACTAACACAAGTGCGAAAAGTGGTTTTTCAACACCAACACAAGTTCGAAAAGTGTTTTTTCCACACTAATACAAGTGCAAAAGTGGTTTCCTGCACCAACACAAGTGTGAAAAGTGGTTTTTCAACACTAACACAAGTGCGAAAAGTGGTTTTTCAACACTAACACAAGTGCGAAAAGTGGTTTTTCAACACTAACACAAGTGCAAAAAGTGGTTTTTCAACACTAACACAAGTGCGAAAAGTGTTTTTTCAACACTAACACAAGTGCGAAAAGTGGTTTTTCAACACCAACACAAGTTCGAAAAGTGTTTTTTCCACACTAATACAAGTGCAAAAGTGGTTTCCTGCACCAACACAAGTGTGAAAAGTGGTTTTTCAACACTAACACAAGTGCAAAAAGTGGTTTTTCAACACTAACACAAGTGCGAAAAGTGGTTTTTCAACACTAACACAAGTGCGAAAAGTGGTTTTTCAACACTATCACAAGTGCAAAAAGTGGTTTTTCAACACTAACACAAGTGCGAAAAGTGGTTTTTCAACACTAACACAAGTGCGAAAAGTGTTTTTTCCACACTAATACAAGTGCAAAAGTGGTTTCCTGCACCAACACAAGTGCGAAAAGTGGTTTTTCAACACTAACACAAGTGCGAAAAGTGGTTTTTCAACATTAACACAAGTGCGAAAAGTGGTTTTTCAACATTAACACAAGTGCGAAAAGTGGTTTTTCAACACTATCACAAGTGCAAAAAGTGGTTTTTCAACACTAACACAAGTGCGAAATGTGCTTTTTCCACACTAACATAAGTGCGAAAAGTGGTTTTTCAACACTAACACAAGTGCGAAAAGTGGTTTTTCAACACTAACACAAGTGCGAAAAGTGTTTTTTCCACACTAATACAAGTGCAAAAGTGGTTTCCTGCACCAACACAAGTGCGAAAAGTGGTTTTTCAACACTAACTCAAGTGCGAAAAGTGGTTTTTCAACACTAACACAAGTGCGAAAAGTGGTTTTTCAACACTAACACAAGTGCGAAAAGTGTTTTTTCCACACTAATACAAGTGCAAAAGTGGTTTCCTGCACCAACACAAGTGCGAAAAGTGGTTTTTCAACACTAACACAAGTGCGAAAAGTGGTTTTTCAACACTAACACAAGTGCGAAAAGTGGTTTTTCAACACTAACACAAGTGCGAAAAGTGTTTTTTCCACACTAATACAAGTGCAAAAGTGGTTTCCTGCACCAACACAAGTGCGAAAAGTGATTTTTCAACACTAACACAAGTGCAAAAAGTGGTTTTTCAACACTAACACAAGTGCAAAAAGTGTTTTTTCCACACTAATACAAGTACAAAAGTGGTTTCCTGCACCAACACAAGTGCAAAAAGTGGTTTTTCAACACTAACACAAGTGCGAAAAGTGTTTTTTCCACACTAATACAAGTGCAAAAGTGGTTTCCTGCACCAACACAAGTGCGAAAAGTGGTTTTTCAACACTAACACAAGTGCGAAAAGTGGTTTTTCAACACTAACACAAGTGCGAAAAGTGTTTTTTCCACACTAATACAAGTGCAAAAGTGGTTTCCTGCACCAACACAAGTGCGAAAAGTGGTTTTTCAACACTAACACAAGTGCGAAAAGTGGTTTTTCAACACTAACACAAGTGCGAAAAGTGTTTTTTCCACACTAATACAAGTGCAAAAGTGGTTTCCTGCACCAACACAAGTGCGAAAAGTGGTTTTTCAACACTAACACAAGTGCGAAAAGTGGTTTTTCAACACTAACACAAGTGCGAAAAGTGGTTTTTCAACAATAACACAAGTGCGAAAAGTGTTTTTTCCACACTAATACAAGTGCAAAAGTGGTTTCCTGCACCAATACAAGTGCGAAAAGTGATTTTTCAACACTAACACAAGTGCAAAAAGTGGTTTTTCAACACTAACACAAGTGCAAAAAGTGTTTTTTCCACACTAATACAAGTGCAAATGTGGTTTCCTGCACCAACACAAGTGCGAAAAGTGGTTTTTCAACACTAACACAAGTGCGAAAAGTGGTTTTTCAACACTAACACATGTGCCAAAATTGGTTTTTCAACACTATCACAAGTGCAAAAAGTGTTTTTTCCACACTAATACAAGTGCAAATGTGGTTTCCTGCACCAACACAAGTGCGAAAAGTGGTTTTTCAACACTAACACAAGTGCAAAAAGTGGTTTTTCAACACTAACACAAGTGCGAAAAGTGGTTTTTCAACACTAACATAAGTGCGAAAAGTGTTTTTTCCACACTAATACAACTGCAAAAGTGGTTTCCTGCACCAACACAAGTGCGAAAAGTGGTTTTTCAACACTAACACAAGTGCGAAAAGTGGTTTTTCAACACTAACACAAGTGCGAAAAGTGTTTTTTCCACACTAATACAAGTGCAAAAGTGGTTTCCTGCACCAACACAAGTGCGAAAAGTGGTTTTTCAACACTAACACAAGTGCGAAAAGTGGTTTTTCAACACTAACACAAGTGCGAAAAGTGTTTTTTCAACACTAACACAAGTGCGAAAAGTGTTTTTTCCACACTAATACAAGTGCAAAAGTGGTTTCCTGCACCAACACAAGTGCAAAAAGTGGTTTTTCAACACTAACACAACTGCGAAAAGTGGTTTTTCAACACTAACACAAGTGCGAAAAGTGTTTTTTCCACACTAATACAAGTGCAAAAGTGGTTTCCTGCACCAACACAAGTGCGAAAAGTGATTTTTCAACACTAACACAAGTGCGAAAAGTGTTTTTCCACACTAATACAAGTGCAAAAGTGGTTTCCTGCACCAACACAAGTGCGAAAAGTGGTTTTTCAACACTAACACAAGTGCGAAAAGTGGTTTTTCAACACTATCACAAGTGCAAAAAGTGTTTTTTCCACACTAATACAAGTGCAAAAGTGGTTTCCTGCACCAACACAAGTGCGAAAAGTGGTTTTTCAACACTAACACAAGTGCGAAAAGTGGTTTTTCAACACTAACACAAGTGCGAAAAGTGGTTTTGCAACACTATCACAAGTGCAAAAAGTGTTTTTTCCACACTAATACAAGTGCAAAAGTGGTTTCCTGCACCAACACAAGTGCGAAAAGTGGTTTTTCAACACTAACACAAGTGCGAAAAGTGTTTTTTCAACACTAACACAAGTGCGAAAAGTGGTTTTTCAACACCAACACAAGTTCGAAAAGTGTTTTTTCCACACTAATACAAGTGCAAAAGTGGTTTCCTGCACCAACACAAGTGTGAAAAGTGGTTTTTCAACACTAACACAAGTGCGAAAAGTGGTTTTTCAACACTAACACAAGTGCAAAAAGTGGTTTTTCAACACTAACACAAGTGCGAAAAGTGTTTTTTCAACACTAACACAAGTGCGAAAAGTGGTTTTTCCACACTAATACAAGTGCAAAAGTGGTTTCCTGCACCAACACAAGTGTGAAAAGTGGTTTTTCAACACTAACACAAGTGCGAAAAGTGGTTTTTCAACACTAACACAAGTGCGAAAAGTGGTTTTTCAACACTAACACAAGTGCGAAAAGTGGTTTTTCAACACTATCACAAGTGCAAAAAGTGGTTTTTCAACACTAACACAAGTGCGAAAAGTGGTTTTTCAACACTAACACAAGTGCGAAAAGTGTTTTTTCCACACTAATACAAGTGCAAAAGTGGTTTCCTGCACCAACACAAGTGCGAAAAGTGGTTTTTCAACACTAACACAAGTGCGAAAAGTGGTTTTTCAACATTAACACAAGTGCGAAAAGTGGTTTTTCAACATTAACACAAGTGCGAAAAGTGGTTTTTCAACACTATCACAAGTGCAAAAAGTGGTTTTTCAACACTAACACAAGTGCGAAAAGTGGTTTTTCAACATTAACACAAGTGCGAAAAGTGGTTTTTCAAAACTAACACAAGTGCGAAAAGTGTTTTTTCCACACTAATACAAGTGCAAAAGTGTTTTCCTGCACCAACACAAGTGCGAAATGTGGTTTTTCAACACTAACACAAGTGCGAAAAGTGGTTTTTCAACACTAACACAAGTGCGAAAAGTGGTTTTTCAACACTAACGCAAGTGCAAAAAGTGTTTTTTCCACACTAATACAAGTGCAAAAGTGGTTTCCTGCACCAACACAAGTGCGAAAAGTGGTTTTTCAACACTAACTCAAGTGCGAAAAGTGGTTTTTCAACACTAACACAAGTGCGAAAAGTGGTTTTTCAACACTAACACAAGTGCGGAAAGTGTTTTTCCACACTAATACAAGTGCAAAAGTGGTTTCCTGCACCAACACAAGTGCGAAAAGTGGTTTTTCAACACTAACACAAGTGCGAAAAGTGGTTTTTCAACACTAATACAAGTGCAAAAGTGGTTTCCTGCACCAACACAAGTGCGAAAAGTGGTTTTTCAACACTAACACAAGTGCGAAAAGTGTTTTTTCCACACTAATACAAGTGCAAAAGTGGTTTCCTGCACCAACACAAGTGCGAAAAGTGGTTTTTCAACACTAACACAAGTGCGAAAAGTGGTTTTTCAACACTAACACAAGTGCGAAAAGTGTTTTTTCCACACTAATACAAGTGCAAAAGTGGTTTCCTGCACCAACACAAGTGCGAAAAGTGGTTTTTCAACACTAACACAAGTGCGAAAAGTGTTTTTTCCACACTAATACAAGTGCAAAAGTGGTTTCCTGCACCAACACAAGTGCGAAAAGTGATTTTTCAACACTAACACAAGTGCAAAAAGTGGTTTTTCAACACTAACACAAGTGCCAAAAGTGGTTTTTCAACACTATCACAAGTGCAAAAAGTGTTTTTTCCACACTAATACAAGTGCAAATGTGGTTTCCTGCACCAACACAAGTGCGAAAAGTGGTTTTTCAACACTAACACAAGTGCAAAAAGTGGTTTTTCAACACTAACACAAGTGCGAAAAGTGGTTTTTCAACACTAACACAAGTGCGAAAAGTGTTTTTTCCACACTAATACAACTGCAAAAGTGGTTTCCTGCACCAACACAAGTGCGAAAAGTGGTTTTTCAACACTAACACAAGTGCGAAAAGTGGTTTTTCAACACTAACACAAGTGCGAAAAGTGTTTTTTCAACACTAACACAAGTGCGAAAAGTGGTTTTTCAACACTAACACAAGTGCGAAAAGTGGTTTTTCAACACCAACACAAGTTCGAAAAGTGTTTTTTCCACACTAATACAAGTGCAAAAGTGGTTTCCTGCACCAACACAAGTGTGAAAAGTGTTTTTTCAACACTAACACAAGTGCGAAAAGTGGTTTTTCAACACTAACACAAGTGCGAAAAGTGTTTTTTCAACACTAACACAAGTGCGAAAAGTGGTTTTTCAACACCAACACAAGTTCGAAAAGTGTTTTTTCCACACTAATACAAGTGCAAAAGTGGTTTCCTGCACCAACACAAGTGTGAAAAGTGGTTTTTCAACACTAACACAAGTGCGAAAAGTGGTTTTTCAACACTAACACAAGTGCGAAAAGTGGTTTTTCAACACTAACACAAGTGCAAAAAGTGGTTTTTCAACACTAACACAAGTGCGAAAAGTGTTTTTTCAACACTAACACAAGTGCGAAAAGTGGTTTTTCAACACCAACACAAGTTCGAAAAGTGTTTTTTCCACACTAATACAAGTGCAAAAGTGGTTTCCTGCACCAACACAAGTGTGAAAAGTGGTTTTTCAACACTAACACAAGTGCGAAAAGTGGTTTTTCAACACTAACACAAGTGCGAAAAGTGGTTTTTCAACACTAACACAAGTGCGAAAAGTGGTTTTTCAACACTATCACAAGTGCAAAAAGTGGTTTTTCAACACTAACACAAGTGCGAAAAGTGGTTTTTCAACACTAACACAAGTGCGAAAAGTGTTTTTTCCACACTAATACAAGTGCAAAAGTGGTTTCCTGCACCAACACAAGTGCGAAAAGTGGTTTTTCAACACTAACACAAGTGCGAAAAGTGGTTTTTCAACATTAACACAAGTGCGAAAAGTGGTTTTTCAACATTAACACAAGTGCGAAAAGTGGTTTTTCAACACTATCACAAGTGCAAAAAGTGGTTTTTCAACACTAACACAAGTGCGAAAAGTGGTTTTTCAACATTAACACAAGTGCGAAAAGTGGTTTTTCAACACTAACACAAGTGCGAAAAGTGTTTTTTCCACACTAATACAAGTGCAAAAGTGGTTTCCTGCACCAACACAAGTGCGAAATGTGCTTTTTCAACACTAACACAAGTGCGAAAAGTGGTTTTTCAACACTAACACAAGTGCGAAAAGTGTTTTTTCCACACTAATACAAGTGCAAAAGTGGTTTCCTGCACCAACACAAGTGCGAAATGTGCTTTTTCAACACTAACACAAGTGCGAAAAGTGGTTTTTCAACACTAACACAAGTGCGAAAAGTTGTTTTTCAACACTAACACAAGTGCAAAAAGTGTTTTTTCCACACTAATACAAGTGCAAAAGTGGTTTCCTGCACCAACACAAGTGCGAAAAGTGGTTTTTCAACACTAACACAAGTGCGAAAAGTGGTTTTTCAACACTAACACAAGTGCGAAAAGTGTTTTTTCCACACTAATACAAGTGCAAAAGTGGTTTCCTGCACCAACACAAGTGCGAAAAGTGGTTTTTCAACACTAACACAAGTGCGAAAAGTGGTTTTTCAACACTAACACAAGTGCGAAAAGTGGTTTTGCAACACTATCACAAGTGCAAAAAGTGTTTTTTCCACACTAATACAAGTGCAAAAGTGGTTTCCTGCACCAACACAAGTGCGAAAAGTGGTTTTTCAACACTAACACAAGTGCGAAAAGTGTTTTTTCAACACTAACACAAGTGCGAAAAGTGGTTTTTCAACACCAACACAAGTTCGAAAAGTGTTTTTTCCACACTAATACAAGTGCAAAAGTGGTTTCCTGCACCAACACAAGTGTGAAAAGTGGTTTTTCAACACTAACACAAGTGCGAAAAGTGGTTTTTCAACACTAACACAAGTGCGAAAAGTGGTTTTTCAACACTAACACAAGTGCAAAAAGTGGTTTTTCAACACTAACACAAGTGCAAAAAGTGGTTTTTCAACACTAACACAAGTGCGAAAAGTGTTTTTTCCACACTAATACAAGTGCAAAAGTGGTTTCCTGCACCAACACAAGTGTGAAAAGTGGTTTTTCAACACTAACACAAGTGCGAAAAGTGTTTTTTCCACACTAATACAAGTGCAAAAGTGGTTTCCTGCACCAACACAAGTGTGAAAAGTGGTTTTTCAACACTAACACAAGTGCGAAAAGTGGTTTTTCAACACTAACACAAGTGCGAAAAGTGGTTTTTCAACACTAACACAAGTGCGAAAAGTGGTTTTTCAACACTAACACAAGTGCAAAAGTGGTTTCCTGCACCAACACAAGTGTGAAAAGTGGTTTTTCAACACTAACACAAGTGCGAAAAGTGGTTTTTCAACACTAACACAAGTGCGAAAAGTGGTTTTTCAACACTAACACAAGTGCGAAAAGTGGTTTTTCAACACTATCACAAGTGCAAAAAGTGGTTTTTCAACACTAACACAAGTGCGAAAAGTGGTTTTTCAACACTAACACAAGTGCGAAAAGTGTTTTTTCCACACTAATACAAGTGCAAAAGTGGTTTCCTGCACCAACACAAGTGCGAAAAGTGGTTTTTCAACACTAACACAAGTGCGAATAGTGGTTTTTCAACATTAACACAAGTGCGAAAAGTGGTTTTTCAACATTAACACAAGTGCGAAAAGTGGTTTTTCAACACTATCACAAGTGCAAAAAGTGGTTTTTCAACACTAACACAAGTGCGAAAAGTGGTTTTTCAACATTAACACAAGTGCGAAAAGTGGTTTTTCAACACTAACACAAGTGCGAAAAGTGTTTTTTCCACACTAATACAAGTGCAAAAGTGGTTTCCTGCACCAACACAAGTGCGAAATGTGCTTTTTCAACACTAACATAAGTGCGAAAAGTGGTTTTTCAACACTAACACAAGTGCGAAAAGTGGTTTTTCAACACTAACACAAGTGCGAAAAGTGTTTTTTCCACACTAATACAAGTGCAAAAGTGGTTTCCTGCACCAACACAAGTGCGAAAAGTGGTTTTTCAACACTAACTCAAGTGCGAAAAGTGGTTTTTCAACACTAACACAAGTGCGAAAAGTGGTTTTTCAACACTAACACAAGTGCGAAAAGTGTTTTTTCCACACTAATACAAGTGCAAAAGTGGTTTCCTGCACCAACACAAGTGCGAAAAGTGGTTTTTCAACACTAACACAAGTGCGAAAAGTGGTTTTTCAACACTAACACAAGTGCGAAAAGTGGTTTTTCAACACTAACACAAGTGCGAAAAGTGTTTTTTCCACACTAATACAAGTGCAAAAGTGGTTTCCTGCACCAACACAAGTGCGAAAAGTGATTTTTCAACACTAACACAAGTGCAAAAAGTGGTTTTTCAACACTAACACAAGTGCAAAAAGTGTTTTTTCCACACTAATACAAGTACAAAAGTGGTTTCCTGCACCAACACAAGTGCAAAAAGTGGTTTTTCAACACTAACACAAGTGCGAAAAGTGTTTTTTCCACACTAATACAAGTGCAAAAGTGGTTTCCTGCACCAACACAAGTGCGAAAAGTGGTTTTTCAACACTAAAACAAGTGCGAAAAGTGGTTTTTCAACACTAACACAAGTGCGAAAAGTGTTTTTTCCACACTAATACAAGTGCAAAAGTGGTTTCCTGCACCAACACAAGTGCGAAAAGTGGTTTTTCAACACTAACACAAGTGCGAAAAGTGGTTTTTCAACACTAACACAAGTGCGAAAAGTGTTTTTTCCACACTAATACAAGTGCAAAAGTGGTTTCCTGCACCAACACAAGTGCGAAAAGTGGTTTTTCAACACTAACACAAGTGCGAAAAGTGGTTTTTCAACACTAACACAAGTGCGAAAAGTGGTTTTTCAACACTAACACAAGTGCGAAAAGTGTTTTTTCCACACTAATACAAGTGCAAAAGTGGTTTCCTGCACCAACACAAGTGCGAAAAGTGATTTTTCAACACTAACACAAGTGCAAAAAGTGGTTTTTCAACACTAACACAAGTGCAAAAAGTGTTTTTTCCACACTAATACAAGTGCAAATGTGGTTTCCTGCACCAACACAAGTGCGAAAAGTGGTTTTTCAACACTAACACAAGTGCGAAAAGTGGTTTTTCAACACTAACACAAGTGCCAAAATTGGTTTTTCAACACTATCACAAGTGCAAAAAGTGTTTTTTCCACACTAATACAAGTGCAAATGTGGTTTCCTGCACCAACACAAGTGCGAAAAGTGGTTTTTCAACACTAACACAAGTGCAAAAAGTGGTTTTTCAACACTAACACAAGTGCGAAAAGTGGTTTTTCAACACTAACATAAGTGCGAAAAGTGTTTTTTCCACACTAATACAACTGCAAAAGTGGTTTCCTGCACCAACACAAGTGCGAAAAGTGGTTTTTCAACACTAACACAAGTGCGAAAAGTGGTTTTTCAACACTAACACAAGTGCGAAAAGTGTTTTTTCCACACTAATACAAGTGCAAAAGTGGTTTCCTGCACCAACACAAGTGCGAAAAGTGGTTTTTCAACACTAACACAAGTGCGAAAAGTGGTTTTTCAACACTAACACAAGTGCGAAAAGTGTTTTTTCAACACTAACACAAGTGCGAAAAGTGGTTTTTCAACACTAACACAAGTGCGAAAAGTGTTTTTTCCACACTAATACAAGTGCAAAAGTGGTTTCCTGCACCAACACAAGTGCGAAAAGTGGTTTTTCAACACTAACACAAGTGCGAAAAGTGTTTTTTCCACACTAATACAAGTGCAAAAGTGGTTTCCTGCACCAACACAAGTGCGAAAAGTGATTTTTCAACACTAACACAAGTGCAAAAAGTGGTTTTTCAACACTAACACAAGTGCCAAAAGTGGTTTTTCAACACTATCACAAGTGCAAAAAGTGTTTTTTCCACACTAATACAAGTGCAAATGTGGTTTCCTGCACCAACACAAGTGCGAAAAGTGGTTTTTCAACACTAACACAAGTGCAAAAAGTGGTTTTTCAACACTAACACAAGTGCGAAAAGTGGTTTTTCAACACTAACACAAGTGCGAAAAGTGTTTTTTCCACACTAATACAACTGCAAAAGTGGTTTCCTGCACCAACACAAGTGCGAAAAGTGGTTTTTCAACACTAACACAAGTGCGAAAAGTGGTTTTTCAACACTAACACAAGTGCGAAAAGTGTTTTTTCAACACTAACACAAGTGCGAAAAGTGGTTTTTCAACACTAACACAAGTGCGAAAAGTGGTTTTTCAACACCAACACAAGTTCGAAAAGTGTTTTTTCCACACTAATACAAGTGCAAAAGTGGTTTCCTGCACCAACACAAGTGTGAAAAGTGTTTTTTCAACACTAACACAAGTGCGAAAAGTGGTTTTTCAACACTAACACAAGTGCGAAAAGTGTTTTTTCAACACTAACACAAGTGCGAAAAGTGGTTTTTCAACACCAACACAAGTTCGAAAAGTGTTTTTTCCACACTAATACAAGTGCAAAAGTGGTTTCCTGCACCAACACAAGTGTGAAAAGTGGTTTTTCAACACTAACACAAGTGCGAAAAGTGGTTTTTCAACACTAACACAAGTGCGAAAAGTGGTTTTTCAACACTAACACAAGTGCAAAAAGTGGTTTTTCAACACTAACACAAGTGCGAAAAGTGTTTTTTCAACACTAACACAAGTGCGAAAAGTGGTTTTTCAACACCAACACAAGTTCGAAAAGTGTTTTTTCCACACTAATACAAGTGCAAAAGTGGTTTCCTGCACCAACACAAGTGTGAAAAGTGGTTTTTCAACACTAACACAAGTGCGAAAAGTGGTTTTTCAACACTAACACAAGTGCGAAAAGTGGTTTTTCAACACTAACACAAGTGCGAAAAGTGGTTTTTCAACACTATCACAAGTGCAAAAAGTGGTTTTTCAACACTAACACAAGTGCGAAAAGTGGTTTTTCAACACTAACACAAGTGCGAAAAGTGTTTTTTCCACACTAATACAAGTGCAAAAGTGGTTTCCTGCACCAACACAAGTGCGAAAAGTGGTTTTTCAACACTAACACAAGTGCGAAAAGTGGTTTTTCAACATTAACACAAGTGCGAAAAGTGGTTTTTCAACATTAACACAAGTGCGAAAAGTGGTTTTTCAACACTATCACAAGTGCAAAAAGTGGTTTTTCAACACTAACACAAGTGCGAAAAGTGGTTTTTCAACATTAACACAAGTGCGAAAAGTGGTTTTTCAACACTAACACAAGTGCGAAAAGTGTTTTTTCCACACTAATACAAGTGCAAAAGTGGTTTCCTGCACCAACACAGGTGCGAAATGTGCTTTTTCAACACTAACACAAGTGCGAAAAGTGGTTTTTCAACACTAACACAAGTGCGAAAAGTGTTTTTTCCACACTAATACAAGTGCAAAAGTGGTTTCCTGCACCAACACAAGTGCGAAATGTGCTTTTTCAACACTAACACAAGTGCGAAAAGTGGTTTTTCAACACTAACACAAGTGCGAAAAGTTGTTTTTCAACACTAACACAAGTGCAAAAAGTGTTTTTTCCACACTAATACAAGTGCAAAAGTGGTTTCCTGCACCAACACAAGTGCGAAAAGTGGTTTTTCAACACTAACTCAAGTGCGAAAAGTGGTTTTTCAACACTAACACAAGTGCGAAAAGTGGTTTTTCAACACTAACACAAGTGCGAAAAGTGTTTTTTCCACACTAATACAAGTGCAAAAGTGGTTTCCTGCACCAACACAAGTGCGAAAAGTGGTTTTTCAACACTAACACAAGTGCGAAAAGTGGTTTTTCAACACTAACACAAGTGCGAAAAGTGGTTTTGCAACACTATCACAAGTGCAAAAAGTGTTTTTTCCACACTAATACAAGTGCAAAAGTGGTTTCCTGCACCAACACAAGTGCGAAAAGTGGTTTTTCAACACTAACACAAGTGCGAAAAGTGTTTTTTCAACACTAACACAAGTGCGAAAAGTGGTTTTTCAACACCAACACAAGTTCGAAAAGTGTTTTTTCCACACTAATACAAGTGCAAAAGTGGTTTCCTGCACCAACACAAGTGTGAAAAGTGGTTTTTCAACACTAACACAAGTGCGAAAAGTGGTTTTTCAACACTAACACAAGTGCGAAAAGTGGTTTTTCAACACTAACACAAGTGCAAAAAGTGGTTTTTCAACACTAACACAAGTGCAAAAAGTGGTTTTTCAACACTAACACAAGTGCGAAAAGTGTTTTTTCCACACTAATACAAGTGCAAAAGTGGTTTCCTGCACCAACACAAGTGTGAAAAGTGGTTTTTCAACACTAACACAAGTGCGAAAAGTGTTTTTTCCACACTAATACAAGTGCAAAAGTGGTTTCCTGCACCAACACAAGTGTGAAAAGTGGTTTTTCAACACTAACACAAGTGCGAAAAGTGGTTTTTCAACACTAACACAAGTGCGAAAAGTGGTTTTTCAACACTAACACAAGTGCGAAAAGTGGTTTTTCAACACTAACACAAGTGCAAAAGTGGTTTCCTGCACCAACACATGTGTGAAAAGTGGTTTTTCAACACTAACACAAGTGCGAAAAGTGGTTTTTCAACACTAACACAAGTGCGAAAAGTGGTTTTTCAACACTAACACAAGTGCGAAAAGTGGTTTTTCAACACTATCACAAGTGCAAAAAGTGGTTTTTCAACACTAACACAAGTGCGAAAAGTGGTTTTTCAACACTAACACAAGTGCGAAAAGTGTTTTTTCCACACTAATACAAGTGCAAAAGTGGTTTCCTGCACCAACACAAGTGCGAAAAGTGGTTTTTCAACACTAACACAAGTGCGAAAAGTGGTTTTTCAACATTAACACAAGTGCGAAAAGTGGTTTTTCAACATTAACACAAGTGCGAAAAGTGGTTTTTCAACACTATCACAAGTGCAAAAAGTGGTTTTTCAACACTAACACAAGTGCGAAAAGTGGTTTTTCAACATTAACACAAGTGCGAAAAGTGGTTTTTCAACACTAACACAAGTGCGAAAAGTGTTTTTTCCACACTAATACAAGTGCAAAAGTGGTTTCCTGCACCAACACAAGTGCGAAATGTGCTTTTTCAACACTAACATAAGTGCGAAAAGTGGTTTTTCAACACTAACACAAGTGCGAAAAGTGGTTTTTCAACACTAACACAAGTGCGAAAAGTGTTTTTTCCACACTAATACAAGTGCAAAAGTGGTTTCCTGCACCAACACAAGTGCGAAAAGTGGTTTTTCAACACTAACTCAAGTGCGAAAAGTGGTTTTTCAACACTAACACAAGTGCGAAAAGTGGTTTTTCAACACTAACACAAGTGCAAAAGTGGTTTCCTGCACCAACACATGTGTGAAAAGTGGTTTTTCAACACTAACACAAGTGCGAAAAGTGGTTTTTCAACACTAACACAAGTGCGAAAAGTGGTTTTTCAACACTAACACAAGTGCGAAAAGTGGTTTTTCAACACTATCACAAGTGCAAAAAGTGGTTTTTCAACACTAACACAAGTGCGAAAAGTGGTTTTTCAACACTAACACAAGTGCGAAAAGTGTTTTTTCCACACTAATACAAGTGCAAAAGTGGTTTCCTGCACCAACACAAGTGCGAAAAGTGGTTTTTCAACACTAACACAAGTGCGAAAAGTGGTTTTTCAACATTAACACAAGTGCGAAAAGTGGTTTTTCAACATTAACACAAGTGCGAAAAGTGGTTTTTCAACACTATCACAAGTGCAAAAAGTGGTTTTTCAACACTAACACAAGTGCGAAAAGTGGTTTTTCAACATTAACACAAGTGCGAAAAGTGGTTTTTCAACACTAACACAAGTGCGAAAAGTGTTTTTTCCACACTAATACAAGTGCAAAAGTGGTTTCCTGCACCAACACAAGTGCGAAATGTGCTTTTTCAACACTAACATAAGTGCGAAAAGTGGTTTTTCAACACTAACACAAGTGCGAAAAGTGGTTTTTCAACACTAACACAAGTGCGAAAAGTGTTTTTTCCACACTAATACAAGTGCAAAAGTGGTTTCCTGCACCAACACAAGTGCGAAAAGTGGTTTTTCAACACTAACTCAAGTGCGAAAAGTGGTTTTTCAACACTAACACAAGTGCGAAAAGTGGTTTTTCAACACTAACACAAGTGCGAAAAGTGTTTTTTCCACACTAATACAAGTGCAAAAGTGGTTTCCTGCACCAACACAA
Organism: Myxine glutinosa; assembly: GCF_964187855.1. Classification (NCBI taxonomy): domain Eukaryota; kingdom Metazoa; phylum Chordata; class Myxini; order Myxiniformes; family Myxinidae; genus Myxine; species Myxine glutinosa. The sequence goes on from NC_136274.1 coordinate 88,774,045, forward strand.
GTGCGAAAAGTGGTTTTTCAACACTAACACAAGTGCGAAAAGTGGTTTTTCAACACTAACACAAGTGCGAAAAGTGGTTTTTCAACATTAACACAAGTGCGAAAAGTGTTTTTTCCACACTAATACAAGTGCAAAAGTGGTTTCCTGCACCAACACAAGTGCGAAAAGTGATTTTTCAACACTAACACAAGTGCAAAAAGTGGTTTTTCAACACTAACACAAGTGCAAAAAGTGTTTTTTCCACACTAATACAAGTACAAAAGTGGTTTCCTGCACCAACACAAGTGCAAAAAGTGGTTTTTCAACACTAACACAAGTGCGAAAAGTGTTTTTTCCACACTAATACAAGTGCAAAAGTGGTTTCCTGCACCAACACAAGTGCGAAAAGTGGTTTTTCAACACTAACACAAGTGCGAAAAGTGGTTTTTCAACACTAACACAAGTGCGAAAAGTGTTTTTTCCACACTAATACAAGTGCAAAAGTGGTTTCCTGCACCAACACAAGTGCGAAAAGTGGTTTTTCAACACTAACACAAGTGCGAAAAGTGGTTTTTCAACACTAACACAAGTGCGAAAAGTGTTTTTTCCACACTAATACAAGTGCAAAAGTGGTTTCCTGCACCAACACAAGTGCGAAAAGTGGTTTTTCAACACTAACACAAGTGCGAAAAGTGGTTTTTCAACACTAACACAAGTGCGAAAAGTGGTTTTTCAACACTAACACAAGTGCGAAAAGTGTTTTTTCCACACTAATACAAGTGCAAAAGTGGTTTCCTGCACCAACACAAGTGCGAAAAGTGATTTTTCAACACTAACACAAGTGCAAAAAGTGGTTTTTCAACACTAACACAAGTGCAAAAAGTGTTTTTTCCACACTAATACAAGTGCAAATGTGGTTTCCTGCACCAACACAAGTGCGAAAAGTGGTTTTTCAACACTAACACAAGTGCGAAAAGTGGTTTTTCAACACTAACACAAGTGCCAAAATTGGTTTTTCAACACTATCACAAGTGCAAAAAGTGTTTTTTCCACACTAATACAAGTGCAAATGTGGTTTCCTGCACCAACACAAGTGCGAAAAGTGGTTTTTCAACACTAACACAAGTGCAAAAAGTGGTTTTTCAACACTAACACAAGTGCGAAAAGTGGTTTTTCAACACTAACATAAGTGCGAAAAGTGTTTTTTCCACACTAATACAACTGCAAAAGTGGTTTCCTGCACCAACACAAGTGCGAAAAGTGGTTTTTCAACACTAACACAAGTGCGAAAAGTGGTTTTTCAACACTAACACAAGTGCGAAAAGTGTTTTTTCCACACTAATACAAGTGCAAAAGTGGTTTCCTGCACCAACACAAGTGCGAAAAGTGGTTTTTCAACACTAACACAAGTGCGAAAAGTGGTTTTTCAACACTAACACAAGTGCGAAAAGTGTTTTTTCAACACTAACACAAGTGCGAAAAGTGTTTTTTCCACACTAATACAAGTGCAAAAGTGGTTTCCTGCACCAACACAAGTGCGAAAAGTGGTTTTTCAACACTAACACAACTGCGAAAAGTGGTTTTTCAACACTAACACAAGTGCGAAAAGTGTTTTTTTCCACACTAATACAAGTGCAAAAGTGGTTTCCTGCACCAACACAAGTGCGAAAAGTGATTTTTCAACACTAACACAAGTGCGAAAAGTGTTTTTCCACACTAATACAAGTGCAAAAGTGGTTTCCTGCACCAACACAAGTGCGAAAAGTGGTTTTTCAACACTAACACAAGTGCGAAAAGTGGTTTTTCAACACTATCACAAGTGCAAAAAGTGTTTTTTCCACACTAATACAAGTGCAAAAGTGGTTTCCTGCACCAACACAAGTGCGAAAAGTGGTTTTTCAACACTAACACAAGTGCGAAAAGTGGTTTTTCAACACTAACACAAGTGCGAAAAGTGGTTTTGCAACACTATCACAAGTGCAAAAAGTGTTTTTTCCACACTAATACAAGTGCAAAAGTGGTTTCCTGCACCAACACAAGTGCGAAAAGTGGTTTTTCAACACTAACACAAGTGCGAAAAGTGTTTTTTCAACACTAACACAAGTGCGAAAAGTGGTTTTTCAACACCAACACAAGTTCGAAAAGTGTTTTTTCCACACTAATACAAGTGCAAAAGTGGTTTCCTGCACCAACACAAGTGTGAAAAGTGGTTTTTCAACACTAACACAAGTGCGAAAAGTGGTTTTTCAACACTAACACAAGTGCGAAAAGTGGTTTTTCAACACTAACACAAGTGCAAAAAGTGGTTTTTCAACACTAACACAAGTGCGAAAAGTGTTTTTTCAACACTAACACAAGTGCGAAAAGTGGTTTTTCAACACCAACACAAGTTCGAAAAGTGTTTTTTCCACACTAATACAAGTGCAAAAGTGGTTTCCTGCACCAACACAAGTGTGAAAAGTGGTTTTTCAACACTAACACAAGTGCGAAAAGTGGTTTTTCAACACTAACACAAGTGCGAAAAGTGGTTTTTCAACACTAACACAAGTGCGAAAAGTGGTTTTTCAACACTATCACAAGTGCAAAAAGTGGTTTTTCAACACTAACACAAGTGCGAAAAGTGGTTTTTCAACACTAACACAAGTGCGAAAAGTGTTTTTTCCACACTAATACAAGTGCAAAAGTGGTTTCCTGCACCAACACAAGTGCGAAAAGTGGTTTTTCAACACTAACACAAGTGCGAAAAGTGGTTTTTCAACATTAACACAAGTGCGAAAAGTGGTTTTTCAACATTAACACAAGTGCGAAAAGTGGTTTTTCAACACTATCACAAGTGCAAAAAGTGGTTTTTCAACACTAACACAAGTGCGAAAAGTGGTTTTTCAACATTAACACAAGTGCGAAAAGTGGTTTTTCAACACTAACACAAGTGCGAAAAGTGTTTTTTCCACACTAATACAAGTGCAAAAGTGTTTTCCTGCACCAACACAAGTGCGAAATGTGGTTTTTCAACACTAACACAAGTGCGAAAAGTGGTTTTTCAACACTAACACAAGTGCGAAAAGTGGTTTTTCAACACTATCACAAGTGCAAAAAGTGTTTTTTCCACACTAATACAAGTGCAAAAGTGGTTTCCTGCACCAACACAAGTGCGAAAAGTGGATTTTCAACACTAACTCAAGTGCGAAAAGTGGTTTTTCAACACTAACACAAGTGCGAAAAGTGGTTTTTCAACACTAACACAAGTGCGGAAAGTGTTTTTCCACACTAATACAAGTGCAAAAGTGGTTTCCTGCACCAACACAAGTGCGAAAAGTGGTTTTTCAACACTAACACAAGTGCGAAAAGTGGTTTTTCAACACTAACACAAGTGCGAAAAGTGGTTTTTCAACACTAACACAAGTGCGAAAAGTGTTTTTTCCACACTAATACAAGTGCAAAAGTGGTTTCCTGCACCAACACAAGTGCGAAAAGTGATTTTTCAACACTAACACAAGTGCAAAAAGTGGTTTTTCAACACTAACACAAGTGCAAAAAGTGTTTTTTCCACACTAATACAAGTGCAAAAGTGGTTTCCTGCACCAACACAAGTGCGAAAAGTGGTTTTTCAACACTAACACAAGTGCGAAAAGTGTTTTTTCCACACTAATACAAGTGCAAAAGTGGTTTCCTGCACCAACACAAGTGCGAAAAGTGGTTTTTCAACACTAACACAAGTGCGAAAAGTGGTTTTTCAACACTAACACAAGTGCGAAAAGTGTTTTTTCCACACTAATACAAGTGCAAAAGTGGTTTCCTGCACCAACACAAGTGCGAAAAGTGGTTTTTCAACACTAACACAAGTGCGAAAAGTGTTTTTTCCACACTAATACAAGTGCAAAAGTGGTTTCCTGCACCAACACAAGTGCGAAAAGTGGTTTTTCAACACTAACACAAGTGCGAAAAGTGGTTTTTCAACACTAACACAAGTGCGAAAAGTGGTTTTTCAACACTAACACAAGTGCGAAAAGTGTTTTTTCCACACTAATACAAGTGCAAAAGTGGTTTCCTGCACCAACACAAGTGCGAAAAGTGATTTTTCAACACTAACACAAGTGCAAAAAGTGGTTTTTCAACACTAACACAAGTGCCAAAAGTGGTTTTTCAACACTATCACAAGTGCAAAAAGTGTTTTTTCCACACTAATACAAGTGCAAATGTGGTTTCCTGCACCAACACAAGTGCGAAAAGTGGTTTTTCAACACTAACACAAGTGCGAAAAGTGGTTTTTCAACACTAACACAAGTGCGAAAAGTGTTTTTTCCACACTAATACAACTGCAAAAGTGGTTTCCTGCACCAACACAAGTGCGAAAAGTGGTTTTTCAACACTAACACAATTGCGAAAAGTGGTTTTTCAACACTAACACAAGTGCGAAAAGTGTTTTTTCAACACTAACACAAGTGCGAAAAGTGGTTTTTCAACACTAACACAAGTGCGAAAAGTGGTTTTTCAACACCAACACAAGTTCGAAAAGTGTTTTTTCCACACTAATACAAGTGCAAAAGTGGTTTCCTGCACCAACACAAGTGTGAAAAGTGTTTTTTCAACACTAACACAAGTGCGAAAAGTGGTTTTTCAACACTAACACAAGTGCGAAAAGTGGTTTTTCAACACTAACACAAGTGCGAAAAGTGTTTTTTCAACACTAACACAAGTGCGAAAAGTGGTTTTTCAACACCAACACAAGTTCGAAAAGTGTTTTTTCCACACTAATACAAGTGCAAAAAGTGGTTTTTCAACACTAACACAAGTGCGAAAAGTGTTTTTTCAACACTAACACAAGTGCGAAAAGTGGTTTTTCAACACTAACACAAGTGCGAAAAGTGGTTTTTCAACACTAACACAAGTGCAAAAAGTGGTTTTTCAACACTAACACAAGTGCGAAAAGTGTTTTTTCAACACTAACACAAGTGCGAAAAGTGGTTTTTCAACACCAACACAAGTTCGAAAAGTGTTTTTTCCACACTAATACAAGTGCAAAAGTGGTTTCCTGCACCAACACAAGTGTGAAAAGTGGTTTTTCAACACTAACACAAGTGCGAAAAGTGGTTTTTCAACACTAACACAAGTGCGAAAAGTGGTTTTTCAACACTAACACAAGTGCGAAAAGTGGTTTTTCAACACTATCACAAGTGCAAAAAGTGGTTTTTCAACACTAACACAAGTGCGAAAAGTGGTTTTTCAACACTAACACAAGTGCGAAAAGTGTTTTTTCCACACTAATACAAGTGCAAAAGTGGTTTCCTGCACCAACACAAGTGCGAAAAGTGGTTTTTCAACACTAACACAAGTGCGAAAAGTGGTTTTTCAACATTAACACAAGTGCGAAAAGTGGTTTTTCAACATTAACACAAGTGCGAAAAGTGGTTTTTCAACACTATCACAAGTGCAAAAAGTGGTTTTTCAACACTAACACAAGTGCGAAAAGTGGTTTTTCAACATTAACACAAGTGCGAAAAGTGGTTTTTCAACACTAACACAAGTGCGAAAAGTGTTTTTTCCACACTAATACAAGTGCAAAAGTGGTTTCCTGCACCAACACAAGTGCGAAATGTGCTTTTTCAACACTAACACAAGTGCGAAAAGTGGTTTTTCAACACTAACACAAGTGCGAAAAGTGTTTTTTCCACACTAATACAAGTGCAAAAGTGGTTTCCTGCACCAACACAAGTGCGAAAAGTGGTTTTTCAACACTATCACAAGTGCAAAAAGTGGTTTTTCAACACTATCACAAGTGCAAAAAGTGTTTTTTCCACACTAATACAAGTGCAAATGTGGTTTCTTGCACCAACACAAGTGCGAAAAGTGGTTTTTCAACACTAACACAAGTGCAAAAAGTGGTTTTTCAACACTAACACAAGTGCGAAAAGTGGTTTTTCAACACTAACATAAGTGCGAAAAGTGTTTTTTCCACACTAATACAACTGCAAAAGTGGTTTCCTGCACCAACACAAGTGCGAAAAGTGGTTTTTCAACACTAACACAAGTGCGAAAAGTGGTTTTTCAACACTAACACAAGTGCGAAAAGTGTTTTTTCCACACTAATACAAGTGCAAAAGTGGTTTCCTGCACCAACACAAGTGCGAAAAGTGGTTTTTCAACACTAACACAAGTGCGAAAAGTGGTTTTTCAACACTAACACAAGTGCGAAAAGTGTTTTTTCAACACCAACACAAGTGCGAAAAGTGTTTTTTCCACACTAATACAAGTGCAAAAGTGGTTTCCTGCACCAACACAAGTGCGAAAAGTGGTTTTTCAACACTAACACAACTGCGAAAAGTGGTTTTTCAACACTAACACAAGTGCGAAAAGTGTTTTTTCCACACTAATACAAGTGCAAAAGTGGTTTCCTGCACCAACACAAGTGCGAAAAGTGATTTTTCAACACTAACACAAGTGCGAAAAGTGTTTTTCCACACTAATACAAGTGCAAAAGTGGTTTCCTGCACCAACACAAGTGCGAAAAGTGGTTTTTCAACACTAACACAAGTGCGAAAAGTGGTTTTTCAACACTATCACAAGTGCAAAAAGTGATTTTTCAACACTAACACAAGTGCAAAAAGTGGTTTTTCAACACTAACACAAGTGCCAAAAGTGGTTTTTCAACACTATCACAAGTGCAAAAAGTGTTTTTTCCACACTAATACAAGTGCAAATGTGGTTTCCTGCACCAACACAAGTGCGAAAAGTGGTTTTTCAACACTAACACAAGTGCAAAAAGTGGTTTTTCAACACTAACACAAGTGCGAAAAGTGGTTTTTCAACACTAACACAAGTGCGAAAAGTGTTTTTTCCACACTAATACAACTGCAAAAGTGGTTTCCTGCACCAACACAAGTGCGAAAAGTGGTTTTTCAACACTAACACAAGTGCGAAAAGTGGTTTTTCAACACTAACACAAGTGCGAAAAGTGTTTTTTCAACACTAACACAAGTGCGAAAAGTGGTTTTTCAACACTAACACAAGTGCGAAAAGTGGTTTTTCAACACCAACACAAGTTCGAAAAGTGTTTTTTCCACACTAATACAAGTGCAAAAGTGGTTTCCTGCACCAACACAAGTGTGAAAAGTGGTTTTTCAACACTAACACAAGTGCGAAAAGTGGTTTTTCAACACTAACACAAGTGCGAAAAGTGGTTTTTCAACACTAACACAAGTGCAAAAAGTGGTTTTTCAACACTAACACAAGTGCGAAAAGTGTTTTTTCAACACTAACACAAGTGCGAAAAGTGGTTTTTCAACACCAACACAAGTTCGAAAAGTGTTTTTTCCACACTAATACAAGTGCAAAAGTGGTTTCCTGCACCAACACAAGTGTGAAAAGTGGTTTTTCAACACTAACACAAGTGCGAAAAGTGGTTTTTCAACACTAACACAAGTGCGAAAAGTGGTTTTTCAACACTAACACAAGTGCGAAAAGTGGTTTTTCAACACTATCACAAGTGCAAAAAGTGGTTTTTCAACACTAACACAAGTGCGAAAAGTGGTTTTTCAACACTAACACAAGTGCGAAAAGTGTTTTTTCCACACTAATACAAGTGCAAAAGTGGTTTCCTGCACCAACACAAGTGCGAAAAGTGGTTTTTCAACACTAACACAAGTGCGAAAAGTGGTTTTTCAACATTAACACAAGTGCGAAAAGTGGTTTTTCAACATTAACACAAGTGCGAAAAGTGGTTTTTCAACACTATCACAAGTGCAAAAAGTGGTTTTTCAACACTAACACAAGTGCGAAAAGTGGTTTTTCAACATTAACACAAGTGCGAAAAGTGGTTTTTCAACACTAACACAAGTGCGAAAAGTGTTTTTTCCACACTAATACAAGTGCAAAAGTGGTTTCCTGCACCAACACAAGTGCGAAATGTGCTTTTTCAACACTAACACAAGTGCGAAAAGTGGTTTTTCAACACTAACACAAGTGCGAAAAGTGGTTTTTCAACACTAACACAAGTGCGAAAAGTGTTTTTTCCACACTAATACAAGTGCAAAAGTGGTTTCCTGCACCAACACAAGTGCGAAAAGTGGTTTTTCAACACTAACTCAAGTGCGAAAAGTGGTTTTTCAACACTAACACAAGTGCGAAAAGTGGTTTTTCAACACTAACGCAAGTGCGAAAAGTGTTTTTTCCACACTAATACAAGTGCAAAAGTGGTTTCCTGCACCAACACAAGTGCGAAAAGTGGTTTTTCAACACTAACACAAGTGCGAAAAGTGGTTTTTCAACACTAACACAAGTGCGAAAAGTGGTTTTTCAACACTAACACAAGTGCGAAAAGTGTTTTTTCCACACTAATACAAGTGCAAAAGTGGTTTCCTGCACCAACACAAGTGCGAAAAGTGGTTTTTCAACACTAACTCAAGTGCGAAAAGTGGTTTTTCAACACTAACACAAGTGCGAAAAGTGGTTTTTCAACACTAACACAAGTGCGAAAAGTGTTTTTTCCACACTAATACAAGTGCAAAAGTGGTTTCCTGCACCAACACAAGTGCGAAAAGTGGTTTTTCAACACTAACACAAGTGCGAAAAGTGGTTTTTCAACACTAACACAAGTGCGAAAAGTGGTTTTTCAACACTAACACAAGTGCGAAAAGTGTTTTTTCCACACTAATACAAGTGCAAAAGTGGTTTCCTGCACCAACACAAGTGCGAAAAGTGATTTTTCAACACTAACACAAGTGCAAAAAGTGGTTTTTCAACACTAACACAAGTGCAAAAAGTGTTTTTTCCACACTAATACAAGTGCAAATGTGGTTTCCTGCACCAACACAAGTGCGAAAAGTGGTTTTTCAACACTAACACAAGTGCGAAAAGTGGTTTTTCAACACTAACACAAGTGCGAAAAGTGTTTTTTCCACACTAATACAAGTGCAAAAGTGGTTTCCTGCACCAACACAAGTGCGAAAAGTGATTTTTCAACACTAACACAAGTGCAAAAAGTGGTTTTTCAACACTAACACAAGTGCAAAAAGTGTTTTTTCCACACTAATACAAGTGCAAATGTGGTTTCCTGCACCAACACAAGTGCGAAAAGTGGTTTTTCAACACTAACACAAGTGCGAAAAGTGGTTTTTCAACACTAACACAAGTGCCAAAATTGGTTTTTCAACACTATCACAAGTGCAAAAAGTGTTTTTTCCACACTAATACAAGTGCAAATGTGGTTTCCTGCACCAACACAAGTGCGAAAAGTGGTTTTTCAACACTAACAAAAGTGCAAAAAGTGGTTTTTCAACACTAACACAAGTGCGAAAAGTGGTTTTTCAACACTAACATAAGTGCGAAAAGTGTTTTTTCCACACTAATACAACTGCAAAAGTGGTTTCCTGCACCAACACAAGTGCGAAAAGTGGTTTTTCAACACTAACACAAGTGCGAAAAGTGGTTTTTCCACACTAATACAAGTGCAAAAGTGGTTTCCTGCACCAACACAAGTGCGAAAAGTGGTTTTTCAACACTAACACAAGTGCGAAAAGTGGTTTTTCAACACTAACACAAGTGCGAAAAGTGTTTTTTCAACACTAACACAAGTGCAAAAAGTGTTTTTTCCACACTAATACAAGTGCAAAAGTGGTTTCCTGCACCAACACAAGTGCGAAAAGTGGTTTTTCAACACTAACACAACTGCGAAAAGTGGTTTTTCAACACTAACACAAGTGCGAAAAGTGTTTTTTCCACACTAATACAAGTGCAAAAGTGGTTTCCTGCACCAACACAAGTGCGAAAAGTGATTTTTCAACACTAACACAAGTGCGAAAAGTGTTTTTCCACACTAATACAAGTGCAAAAGTGGTTTCCTGCACCAACACAAGTGCGAAAAGTGGTTTTTCAACACTAACACAAGTGCGAAAAGTGGTTTTTCAACACTATCACAAGTGCAAAAAGTGTTTTTTCCACACTAATACAAGTGCAAAAGTGGTTTCCTGCACCAACACAAGTGCGAAAAGTGGTTTTTCAACACTAACACAAGTGCGAAAAGTGGTTTTTCAACACTAACACAAGTGCGAAAAGTGGTTTTGCAACACTATCACAAGTGCAAAAAGTGTTTTTTCCACACTAATACAAGTGCAAAAGTGGTTTCCTGCACCAACACAAGTGCGAAAAGTGGTTTTTCAACACTAACACAAGTGCGAAAAGTGTTTTTTCAACACCAACACAAGTTCGAAAAGTGTTTTTTCCACACCAATACAAGTGCAAAAGTGGTTTCCTGCACCAACACAAGTGTGAAAAGTGGTTTTTCAACACTAACACAAGTGCGAAAAGTGGTTTTTCAACACTAACACAAGTGCGAAAAGTGGTTTTTCAACACTAACACAAGTGCAAAAAGTGGTTTTTCAACACTAACACAAGTGCGAAAAGTGTTTTTTCAACACTAACACAAGTGCGAAAAGTGGTTTTTCAACACCAACACAAGTTCGAAAAGTGTTTTTTCCACACTAATACAAGTGCAAAAGTGGTTTCCTGCACCAACACAAGTGTGAAAAGTGGGTTTTCAACACTAACACAAGTGCGAAAAGTGGTTTTTCAACACTAACACAAGTGCGAAAAGTGGTTTTTCAACACTAACACAAGTGCGAAAAGTGGTTTTTCAACACTATCACAAGTGCAAAAAGTGGTTTTTCAACACTAACACAAGTGCGAAAAGTGGTTTTTCAACACTAACACAAGTGCGAAAAGTGTTTTTTCCACACTAATACAAGTGCAAAAGTGGTTTCCTGCACCAACACAAGTGCGAAAAGTGGTTTTTCAACACTAACACAAGTGCGAAAAGTGGTTTTTCAACATTAACACAAGTGCGAAAAGTGGTTTTTCAACATTAACACAAGTGCGAAAAGTGGTTTTTCAACACTATCACAAGTGCAAAAAGTGGTTTTTCAACACTAACACAAGTGCGAAAAGTGGTTTTTCAACATTAACACAAGTGCGAAAAGTGGTTTTTCAACACTAACACAAGTGCGAAAAGTGTTTTTTCCACACTAATACAAGTGCAAAAGTGTTTTCCTGCACCAACACAAGTGCGAAATGTGGTTTTTCAACACTAACACAAGTGCGAAAAGTGGTTTTTCAACACTAACACAAGTGCGAAAAGTGGTTTTTCAACACTATCACAAGTGCAAAAAGTGTTTTTTCCACACTAATACAAGTGCAAAAGTGGTTTCCTGCACCAACACAAGTGCGAAAAGTGGTTTTTCAACACTAACTCAAGTGCGAAAAGTGGTTTTTCAACACTAACACAAGTGCGAAAAGTGGTTTTTCAACACTAACACAAGTGCGGAAAGTGTTTTTCCACACTAATACAAGTGCAAAAGTGGTTTCCTGCACCAACACAAGTGCGAAAAGTGGTTTTTCAACACTAACACAAGTGCGAAAAGTGGTTTTTCAACACTAACACAAGTGCGAAAAGTGGTTTTTCAACACTAACACAAGTGCGAAAAGTGTTTTTTCCACACTAATACAAGTGCAAAAGTGGTTTCCTGCACCAACACAAGTGCGAAAAGTGATTTTTCAACACTAACACAAGTGCAAAAAGTGGTTTTTCAACACTAACACAAGTGCAAAAAGTGTTTTTTCCACACTAATACAAGTGCAAAAGTGGTTTCCTGCACCAACACAAGTGCGAAAAGTGGTTTTTCAACACTAACACAAGTGCGAAAAGTGTTTTTTCCACACTAATACAAGTGCAAAAGTGGTTTCCTGCACCAACACAAGTGCGAAAAGTGGTTTTTCAACACTAACACAAGTGCGAAAAGTGGTTTTTCAACACTAACACAAGTGCGAAAAGTGTTTTTTCCACACTAATACAAGTGCAAAAGTGGTTTCCTGCACCAACACAAGTGCGAAAAGTGGTTTTTCAACACTAACACAAGTGCGAAAAGTGTTTTTTCCACACTAATACAAGTGCAAAAGTGGTTTCCTGCACCAACACAAGTGCGAAAAGTGGTTTTTCAACACTAACACAAGTGCGAAAAGTGGTTTTTCAACACTAACACAAGTGCGAAAAGTGGTTTTTCAACACTAACACAAGTGCGAAAAGTGTTTTTTCCACACTAATACAAGTGCAAAAGTGGTTTCCTGCACCAACACAAGTGCGAAAAGTGATTTTTCAACACTAACACAAGTGCAAAAAGTGGTTTTTCAACACTAACACAAGTGCCAAAAGTGGTTTTTCAACACTATCACAAGTGCAAAAAGTGTTTTTTCCACACTAATACAAGTGCAAATGTGGTTTCCTGCACCAACACAAGTGCGAAAAGTGGTTTTTCAACACTAACACAAGTGCGAAAAGTGGTTTTTCAACACTAACACAAGTGCGAAAAGTGTTTTTTCCACACTAATACAACTGCAAAAGTGGTTTCCTGCACCAACACAAGTGCGAAAAGTGGTTTTTCAACACTAACACAAGTGCGAAAAGTGGTTTTTCAACACTAACACAAGTGCGAAAAGTGTTTTTTCAACACTAACACAAGTGCGAAAAGTGGTTTTTCAACACTAACACAAGTGCGAAAAGTGGTTTTTCAACACCAACACAAGTTCGAAAAGTGTTTTTTCCACACTAATACAAGTGCAAAAGTGGTTTCCTGCACCAACACAAGTGTGAAAAGTGTTTTTTCAACACTAACACAAGTGCGAAAAGTGGTTTTTCAACACTAACACAAGTGCGAAAAGTGTTTTTTCAACACTAACACAAGTGCGAAAAGTGGTTTTTCAACACCAACACAAGTTCGAAAAGTGTTTTTTCCACACTAATACAAGTGCAAAAGTGGTTTCCTGCACCAACACAAGTGTGAAAAGTGGTTTTTCAACACTAACACAAGTGCGAAAAGTGGTTTTTCAACACTAACACAAGTGCGAAAAGTGGTTTTTCAACACTAACACAAGTGCAAAAAGTGGTTTTTCAACACTAACACAAGTGCGAAAAGTGTTTTTTCAACACTAACACAAGTGCGAAAAGTGGTTTTTCAACACCAACACAAGTTCGAAAAGTGTTTTTTCCACACTAATACAAGTGCAAAAGTGGTTTCCTGCACCAACACAAGTGTGAAAAGTGGTTTTTCAACACTAACACAAGTGCGAAAAGTGGTTTTTCAACACTAACACAAGTGCGAAAAGTGGTTTTTCAACACTAACACAAGTGCGAAAAGTGGTTTTTCAACACTATCACAAGTGCAAAAAGTGGTTTTTCAACACTAACACAAGTGCGAAAAGTGGTTTTTCAACACTAACACAAGTGCGAAAAGTGTTTTTTCCACACTAATACAAGTGCAAAAGTGGTTTCCTGCACCAACACAAGTGCGAAAAGTGGTTTTTCAACACTAACACAAGTGCGAAAAGTGGTTTTTCAACATTAACACAAGTGCGAAAAGTGGTTTTTCAACATTAACACAAGTGCGAAAAGTGGTTTTTCAACACTATCACAAGTGCAAAAAGTGGTTTTTCAACACTAACACAAGTGCGAAAAGTGGTTTTTCAACATTAACACAAGTGCGAAAAGTGGTTTTTCAACACTAACACAAGTGCGAAAAGTGTTTTTTCCACACTAATACAAGTGCAAAAGTGGTTTCCTGCACCAACACAAGTGCGAAATGTGCTTTTTCAACACTAACACAAGTGCGAAAAGTGGTTTTTCAACACTAACACAAGTGCGAAAAGTGGTTTTTCAACACTAACACAAGTGCGAAAAGTGTTTTTTCCACACTAATACAAGTGCAAAAGTGGTTTCCTGCACCAACACAAGTGCGAAAAGTGGTTTTTCAACACTATCACAAGTGCAAAAAGTGGTTTTTCAACACTATCACAAGTGCAAAAAGTGTTTTTTCCACACTAATACAAGTGCAAATGTGGTTTCCTGCACCAACACAAGTGCGAAACGTGGTTTTTCAACACTAACACAAGTGCAAAAAGTGGTTTTTCAACACTAACACAAGTGCGAAAAGTGGTTTTTCAACACTAACATAAGTGCGAAAAGTGTTTTTTCCACACTAATACAACTGCAAAAGTGGTTTCATGCACCAACACAAGTGCGAAAAGTGGTTTTTCAACACTAACACAAGTGCGAAAAGTGGTTTTTCAACACTAACACAAGTGCGAAAAGTGTTTTTTCCACACTAATACAAGTGCAAAAGTGGTTTCCTGCACCAACACAAGTGCGAAAAGTGGTTTTTCAACACTAACACAAGTGCGAAAAGTGGTTTTTCAACACTAACACAAGTGCGAAAAGTGTTTTTTCAACACCAACACAAGTGCGAAAAGTGTTTTTTCCACACTAATACAAGTGCAAAAGTGGTTTCCTGCACCAACACAAGTGCGAAAAGTGGTTTTTCAACACTAACACAACTGCGAAAAGTGGTTTTTCAACACTAACACAAGTGCGAAAAGTGTTTTTTCCACACTAATACAAGTGCAAAAGTGGTTTCCTGCACCAACACAAGTGCGAAAAGTGATTTTTCAACACTAACACAAGTGCGAAAAGTGTTTTTCCACACTAATACAAGTGCAAAAGTGGTTTCCTGCACCAACACAAGTGCGAAAAGTGGTTTTTCAACACTAACACAAGTGCGAAAAGTGGTTTTTCAACACTATCACAAGTGCAAAAAGTGATTTTTCAACACTAACACAAGTGCAAAAAGTGGTTTTTCAACACTAACACAAGTGCCAAAAGTGGTTTTTCAACACTATCACAAGTGCAAAAAGTGTTTTTTCCACACTAATACAAGTGCAAATGTGGTTTCCTGCACCAACACAAGTGCGAAAAGTGGTTTTTCAACACTAACACAAGTGCAAAAAGTGGTTTTTCAACACTAACACAAGTGCGAAAAGTGGTTTTTCAACACTAACACAAGTGCGAAAAGTGTTTTTTCCACACTAATACAACTGCAAAAGTGGTTTCCTGCACCAACACAAGTGCGAAAAGTGGTTTTTCAACACTAACACAAGTGCGAAAAGTGGTTTTTCAACACTAACACAAGTGCGAAAAGTGTTTTTTCAACACTAACACAAGTGCGAAAAGTGGTTTTTCAACACTAACACAAGTGCGAAAAGTGGTTTTTCAACACCAACACAAGTTCGAAAAGTGTTTTTTCCACACTAATACAAGTGCAAAAGTGGTTTCCTGCACCAACACAAGTGTGAAAAGTGTTTTTTCAACACTAACACAAGTGCGAAAAGTGGTTTTTCAACACTAACACAAGTGCGAAAAGTGTTTTTTCAACACTAACACAAGTGCGAAAAGTGGTTTTTCAACACCAACACAAGTTCGAAAAGTGTTTTTTCCACACTAATACAAGTGCAAAAGTGGTTTCCTGCACCAACACAAGTGTGAAAAGTGGTTTTTCAACACTAACACAAGTGCGAAAAGTGGTTTTTCAACACTAACACAAGTGCGAAAAGTGGTTTTTCAACACTAACACAAGTGCAAAAAGTGGTTTTTCAACACTAACACAAGTGCGAAAAGTGTTTTTTCAACACTAACACAAGTGCGAAAAGTGGTTTTTCAACACCAACACAAGTTCGAAAAGTGTTTTTTCCACACTAATACAAGTGCAAAAGTGGTTTCCTGCACCAACACAAGTGTGAAAAGTGGTTTTTCAACACTAACACAAGTGCGAAAAGTGGTTTTTCAACACTAACACAAGTGCGAAAAGTGGTTTTTCAACACTAACACAAGTGCGAAAAGTGGTTTTTCAACACTATCACAAGTGCAAAAAGTGGTTTTTCAACACTAACACAAGTGCGAAAAGTGGTTTTTCAACACTAACACAAGTGCGAAAAGTGTTTTTTCCACACTAATACAAGTGCAAAAGTGGTTTCCTGCACCAACACAAGTGCGAAAAGTGGTTTTTCAACACTAACACAAGTGCGAAAAGTGGTTTTTCAACATTAACACAAGTGCGAAAAGTGGTTTTTCAACATTAACACAAGTGCGAAAAGTGGTTTTTCAACACTATCACAAGTGCAAAAAGTGGTTTTTCAACACTAACACAAGTGCGAAAAGTGGTTTTTCAACATTAACACAAGTGCGAAAAGTGGTTTTTCAACACTAACACAAGTGCGAAAAGTGTTTTTTTCCACACTAATACAAGTGCAAAAGTGGTTTCCTGCACCAACACAAGTGCGAAATGTGCTTTTTCAACACTAACACAAGTGCGAAAAGTGGTTTTTCAACACTAACACAAGTGCGAAAAGTGGTTTTTCAACACTAACACAAGTGCGAAAAGTGTTTTTTCCACACTAATACAAGTGCAAAAGTGGTTTCCTGCACCAACACAAGTGCGAAAAGTGGTTTTTCAACACTAACTCAAGTGCGAAAAGTGGTTTTTCAACACTAACACAAGTGCGAAAAGTGGTTTTTCAACACTAACGCAAGTGCGAAAAGTGTTTTTTCCACACTAATACAAGTGCAAAAGTGGTTTCCTGCACCAACACAAGTGCGAAAAGTGGTTTTTCAACACTAACACAAGTGCGAAAAGTGGTTTTTCAACACTAACACAAGTGCGAAAAGTGGTTTTTCAACACTAACACAAGTGCGAAAAGTGTTTTTTCCACACTAATACAAGTGCAAAAGTGGTTTCCTGCACCAACACAAGTGCGAAAAGTGATTTTTCAACACTAACACAAGTGCAAAAAGTGGTTTTTCAACACTAACACAAGTGCAAAAAGTGTTTTTTCCACACTAATACAAGTACAAAAGTGGTTTCCTGCACCAACACAAGTGCAAAAAGTGGTTTTTCAACACTAACACAAGTGCGAAAAGTGTTTTTTCCACACTAATACAAGTGCAAAAGTGGTTTCCTGCACCAACACAAGTGCGAAAAGTGGTTTTTCAACACTAACACAAGTGCGAAAAGTGGTTTTTCAACACTAACACAAGTGCGAAAAGTGTTTTTTCCACACTAATACAAGTGCAAAAGTGGTTTCCTGCACCAACACAAGTGCGAAAAGTGGTTTTTCAACACTAACACAAGTGCGAAAAGTGGTTTTTCAACACTAACACAAGTGCGAAAAGTGTTTTTTCCACACTAATACAAGTGCAAAAGTGGTTTCCTGCACCAACACAAGTGCGAAAAGTGGTTTTTCAACACTAACACAAGTGCGAAAAGTGGTTTTTCAACACTAACACAAGTGCGAAAAGTGGTTTTTCAACACTAACACAAGTGCGAAAAGTGTTTTTTCCACACTAATACAAGTGCAAAAGTGGTTTCCTGCACCAACACAAGTGCGAAAAGTGATTTTTCAACACTAACACAAGTGCAAAAAGTGGTTTTTCAACACTAACACAAGTGCAAAAAGTGTTTTTTCCACACTAATACAAGTGCAAATGTGGTTTCCTGCACCAACACAAGTGCGAAAAGTGGTTTTTCAACACTAACACAAGTGCGAAAAGTGGTTTTTCAACACTAACACAAGTGCCAAAATTGGTTTTTCAACACTATCACATGTGCAAAAAGTGTTTTTTCCACACTAATACATGTGCAAATGTGGTTTCCTGCACCAACACAAGTGCGAAAAGTGGTTTTTCAACACTAACACAAGTGCAAAAAGTGGTTTTTCAACACTAACACAAGTGCGAAAAGTGGTTTTTCAACACTAACACAAGTGCGAAAAGTGTTTTTTCCACACTAATACAACTGCAAAAGTGGTTTCCTGCACCAACACAAGTGCGAAAAGTGGTTTTTCAACACTAACACAAGTGCGAAAAGTGGTTTTTCAACACTAACACAAGTGCGAAAAGTGTTTTTTCCACACTAATACAAGTGCAAAAGTGGTTTCCTGCACCAACACAAGTGCGAAAAGTGGTTTTTCAACACTAACACAAGTGCGAAAAGTGGTTTTTCAACACTAACACAACTGCGAAAAGTGTTTTTTCAACACTAACACAAGTGCGAAAAGTGTTTTTTCCACACTAATACAAATGCAAAAGTGGTTTCCTGCACCAACACAAGTGCGAAAAGTGGTTTTTCAACACTAACACAACTGCGAAAAGTGGTTTTTCAACACTAACACAAGTGCGAAAAGTGGTTTTTCAACACTATCACAAGTGCAAAAAGTGGTTTTTCAACACTAACACAAGTGCGAAAAGTGGTTTTTCAACACTAACACAAGTGCGAAAAGTGTTTTTTCCACACTAATACAAGTGCAAAAGTGGTTTCCTGCACCAACACAAGTGCGAAAAGTGGTTTTTCAACACTAACACAAGTGCGAAAAGTGGTTTTTCAACATTAACACAAGTGCGAAAAGTGGTTTTTCAACATTAACACAAGTGCGAAAAGTGGTTTTTCAACACTATCACAAGTGCAAAAAGTGGTTTTTCAACACTAACACAAGTGCGAAAAGTGGTTTTTCAACATTAACACAAGTGCGAAAAGTGGTTTTTCAACACTAACACAAGTGCGAAAAGTGTTTTTTCCACACTAATACAAGTGCAAAAGTGGTTTCCTGCACCAACACAAGTGCGAAATGTGCTTTTTCAACACTAACACAAGTGCGAAAAGTGGTTTTTCAACACTAACACAAGTGCGAAAAGTGGTTTTTCAACACTAACACAAGTGCGAAAAGTGTTTTTTCCACACTAATACAAGTGCAAAAGTGGTTTCCTGCACCAACACAAGTGCGAAAAGTGGTTTTTCAACACTAACTCAAGTGCGAAAAGTGGTTTTTCAACACTAACACAAGTGCGAAAAGTGGTTTTTCAACACTAACGCAAGTGCGAAAAGTGTTTTTTCCACACTAATACAAGTGCAAAAGTGGTTTCCTGCACCAACACAAGTGCGAAAAGTGGTTTTTCAACACTAACACAAGTGCGAAAAGTGGTTTTTCAACACTAACACAAGTGCGAAAAGTGGTTTTTCAACACTAACACAAGTGCGAAAAGTGTTTTTTCCACACTAATACAAGTGCAAAAGTGGTTTCCTGCACCAACACAAGTGCAAAAAGTGATTTTTCAACACTAACACAAGTGCAAAAAGTGGTTTTTCAACACTAACACAAGTGCAAAAAGTGTTTTTTCCACACTAATACAAGTACAAAAGTGGTTTCCTGCACCAACACAAGTGCAAAAAGTGGTTTTTCAACACTAACACAAGTGCGAAAAGTGTTTTTTCCACACTAATACAAGTGCAAAAGTGGTTTCCTGCACCAACACAAGTGCGAAAAGTGGTTTTTCAACACTAACACAAGTGCGAAAAGTGGTTTTTCAACACTAACACAAGTGCGAAAAGTGTTTTTTCCACACTAATACAAGTGCAAAAGTGGTTTCCTGCACCAACACAAGTGCGAAAAGTGGTTTTTCAACACTAACACAAGTGCGAAAAGTGGTTTTTCAACACTAACACAAGTGCGAAAAGTGTTTTTTCCACACTAATACAAGTGCAAAAGTGGTTTCCTGCACCAACACAAGTGCGAAAAGTGGTTTTTCAACACTAACACAAGTGCGAAAAGTGGTTTTTCAACACTAACACAAGTGCGAAAAGTGGTTTTTCAACACTAACACAAGTGCGAAAAGTGTTTTTTCCACACTAATACAAGTGCAAAAGTGGTTTCCTGCACCAACACAAGTGCGAAAAGTGATTTTTCAACACTAACACAAGTGCAAAAAGTGGTTTTTCAACACTAACACAAGTGCAAAAAGTGTTTTTTCCACACTAATACAAGTGCAAATGTGGTTTCCTGCACCAACACAAGTGCGAAAAGTGGTTTTTCAACACTAACACAAGTGCGAAAAGTGGTTTTTCAACACTAACACAAGTGCCAAAATTGGTTTTTCAACACTATCACAAGTGCAAAAAGTGTTTTTTCCACACTAATACATGTGCAAATGTGGTTTCCTGCACCAACACAAGTGCGAAAAGTGGTTTTTCAACACTAACACAAGTGCAAAAAGTGGTTTTTCAACACTAACACAAGTGCGAAAAGTGGTTTTTCAACACTAACACAAGTGCGAAAAGTGTTTTTTCCACACTAATACAACTGCAAAAGTGGTTTCCTGCACCAACACAAGTGCGAAAAGTGGTTTTTCAACACTAACACAAGTGCGAAAAGTGGTTTTTCAACACTAACACAAGTGCGAAAAGTGTTTTTTCAACACTAACACAAGTGCGAAAAGTGTTTTTTCCACACTAATACAAATGCAAAAGTGGTTTCCTGCACCAACACAAGTGCGAAAAGTGGTTTTTCAACACTAACACAACTGCGAAAAGTGGTTTTTCAACACTAACACAAGTGCGAAAAGTGTTTTTTCCACACTAATACAAGTGCAAAAGTGGTTTCCTGCACCAACACAAGTGCGAAAAGTGGTTTTTCAACACTAACACAAGTGCGAAAAGTGGTTTTTCAACACTAACACAAGTGCGAAAAGTGTTTTTTCAACACTAACACAAGTGCGAAAAGTGTTTTTTCCACACCAATACAAGTGCAAAAGTGGTTTCCTGCACCAACACAAGTGCGAAAAGTGGTTTTTCAACACTAACACAACTGCGAAAAGTGGTTTTTCAACACTAACACAAGTGCGAAAAGTGTTTTTTCCACACTAATACAAGTGCAAAAGTGGTTTCCTGCACCAACACAAGTGCGAAAAGTGATTTTTCAACACTAACACAAGTGCGAAAAGTGTTTTTCCACACTAATACAAGTGCAAAAGTGGTTTCCTGCACCAACACAAGTGCGAAAAGGGGTTTTTCAACACTAACACAAGTGCGAAAAGTGTTTTTTCAACACTATCACAAGTGCAAAAAGTGTTTTTTCCACACTAATACAAGTGCAAAAGTGGTTTCCTGCACCAACACAAGTGTGAAAAGTGGTTTTTCAACACTAACACAAGTGCGAAAAGTGGTTTTTCAACACTAACACAAGTGCGAAAAGTGGTTTTGCAACACTATCACAAGTGCAAAAAGTGTTTTTTCCACACTAATACAAGTGCAAAAGTGGTTTCCTGCACCAACACAAGTGCGAAAAGTGATTTTTCAACACTAACACAAGTGCAAAAAGTGGTTTTTCAACACTAACACAAGTGCAAAAAGTGTTTTTTCCACACTAATACAAGTGCAAAAGTGGTTTCCTGCACCAACACAAGTGTGAAAAGTGGTTTTTCAACACTAACACAAGTGCGAAAAGTGTTTTTTCCACACTAATACAAGTGCAAAAGTGGTTTCCTGCACCAACACAAGTGCGAAAAGTGGTTTTTCAACACTAACACAAGTGCGAAAAGTGGTTTTTCAACACTAACACAAGTGCGAAAAGTGTTTTTTCCACACTAATATAAGTGCAAAAGTGGTTTCCTGCACCAACACAAGTGCGAAAAGTGGTTTTTCAACACTAACACAAGTGCGAAAAGTGTTTTTTCCACACTAATACAAGTGCAAAAGTGGTTTCCTGCACCAACACAAGTGCGAAAAGTGGTTTTTCAACACTAACACAAGTGCGAAAAGTGGTTTTTCAACACTAACACAAGTGCGAAAAGTGTTTTTTCCACACTAATACAAGTGCAAAAGTGGTTTCCTGCACCAACACAAGTGCGAAAAGTGATTTTTCAACACTAACACAAGTGCAAAAAGTGGTTTTTCAACACTAACACAAGTGCCAAAAGTGGTTTTTCAACACTATCACAAGTGCAAAAAGTGTTTTTTCCACACTAATACAAGTGCAAATGTGGTTTCCTGCACCAACACAAGTGCGAAAAGTGGTTTTTCAACACTATCACAAGTGCAAAAAGTGGTTTTTCAACACTAACTCAAGTGCGAAAAGTGGTTTTTCAACACTAACACAAGTGCGAAAAGTGGTTTTTCAACACTAACACAAGTGCGAAAAGTGTTTTTTCCACACTAATACAAGTGCAAAAGTGGTTTCCTGCACCAACACAAGTGCGAAAAGTGGTTTTTCAACACTAACACAAGTGCGAAAAGTGGTTTTTCAACACTAACACAAGTGCGAAAAGTGGTTTTTCAACACTAACACAAGTGCGAAAAGTGATTTTTCAACACTAACACAAGTGCAACAAGTGGTTTTTCAACACTAACACAAGTGCAAAAAGTGTTTTTTCCACACTAATACAAGTACAAAAGTGGTTTCCTGCACCAACACAAGTGCAAAAAGTGGTTTTTCAACACTAACACAAGTGCGAAAAGTGTTTTTTCCACACTAATACAAGTGCAAAAGTGGTTTCCTGCACCAACACAAGTGCGAAAAGTGGTTTTTCAACACTAACACAAGTGCGAAAAGTGGTTTTTCAACACTAACACAAGTGCGAAAAGTGTTTTTTCCACACTAATACAAGTGCAAAAGTGGTTTCCTGCACCAACACAAGTGCGAAAAGTGGTTTTTCAACACTAACACAAGTGCGAAAAGTGGTTTTTCAACACTAACACAAGTGCGAAAAGTGTTTTTTCCACACTAATACAAGTGCAAAAGTGGTTTCCTGCACCAACACAAGTGCGAAAAGTGGTTTTTCAACACTAACACAAGTGCAAAAAGTGGTTTTTCAACACTAACACAAGTGCGAAAAGTGGTTTTTCAACACTAACACAAGTGCGAAAAGTGTTTTTTCCACACTAATACAAGTGCAAAAGTGGTTTCCTGCACCAACACAAGTGCGAAAAGTGATTTTTCAACACTAACACAAGTGCAAAAAGTGGTTTTTCAACACTAACACAAGTGCAAAAAGTGTTTTTTCCACACTAATACAAGTGCAAATGTGGTTTCCTGCACCAACACAAGTGCGAAAAGTGGTTTTTCAACACTAACACAAGTGCGAAAAGTGGTTTTTCAACACTAACACAAGTGCCAAAATTGGTTTTTCAACACTATCACAAGTGCAAAAAGTGTTTTTTCCACACTAATACATGTGCAAATGTGGTTTCCTGCACCAACACAAGTGCGAAAAGTGGTTTTTCAACACTAACACAAGTGCAAAAAGTGGTTTTTCAACACTAACACAAGTGCGAAAAGTGGTTTTTCAACACTAACACAAGTGCGAAAAGTGTTTTTTCCACACTAATACAACTGCAAAAGTGGTTTCCTGCACCAGCACAAGTGCGAAAAGTGGTTTTTCAACACTAACACAAGTGCGAAAAGTGGTTTTTCAACACTAACACAAGTGCGAAAAGTGTTTTTTCCACACTAATACAAGTGCAAAAGTGGTTTCCTGCACCAACACAAGTGCGAAAAGTGATTTTTCAACACTAACACAAGTGCGAAAAGTGTTTTTCCACACTAATACAAGTGCAAAAGTGGTTTCCTGCACCAACACAAGTGCGAAAAGGGGTTTTTCAACACTAACACAAGTGCGAAAAGTGGTTTTTCAACACTATCACAAGTGCAAAAAGTGTTTTTTCCACACTAATACAAGTGCAAAAGTGGTTTCCTGCACCAACACAAGTGCGAAAAGTGGTTTTTCAACACTAACACAAGTGCGAAAAGTGGTTTTTCAACACTAACACAAGTGCGAAAAGTGGTTTTGCAACACTATCACAAGTGCAAAAAGTGTTTTTTCCACACTAATACAAGTGCAAAAGTGGTTTCCTGCACCAACACAAGTGCGAAAAGTGGTTTTTCAACACTAACACAAGTGCGAAAAGTGGTTTTTCAACACCAACACAAGTTCGAAAAGTGTTTTTTCCACACTAATACAAGTGCAAAAGTGGTTTCCTGCACCAACACAAGTGTGAAAAGTGGTTTTTCAACACTAACACAAGTGCGAAAAGTGGTTTTTCAACACTAACACAAGTGCGAAAAGTGGTTTTTCAACACTAACACAAGTGCAAAAAGTGGTTTTTCAACACTAACACAAGTGCGAAAAGTGTTTTTTCAACTCTAACACAAGTGCGAAAAGTGGTTTTTCAACACCAACACAAGTTCGAAAAGTGTTTTTTCCACACTAATACAAGTGCAAAAGTGGTTTCCTGCACCAACGCAAGTGTGAAAAGTGGTTTTTCAACATTAACACAAGTGCGAAAAGTGGTTTTTCAACACTATCACAAGTGCAAAAAGTGGTTTTTCAACACTAACACAAGTGCGAAAAGTGGTTTTTCAACATTAACACAAGTGCGAAAAGTGGTTTTTCAACACTAACACAAGTGCGAAAAGTGTTTTTTCCACACTAATACAAGTGCAAAAGTGGTTTCCTGCACCAACACAAGTGCGAAATGTGGTTTTTCAACACTAACACAAGTGCGAAAAGTGGTTTTTCAACACTAACACAAGTGCGAAAAGTGGTTTTTCAACACTAACACAAGTGCGAAAAGTGTTTTTTCCACACTAATACAAATGCAAAAGTGGTTTCCTGCACCAACACAAGTGCGAAAAGTGGTTTTTCAACACTAACTCAAGTGCGAAAAGTGGTTTTTCAACACTAACACAAGTGCGAAAAGTGGTTTTTCAACACTAACACAAGTGCGGAAAGTGTTTTTCCACACTAATACAAGTGCAAAAGTGGTTTCCTGCACCAACACAAGTGCGAAAAGTGGTTTTTCAACACTAACACAAGTGCGAAAAGTGGTTTTTCAACACTAACACAAGTGCGAAAAGTGGTTTTTCAACACTAACACAAGTGCGAAAAGTGTTTTTTCCACACTAATACAAGTGCAAAAGTGGTTTCCTGCACCAACACAAGTGCGAAAAGTGATTTTTCAACACTAACACAAGTGCAAAAAGTGGTTTTTCAACACTAACACAAGTGCAAAAAGTGTTTTTTCCACACTAATACAAGTGCAAAAGTGGTTTCCTGCACCAACACAAGTGCGAAAAGTGGTTTTTCAACACTAACACAAGTGCGAAAAGTGTTTTTTCCACACTAATACAAGTGCAAAAGTGGTTTCCTGCACCAACACAAGTGCGAAAAGTGGTTTTTCAACACTAACACAAGTGCGAAAAGTGGTTTTTCAACACTAACACAAGTGCGAAAAGTGTTTTTTCCACACTAATGCAAGTGCAAAAGTGGTTTCCTGCACCAACACAAGTGCGAAAAGTGGTTTTTCAACACTAACACAAGTGCGAAAAGTGTTTTTTCCACACTAATACAAGTGCAAAAGTGGTTTCCTGCACCAACACAAGTGCGAAAAGTGGTTTTTCAACACTAACACAAGTGCGAAAAGTGGTTTTTCAACACTAACACAAGTGCGAAAAGTGGTTTTTCAACACTAACACAAGTGCGAAAAGTGTTTTTTCCACACTAATACAAGTGCAAAAGTGGTTTCCTGCACCAACACAAGTGCGAAAAGTGATTTTTCAACACTAACACAAGTGCAAAAAGTGGTTTTTCAACACTAACACAAGTGCCAAAAGTGGTTTTTCAACACTATCACAAGTGCAAAAAGTGTTTTTTCCACACTAATACAAGTGCAAATGTGGTTTCCTGCACCAACACAAGTGCGAAAAGTGGTTTTTCAACACTAACACAAGTGCAAAAAGTGGTTTTTCAACACTAACACAAGTGCGAAAAGTGGTTTTTCAACACTAACACAAGTGCGAAAAGTGTTTTTTCCACACAAATACAACTGCAAAAGTGGTTTCCTGCACCAACACAAGTGCGAAAAGTGGTTTTTCAACACTAACACAAGTGCGAAAAGTGGTTTTTCAACACTAACACAAGTGCGAAAAGTGTTTTTTCCACACTAATACAAGTGCAAAAGTGGTTTCCTGCACCAACACAAGTGCGAAAAGTGGTTTTTCAACACTAACACAACTGCGAAAAGTGGTTTTTCAACACTAACACAAGTGCGAAAAGTGTTTTTTCCACACTAATACAAGTGCAAAAGTGGTTTCCTGCACCAACACAAGTGCGAAAAGAGGTTTTTCAACACTAACACAAGTGCGAAAAGTGATTTTTCAACACTAACACAAGTGCGAAAAGTGTTTTTCCACACTAATACAAGTGCAAAAGTGGTTTCCTGCACCAACACAAGTGCGAAAAGTGGTTTTTCAACACTAACACAAGTGCGAAAAGTGGTTTTTCAACACTAACACAAGTGCGAAAAGTGTTTTTTCCACACTAATACAAGTGCAAAAGTGGTTTCCTGCACCAACACAAGTGCGAAAAGTGGTTTTTCAACACTAACACAAGTGCGAAAAGTGGTTTTTCAACACTAACACAAGTGCGAAAAGTGGTTTTTCAACACCAACACAAGTGCGAAAAGTGGTTTTTCAACACTAACACAAGTGCGAAAAGTGGTTTTTCAACACTAACACAAGTGTGAAAAGTGGTTTTTCAACACTATCACAAGTGCAAAAAGTGTTTTTTCCACACTAATACAAGTGCAAAAGTGGTTTCCTGCACCAACACAAGTGCGAAAAGTGGTTTTTCAACACTAACACAAGTGCGGAAAGAGGTTTTTCAACACTAACACAAGTGCGAAAAGTGTTTTTTCCACACTAATACAAGTGGAAAAAGTGGTTTCCTGCACCAACACAAGTGCGAAAAGTGGTTTTTCAACACTAACACAAGTGCGAAAAGTGGTTTTTCAACATTAACACAAGTGCGATAAGTGGTTTTTCAACATTAACACAAGTGCGAAAAGTGGTTTTTCAACACTATCACAAGTGCAAAAAGTGGTTTTTCAACACTAACACAAGTGCAAAAAGTGGTTTTTCAACATTAACACAAGTGCAAAAAGTGGTTTTTCAACACTAACACAAGTGCGAAAAGTGTTTTTTCCACACTAATACAAGTGCAAAAGTGGTTTCCTGCACCAACACAAGTGCGAAATGTGGTTTTTCAACACTAACACAAGTGCGAAAAGTGGTTTTTCAACACTAACACAAGTGCGAGAAGTGGTTTTTCAACACTAACACAAGTGCGAAAAGTGTTTTTTCCACACTAATACAAGTGCAAAAGTGGTTTCCTGCACCAACACAAGTGCGAAAAGTGGTTTTTCAACACTAACTCAAGTGCGAAAAGTGTTTTTTCAACACTAACACAAGTGCGAAAAGTGGTTTTTCAACACTAACACAAGTGCGAAAAGTGTTTTTCCACACTAATACAAGTGCAAAAGTGGTTTCCTGCACCAACACAAGTGCGAAAAGTGGTTTTTCAACACTAACACAAGTGCGAAAAGTGGTTTTTCAACACTAACACAAGTGCGAAAAGTGGTTTTTCAACACTAACACAAGTGCGAAAAGTGTTTTTTCCACACTAATACAAGTGCAAAAGTGGTTTCCTGCACCAACACAAGTGTGAAAAGTGATTTTTCAACACTACCACAAGTGCAAAAAGTGGTTTTTCAACACTAACACAAGTGCGAAAAGTGTTTTTTCCACACTAATACAAGTGCAAAAGTGGTTTCCTGCACCAACACAAGTGCGAAAAGTGGTTTTTCAACACTAACACAAGTGCAAAAAGTGTTTTTTCCACACTAATACAAGTGCAAAAGTGGTTTCCTGCACCAACACAAGTGCGAAAAGTGGTTTTTCAACACTAACACAAGTGCGAAAAGTGGTTTTTCAACACTAACACAAGTGCGAAAAGTGGTTTTTCAACACTAACACAAGTGCGAAAAGTGTTTTTTCCACACTAATACAAGTGCAAAAGTGGTTTCCTGCACCAACACAAGTGCGAAAAGTGATTTTTCAACACTAACACAAGTGCAAAAAGTGGTTTTTCAACACTAACACAAGTGCAAAAAGTGTTTTTTCCACACTAATACAAGTGCAAATGTGGTTTCCTGCACCAACACAAGTGCGAAAAGTGGTTTTTCAACACTAACACAAGTGCGAAAAGTGGTTTTTCAACACCAACACAAGTGTGAAAAGTGGTTTTTCAACACTATCACAAGTGCAAAAAGTGTTTTTTTCCCACTAATACAAAGGCAAAAGTGGTTTCCTGCACCAACACAAGTGCGAAAAGTGGTTTTTCAACACTAACACAAGTGCGAAAAGTGGTTTTTCAACACTAACACAAGTGCGAAAAGTGTTTTTTCCACACTAATACAAGTGCAAAAGTGGTTTCCTGCACCAACACAAGTGCGAAAAGTGGTTTTTCAACACTAACACAAGTGCGAAAAGTGGTTTTTCAACATTAACACAAGTGCGAAAAGTGGTTTTTCAACATTAACACAAGTGCGAAAAGTGGTTTTTCAACACTATCACAAGTGCAAAAAGTGGTTTTTCAACACTAACACAAGTGCGAAAAGTGGTTTTTCAACATTAACACAAGTGCGAAAAGTGGTTTTTCAACACTAACACAAGTGCGAAAAGTGTTTTTTCCACACTAATACAAGTGCAAAAGTGGTTTCCTGCACCAACACAAGTGCGAAATGTGCTTTTTCAACACTAACACAAGTGCGAAAAGTGGTTTTTCAACACTAACACAAGTGCGAAAAGTGTTTTTTCCACACTAATACAAGTGCAAAAGTGGTTTCCTGCACCAACACAAGTGCGAAAAGTGGTTTTTCCACACTAATACAAGTGCAAAAGTGGTTTCCTGCACCAACACAAGTGCGAAATGTGCTTTTTCAACACTAACACAAGTGCGAAAAGTGGTTTTTCAACACTAACACAAGTGCGAAAAGTGTTTTTTCCACACTAATACAAGTGCAAAAGTGGTTTCCTGCACCAACACAAGTGCGAAAAGTGGTTTTTCAACACTAACTCAAGTGCGAAAAGTGGTTTTTCAACACTAACACAAGTGCGAAAAGTGGTTTTTCAACACTAACACAAGTGCGAAAAGTGTTTTTTCCACACTAATACAAGTGCAAAAGTGGTTTCCTGCACCAACACAAGTGCGAAAAGTGGTTTTTCAACACTAACACAAGTGCGAAAAGTGGTTTTTCAACACTAACACAAGTGCGAAAAGTGGTTTTTCAACACTAACACAAGTGCGAAAAGTGTTTTTTCCACACTAATACAAGTGCAAAAGTGGTTTCCTGCACCAACACAAGTGCGAAAAGTGATTTTTCAACACTAACACAAGTGCAAAATGTGGTTTTTCAACACTAACACAAGTGCAAAAAGTGTTTTTGCCACACTAATACAAGTACAAAAGTGGTTTCCTGCACCAACACAAGTGCAAAAAGTGGTTTTTCAACACTAACACAAGTGCGAAAAGTGTTTTTTCCACACTAATACAAGTGCAAAAGTGGTTTCCTGCACCAACACAAGTGCGAAAAGTGGTTTTTCAACACTAACACAAGTGCGAAAAGTGGTTTTTCAACACTAACACAAGTGCGAAAAGTGTTTTTTCCACACTAATACAAGTGCAAAAGTGGTTTCCTGCACCAACACAAGTGCGAAAAGTGGTTTTTCAACACTAACACAAGTGCGAAAAGTGGTTTTTCAACACTAACACAAGTGCGAAAAGTGTTTTTTCCACACTAATACAAGTGCAAAAGTGGTTTCCTGCACCAACACAAGTGCGAAAAGTGGTTTTTCAACACTAACACAAGTGCGAAAAGTGGTTTTTCAACACTAACACAAGTGCGAAAAGTGGTTTTTCAACACTAACACAAGTGCAAAAAGTGGTTTTTCAACACTAACACAAGTGCGAAAAGTGGTTTTTCAACACTAACACAAGTGCGAAAAGTGGTTTTTCAACACTATCACAAGTGCAAAAAGTGGTTTTTCAACACTAACACAAGTGCGAAAAGTGGTTTTTCAACACTAACACAAGTGCGAAAAGTGTTTTTTCCACACTAATACAAGTGCAAAAGTGGTTTCCTGCACCAACACAAGTGCGAAAAGTGGTTTTTCAACACTAACACAAGTGCGAAAAGTGGTTTTTCAACATTAACACAAGTGCGAAAAGTGGTTTTTCAACATTAACACAAGTGCGAAAAGTGGTTTTTCAACACTATCACAAGTGCGAAAAGTGGTTTTTCAACATTAACACAAGTGCGAAAACTGGTTTTTCAACACTAACACAAGTGCGAAAAGTGTTTTTTCCACACTAATACAAGTGCAAAAGTGGTTTCCTGCACCAACACAAGTGCGAAATGTGCTTTTTCAACACTAACACAAGTGCGAAAAGTGGTTTTTCAACACTAACACAAGTGCGAAAAGTGGTTTTTCAACACTAACACAAGTGCGAAAAGTGTTTTTTCCACACTAATACAAGTGCAAAAGTGGTTTCCTGCACCAACACAGGTGCGAAAAGTGGTTTTTCAACACTAACTCAAGTGCGAAAAGTGGTTTTTCAACACTAACACAAGTGCGAAAAGTGGTTTTTCAACTCTAACACAAGTGCGAAAAGTGTTTTTTCCACACTAATACAAGTGCAAAAGTGGTTTCCTGCACCAACACAAGTGTGAAAAGTGGTTTTTCAACACTAACACAAGTGCGAAAAGTGGTTTTTCAACACTAACACAAGTGCGAAAAGTGGTTTTTCAACACTAACACAAGTGCGAAAAGTGTTTTTTCCACACTAATACAAGTGCAAAAGTGGTTTCCTGCACCAACACAAGTGCGAAAAGTGATTTTTCAACACTAACACAAGTGCAAAAAGTGGTTTTTCAACACTAACACAAGTGCAAAAAGTGTTTTTTCCACACTAATACAAGTACAAAAGTGGTTTCCTGCACCAACACAAGTGCAAAAAGTGGTTTTTCAACACTAACACAAGTGCGAAAAGTGTTTTTTCCACACTAATACAAGTGCAAAAGTGGTTTCCTGCACCAACACAAGTGCGAAAAGTGGTTTTTCAACACTAACACAAGTGCGAAAAGTGGTTTTTCAACACTAACACAAGTGCGAAAAGTGTTTTTTCCACACTAATACAAGTGCAAAAGTGGTTTCCTGCACCAACACAAGTGCGAAAAGTGGTTTTTCAACACTAACACAAGTGCGAAAAGTGGTTTTTCAACACTAACACAAGTGCGAAAAGTGTTTTTTCCACACTAATACAAGTGCAAAAGTGGTTTCCTGCACCAACACAAGTGCGAAAAGTGGTTTTTCAACACTAACACAAGTGCGAAAAGTGGTTTTTCAACACTAACACAAGTGCGAAAAGTGGTTTTTCAACACTAACACAAGTGCGAAAAGTGTTTTTTCCACACTAATACAAGTGCAAAAGTGGTTTCCTGCACCAACACAAGTGCGAAAAGTGATTTTTCAACACTAACACAAGTGCAAAAAGTGGTTTTTCTACACTAACACAAGTGCAAAAAGTGTTTTTTCCACACTAATACAAGTGCAAAAGTGGTTTCCTGCACCAACACAAGTGCGAAAAGTGGTTTTTCAACACTAACACAAGTGCGAAAAGTGGTTTTTCAACACTAACACAAGTGCCAAAATTGGTTTTTAACACTATCACAAGTGCAAAAAGTGTTTTTTCCACACTAATACATGTGCAAATGTGGTTTCCTGCACCAACACAAGTGCGAAAAGTGGTTTTTCAACACTAACACAAGTGCAAAAAGTGGTTTTTCAACACTAACACAAGTGCGAAAAGTGGTTTTTCAACACTAACACAATTGCGAAAAGTGTTTTTTCCACACTAATACAACTGCAAAAGTGGTTTCCTGCACCAACACAAGTGCGAAAAGTGGTTTTTCAACACTAACACAAGTGCGAAAAGTGGTTTTTCAACACTAACACAAGTGCGAAAAGTGTTTTTTCCACACTAATACAAGTGCAAAAGTGGTTTCCTGCACCAACACAAGTGCGAAAAGTGGTTTTTCAACACTAACACAAGTGCGAAAAGTGTTTTTTCCACACTAATACAAGTGCAAAAGTGGTTTCCTGCACCAACACAAGTGCGAAAAGTGGTTTTTCAACACTAACACAACTGCGAAAAGTGGTTTTTCAACACTAACACAAGTGCGAAAAGTGTTTTTTCCACACTAATACAAGTGCAAAAGTGGTTTCCTGCACCAACACAAGTGCGAAAAGTGATTTTTCAACACTAACACAAGTGCGAAAAGTGTTTTTCCACACTAATACAAGTGCAAAAGTGGTTTCCTGCACCAACACAAGTGCGAAAAGGGGTTTTTCAACACTAACACAAGTGCGAAAAGTGGTTTTTCAACACTATCACAAGTGCAAAAAGTGTTTTTTCCACACTAATACAAGTGCAAAAGTGGTTTCCTGCACCAACACAAGTGCGAAAAGTGGTTTTTCAACACTAACACAAGTGCGAAAAGTGGTTTTTCAACACTAACACAAGTGCGAAAAGTGGTTTTGCAACACTATCACAAGTGCAAAAAGTGTTTTTTCCACACTAATACAAGTGCAAAAGTGGTTTCCTGCACCAACACAAGTGCGAAAAGTGGTTTTTCAACACTAACACAAGTGCGAAAAGTGTTTTTTCAACACTAACACAAGTGCGAAAAGTGGTTTTTCAACACCAACACAAGTTCGAAAAGTGTTTTTTCAACACTAACACAAGTGCGAAAAGTGTTTTTTCCACACTAATACAAGTGCAAAAGTGGTTTCCTGCACCAACACAAGTGCGAAAAGTGGTTTTTCAACACTAACACAAGTGCGAAAAGTGGTTTTTCAACACTAACACAAGTGCGAAAAGTGTTTTTTCCACACTAATACAAGTGCAAAAGTGGTTTCCTGCACCAACACAAGTGCGAAAAGTGGTTTTTCAACACTAACACAAGTGCGAAAAGTGGTTTTTCAACACTAACACAAGTGCGAAAAGTGGTTTTTCAACACTAACACAAGTGCGAAAAGTGGTTTTTCAACACTAACACAAGTGCGAAAAGTGGTTTTTCAACACTAACACAAGTGCGAAAAGTGTTTTTTCCACACTAATACAAGTGCAAAAGTGGTTTCCTGCACCAACACAAGTGCGAAAAGTGGTTTTTCAACACTAACACAAGTGCGAAAAGTGGTTTTTCAACATTAACACAAGTGCGAAAAGTGGTTTTTCAACATTAACACAAGTGCGAAAAGTGGTTTTTCAACACTATCACAAGTGCAAAAAGTGGTTTTTCAACACTAACACAAGTGCGAAAAGTGGTTTTTCAACATTAACACAAGTGCGAAAAGTGGTTTTTCAACACTAACACAAGTGCGAAAAGTGTTTTTTCCACACTAATACAAGTGCAAAAGTGGTTTCCTGCACCAACACAAGTGCAAAATGTGCTTTTTCAACACTAACACAAGTGCGAAAAGTGGTTTTTCAACACTAACACAAGTGCGAAAAGTGGTTTTTCAACACTAACACAAGTGCGAAAAGTGTTTTTTCCACACTAATACAAGTGCAAAAGTGGTTTCCTGCACCAACACAAGTGCGAAAAGTGGTTTTTCAACACTAACTCAAGTGCGAAAAGTGGTTTTTCAACACTAACACAAGTGCGAAAAGTGGTTTTTCAACTCTAACACAAGTGCGAAAAGTGTTTTTTCCACACTAATACAAGTGCAAAAGTGGTTTCCTGCACCAACACAAGTGTGAAAAGTGGTTTTTCAACACTAACACAAGTGCGAAAAGTGGTTTTTCAACACTAACACAAGTGCGAAAAGTGGTTTTTCAACACTAACACAAGTGCGAAAAGTGTTTTTTCCACACTAATACAAGTGCAAAAGTGGTTTCCTGCACCAACACAAGTGCGAAAAGTGATTTTTCAACACTAACACAAGTGCAAAAAGTGGTTTTTCAACACTAACACAAGTGCGAAAAGTGTTTTTCCACACTAATACAAGTGCAAAAGTGGTTTCCTGCACCAACACAAGTGCGAAAAGGGGTTTTTCAACACTAACACAAGTGCGAAAAGTGGTTTTTCAACACTATCACAAGTGCAAAAAGTGTTTTTTCCACACTAATACAAGTGCAAAAGTGGTTTCCTGCACCAACACAAGTGCGAAAAGTGGTTTTTCAACACTAACACAAGTGCGAAAAGTGGTTTTTCAACACTAACACAAGTGCGAAAAGTGGTTTTGCAACACTATCACAAGTGCAAAAAGTGTTTTTTCCACACTAATACAAGTGCAAAAGTGGTTTCCTGCACCAACACAAGTGCGAAAAGTGGTTTTTCAACACTAACACAAGTGCGAAAAGTGTTTTTTCAACACTAACACAAGTGCGAAAAGTGGTTTTTCAACACCAACACAAGTTCGAAAAGTGTTTTTTCCACACTAATACAAGTGCAAAAGTGGTTTCCTGCACCAACACAAGTGTGAAAAGTGGTTTTTCAACACTAACACAAGTGCGAAAAGTGGTTTTTCAACACTAACACAAGTGCGAAAAGTGGTTTTTCAACACTAACACAAGTGCAAAAAGTGGTTTTTCAACACTAACACAAGTGCGAAAAGTGTTTTTTCAACACTAACACAAGTGCGAAAAGTGGTTTTTCAACACCAACACAAGTTCGAAAAGTGTTTTTTCCACACTAATACAAGTGCAAAAGTGGTTTCCTGCACCAACGCAAGTGTGAAAAGTGGTTTTTCAACATTAACACAAGTGCGAAAAGTGGTTTTTCAACACTATCACAAGTGCAAAAAGTGGTTTTTCAACACTAACACAAGTGCGAAAAGTGGTTTTTCAACATTAACACAAGTGCGAAAAGTGGTTTTTCAACACTAACACAAGTGCGAAAAGTGTTTTTTCCACACTAATACAAGTGCAAAAGTGGTTTCCTGCACCAACACAAGTGCGAAAAGTGGTTTTTCAACACTAACACAATTGCGAAAAGTGTTTTTTCAACACTAACACAAGTGCGAAAAGTGGTTTTTCAACACCAACACAAGTTCGAAAAGTGTTTTTTCCACACTAATACAAGTGCAAAAGTGGTTTCCTGCACCAACACAAGTGTGAAAAGTGGTTTTTCAACACTAACACAAGTGCGAAAAGTGGTTTTTCAACACTAACACAAGTGCGAAAAGTGGTTTTTCAACACTAACACAAGTGCGGAAAGTGTTTTTCCACACTAATACAAGTGCAAAAGTGGTTTCCTGCACCAACACAAGTGCGAAAAGTGGTTTTTCAACACTAACACAAGTGCGAAAAGTGGTTTTTCAACACTAACACAAGTGCGAAAAGTGGTTTTTCAACACTAACACAAGTGCGAAAAGTGGTTTTTCCACACTAATACAAGTGCAAAAGTGGTTTCCTGCACCAACACAAGTGCGAAAAGTGATTTTTCAACACTAACACAAGTGCAAAAAGTGGTTTTTCAACACTAACACAAGTGCAAAAAGTGTTTTTTCCACACTAATACAAGTGCAAAAGTGGTTTCCTGCACCAACACAAGTGCGAAAAGTGGTTTTTCAACACTAACACAAGTGCGAAAAGTGTTTTTTCCACACTAATACAAGTGCAAAAGTGGTTTCCTGCACCAACACAAGTGCGAAAAGTGGTTTTTCAACACTAACACAAGTGCGAAAAGTGGTTTTTCAACACTAACACAAGTGCGAAAAGTGTTTTTTCCACACTAATACAAGTGCAAAAGTGGTTTCCTGCACCAACACAAGTGCGAAAAGTGGTTTTTCAACACTAACACAAGTGCGAAAAGTGTTTTTTCCACACTAATACAAGTGCAAAAGTGGTTTCCTGCACCAACACAAGTGCGAAAAGTGGTTTTTCAACACTAACACAAGTGCGAAAAGTGGTTTTTCAACACTAACACAAGTGCGAAAAGTGGTTTTTCAACACTAACACAAGTGCGAAAAGTGTTTTTTCCACACTAATACAAGTGCAAAAGTGGTTTCCTGCACCAACACAAGTGCGAAAAGTGATTTTTCAACACTAACACAAGTGCAAAAAGTGGTTTTTCAACACTAACACAAGTGCCAAAAGTGGTTTTTCAACACTATCACAAGTGCAAAAAGTGTTTTTTCCACACTAATACAAGTGCAAATGTGGTTTCCTGCACCAACACAAGTGCGAAAAGTGGTTTTTCAACACTAACACAAGTGCAAAAAGTGGTTTTTCAACACTAACACAAGTGCGAAAAGTGGTTTTTCAACACTAACACAAGTGCGAAAAGTGTTTTTTCTACACTAATACAACTGCAAAAGTGGTTTCCTGCACCAACACAAGTGCGAAAAGTGGTTTTTCAACACTAACACAAGTGCGAAAAGTGGTTTTTCAACACTAACACAAGTGCGAAAAGTGTTTTTTCCACACTAATACAAGTGCAAAAGTGGTTTCCTGCACCAACACAAGTGCGAAAAGTGGTTTTTCAACACTAACACAACTGCGAAAAGTGGTTTTTCAACACTAACACAAGTGCGAAAAGTGTTTTTTCCACACAAATACAAGTGCAAAAGTGGTTTCCTGCACCAACACAAGTGCGAAAAGAGGTTTTTCAACACTAACACAAGTGCGAAAAGTGATTTTTCAACACTAACACAAGTGCGAAAAGTGTTTTTCCACACTAATACAAGTGCAAAAGTGGTTTCCTGCACCAACACAAGTGCGAAAAGTGGTTTTTCAACACTAACACAAGTGCGAAAAGTGGTTTTTCAACACTAACACAAGTGCGAAAAGTGTTTTTTCCACACTAATACAAGTGCAAAAGTGGTTTCCTGCACCAACACAAGTGCGAAAAGTGGTTTTTCAACACTAACACAAGTGCGAAAAGTGGTTTTTCAACACTAACACAAGTGCGAAAAGTGGTTTTTCAACACCAACACAAGTGCGAAAAGTGGTTTTTCAACACTAACACAAGTGCGAAAAGTGGTTTTTCAACACTAACACAAGTGTGAAAAGTGATTTTTCAACACTATCACAAGTGCAAAAGTGGTTTCCTGCACCAACACAAGTGCGAAAAGTGGTTTTTCAACACTAACACAAGTGCGGAAAGAGGTTTTTCAACACTAACACAAGTGCGAAAAGTGTTTTTTCCACACTAATACAAGTGCAAAAGTGGTTTCCTGCACCAACACAAGTGCGAAAAGTGGTTTTTCAACACTAACACAAGTGCGAAAAGTGGTTTTTCAACATTAACACAAGTGCGAAAAGTGGTTTTTCAACATTAACACAAGTGCGAAAAGTGGTTTTTCAACACTATCACAAGTGCAAAAAGTGGTTTTTCAACACTAACACAAGTGCGAAAAGTGGTTTTTCAACATTAACACAAGTGCAAAAAGTGGTTTTTCAACACTAACACAAGTGCGAAAAGTGTTTTTTCCACACTAATACAAGTGCAAAAGTGGTTTCCTGCACCAACACAAGTGCGAAATGTGGTTTTTCAACACTAA
This sequence comes from Myxine glutinosa, assembly GCF_964187855.1. Classification (NCBI taxonomy): domain Eukaryota; kingdom Metazoa; phylum Chordata; class Myxini; order Myxiniformes; family Myxinidae; genus Myxine; species Myxine glutinosa. The sequence goes on from NC_136274.1 coordinate 88,811,125, forward strand.
CACAAGTGCGAAAAGTGGTTTTTCAACACTAACACAAGTGCGAAAAGTGGTTTTTCAACACTAACACAAGTGCGAAAAGTGTTTTTTCCACACTAATACAAGTGCAAAAGTGGTTTCCTGCACCAACACAAGTGCGAAAAGTGGTTTTTCAACACTAACTCAAGTGCGAAAAGTGTTTTTTCAACACTAACACAAGTGCGAAAAGTGGTTTTTCAACACTAACACAAGTGCGAAAAGTGTTTTTCCACACTAATACAAGTGCAAAAGTGGTTTCCTGCACCAACACAAGTGCGAAAAGTGGTTTTTCAACACTAACACAAGTGCGAAAAGTGGTTTTTCAACACTAACACAAGTGCGAAAAGTGGTTTTTCAACACTAACACAAGTGCGAAAAGTGTTTTTTCCACACTAATACAAGTGCAAAAGTGGTTTCCTGCACCAACACAAGTGTGAAAAGTGATTTTTCAACACTACCACAAGTGCAAAAAGTGGTTTTTCAACACTAACACAAGTGCGAAAAGTGTTTTTTCCACACTAATACAAGTGCAAAAGTGGTTTCCTGCACCAACACAAGTGCGAAAAGTGGTTTTTCAACACTAACACAAGTGCGAAAAGTGTTTTTTCCACACTAATACAAGTGCAAAAGTGGTTTCCTGCACCAACACAAGTGCGAAAAGTGGTTTTTCAACACTAACACAAGTGCGAAAAGTGGTTTTTCAACACTAACACAAGTGCGAAAAGTGGTTTTTCAACACTAACACAAGTGCGAAAAGTGTTTTTTCCACACTAATACAAGTGCAAAAGTGGTTTCCTGCACCAACACAAGTGCGAAAAGTGATTTTTCAACACTAACACAAGTGCAAAAAGTGGTTTTTCAACACTAACACAAGTGCAAAAAGTGTTTTTTCCACACTAATACAAGTGCAAATGTGGTTTCCTGCACCAACACTAGTGCGAAAAGTGGTTTTTCAACACTAACACAAGTGCGAAAAGTGGTTTTTCAACACCAACACAAGTGCGAAAAGTGGTTTTTCAACACTATCACAAGTGCAAAAAGTGTTTTTTCCCCACTAATACAAAGGCAAAAGTGGTTTCCTGCACCAACACAAGTGCGAAAAGTGGTTTTTCAACACTAACACAAGTGCGAAAAGTGGTTTTTCAACACTAACACAAGTGCGAAAAGTGGTTTTTCAACACTAACACAAGTGCGAAAAGTGGTTTTTCAACACTATCACAAGTGCAAAAAGTGGTTTTTCAACACTAACACAAGTGCGAAAAGTGGTTTTTGAACACTAACACAAGTGCGAAAAGTGGTTTTTCCACACTAACGCAAGTGCGAAAAGTGGTTTTTCAACACTAACACAAGTGCGAAAAGTGTTTTTTCCACACTAATACAAGTGCAAAAGTGGTTTCCTGCACCAACACAAGTGCGAAAAGTGGTTTTTCAACACTAACACAAGTGCGAAAGTGGTTTTTCAACACCAACACAAGTGCGAAAAGTGGTTTTTCAACACTAACACAAGTGCGAAAAGTGTTTTTTCCACACTAATACAAGTGCAATAGTGGTTTCCTGCACCAACACAAATGCGAAAAGTGGTTTTTCAACACTAACACAAGTGCGAAATGTGGTTTTTCAACACTAACACAAGTGCGAAAGTGGTTTTTCAACACCAACACAAGTGCGAAAAGTGGTGTTTCAACACTAACACAAGTGCGAAAAGTGTTTTTTCCACACTAATACAAGTGCAAAAGTGGTTTCCTGCACCAACACAAGTGCGAAAAGTGGTTTTTCAACACTAACACAAGTGCGAAAAGTGTTTTTTCCACACTAATACAAGTGCAAAAGTGGTTTCCTGCACCAACACAAGTGCAAAAGGTGGTTTTTCAACACTAACACAAGTGCGAAAAGTGATTTTTCAACACTAACACAAGTGCGAAAAGTGTTTTTTCCACACTAATACAAGTGCAAAAGTGGTTTCCTGCACCAACACAAGTGCGAAAAGTGATTTTTCAACACTAACACAAGTGCGAAAAGTGGTTTTTCAACACTAACACAAGTGCGAAAAGTGGTTTTTCAACACTAACACAAGTGCAAAAAGTGTTTTTTCCACACTAATACAAGTGCAAAAGTGGTTTCCTGCACCAACACAAGTGCGAAAAGTGGTTTTTCAACACTAACACAAGTGCAAAAAGTGTTTTTTCAACACTAACACAAGAGCGAAAAGTGGTTTTTCAACACTAACACAAGTGCGAAAAGTGTTTTTTCCACACTAATACAACTGCAAAAGTGGTTTCCTGCACTAACACAATTGCGAAAAGTGGTTTTTCAACACTAACACAAGTGCGAAAAGTGGTTTTTCAACACTAACACAAGTGCGAAAAGTGGTTTTTCAACACTAACACAAGTGCGAAAAGTGTTTTTTCCACACTAATACAAGTGCAAAAGTGGTTTCCTGCACCAACACAAGTGCGAAAAGTGGTTTTTCAACACTAACACAAGTGCGAAAAGTGGTTTTTCAACACTAACACAAGAGCGAAAAGTGGTTTTTCAACACTAACACAAGTGCGAAAAGTGTTTTTTTCCCACTAATACAAAGGCAAAAGTGGTTTCCTGCACCAACACAAGTGCGAAAAGTGGTTTTTCAACACTAACACAAGTGCGAAAAGTGGTTTTTCAACACTAACACAAGTGCGAAAAGTGGTTTTTCAACACTAACACAAGTGCGAAAAGTGGTTTTTCAACACTATCACAAGTGCAAAAAGTGGTTTTTCAACACTAACACAAGTGCGAAAGTGGTTTCCTGCACCAACACAAGTGCGAAAAGTGGTTTTTCAACACTAACACAAGTGCGAAAAGTGATTTTTCAACACTAACACAAGTGCGAAAAGTGTTTTTCCACACTAATACAAGTGCAAAAGTGGTTTCCTGCACCAACACAAGTGCGAAAAGTGGTTTTTCAACACTAACACAAGTGCGAAAAGTGGTTTTTCAACACTAACACAAGTGCGAAAAGTGTTTTTTCCACACTAATACAAGTGCAAAAGTGGTTTCCTGCACCAACACAAGTGCGAAAAGTGGTTTTTCAACACTAACACAAGTGCGAAAAGTGGTTTTTCAACACTAACACAAGTGCGAAAAGTGGTTTTTCAACACCAACACAAGTGCGAAAAGTGGTTTTTCAACACTAACACAAGTGCGAAAAGTGGTTTTTCAACACTAACACAAGTGTGAAAAGTGATTTTTCAACACTATCACAAGTGCAAAAGTGGTTTCCTGCACCAACACAAGTGCGAAAAGTGGTTTTTCAACACTAACACAAGTGCGGAAAGAGGTTTTTCAACACTAACACAAGTGCGAAAAGTGTTTTTTCCACACTAATACAAGTGCAAAAGTGGTTTCCTGCACCAACACAAGTGCGAAAAGTGGTTTTTCAACACTAACACAAGTGCGAAAAGTGGTTTTTCAACATTAACACAAGTGCGAAAAGTGGTTTTTCAACATTAACACAAGTGCGAAAAGTGGTTTTTCAACACTATCACAAGTGCAAAAAGTGGTTTTTCAACACTAACACAAGTGCGAAAAGTGGTTTTTCAACATTAACACAAGTGCAAAAAGTGGTTTTTCAACACTAACACAAGTGCGAAAAGTGTTTTTTCCACACTAATACAAGTGCAAAAGTGGTTTCCTGCACCAACACAAGTGCGAAATGTGGTTTTTCAACACTAACACAAGTGCGAAAAGTGGTTTTTCAACACTAACACAAGTGCGAAAAGTGGTTTTTCAACACTAACACAAGTGCGAAAAGTGTTTTTTCCACACTAATACAAGTGCAAAAGTGGTTTCCTGCACCAACACAAGTGCGAAAAGTGGTTTTTCAACACTAACTCAAGTGCGAAAAGTGTTTTTTCAACACTAACACAAGTGCGAAAAGTGGTTTTTCAACACTAACACAAGTGCGAAAAGTGTTTTTCCACACTAATACAAGTGCAAAAGTGGTTTCCTGCACCAACACAAGTGCGAAAAGTGGTTTTTCAACACTAACACAAGTGCGAAAAGTGGTTTTTCAACACTAACACAAGTGCGAAAAGTGGTTTTTCAACACTAACACAAGTGCGAAAAGTGTTTTTTCCACACTAATACAAGTGCAAAAGTGGTTTCCTGCACCAACACAAGTGTGAAAAGTGATTTTTCAACACTACCACAAGTGCAAAAAGTGGTTTTTCAACACTAACACAAGTGCGAAAAGTGTTTTTTCCACACTAATACAAGTGCAAAAGTGGTTTCCTGCACCAACACAAGTGCGAAAAGTGGTTTTTCAACACTAACACAAGTGCGAAAAGTGTTTTTTCCACACTAATACAAGTGCAAAAGTGGTTTCCTGCACCAACACAAGTGCGAAAAGTGGTTTTTCAACACTAACACAAGTGCGAAAAGTGGTTTTTCAACACTAACACAAGTGCGAAAAGTGGTTTTTCAACACTAACACAAGTGCGAAAAGTGTTTTTTCCACACTAATACAAGTGCAAAAGTGGTTTCCTGCACCAACACAAGTGCGAAAAGTGATTTTTCAACACTAACACAAGTGCAAAAAGTGGTTTTTCAACACTAACACAAGTGCAAAAAGTGTTTTTTCCACACTAATACAAGTGCAAATGTGGTTTCCTGCACCAACACTAGTGCGAAAAGTGGTTTTTCAACACTAACACAAGTGCGAAAAGTGGTTTTTCAACACCAACACAAGTGCAAAAAGTGGTTTTTCAACACTATCACAAGTGCAAAAAGTGTTTTTTCCCCACTAATACAAAGGCAAAAGTGGTTTCCTGCAACAACACAAGTGCGAAAAGTGGTTTTTCAACACTAACACAAGTGCAAAAAGTGGTTTTTCAACACTAACACAAGTGCGAAAAGTGGTTTTTCAACACTAACACAAGTGCGAAAAGTGGTTTTTCAACACTATCACAAGTGCAAAAAGTGGTTTTTCAACACTAACACAAGTGCGAAAAGTGGTTTTTGAACACTAACACAAGTGCGAAAAGTGGTTTTTCCACACTAACGCAAGTGCGAAAAGTGGTTTTTCAACACTAACACAAGTGCGAAAAGTGTTTTTTCCACACTAATACAAGTGCAAAAGTGGTTTCCTGCACCAACACAAGTGCGAAAAGTGGTTTTTCAACACTAACACAAGTGCGAAAGTGGTTTTTCAACACCAACACAAGTGCGAAAAGTGGTTTTTCAACACTAACACAAGTGCGAAAAGTGTTTTTTCCACACTAATACAAGTGCAATAGTGGTTTCCTGCACCAACACAAATGCGAAAAGTGGTTTTTCAACACTAACACAAGTGCGAAATGTGGTTTTTCAACACTAACACAAGTGCGAAAGTGGTTTTTCAACACCAACACAAGTGCGAAAAGTGGTGTTTCAACACTAACACAAGTGCGAAAAGTGTTTTTTCCACACTAATACAAGTGCAAAAGTGGTTTCCTGCACCAACACAAGTGCGAAAAGTGGTTTTTCAACACTAACACAAGTGCGAAAAGTGTTTTTTCCACACTAATACAAGTGCAAAAGTGGTTTCCTGCACCAACACAAGTGCAAAAGGTGGTTTTTCAACACTAACACAAGTGCGAAAAGTGATTTTTCAACACTAACACAAGTGCGAAAAGTGTTTTTTCCACACTAATACAAGTGCAAAAGTGGTTTCCTGCACCAACACAAGTGCGAAAAGTGATTTTTCAACACTAACACAAGTGCGAAAAGTGGTTTTTCAACACTAACACAAGTGCGAAAAGTGGTTTTTCAACACTAACACAAGTGCAAAAAGTGTTTTTTCCACACTAATACAAGTGCAAAAGTGGTTTCCTGCACCAACACAAGTGCGAAAAGTGGTTTTTCAACACTAACACAAGTGCAAAAAGTGTTTTTTCAACACTAACACAAGAGCGAAAAGTGGTTTTTCAACACTAACACAAGTGCGAAAAGTGTTTTTTCCACACTAATACAACTGCAAAAGTGGTTTCCTGCACTAACACAATTGCGAAAAGTGGTTTTTCAACACTAACACAAGTGCGAAAAGTGGTTTTTCAACACTAACACAAGTGCGAAAAGTGGTTTTTCAACACTAACACAAGTGCGAAAAGTGTTTTTTCCACACTAATACAAGTGCAAAAGTGGTTTCCTGCACCAACACAAGTGCGAAAAGTGGTTTTTCAACACTAACACAAGTGCGAAAAGTGGTTTTTCAACACTAACACAAGAGCGAAAAGTGGTTTTTCAACACTAACACAAGTGCGAAAAGTGTTTTTTTCCCACTAATACAAAGGCAAAAGTGGTTTCCTGCACCAACACAAGTGCGAAAAGTGGTTTTTCAACACTAACACAAGTGCGAAAAGTGGTTTTTCAACACTAACACAAGTGCGAAAAGTGGTTTTTCAACACTAACACAAGTGCGAAAAGTGGTTTTTCAACACTATCACAAGTGCAAAAAGTGGTTTTTCAACACTAACACAAGTGCGAAAAGTGGTTTTTGAACACTAACACAAGTGCGAAAAGTGGTTTTTCCACACTAACGCAAGTGCGAAAAGTGGTTTTTCAACACTAACACAAGTGCGAAAAGTGTTTTTTCCACACTAATACAAGTGCAAAAGTGGTTTCCTGCACCAACACAAGTGCGAAAAGTGGTTTTTCAACACTAACACAAGTGCGAAAGTGGTTTTTCAACACCAACACAAGTGCGAAAAGTGGTTTTTCAACACTATCACAAGTGCAAAAAGTGTTTTTTCCACACAATTCACAAGTTTTTTCACAAATTCCACAAGTTTTCACCTGTTTGTTTGTTTGTTACTTGCAAAATTGAAGATTTTTCAAGTATGTTGGTTGGTCTTGTGCGTTATTCTGTCTGTTTGTCTGTCTATCAATTGCCTACAGGTCACAATTTTAAACCGATCTTCACGAAACTTCCCCAGATGGTAGAGTTGGTCATACGGAAGAAGCCTATTGATTTTGAGGTCAAAGGTCATCTTGAGGTCAAATTTCTAAAATTGTCATTTTTCATCCAATTGACCTGAAAATTAAACAGCAATTGTTTTGCTGTTTAAGTACCTCACTGAATTGGGAAACCAACTATTTTAAGGTCAAAGGTCAAATCAAAGTCAAACTTCTAAAATCAATTTTCATTTGAAAATCATCAATTTTTATCCTATCAAATTGAAAATTAAACAGAAATTACATAGTGCATCACTGAATTGCAAAAGCAACTATTTTAAGGTAAAAAGGTCAAAGGTCAACGCAAGGTCAAACTTCTAAAATCAATTTTCATTTGAAAATCATCAATTTTTATCCTATCAAATTGAAAATTAAACAGAAATTACATAGTGCATCACTGAATTGTAAAAGCAACTATTTTAAGGTAAAAAGGTCAAAGGTCAATGCAAGGTCAAACTTCTAAAATCAATTTTCATTTGAAAATCATCAATTTTTATTCTATTAACTTGAAATTAAACAGCAATTACATAGTTCGTAATTGAAATGGGAACCCAACTATTTTTGAGGTCAAAGGTCAAAGTACAACTCAAGGTCAAACTTCTAATATCAATTTTCATCTGAAAAATCATCAATTTTAATCTGATTGACCCGATCTATGATCAAGATGGTCAATTTTAATCTTAATGAAATGGACAATTTGATGTAACTATGGCAACTTTTTTTGGGGGGTGGAGGTGGATTTTGCAAGTAGTGCTCTGCATGGCATCTTCCTGTTTGTTTGTTTGTGAGCATGATATTTCTGGTTATCTCCCTTTGTAAATTGCTATTTAAACATGCGACTTAGCTGTGCTCGTACAATGATGTTTTTTCAGCGTTTAAGGGTTACGCGTGTGTTAGCAAGACTTTCCCTAAACGCCTTTCATATATTTGGCCCTTAGTGTTTATCTAAAACCGAGTACAAAACGTCCCTCAGACCTTTCATTGTGTAATAGGTCATCTTGTTTGTCATTTAAATTTTGTTTATTATTTTCACGTCATTTTGTTTCTTTTTTTGAAAGAAGAACATCAAATATGACCAGACTTTCTTCTCGATATTCAATAGAAATCGTGAGCAAGCTTTAATACCACACCTTACTACTGGCATCAGAGATTAAGTTGGGATTCTGTACCAGCAATGTTATAACTGATTGTCATTTGTGTCATGCATATTGATTATGCAAAATGTTAGATATTTCATGTCATGGCAAGAAGGAAATCACAAAACAATATTTATCCATGCCAAACAAACAACTTTCCATCTTTGACAACAAGCAGATATGAAAAGAATCCATCCTAAATTGATTTTCTCGACTATGTATACAAAAACTAGAGGTTCCAGGGAACCTGAACAAAACTGGTCTATGGTTAGAATATGCATAATAGAACCACAAACTATATAGTTTATATGTGCTAAAAATATATGACAAAAATTGATTTTTCAATATGGCCGTCCTGCCGCGCCCATTTTTGGGCATGTAACGCCCAAATGCAATCCCAAATTAGTTTATGTCTTAAAGATGCTGCATAACAAGTTTCATCAAATTTCATCAATATTTTTGTCTTTCAGAGCGTAGATGTCAAATTGTTTACAGACGACAGACAGACAGACAGACAGATGGACGACGGACACTGGGTGTCGACAAAAACTCAGCTGGACATAGTCCAGTTGAGTTTTTTAAAAGTACAACTACAAAACCACACCACCACAACCACCACCCTGAAAAATTTGGTTGGTATGCGGCAAATGTCAATTATATTGTCTCACCGACAGCACAAATACGTTTAATTACAGCTAGAACAGCGCTCGGTAGAACACATAGCTCGGATCTGGATCTGGACCTGAACAAAAATCGAATCGGCTTGTTCTGGACACCTACCCAACTCATTGACCTAGTTTTGTCACAACTCGTCAATAACTTTATGGTATATCGTGCTATTTATCGTTTTACACTCAATGGTGTCGATTAATTTACAAAATTTAAAACATCTCTTATGCAGAGCAGGTTTGGATCTTCATGAAAATCAAATCGATTCCTCTCTGTCACACATCCTGTTCGTCCGAATCGTCCATAACTTTTTGAGATATTGTGCTACATATTATTATTGGCCCGAACTCAAAATGGTGAAGAATCACTTGTAAATTCTAGTATCCAGATCTGGATCTTCACCAAAATCTAATGAATTTGTCCTCACATACCAAACCTTTCGACCAAATTTCGTACGAATCCGTCCACAACTCTTTGAGATATCCTGCTCACAGACAGACAGGGGTGAAAACATAACCTCCGTCCATCCACCTTAGGTGGTGGAGGTAATAACAATATGGTCATAATGATACAATTTTATACTGAAATTCAATCAAAAATCAAGTTGATATTAAACCCTAAGATTTGAGTGAGTGAAATCCTCATTAATCTACTTCCTATACAAGTACATACACCACACTTCAAACAGGCAAACGTGTTCTCACCCTGATAACATTCAGTTTGGGTAGGAGAGTGCAGTCTGCCTGTGTGAGATGGTTTCCATCTAGAAACGAACGTTTTGATGGACCTTCACCAGGTTCTCTGGGCAGTGGACTCGTCAGGTACAAATCAAGGATCTCCAAGGTATGCATGAGTGCCCGCTGCTGTGCTATAGCCATAGAACCGGAAAGAAAACACAAAACCAAATTGGACAATGTGAAAATGAATGTTTGACTGAAATTATCATCTCTGAAAAAATTCTCTGAAAACAGATGTGTTTCTGGGTCACTGGTCATCATCAGTGTAGAGTTTATTTACCAGAAATTGAGCTACTAACCTGTCCCTCTTAAGATTATATCTATAGATGACACATTAAATGTTGAGAGCATTGACTCTGTGCCACACCAACACTTGACTCCAAACATCATGACCAGTGGGACATCTGCCACCCGTCCATCCTGTTTGCGCATCAATTATATAGTTAAGCGGCTTTCTGAATTTCAAGCGGGAAAGCAGATATTAAAGATAAAGTGCACTTTTGGCTTAGTTGCTGTCAGTTAAAGACACAGAGACATCCATTGCACATAATCTACATAAAAGTGGCTTTTGCTTGAATTATTCAATAAATAAATCAATTAATTGAAGAATGCGTGAGCAGTACTCGTACTCTTTAAAAACTGTGTGTACAATACAAGTCCCACTCTCCCTCCCCCCAAACTCCTTTCTCCCGGCTGAGGTACGCACAACTCGCACAGTCCCAGGTCCACCACTCTCCCAGCCGAGGGAGCGAAGCTCGACTGGCCAATTTGTATTTACGGATATTTTCATTTATGGAGTTTTGTGATTTTTTCTCCTGGAATTGTGTTTTGGAGTTACATCAGTATGTGAAATTTATACTTTCTAGCCCATCTAGAAGGCACTAAACATTTATATCAGTGAGTGAGTGGTTATGTCATGGAGCTTTATCTATAAGATACACATCTATAAATGGATTGAGGTGTTTGCTGGAATGTTTGTACCAGCATTGCTCGCCAGGCTGGTGTTCCGAATGTATGCCGAAAATCTTGAGAAGATGTCACGACCTGCAGAGTTTGATCCTGGGTACTGCACCGCCAGCTTGGGATACCTTGAAGGAAAACAGGGTTGTGAAAGGCAGAGACATGTGCAGTTAATTTGAGTGTTTTTGAAAATGCAAAATAAAAACGAAAGGTAATTTTTTTTATAGCAGGGCTGTTTGGGGGGGTGGGGGGGGGGGAAATATAGATATGATAAATAAATAAACTAAAACAATTAAAATATAATAGATATTTAAAATAGGAGAGAACAGAAAGGAGAAATGTGAAGGGGAGAGAGAGAGAGAGAGAGAGAGAGAGAGAGAGAGAGAGAGGAGGAAAATGAGGAGGAAAGATATATATAAAATAAAAGTGGAAAAACAGAGTGGGGAAAAAGATTTTTCACGACAGCGGATCTAACTTTCCACCATCAACTTTTCCATCCTCACCAAAGAATCATGCACTTAAATCTATCTGGAAATGGGAGAATGCCATCAAACAGGGGACGAAGGCACTCCAGTGGTAGAGTGGCAACAATATTCAATATCTACCCGACATAATCAAGGATACCCATCACATCAACCTGGACTTATTCAATCTCTTCCCCACATAATCAAGGATACCCATCACGTAAACCTGGACTTATTCAATATCTACCCGACATAATCAAGGATACCCATCACGTAAACCTGGACTTATTCAATATCTTCCCAACATAATCAAGGATACCCATCACATAAACCTGGACTTACTCAATCTCTTCCCCACATAATCAAGGATACCCATCACGCACCCAGGATCTTATTCAATCTCTTCCCAACATCATCAAGGATACCCATCATGTAAACCTGGACTTATTCAATATCTACCCGACATAATCAAGGATACCCATCACGTAAACCTGGACTTATTCAATATCTACCCGACATAATCAAGGATACCCATCACATAAACCTGGACTTACTCAATCTCTTCCCCACATAATCAAGGATACCCATCACGCACCCAGGATCTTATTCAATCTCTTCCCAACGTCATCAAGGATACCCATCACGCACCCAGGATCTTATTCAATCTCTTCCCAACATCATCAAGGATACTCATCACGCACCCAGGCTCTGATTCAATCCTCTACCCTACATAATGAACGATACCCATCATGTAAACCTGGACTTATTCAATCTCTACCCCACATAATCAAGGATACCCATCACGCACCCAGGATCTTATTCAATCTCTACCCTACATAATCAAGGATACTCATCACGTACCCAGGTTCTTATTCAATCTCTACCCTACATAATGAAGGATACCCATCACGTACCCAGGATCTTATTCAATCTCTACCCTACATAATCAAGGATACCCATCATGCACCCAGGATCTTATTCAATCGCTTCCCTACATCATGAAGGATACCCATCACGTCCCCAGGATCTTATTCAATCTTTACCCTACATAATCAAGGATACCCATCACGCACCCAGGATCTTATTCAATCTCTACCTTACATAATGAAGGATACACATCACGTACCCAGGATCTTATTCAATCTCTTCCCTACATAATCAAGGATACCCATCATGCACCCAGGATCTTATTCAATCTCTACCCTACATAATGAAGGATACCCATCATGTACCCAGGATCTTATTCAATCTCTACCCTACATAATGAAGGATACCCATCACGTACCCAGGATCTTATTCAATCTCTACCCTACATAATCAAGGATACCCATCATGCACCCAGGATCTTATTCAATCGCTTCCCTACATCATGAAGGATACCCATCACGTCCCCAGGATCTTATTCAATCTTTACCCTACATAATCAAGGATACCCATCACGCACCCAGGATCTTATTCAATCTCTACCCTACATAATGAAGGATACACATCACGTACCCAGGATCTTATTCAATCTCTTCCCTACATAATCAAGGATACCCATCATGCACCCAGGATCTTATTCAATCTCTACCCTACATAATGAAGGATACCCATCATGTACCCAGGATCTTATTCAATCTCTCCCCTACATAATGAAGGATACCCATCACGCACCCAGGATCTTATTCAATCTCTACCCAACATATTCAAGGATACCCACCATGCACCCAGGATCTTATTCAATATGTAACCTCCATATTGCTTTCATTGCAAAAATAAATTTTGAGTGCTTTATCATTCAGAAACCGTTGTGGCCTGTTTCAAGTTCCATTGCATTGCTGCATGGACCGAACAGCAAGAAAAAGGCAAGCCACAAAGTATACCAAAACAACAACCACAAAGGTTTATCTCTCGAGTTCTTTAAAAGTGAAATTCAAGTGGGAAATTGGTGAATTAAATTCAAATATTTATCAAGCCACAGAGCTCACAAAATGTGTTCACAGCTAGAACCAACATGGCAGAGTTCCGAACATGAGGTTTGATTCGATGTTGGGCATTTTGGGGTTTTTTAAAATCGGTATCTATATATAATGAAAGCAGATCGCACAAAAAGATGAAAAAAATGTTTATTAAATAAATTTAATTAAAGAATACCAAATGTGCCCAACCAGTTCCACCAGGCATGAAAAAAGGCCTGCAACAAAATGGCGGCTTAAGACTCCTGCGAGGTGACAGTAGACTGACCAAGATGGCGCACCGCAATCCTGGTAAGGATTTCTTTTGTATTTTGATGATGATCATCTCGCTGATTATCTTCAAAAGGTGTGTTTAAATTCACCCATACATCCGGTTTTCATTCCTGCACTCCCGTGGAGGTCCGTTCATATGCATGCAAAGCTTGGGGCCGCTAGGTTTCATGGTTTTGGAGTTATGGAGGAGACACACTGATACACAAGCACACTTTATCTTTTATTATTATAGAGATGGTTGGGAGACAGGGGCCATAATTATATAATAATATGATCCCTGACAAAAGGAACTTCATTGCAGGAGAAGGCCATCAGCACCTGCACAAGGGTTGCCAACCGATGGCTGTTTGTCCATGCTATATCCTTTTTAAATTCTGAGCATCAAGCAAGTAAGCAACAAGTAGCATTTTCAAATCCATTGGTAAACTAGAACGCCACTCAGTAGAGCGCATATTCCCGCCGTGGGTTTAGTTGGAATAATACTGTTGTGGTTTTTAGAACCCTCCACTTTGTAAATATTGTAATATCCCTTATAAATAATCCCCTGTAAATATTCCCATTTTTGTGTAAAGGTCAGAGGTCGCACCCTAGCTCGGTCATATTGCAACACGTAGGACACCATAGGCTTCTTCTTTAGTTATCTCATTAGTGTGTGTTCTAGTTAAGGATCTGTTCCCAATAGTTGAATCTGCGTTGCATTAATCAAATAAGATAGGCCCATTTCGCTCATTATGCACTCTCTCTCTCTCTCTCCAAATTATCATGTGGCTGGGTTAGCAGCATTCGCTGCATTGAGCCATCATCGCTGCCTCAGCGCTGGCTCCAAACGCCATTGAACACGAGGTCAGGCTTGGAGAAGAAAGGGGCGGAGCGGCAAGAACGAGGTGTGGCCACGTCAACTCACCACCAGGGCGTGGCAGGTAAGCCCCCACCAGCCAACCAGGGCTGAGGTGAGCTCGTTAGTGGGCGTAGCCCTATGAAGGCGGCTTGATTTCAACGTGCGATCATATAAGCACGAGCGCCAAGCCCTTTGACGGACTGCGCGAGGGGAGGTCATTGTGAACGAACTGCGCGGGGAGCGCTCAATTGATTGTCACTGCATTGAGCGATCTGCGCGAGGGTACCCTCTGAGACGAACGTTGGGCGAGAGAGAGTTGGCCCGAAGATTATGTACGCAGCATCCCAGTCCCTCGCATAATTATAAGGTCCGGTCGTGCGCCAACGACACGCGAAGCTGCCTGCCATTCTTTGCGGCGGATCCGGAGCCTGGACCGGACCCCATCACCTGGACCTTTCATCCCTGCTATTCCCCATTTGTGTAAGTGTGTTTGTACTGTCCTGGGCATGTGATAAAATAAGAGTGTTTAAGGATTGCCCTGTGTATCTGCTTCTTCCTCTTCCTGTACAGTCTTACCTTTCGTTTCTTCCTTGGTTTTGGTTTTGTACATAATTAATAAACCTGTGTTCTTCCTTCTTATTCTTTTGGGTTTCCTCTCATCCCGTCGCTTTAGTGATTTCTCCATTGATATACGTGGCACGATTTGGCCAACGCTCAGGAACGGGTTTGTTTTATTGCTAACGGCTCGAGCCTCGGATTGCTAAACCGCTCGGCAATCTTCCATCTTGTCCGTGGCTCGAGCAGAAGTATCGCCCTGCTTTGCAGAGAGTTTGGTAAAGGTATCTGGGAACCCGTTGACCAGTCACCCTGGTCAACCTCAACCCCGCAAAGGAGCGCGATATCTTCTAGGACTCGGACGGCCAGCTTCAAAGACGAGGGGATTAAACATCCCTCGGTAAGGGGGGCGCCGTAATCCGAGATCCGCAACAATTGGTGTCGGGGAGTGGGATTGGACCCGAACCACAGTTTTTAATTCATCTAAAAAATTTGGTCGAAAAAATTAGGAGAGGCCAAAATTATTTTTAAAACCCAAATTAAGGTCGTGCCATGGATAATCAAGGCGATTGGATGCCGGTAGGGGAGAATGAGGAGGTAGAATCGACCCAGGACCCCAGGGAAGAGGTGGGAGTAATGCAGGAGGAAAGCAAAGAAGGTGCGGTAGCGGGGGTTGCAGGTGCACAAGATGGCGGCACCTCACACGTGGCAACGAGGGCCGCGCCCGCTGCACAAATCGGGGGGATGAATGTGCAGGACCTCATGGCGCAGATTCATGCAGCCATACAAATGGGGAATATGGGATTGAGAAATGAATTGAGGAATGATATGGCAGACCAAATTGGCAGACTAAAAATGATTTGGGAAGCAAATTGGGGGGATTAGGAAGCAAATTGGGGGGATTAGGAAGCAGATTGGGGGGATTAGGAAACTAAATTGAGGGGTTTGGAAACAGAATGAGTGACCGCATACAAAAATGTGGGGAGAACCGAGACCACATGGCAGGCGGGAGAGGCGCATCGGTACGCAGCGAGGTAACGCGACTCGAGGAGCGCGGGGTTGAGCGAGGCAGAGCAGAGCGCAGTTAAAATGACCGGGATAGAGATCGCGACCTGGGGTATGGGGAAGCCGGCGACCGCCGAAGTAGAAAAAATTGTAAGCGCGCCAGCGGTCGTCGGGCTTCACAAGGAAAAATAATTAATTCAAATTGGAAAAGAAATAGTGGAAATTGGGTTAGAAAAGACGCCGGACGTAGAAAAGCACTCGCGACAGGGAGAAATGGAATGTGCCCAAGGTCCATGTTCGCATCATGATGCCGTGCTTATTAACCCCAATGAAAGTTTGCAGGTGGTGGAGGAACAAAGAAGAGGAAGCGCCCAGGTGAGTCGGGTTGTGTTTGGTGCAAAAAGAATTTTCGCGTGCTTGGGGTGCAGGCGTAACCCGGGAGCTCGTAAAAGGTCCGTGGTGCGCGTTATGAATGGCAATGGCACGCGTGTGCGAACGGCGCCGAAGCGCAAGTGTGATACCGAGTGCGAGGGAGAATGCACGGCAGAGTGTGATAGTGGGAGTGATTGTGATACAGAGGGTGAGTTGGTTGTGGCGGGTGTGCGAGAACGCACACCTGAGTTGGTTGTGGCGCATGTGCGGGAGGGCACATCAGAGCGCGTGAGTGGGTATGTGCAAGAGTAAGAGTGCACACCGTGAGTGTGGTAAGAGTGCACACCCACGAGTGAGTGGTAAGAGTGCACACCCACGAGTGTTACGGAGGACGTAACGGAGGAGAGGTGTGGAATGGAGTCTGTGAGCGGAATGAGTGTGCCTGGGTGGTGTGCACGGAGAGAGAGGGCGGTGACGAAATGTACGGAGTGTATGGAGACACCTGGATGTGTGAGTGTAAAAGGGGTCGCGTATGCATGTGAGCATGCAAGTCAAGCATCGACGTTGACCGGGACAGCGTTTAGGCCGACGTATAGCCGACGCGAGCCCTCGGTGCACGGTGTTCGTTGTGTACTGGGGGAACCGGCGAGGGTCGTAATCACGGCGGTTTCAAAAGAACCGCCGTGCGCGATCCGCGCCGGGCCCCGCCCTGCACGGTCGGTTCCGCGCTTTGCCAGGCAAAGCGGGCGGCCCGATTTGAGGGGAGGTAGGAGGGGCCGGCGCGGCGCCCCCTTGTGATGGTGGCGCTCCACCCGGGGAAGGCTGGGCCATCGCGCGTGGCAGCACAAAGCCTTGCACCGGGATGGTGCCTTGAGCCTTGGCCCGACGAAACCTCCTCCCCTGAATCGAATGCCGGACGGACTCAACCTACAGTAGACCCAAACCACCCGCATGCATTGCTCAGCTTTGCGAAGCCGAGCTGTAAAGAATGCATGGACATACCGAGGAGGCTCAGATATAGCGGACTGTGATGATGATGGTGTTATTGTTTGGAATTGATAGGGAATTGGCTTGAAATTACTAGTGATTCGAAATTCGGAATAGTGATGGTTGGAAATTGATACCCAGTATCGGGGGGTGATATCCCTACCATCCCTCACACGCCTGGGGCAAAGGAGCTATATTTTTATGGGGATTGGCTGTGTAAACTAGCCCGGGAGGGTTAGGTTAATGATTCGGGAAATAGCTGACAATAGGTAACTGTAGCTTTAAGTAGCGACATTTATACCTGTAGTGGGGACGCAGAATAGCTTAGTTTGGATGATAACGATGAGGGAGTGATTAGTATAAGGGAAGATGGGGAGCACGAGTTTCAGAAGGGAGTAGTCAGCTTAGATGATGCTGTGTGTTTGTGGTGAGGGTGATGAAGTGAGGCAATGCTCGTGAGAGATGTGTGTCATTGCTTGGATTGAGTGAATGTGCCTGGAGGAAAGGAGGGTGCAAGTGCCACCAGGTGTGTGTGCACAAGGTGTGCAAGTGAAAGTACAGGTGTATGGAGAATGGTTGTATGGAATAGATGGTATGGAATAAATGGAGTATGGAATCGATGGTGTGGAGTGAGTAGTGTGGAATATGTGGAGTGGAGTGCATGGTGCGGAAGAGTGGATGTGGGAAGATGGACCCCTTCACGAATACCCGGGGAGGGTAGTTTAAAAGTAGGTAGAGGGAGTAGGTAAATTGTGGTTGGATATTGACATCTGTGGTGCGAGAGAAGCAGAGTACTGCTTTGAGGGGTGCATTAGTGGAGTAAATTGGCTGGGCGTGTGGCCTGTTAGTACGTATGGTTAAATGGGCACTCCGCCACTGTTAGTCTGTCGGCCAGGTGAGGCCGCAGGTAGGCTCTGGGAGCCAGTAGAGTTCAATGGGGCCTGAGGATCCGGAGGACGGACCCGGGTAGCCCGACGCCAGAGAGGGCGGTAGTGGGGTGAGAGTGCCAGAGGGCCTTCCCCATGTAGGTTAGGGTAAGGAGCAGGTAAGCTCGGGAGACAACTACAGTGGCGGAGGTGTGCAGGTGAGCAGACCTGCTGGGAGCGCCACACGACCCAGCCCTGAAATTGTGTGAGGGCACAGGGAGTAGGATCGGGGGAGTGAGACCCCAAATTGGTGAGCACCACAGTTTGGTCAATGGGAGTTCGGTTCTTAGAACCACATAGTGTAAAATGGCCAATGGTTTTGCAGGGAAAGTACCCGGCTAGAGTAAAAGTTTTAAAGTCATTTAGAAGGTAGTTAGGATTGGAAGTCTCTTGGCACCATCTGCATCCACTCACCAGGGTGACAGGACTCCCCACCACCGGTTTGTGCAAATGTCTGGTATGTAAGACGCATCATGACGTGGGTGTGACATTGCTCATTGTTCCATCTCTTCCTCCTTATGAGAGATTGATGGTAAATTTGGAATAGAGGGATTAATGAGAAATTGGGATTGATGACGAATTTGGTATAGAGGCGAGATATGGGGAAGACAAGACGTAGCGACGAATTTGTAAATTGTGTAAATACGGGGTAAGGGCAAGGGTAGATTAGGTGACAGGGGGGGAACGTATGGTAGGGACGAGCTTTCTCGGCTCGCTCTCCTGCGCACCTCACCTCTGCATTACCTTGTGTTGATGTGTGCTCTTGCGCCCTTGCACCCCGCTAACCCTGCTCTGTCGTCTTTCCTCACTCATGGACCGTGGTCTTTGTGTGCAGAGGGGAAAGTGTGCAGGTGTCGCAGTTGTGTGCCCGCGCCCTCACTGCTGCCTGCCTGGACCGGTACCACACGTATGGACCGCACGTTGTTGTGGCCAAGCACCACCATATGGACCACAGGTCTGTGGCCAAGTACCACATTCATGGACCCCACATTTTGGGGCCTGGCACCTCTGCTGGGGACCGGCTATTGTGGCCAGGGAGAGCTTGCTTGCGGACCATGGTAAAGGTGGCACCTAAGCCATGCAGGTGGACCACCTTAGTTGGCCCCTGCTGGCCATAATTAAAGAAATGGACATGTTTTGTGCCTTCTTTTTAGTACCAACTAGGCAGCAAGCAAGAAGTCGTCCAGGAACATCGGCCCAGCAGCCAAAAACATCGGCCCAGCAGAGAATACATCGCACGTCATCTGCTGATTATTATTTGAACTGTGATGACTGTGCACCGGATGGTGCTTTTTGGCATTTTGGTGCTTTGGTGCTTATTGGTGCTGGTGGTATCGGTGCAGTGCGGTGTATGCCTTTCCACTTCTCAAAAGATCTTCTTTTTGTTTCCAAAAACACAGGTCCTGGGTTCGCGTGTAAATACCAACTAGTGTCTTTGTAAATAATGCTCCCCACCGTCAATGTGTAGTTTGAAAATTAATTCCGTGATTCTGTTATTCTGTGGGCATGAGTCTGATAGACAGAATGCAATGCAGCAGGCGGGACATACTTAGTTGTTTTTAAAAATGTCGCACTCAGGGTGAAGTTAATAGTAGAGGGTTACCACACCTGAGTGTCACACTAAGTTAAAGTTCTGTCGGGCCGGGACGGCCCTGGAGGTAATGAGGGTGCAGTGTTGTGGTTTTTAGAACCCTCCACTTTGTAAATATTGTAATATCCCTTATAAATAATCCCCTGTAAATATTCCCATTTTTGGGTAAAGGTCAAAGGTCGCACCCTAGTTAGGTCATATTGCAACACGAAGGACACCATAGGCTTCTTCTTTAGTTATCTCATTAGTATGTGTTCTAGTTAAGGATCTGTTCCCAATAGTTGAATCTGCATTGCATTAATCAAATAAGATAGGCCCCATTTCGCTCATTATGCACTCTCTCTCTCTCTCTCCAAATTATCACGTGGCTGGGTTAGCAGCGTTCGCTGCATTGAGCCGTCATCGCTGCCTTAGCGCTGGCTCCAAACGCCATTGAACATGAGGTCAGGCTTGGAGAAGAAGGGGGCGGAGCGGCAAGAACGAGGTGTGGCCACGTCAACTCACCACCAGGGTGTGGCCGGTAAGCCCCCACCAGCCAAACAGGGCTGAGGTGAGCTCGTTAGTGGGCGTAGCCCTATGAGGGCAGCTTGATTTCAACGCGCGATCATATAAGTGCGAGCGCCAAGCCCTTTGATGGACTGCGCGAGGGGAGGTAATTGTGAACTAACTGCGTGGGGAGCACTCGATTGATTGTCACTGCATTGAGCGATCTGCGCGAGGGTACCCTCTGAGATGAACGTTGGGCGAGAGAGAGTTGCCACAAAGATTATGTACGTGGCGTCCCAGTCCCTCGCATAATTATAAGGTCCAGTCGCGCGCCGACGACACGCGAAGCTGCCTGCCATTCTTTGCAGCGGATCCGGAGCCTGGACCGGACCCCATCGCCTGGAACTTTCATCCCTGCTATTCCCCATTCGTGTAAGTGTGTTTGTACTGTACTGGGCGTGTGATAAAATAAGAGTGTTTAAGGATTGCCCTGTGTATCTGCTTCTTCCTCTTCCTGTACAGTCTTACCTTTTGTTTCTTCCTTGGTTTTGTACATAATTAATAAACCTGTGTTCTTCCTTCTTATTCTTTTGGGTTTCCTCTCATCCAGTTGCTTTAGTGATTTCTCCATTGATATACATGGCACGATTTGGCCAACGCTCAGGATCGGGTTAATTTTATTGCTAACGGCTCGAGCTTCGGATTGCTAAACCACTCGGCAATCTTCCATCTTGTCCGTGGCTCGAGCAGAAGTATCGCCCTGCTTTGCGAAGAGGTTGGCAAAGGTATCTGGGAACCCGTTGTCCAGTCACCCTGATCAACCTCAACCCCGCAAAGGAGCGCGATATCTTCTAGGACTCGGACGGCCAGCTTAATAGACGAGGGGATTAAACCCCCCTCGGTAAGGGGAGCGCCGTAATCCGAGATCCGCAACAATACGTTTTGTCTAACATCCCCTCTCCCCAAAACAATAAATGAAAAAGAAAGTAAGCCCTAACGGTCAGAGAATTTGTTTTGATATATCTCGGGATTAGAGGAGAAAAACATCATTTAAGAATAAGAATAAAAGCTTTAATGCAGTAAAACAGAAAAAAATCTTTCCCAAAAAAATTCCTGGATCCGGAATAATATCCTGAGCTTCACCAAAAACTAATCAATTCTTCCTTATCCCAAGGGCAATCATCCCACCAACTTTCATCCAAATCCGTTCAGAACTTTTCCAGATATCTTGTTCACAAACACACAAACACACACACACACACGGACGGACAGGATCGAATGCGTTACTCCCTGGCAGGAGTAATAAACCCGAAAACCGCAGAGCCAGAACCAGAATGATTTATTTGGCCTGGGAAGGCCATGCGAGGTTCCTTCTTCTTCAGCCTCTAACAACCCTGGGTGAATATGCGATCTTTTAAAAAAGAGTTGGAATTTGCCAAATCTGTTTTATTCGTTTGTTAATATACCTCAGCCATTGACAAATCTGGAACTAAGTCTTTATAAGTTCATCAAATACTGACACCGTGAATGAAATTCGCTTAGATAAATGTTGATATCTCTTCTGAGGTTAAAAAAAACAGTTTTAAAGCATTATACGTATCAAACGATACATTTTATGAAACGGGGAAACCTAATACACACTTTGGTGGTTTTAAAATGACAGAATATGTCTTTATTAGAAAAGAAAAAAAAAAGAACCTTGAAGACGACGCTGCTAACAAAATACACCGCTCTAATGCGTAACCACGAGTTTAAACGACATTTACAACAAATATGAAAACTATTTTCATATCACAATGTTAAATATAGAATATATAGAAGATAATGTTAAAAAAAAATGAGCCCTGTCTTCCAATGGTAAACAATCCTTCAAAAAATTCCTGGATCCGGAATAATATCCTGAGCTTCACCAAAAACTAATCAATTCTTTCTTATCCCAAGGGCAATCATCCCACCAACTTTCATCCAAATCAGTTCAGAACCTTTGCAGATATCTTGTTCACAAACACACGAACACACACACGCACACACACACACACACGGACACGGACACGATCGAATGCATTACTCCCTGGCGGGAGTAATAATAACATTGATATTACAATGAATAAATTCATGTTACATGTTGTGTAGTCTTTGTATCTCGACTTTGAAGTGTTATCATAACTAGGATGCTAAAGTTACGTATTGCTCAAATTACTTCATACGATGCCAGGCATGTATGACTGACTGCTGTCATATATGCTCGACATAACTGCTTCCATTGCATTGTTTATGAAAGTTGTTGCATTCTCCATAAGGGAATACACCATGGTAGCCAAACATTCAAGCAGGTATGTTACAGAGAGAGAGAGACAGAGACAGAGACAGAGACAAACAAACCTTGGAGGGCAAAGGATATCTTCAAGGAACTCTTCAATCTTGAGTGTGTCTGTTTTCACTCCACCATTGAAGGTCAGGAAAGGTGGCTGGGTACCAGGTGCTAAGTTGGCAAGATTAGCAGATTTTCTGGAAGAGTAATTAAAAAAACAGTTTTGAAATCTCTAGAGCAATTATTTATTTATTTTTTTGCTTTGTCCCCACACACATCCCTTCTTCCCTTGATGACAAATTTCAATGGGTAAAGCTCAAAACTGAATTGGTCGTTCAATAACAAAGTGGAACATTAAAGTTGAGATGTGCTCGTCATGTTCAGAAAATACACACATCCATGCTGTGAGACACACCATGCAGAAAAACACCTCACCACCACATAATTAAAAAACACCTCATCACCACGTAATTATAAATACCTCACCACCACATAATTAAAAACACCTCACCACCACGTAATTAAAAACACCTCACCACCACATAATTATAAACTCCTCACCACCACGTAATTAAAAACACCTCACCACCACATAATTAAAAACACCTCACCACCACATAATTATAAACACCTCACCACCACATAATTATAAACACCTCACCACCACATAATTATAAACACCTCACCACCACATAATTCAAAACACCTCACCACCACGTAATTATAAATACCTCACCACCACGTAATTCAAAACACCTCACCACCATGTGATTTAAAAACACCTCACCACCATGTGATTTAAAAACACCTCACCACCACGTCATTATAAACTCCTCACCACCACATAATTCAAAACACCTCACCACCCCGTAATTATAAATACCTCACCACCACATAATTCAAAACACCTCATCACCACGTAATTCAAAACACCTCACCACCACGTAATTATAAATACCTCACCACCACATAATTAAAAACACCTCACCACCATGTAATTATAAATACCTCACCACCACGTAATTCAAAACACCTCACCACCACATAATTAAAAACACTTCACCACCACATAATTAAAAACACCTCACCACCACATAATTAAAAACACCTCACCACCACATAATTCAAAACACCTCACCACCACATAATTCAAAACACCTCACCACCACATAATTATAAACACCTCACTACCACATAATTCAAAACACCTCACCACCACGTAATTATAAATACCTCACCACCACATAATTCAAAACACCTCACCACCATGTGATTTAAAAACACCTCACCACCACATGATTATAAACACCTCACCACCACATAATTCAAAACAACTCACCACCTCGTAATTATAAATACCTCACCACCACGTAATTCAAAACACCTCACCACCATGTGATTTAAAAACACCTCACCACCATGTGATTTAATAACACCTCACCACCACGTCATTTAAAAACACCTCACCACCACATAATTCAAAATACCTCACCACCACATGATTCAAAACCACCACAACGTTATTAAAAACACTTCACAACCACGGAAACAAAAGTTTTAGGGCGTCGTTAAGTGAGAACACAGACACTGCCCAGATGTGTAGATATATAGACAAATGACTGTACCCGAGTTGCCGTTTTGTCATGGTTTAAACCAATCATAATTCAAACAATAATTCAAAATATTCAATATTCAAATGTATTTGTAATATACGTGATATCACATTTTATAAACAATTGAAGTTGAAAACTTAAGTTGAAAAAAAAGATTTTCCCCCAAAAAATAAAATAATAAATCCCAGCCAATCGGTCCTCGGCTTCCTTCTCAGCCTTCCTTCCACCAATCAGAGGGAAGCTTCTTGCCCCACCCTCTACCAATCGGCGGGCTTCATCCTGCCTCGTCTCCCTATTAGTGGTGTCTCGTCCAATAGCTGCCCTCTGGGCATGTCTATTGCCTGCTTGCTCAATGTTTTATCGCCATGTTGGCGCAATGCGTGGGCGCTTCCTGCCTGCACTTCCGGTGAGTTTTATTGTGGGGGGAATTTTATTAGTGTGTGTGCTGCTATTGGGCATACCTAGTGTCTGTTGGTGTAGTGCCATAAGGGACAATGGATAAATCACAAGGTCTCACACACAGGGGAATTAGCATAATCCCGACTCGAGTGAACACGAGGCCATCCTTGTATGACCACAAATGTACGAGCTTAATCCGACATCCGGGCTAGACAAGTCCTCTACTTATGTACATCAAAATGCTTGTTCTTCTTCACAACAATCGGGAGCATGATATCGACACAGATCTACCTGATCTATATATTACTCTACCCCAAAATTCACAACAGTATTGTATTTTTAAAAGTCCATTCTCCTGCAGAAGAAAACACTTATGCCAAAACAAAAATACTGACAATAAACATAATAATACAGGATGAATTACATATAATGACCACTCAACTGCCACACGCCACAGTGTGCAACAAAATTATGATGTCACTTAAAAATACACTCTTATGGTTTAGTTTTGGAAGAATAAAGTGCACTGTGCAGAATTATAGCTTATAAACAGGGAGGAACAACTGACAATAATCGCAAAGGTCTAACTAGAGTGGCCTCAAAATGAATATCGCTGGTTAGATTTCTACCTCCAGGGTGATGTCGTGGAAGTGGTTTGGGACTCAAGACCAATGACTGGAAAACAGGTTTACAAAGATCCAGACTTTATTAACTAGTTGTTCACTTCATTCAAATACTAATAACTACCGTTAACTCAATGGACCAGATAGCTCTATCCGCATAGTCCCTCTTTCTCAGCCGATGTTTCTCCGTAGCACCATACTCGTTGGTATTCGTTCGTTCGTCGGGCAGGGCTTCTGAGGACAAGTGCTCCTGAATCAAAGTCTGTTCTGGTTTATATCGGCACACTTGAGTTAATCCCTTCTCCGCTGAAAGGTTGCTCCGTCATCCCGCTCGCCTTACTGGCACCAACTTGCTCCCCTCCTGCTGTGAGTTATATTTGCCTTACAATAGGAGAGTGCTCTAGCCTGGGGCTGTGACCAGGTGAACAAGTCATTACTACTTTCGTGCACATTCCTGACATTAATTTCAAGTCGTTGGTTCTTCCTCGTTACCAGTTCCAATCAATGAGTTACCAGTTCTAATCAATGAGTTACATTTCCACAATTCCCTCATCTTTTTGTTTTTGTTTATATTAACCATTAATCTAAACATCAATATAAGTAAACAATCAATCACTCCATGTAAACATCAA
This sequence comes from Myxine glutinosa, assembly GCF_964187855.1. Classification (NCBI taxonomy): domain Eukaryota; kingdom Metazoa; phylum Chordata; class Myxini; order Myxiniformes; family Myxinidae; genus Myxine; species Myxine glutinosa. The sequence continues at coordinate 88,836,644 of NC_136274.1, forward strand.
TACAAGTATAAGTAAATAATCAATCACTACAGGTAAATATCAATACAAGTATTCAAACCATAACTTTGGTAATCCACTTCCCTTAGGCATACACCGTCCTCCTGCAAGAATCACAAAACATTTCGTTGGTCATTGACTCCTTCCATATTGTTCGATCTATTGCATTTGCATCACAAATATCTTTTCAAAACAACACTTCACCATCACCAAGATACAACAATTTCACTTCATCTTCAAGTTTTGTAAAGCATCTGCAACATCTGGCAAAAATGTTTGCCTCTACACAAATGTTGACTCTTTGTTTGAAAGGAAGGGCTGATCACTTGTGTTTGAATCCAGGTATGAAACATTTTCTCCTAATGTCTTCATAGCACCTGCACTACTTCGTGTAGGGTCTTGCTGTTGTAATAACTGCACGGAGTCATAGACTGACCCTGCTCTCCATGTAGCATTCTTGCCACTCTTGCTGTAGCATAGTAATTTCCTGAACAAGGCCTTTGCCCAGTTGTAGTCGACTTGCCTCCTCCCTCATTGTGAGTGGGCAGCAAGTATTGGTGTGACGTTGATTGGCCAGCAAGATGTGGAACAGGGATGCCGGATGCATCCACAATGATGTTGGGACCATGGTGTTCAGGTCATTCATGGTCCATACCAGGAGCAACCAGCAGAATCGCGCACAGCTGTTGTGACAAGGGCACAGCCGTTTGTTTGCAGCTCCATGCTGGTTCCCCGGAAGTTGTTGAAGTAATAACATATGTCCCCGCATTTCACAGAGGTTGCAGGTAAAATGTCGTTGTCCTGCAACTTCTGATGTGATGAATGTTCGAAGCCTTCAAACAAGAGTAAGTGATCGCCTTCCTTTCATATGTTGCAGTGTGATCCAGGCAAATGGTCACATAAATTTCCTTGGTGAAGGTAAGCATCCATCTCCAAGTTACACGGGAGAATGTCTTCATCATTTTTTGAGAAAGAGGGTGTATGCCGCGATTAACTTCATTTTAGCCACAAATTTTCTTTCTCGAACTTCTTCCCACTTCCGTTAGCACTCCCTTCAAAATGTGATCTCGTCTTATCCTTATGCTCAGTCACATCTGAATCTGCTTTCCACACACACTGAATCAGATAGGGTACATCTTACCATGAAATCAGCATAATCATGTATGTCTTCCGACAGTTTCACATTCAACAATTTGTTGTTTTTCCTTAAAACATTTAAAAGTTATATTCATTTATATGCGTCACACAAATAATATTCAATCAGGTATGTATTTCACTACTAAACTAAGAATAGCATCCACAAATGCTTTCAGGTTAATATAGTTCAAAAATTAACTCATGCAGGTATTTTAGCACTACTCTAAGAAAATAAATTGTATATGATTACAATCACAAACGGGAATATCTAATTCCCAACAACAATTTTCCCAAACCAACAAATTAAGCATAATGTATTATTACCATAATTCCTCTCCACTTTTTCTTTTCCCTTTTTTTTTTTTCTTTTCTAACAGTGTGTCAGTCGTGGTGATATGAGTTCACTGGTCTTGTAATTGACACAACTCATAACATTGTCGTTATGCCATTATCTTAATTCTACTGTATTCATTTGCAACATCACTTGATTTAATCTTTTAATCTCAGTATTTATGTCGCCATAAAAGTCTTCCTTTTCTGGTTCCACATTTCTTTCCTCATTTGTAACTTCATGCGTTATCATCGTGTTGTTGGTTACCTTATTCAAACACACCGTCACTAAGGCTTTCAAGCAAGCCACCACTAAAACAATTGCCAATATAACTACTAAACCCACAAACAAGTCTGCTACTCCTTGTATATATTCATACCTATGACATCATTATATGTCGATGACATTCAACATTATATACCAAACTAACAAGCTTCCTAAAAGGTAAATAAAGAAAATCCCTTAATATGTAACATAAATCAGATTATTTGTCTTACCCTGATCCCCCTATCTCCCGTGGTCGAACTAAATCCCCTAATCATGAGTGTAGTTGTGATACATTATCCCTCATGTTGCGCTAATATCAGTAGATAATGGTATGTCATGTAGGCAAATAAATGTCACTATCTTCCCTAATTCAAGTCGGAATATTAAATGTTGAAAATGTAATGTTTATCAATGCAAGAGGTGTTAAAATGTAATTCAAATGAATGTAAATCACGACTATCATTTATCCGCCACTGAATGTTCTGCTGGGCTGCTAGGTGCAGCCTCATTTTCTGTGGGATCGTCCATCTTAGCCCCATGTGCTTGCTTGCAATGAGAGGCATGAATCCAACTTTCTATTTTGGGTCCATATTTGTTCCTATTCTTATCAATCTCCTATGGTTTATCAATTTGTTCCAAGATACCGCAACCAAAGGTTTTAACCAAAGCTCTACCAAACTATTTCCAATGTGAACAAAAATGCCAGTGAAACAATGATTCGAAGAATTATCTTCAAGGGGTCAATAAATTTATTCTATAACCAGATCTAATTTTCCCATCCAATAGTTTGCCTTGCCACATGCCATATTATAACACTTTAATAAACCTTCGAAAAATGTTTCCCATCTCAACAAATTTCCTTTTTACAAATAGCCATGTGTAACTTACGTATTTAACTACAATATCCTCTCAATTTGTTTGGCCTAACTGGCCGCAAAAGTGGCTGCCAGCATGCAGTACCGTTTTTTATCTACCAAGGAAGTGCTCGTCCACACAAGACCGCTACCAAAATGTTGTTTGTAAAAACAAATCTGGGATTTCTGATTACATGGATGCACTCAGGACATTTTCAGGCTGCTGTTAACAATCCACTATGATAAATTAATTCCTTTACCCACAATCAAATAATTAGTACAAATTGAGGATATTATCCCTATCACATTCATTTATAGATTCATTATGTTGGATCTAATTTTTCAATAATTTCCCACTGCTGCAAGGAAGAACAATAGCTCTCATAATTCTTAGTAATATCGTACTTAATTTACCCAGCATCGAATAATTTATTTACTATCCTTTCTCATCTGTTAACCAGTGACTTTGTTTGAACTCCAGAACTCAAAACTCACAATAGTTCAAACCAGCAAAATTTTCTTTACTATTTTCCCATATCATCTATGCCTAATACACATCCATACATACAGCACAATTTATATGCTGATAAAATTCAAGTTTATATATATAAAAATCCATGAGCAGAGTACTCTGGGAAGTCAGTGTAAGACCTCTCCCAAATTTGGCTAATTGTGTACTCCCACATTTTTATGAAGCTCATATCCATAAATAGCTTTGATTCTCATATAAATTCTATCAAAATGGAATCTCAAGATTACTCCCAATTTTTACTATCAATGAATTTACTATCAATGAATGGCTGCTCATAACTCAGCAAATCAAATTATTTTATATTCCATCTCCCTTGACAAAAATGATAATGTTCATAATCAAATTATATTTCTATTTTATTTTACGAATTCTCTCGATATGTGATCCCATCCACATGGAACTATCTATTTTCAGACAAGGCACACTGTCGGTGTCAACAATCTTGTAAGATTGATACACAAAAACACACACACACATGCATTATGCATATTTGTTTGCGTTGGAACCATTATTTACAGATCAAGATGGGTGTCAATTTTATTTCAATTTCATAAAATTTGTCCATCAAATTTAAAATGCTAATACACAAATAGACTAAAAGTCTATTCTTAGAAAACCCCTATGATGTCACATTGAAATTACCCTTTCAGTTTCCACAATAATTTATCCAAATTTGACTACCCACCCATTTGTATGTCAGTCGACCACTGACCTATCAATCGTGCAGAACAATAGTCCGAAATTCCCACCTGATCATCATGTGACTCTTGTCACTTGGTTTGCCAAAAAAAAATTGCAAAGCAATTGTTCCAAACTTTGTAAATTTAAAATTTTGTGCCCAACATAAAAGATCCAATTTCAGCATTTGATCAATTAATTATCAATTTGCTTACAAGCAAAAGAAAAAATGAATAATTCTTGCTCCGAAAACTTTTCAGACACAAGAATCATCGACAGTTATTCATGTTTGTCCAGTAATCTAATTTGTTGAGGCCAATCGTCATTTGGGATTTGTCACAATGAAGGCCTAATCGTTGTCTGAGGTATCGGTCAGCACTGGTACCCTTGATCTTGGTTTACCCTATGAACTTGTCTTCCTTTTGGAATACGGACATCCTCTTTTCCAATGTCCCATCCGTCCACACTTGAAACACCGGTTTCTGTCGTTGCCTGGTCTGTGCACCTGTGCACTTGTATTGCTGGGCTGCATCTCTACATCCCTGAGTTGCCACTGCAATCTCTCGTTATCTCCTGAAACACGAAAAAATTCTCTGTATCGTCCTTTTTGGGGAGACAACTGGAAATCAGATGGGACAACTGTCATTTTCATTCCTAATTTCGAGGGCAGTTGTGCATTTGTCTCCTCCACTGTATCCTGTATCCTTTTTATTTTAAATTCTAGATCCGTTATCCGTTCTTGCTGTTCCCGTTGTCTGGATTCACCATCCCAAAGATGGAATGCAAGCCAATCTACCGTTAGATTCTGTCTCTCCCTGGCTTTCAATCTTTGTCCCAATCTTTCCAATCGACTTCGCTCAAATGTACCATCTCTTGGAAACTCCTCAGCATTTCCCTTTGTCCACAAATACCAATTCTCGACCTGCCTTATAGCTTCGGCACCATAACGGTCGTACATATGATATGTACAAGTACCTTTTTGTGGAATCTCTGGTTGTCCTTGTGTATTCTTGCAGGTTCCATTTCCCATTCTGCCTTTTATCAAAGTAGCGTTGGATGTGTTGTAGCTTGTTCCTCTAAAGCTTCACTCGTACCTCCAGGAAGGATCTCTCCACCTGTTCAAACGGTGATTTCCAGAGAATCTCTCTCACCTGTGGCTTTTGCACAATCCAATCTCACAGATCAGTATTTGCAGATGAGCCAGAGGGTCAGTATGAAATGGGTGAATCCTCAGGTGTCCGCTCTGTTGAAGGGGAAATCACACAATGGTAACCGCACATATATATTGTTACGGACACGACTTAAGATGTTATGCTGGGCCGAGCGGGATGGCCGCCGTATCCGTACAAGTTACCCCGATTGTACCCGGACGTTGACTAAGTCGCGCTATGCTAAATCAATTAAGGGAAAGGACACAACGGCTGGGATAAATGACTACGACACCAAGGGTACAGTTCTCAGAGGTTATTATTACAAGATTGCGGAAGGTTCAGACTACAGGGACAAGAGGGACAGCATAGAAAGGTGGGCACTTATTCGCGGTCTTATGTTAGCCCCAGACAGACGACAGATAAACAGGACAAAAACGGACTCACACAGGGATCGATGGCAAGGAAGGGCAGGTAGTTGGTGGCTCAAGGTGCACCTTGGCTCCGGGGCAGAATCCACACGGTCCGGTCCGGTCCAGAGATGCGGGGAGGTATTGCAGCGCTCAGGGGGTGGCGTCTTCTCGTCTCCAGGTTCAGGGCGCATCTCCCCTCACTTCCGGTGAGTCCCTTCGTATATCCGGCGGGGAGTCACGCCCTCGCTCGTTAGCTCCGCCCCATATGGCATCGGCCCATGGCATCTCATTGGGTGCGGGAGGGGGGTTACTGGGCTCCGCCCAGTGACGAGGGACTGACGGCCAGCCCCTTCGTGGTAACCCCGTAACCTGGAGCACATGGGCCATGGCGGCTAACCGAGCCGGAGTGAGGGCGCGCACTCCCCGCGCCGCCGCCGCGCCGCCCCCCGCTGTTGTTGTAGTTGGTGTTGCTGCTTCGTTGTTGTTGTTGTTGTTGAGGAAGAGATGCGGGGAGGTAAGGGGAGGTCCTAAACTTCCTAACAGGTGCCATATAATCACATTCTGGTGCAACGAAGAGTCAAGATTAATGGAAACAAGTCCTTAACTGACATAGACTAAGAATAACTAGCAAGATGTCCTATAGTTGTCTACGTGAGCTGTGGTGGACCTGGGCACGACATTTAATGGGGGGATGAAGGGGAAGATCGGCTCTACTGGGTATTGTTTACAGACAATGGGACTAAGGAATGGGGTAAGGGAGAGTTGGGGAGTATTGGGGAAATAGGGGCATATTTACAAGCGGATACGGAGGCCAAATTCCATATCCACAACATTGCACCCTTCTCTACCCTCGGGGCGTCCCGACCCGATAAATTTTTACCTAGTTTAGTGTGGCACTCAGATGTAGTTCCCTCTACTATTAACTCTACCCTGAGTGCGACAGTTTTACAGATATTCACAAATGAGTAAATATGTCCCCCTGCGACGTTGCACCCTTCTCCTCACAGAAACACACCCACAGGATAACCGAATCCGGAAAGAATCCTCAAACTAAACATACAGCCGGTAGGGAGCATTATTTACAGTTGACACTACTTTTATTTACAAAACTAACCCAGGACCTGTGATTGTTCTTTCTGGGGGGAGACAGTCTGCTCTGCATCAACGCACCATGAAAGCACCCAAAAACGCACCAATACAAGCACCCTCAAGCACCAATCGGTGCACAGTCATCACTGTTCATCAATAAAATAAAACCAACAAACCCAAACCCTGCAGGTGTCTCTTGCTCTTCGGCTCCCTCTGCTGGTTATTATTATTATTGTCTTCCAGTTGTTGTCTTTCTCATTTCATTTTCTTACTGGCGGCCTATTTGAGCATAAAATGAAATGCACCCAAAGTGTCCATTTTTATTTATTTATTTATGGCCCACAGGGCCGACTAGTGTGGTTCACCTGTGGGGCATCGGTGCCCTGTGGCCAAGGTCCGCCAGCAAGATTTCGGGCCCTCATGGCCGGGCCGGTTCCAGCAGAGGGGCCACGCCCCAACCCATGGGGTCCATAAGTGGTGCTCGGCCACAGGCATGTGGTCCACAATGTGGTGCATCGATGCAGACAGCTGGTTCTGGGAATTTCGGGCGCACAATGGCCGACTCACGCACGCTCCCCTCGGCGCCCGATGGCGCACAGGTCCTCATGTGGGAGACAAAGGGGGGAACAGACAGATGAGCGAGGGGTAAGGTCACAAGGGTACACATCAACAAGGCAATGCAAGGCGAAATGCGTACGGAGAGCGAAATAAGAAAGCTCGTCCCTACCGTACGTCACCCCCCCTGTCACCTACCCTACCCTTGCCCTTACCCCATATTTACAAAATCTACACATTTACAAATTCGTCACTACTGTCACGTCTTCCCCATATTTCCCTTATACCAAATTCGTCTCCACAATCCCTCTACTTCAAAATTTGCCATCACCCAATTCGTCATCAATCCTCATAAGGAGGGAGAGATGGAATTACGCACAATGTCACACCCACGTCATGATGCGTCTCACAATCCAACATTTGCACAGTAAAAAATAATCAAACATGGCATGGTGTGGAGTTACCTGTCACCTCAGGTGAGTGGATGCAGATGGTGCGAGGAGATCCTTCATCCTAACTATCCTCTAAATGATTTTAACAACTTTACATTACCCGGGGTCTTTCCCTGCCAAACCATTGGCCCTCTTACACTATGGGTTCTAAAAACCAATTCCCATTGACCAAACTGTGGTGCTTCTCAATTTGGGGTCTCACTCCCCCGATTCATCACTCGGTGCCCTCGCACAATTTCTGGGCCGCGACGTGTAGCTCTCCCAGCAGGTCTACCCACCTGCACACCTCCACCACTGCAGTTGCCTCCGAGCTTACCTGCTCCTTACCCTAACCTATCTACCTGGGGAAGGCCCTCTGGCGCTCTCCCCACTCGGTGCCCTCTCTGGCACTGGGCTACCCGGGTCCGTCCTCCGGATCCTCGGGCCCCATCCACAACTCTACCGGCTCCCAGAGCCCACCTGCGGCCTCACCTGGCCGACATCCTCACAGTGGTGGAGTGCCCAACCAACTACACACACTAACAGGCTACACGCCCAGCCATTTCCACAACACTAATGCACCCCTCCACAATACCATTCTGCAACCCGCACCACAGATGCCAATATCCAACCACAATTTACCTATACCCTCTACCTAACACTTACACTACCCACCCCGGGTACTCGTGAAAGGGGTCCACTCTTCCCCCATCCACACCTTCGCACCATGCACACCACTCCGTACCACTTACTCCATGTATTCCACACACCTGTACTTGCACACCTGTGCTCTCACACCTGGTGCCACCTGCACCCTTCTCTCCCCAAGCGCATTCGCGCTGATCCACACACTCACTACTCATACGCTGCTCCACACACCTGTCCAGTTCTCACACAGCATCATCTCATCTAACTACTCCCCTCTGAAACTTGCGCTTTCCCGTCGTCCCTTTAAACTATTGCGCTCCCACGTCATTATCAAACACACTAAACTACCTGCGTCCCCACTACAGGTATCAGTCACTAACTAACCTTAACGTTACCTAATGTCATCTTCTAGGTCCCTATCAATATCCTAACCCACCCGGGCTAGTTTCCACTGCCATACACCCCATAATCTATTGCGCATTTGCCCCACGTCTGTGAGGGATGGTGGATTTGCCATCCCACCACATCGGGGGTCTCACTATAAATTTTGCACATCCAAATTCCAACCAATCAAAAATTTTCCATTTACTGCCAATTCTACCCACTATTATAAATTTCGTATCAAATCCACTATCACTATCACCATCACCACAGTCCACTTATTACATCCTCTCGGTGCGCCATGACATTAAACTCGGCTTCACAAAGCCGAGCAATGAATTCGGGTGGTTTGGCCGCCTGCAGGTTGAATCCGTCCGGCTTTCGGTTCAAGGGAGGTGGTTTGGTTGGACCGAGGTTCCACGCACCATCTCGGCGCGGCACCTTGCGGTCCCGGGCCCGATGGCTCAATCTCCCCCGGTCGGAACCCCGTCCCCACGAGGGGGCACCGTTCCGCCTCTTCCCACTCGCCCTTGAACCGGACCGGTCGCCCCGCCCGCCAAGGCCCGGACTCGACCGTGCGGGGCGGGGCCAAGCCCGAATCGGCAACGACGCTTCGAAGAGAAGCGACGCAGCTTCGATCCGCGCCGGGCCCTGCATCCAACAAATCACACCGCGCCCCGAGTGCTCACATCGGCTATCCGTCGCCCTAACCGCTAACCCGGTCACCGTCGATGCTTCACCGGCATGCTCACACGCATACGCTACCCCTTTTACCCTCACAAAACCCGACGTTCCAACGCCGTCCGTACATTCCACCAACGTACTCCCTGTTACACACCACACCTCTCGCACACACTCTTGCGCACACCTCGGTCCACACCTCTCCTCCGTTACGTCCTCCGTAACACTCACCATGGGCGTGCACTCTGGCATCCACCCACTAACGCGCTCAGATGGGCTCTCCCACACTCGCGCTACTACCAACTCAGGTGTGCTTTCTCGCACACCCTCAACCATTCCAAGCGTGCATTCTCGCACCCGCTCCACCACCAACTCACTCCTCGTGTCACTCTCACCCTCGCACGTACACTCCGTACACCCCGACGTGCATTCTCGCTCGCACTCGGTTTTACTCCCACACTTTATAACACACCCACTCGCCGACGCACACTTTTTCCTCCCACGCGTGCCATTTCCACTCACACGGGACCCCTCACCAACGCCCGGATGCTTCCTCGATCCCAAGCGCGTGAAAATTATTTTGTCGCCAAACATCCTCTTACAAAATCTCCCCGCACAATACACCACAGCACGACTCACCTGGGGGATCCTTTTCTCCACGCGAACCTGCAAACTTCCATTTGGGTTAAGCACAGCATCGTGATGTGAGCAGGGACTTTGCACATAATCCATTTCTCCCTGCAATTCCCGGGCTACCTCCGTCATCTCTTCAATTTTAATTCCCAGCACTGCTTTTTCTTTATTAACCTCGGCAACCGCTGGCTTTAATAAAACACCCTCCTCTTCTTCCTCAGCGGTCGCCGGCTTTTCCAAACCCCGTGTCGCGATTTCTACCCCCGTCATTGTACCCGTGCTTTCCTCCGCTTCGCTCAACCAGCGCTTTTCGACCCGCTTTACCTCCTCGTGCACCCCTGGGACCCTTTCTCCCAACTTGCGGTCTCTGTCCCTCTGCTCCCTTGCCTCTCTATCGGCCTTCATTCCGTTCGTTATTTCTTCAATTTGGTTTCCCAATCGCTCACTGTTAGCCCTCCTTTCGTTCGTTATTGCTTCCATTTTATTACTCAATTTCTCCTCGTTTATTCTCAGCATCTCGGTGAATTGCGCCATGAAGTCTTGCATTTGGGCCGCGCTCATTGGTTCCGCGGCCCCCTCAACCACGTGCGCGAGAGCGCCATTTTGTGCGTCTGATATCTCCTCAACCACACCTTCTTTACTCTCCTCCACCATTTTCCCCACTTCTTCCCTGGGGTCCTGGGTCGATTCTACCCCACTCTCCTCTACCGGAACCCAGCCGTTTTGGTTCGCCATAGCGCGACTTTCAAAATTCGGGTTTTTATATTTTGTAAAACACAATCAAATTTCGCCGTTATAATTTCGAGCGCGTAAAAACGTGCTCCGGATCGAATCCCACTCCTGACACCAATTGTTACGGACACGACTTAAGATGTTATGCTGGGCCGAGCGGGATGGCCGCCGTATCCGTACAAGTTACCCCGATTGTACCCGGACGTTGACTAAGTCGCGCTATGCTAAATCAATTAAGGGAAAGGACACAACGGCTGGGATAAATGACTACGACACCAAGGGTACAGTTCTCAGAGGTTATTATTACAAGATTGCGGAAGGTTCAGACTACAGGGACAAGAGGGACAGCATAGAAAGGTGGGCACTTATTCGCGGTCTTATGTTAGCCCCAGACAGACGACAGATAAACAGGACAAAAACGGACTCACACAGGGATCGATGGCAAGGAAGGGCAGGTAGTTGGTGGCTCAAGGTGCACCTTGGCTCCGGGGCAGAATCCACACGGTCCGGTCCGGTCCAGAGATGCGGGGAGGTATTGCAGCGCTCAGGCGGTGGCGTCTTCTCGTCTCCAGGTTCAGGGCGCATCTCCCCTCACTTCCGGTGAGTCCCTTCGTATATCCGGCGGGGAGTCACGCCCTCGCTCGTTAGCTCCGCCCCATATGGCATCGGCCCATGGCATCTCATTGGGTGCGGGAGGGGGGTTACTGGGCTCCGCCCAGTGACGAGGGACTGACGGCCAGCCCCTTCGTGGTAACCCCGTAACCTGGAGCACATGGGCCATGGCGGCTAACCGAGCCGGAGTGAGGGCGCGCACTCCCCGCGCCGCCGCCGCGCCGCCCCCCGCTGTTGTTGTAGTTGGTGTTGCTGCTTCGTTGTTGTTGTTGTTGTTGAGGAAGAGATGCGGGGAGGTAAGGGGAGGTCCTAAACTTCCTAACAGGTGCCATATAATCACATTCTGGTGCAACGAAGAGTCAAGATTAATGGAAACAAGTCCTTAACTGACATAGACTAAGAATAACTAGCAAGATGTCCTATAGTTGTCTACGTGAGCTGTGGTGGACCTGGGCACGACATTTAATGGGGGGATGAAGGGGAAGATCGGCTCTACTGGGTATTGTTTACAGACAATGGGACTAAGGAATGGGGTAAGGGAGAGTTGGGGAGTATTGGGGAAATAGGGGCATATTTACAAGCGGATACGGAGGCCAAATTCCATATCCGCAACAATATCTATATATAAACTCACCACCTTGCTCAATTTTCCAAGGTTGTCTTCACATTGATAATATCTCACAAAGATATCAAAACTTCTTTCTTGAGGCCGCATTTTCATCAATCAAACAATCAATATATTCAATTCAATTTATTCAGTTCAATTTATTCAATTAAATTCATTCAATTAAATTTATTCAGTTCAATTTATTCAGTTAAATTTATTCAATTAAATTTATTCAGTTTAATTCAATTATTCAATTTCAATTAATTTATCAATATTCATCAATAAATCAAATTAATCATTTTGGATGACTCCTTGCATAAGCCCTTTCCCCAATGATGTCAGGACAGGTCCATCTATTGACTGAGATTGAAGATCATCGGTCGTCACCTCTAGTTCATATCTCATGTCAATTGACGAATCACTGTTCTGTCCTAGGGTCATATCTGACATATTTTCCCATTTTGTCTGGTCTCCACAAATTTTCTTTGCAACCACTAAAGGCAACTCATCCTTCATTCGTGAGACAGCCAAAATGGATGGCAGATATTAAAGTTCTTTGGGAAAAATATCTCATCATTTTTCTTTTAATAGTACCCAAAATCTCTTGGCAATATAAATTTCGTAAAACTCCTGAAATGGGACTGTCAAATTCCTTCAATCATGCTAAATTTTGAAACTCCATCACTTGTAATACCCAATTTATCCCATAGGGCTTGAAAGTTCTTTCCCAAGTTCGTGCAATCATTCTGCATCGGAACCCTATGATATCATTCATAATAATCATCATGATTTTATAATCATGGTCATATCATAATCATCTATTTGAAAAACAAACATTTCCTTTATCACCACAGCTATGTGGTATACTCAACAATAAATAAACTGTACATAGCAAAAGGCTACCTCCTGACCACTTAGTATTCCTATTGACAATAAGTCATAACAATATCGAATAATCATTAAACAATTAAAAGAAAAATCGCTTCTACTGCTCCAGCCGCAGCATTCGTCATTTTGTCTGCTCATTCGCGTGACCAAAACGAAATAAAGGGAGCTCAACCATTACACGGCGCTTTTAATGGCGCATGCCATAGGAACTCAACGCAATTTCGATTCGGCCAGAAAAACGAGCAAATTTTGGAGGATGTTAACTGGAATTTGTCGTGAAAATATATACAAAATATACAAAAATATATACCCACAAAAATAAACAAACCCAAACAAACCCAAGGTCGACCATATTACACAATATTACACCATTTCAGGTGACATGAGAAAATCGTCATGATTGCTGAAATGTTCCAGGGTTTATGCACAGCTTAAAAGAGGTATGCTTTGTGGTGTTGCCCACCTACCACATTTAATTAAATTACCACATTGAATTAAATTACACCATTTCAGCATCGTATTGATTGCTGGAATGTTCCAGGGTTTATACACACCTTAAAAGAGGTATGCTTTGTGGTGTTGCCCACCTACCACATTGAATTAAATTACCACATTTAATTAAATTACACCATTTTAGCATCGTATTGATTGCTGGAATGTTCCAGGGTTTATACACACCTTAAAAGAGGTATGCTTTGTGGTGTTGCCCACCTACCACATTGAATTAAATTACCCATAAACATTTCTTCCGTTCAACAGAACAAACATTTCCTATATCATGACATGTGCATGTCTTCAAAAAATTGTATGACCACAACAACAATGAACAGAAGAGTGAAAGGTAAAAGTAAAACGAATTAAAACTGCGGGCAGTGATGATCCGGGGACCATACCGCTCCATCCTGATTGGACGGGTGCATGCCAGAGTCGTTAACAACGACAGTGCAGATCCGATTGTTCAAAATTTCAACTCAATTGATCGGAAAATGAACGCAGGGATGCATTTTAAAGGTTTTCAAGAAATCCACCATGGCCGCCATGTCACGTGACTTATGATGTCATAATTAATGTATGCATCCAATCAAGTGACTTACGATGATTGGTCAAGGTATCAAGCTCATCTGACCAACGGTTTGGCCTGCAGGTCGACACCAAGTTCATGGTCAGAAGAGAAAAAATGTAATTAATTAAATAAGTACTTCATTAATTTCTAATAATTAAATAACTCGTGAATTCTCATCCGATTCACTTAACATTTGAGTGTTCCCAAAACGTTGCAACAACGAAAGTGAAACGTTGTAGCGACGTTGTGGAAACGTTAGCAAAACCCAACATTTGAATGTTCCCAAAACGTTGGAGCAAAACGTTGCAACAACGAAAGTGAAACGTTGTAGCGACGTTGTGGAAACGTTAACAAAACCCAACATTTGAATGTTCCCAAAACGTTGGAGCAAAACGTTGCAACAACGAAAGTGAAACGTTGTAGCGACGTTGTGGAAACGTTAGCAAAACCCAACATTTGAATGTTCCCAAAACGTTGGAGCAAAACGTTGCAACAACGAAAGTGAAACGTTGTAGCGACGTTGTGGAAACGTTAGCAAAACCCAACTTTGAATGTTCCCAAAATGTTCCAACAACAAGTTCCAACAACAAGTTCCAACAACAAGTTCCAACAACAAGTTCCAACAACAAGTTCCAACAGCAAGTTCCAACAGCAAGTTCCAACAACAAGTTCCAACGGCATGTTCCAACAACAAGTTCCAACAACAAGTTCCAACAACAAGTTCCAACAACAAGTTCCAACAGCAAGTTCCAACAACAATTTCCAACAAGAAGTTCCAACAACAAGTTCCAACAGCAAGTTCCAACAACAAGTTCCAACAACAAGTTCCAACAACAAGTTCCAACAAGTTCCAACAACAAGTTCCAACGGCATGTTCCAACAACAAGTTCCAACAACAAGTTCCAACAACAAGTTCCAACAACAAGTTCCAACAACAAGTTCCAATGGCATGTTCCAACAACAAGTTCCAACAACAAGTTCCAACAGCAAGTTCCAACAGCAAGTTCCAACAACAAGTTCCAACAACAAGTTCCAATGGCATGTTCCAACAACAAGTTCCAACAACAAGTTCCAACAACAAGTTCCAACAGCAAGTTCCAACAACAAGTTCCAACAACAAGTTCCAACAACAAGTTCCAACAAGTTCCAACAACAAGTTCCAACGGCATGTTCCAACAACAAGTTCCAACAACAAGTTCCAACAACAAGTTCCAACAACAAGTTCCAACAACAAGTTCCAATGGCATGTTCCAACAACAAGTTCCAACAACAAGTTCCAACAACAAGTTCCAACAACAAGTTCCAACAGCAAGTTCCAACAACAAGTTCCAACAACAAGTTCCAACAACAAGTTCCAACAACAAGTTCCAGCAACAAGTTCCAACAGCAAGTTCCAACAACAAGTTCCAACAACAAGTTCCAACAACAAGTTCCAACAACAAGTTCCAACAGCAAGTTCCAACAACAAGTTCCAACAACAAGTTCCAACAACAAGTTCCAACAACAAGTTCCAGCAACAAGTTCCAACAGCAAGTTCCAACAACAAGTTCCAACAACAAGTTCCAACAACAAGTTCCAACAACAAGTTCCAACAGCAAGTTCCAACAACAAGTTCCAACAACAAGTTCCAACAACAAGTTCCAACAACAAGTTCCAACGGCATGTTCCAACAACAAGTTCCAACAACAAGTTCCAACAACAAGTTCCAACAACAAGTTCCAACAACAAGTTCCAACAGCAAGTTCCAACAACAAGTTCCAACAACAAGTTCCAACAGCAAGTTCCAACAACAAGTTCCAACAACAAGTTCAACAACAAGTTCCAACAGCAAGTTCCAACAACAAGTTCCAACAACAAGTTCCAACAACAAGTTCCAACAGCAAGTTCCAACAACAAGTTCCAACAACAAGTTCCAACAACAAGTTCCAACGGCATGTTCCAACAACAAGTTCCAACAACAAGTTCCAACAAGTTCCAACAACAAGTTCCAACAACAAGTTCCAACAGCAAGTTCCAACAACAAGTTCCAACAACAAGTTCCAACAGCAAGTTCCAACAACAAGTTCCAACAGCAAGTTCCAACAACAAGTTCCAACAACAAGTTCCAACAAGTTCCAACAACAAGTACCAACAACAAGTTCCAACAGCAAGTTCAAAAATCCTCAATTTTCATCCGATTCACCATTTAATTTGTTCAAAGAACGTTCATTTCGTAAAATCGACCCAACCACAACAACCCATGCTATCTGTCTGACAAATTTCATCAAAAAACAACAGCACTGGTTTTGCTTCCTGGAAGCTTCCTGCAAAACGCTTTGCTTCTCGCAAAACGTCCGCCAATGGGAACTAGAGGGAGGGGGAAGGAGCGGGAGCAAGAGACAGGTAGCCGGAATGGACATGAGGGACAATGAGGGACAGTGAGGGAGTGTCGGTATGCAATTTTCATCCAATCGCCATCTTTCATAATAATTCTGGACCGGCATGAGATGGCGTTGTCTGTCATTAATTTATATGTTGATCGAACGATTTTTAGGTGTTATAAAATGGTGGGAAAAAATTTGCGAAAATTTTCCCTCTCCTCCACCCCCCCCTTTTTTTTTTTTTTTTTTTTTTTTTTTTTACTTTGGACCCACGGCTTTCGTCCTACACAATTCCGTTTAATTTGTCTACATCCGACCAGCCGTTCCAAAGATATAAGCCGTTTTGTTGCAATACCATAAATTGGAATGAGGGAAAATATATATATATATAAATATAACTCCATTTCCCTGCTCCCTGTCGCACGCCGAGCAAGTCGCGTGCTTTGAGCAAGTGCAAAAAAACAAGTGTAAACTACTTTACACATGTACGGGTATGTAAACGAGTGTACCGGCCTTACACGACCTGGAAGCAAATGGTCGCATGGTGCACTCATGCCCCGTTTGCTCCCAGGTCACAGTAAGGCCCTTAATGACCAGCGCCGACCTGGCGCATTTTATTTAGACAGCGCAAAAAATACGTATTTACAGAAATCATTTAGAAAAACACGAATAATAGCTACAATCGTTTGTCGATGTTCCATCCGTGACTTCGTTACACCACCTATATCGCGGCATCGGTGCGCAAGGAAGCCCCACACCACGTCCTCCACCATGTATGTACAAAAACTATTCCCAGGTTCGGAAATCATACTGGACAAAAACAAGACACACTTACCTTTTAAAGATCTTGTTTGTGTCCATTTGATGCCAGCGGTGCCTCCATATTGTCGTGGAAGTGGTTTGGGACTCAAGACCAATGACCGGAAAACAGGTTTACAAAGATCCAGACTTTATTAACTAGTTGTTCACTTCATTCAAATACTAATAACTACCGTTAACTCAATGGACCAGATAGCTCTATCCGCATAGTCCCTCTTTCTCAGCCGATGTTTCTCCGTAGCGCCGTACTCGTTGGTATTCGTTCGTTCGTCGGGCAGGGCTTCTGAGGACAAGTGCTCCTGAATCAAAGACTGTTCTGGTTTATATCGGCACGCTTGAGTTAATCCCTTCTCCGCTGAAAGGTTGCTCTGTCATCCCGCTCGCCTTACTGGCACCAACTCGCTCCCCTCCTGCTGTGAGTTATATTTGCCTTACAATAGGAGAGTGCTCTAGCCTGGGGCTGTGACCAGGTGAACAAGTCATTACTACTTTCGTGCACATTCCTGACATTCATTTCAAGTCGTTGGTTCTTCCTCGTTACCAGTTCCAATCAATGATTTACCAGTTCTAATCAATGAGTTACATTTCCACAGTGACCATCCTCACGAAGGCTACCATCCCCACAAGAGCAATGTACAAAACGGCCATGCAGACTTCACCGTGCTGTTTAACCCTCCGGGGATCTTTGGATGGCCAAGGGTTAACCATGACCATCACCGCCGCGCCTCGGCACAATGTACCATTTCCTGTGTGTTTTATATTTCACGGCGATGGCCCCGCTTCACACAGGGGTGACAAAGGCTTCATTGGCTTGATATGGGTGAGAGAGAGAGAGAGAGAAAGAGTGAGAGTGTGAGAGTGAGAGTGAGAGTGTGAGAGTGAGAGTGAGAGTGAGAGAGAGAGAGAGAGAGAGAGAGAGAGAGAGAGAGAAGAGAGAGAGAGGAGAGAGTGAGAGAGTGAGAGAGTGAGAGAGAGAGAGAGAGAGAGAGAGAGAGAGAGAGTGAGAGTGAGAGTGAGAGAGAGTGAGAGTGAGAGAGAGAGAGAGAGGGAGAGAGAGAGAGAGAGAGAGAGAGAGATAGATAGATAGATAGAGAGAGAATAAAGAGGGAAGGAGGGGTGGGACAGAGACAGAGACAGAGAGGTGGGAGAGAGGGAGAAGAGAAGGAGATAGAGGGGTGGGAGAGAGGGAGAGAGGAGTGAGAGAGAGAGAGAGAGAGAGAATGAGAGAGAGAGGAGAGAGAGAGAATGAGAGAGAGAGAGGTGGGGGAGAGAGGGAGAGAAGGAGAGAGAGGGGTGGGAGAGAGGGAGAGAGGAGTGAGAGAGAGAGAGAGAATGAGAGAATGAGAGAATGAGAGAATGAGAGAATGAGAGAAAGAGAAAGAGAAAGAGAAAGAGAAAGAGAGAGAGAGAGAGAGAGAGAGAGAGAGAAAGAGAAAGAAAGAGAGAGAAAGAAAGAGAGAGAGAGAGAGAAAGAGAGAGAGAGAAAGAGAGAGAGAGAAAGAGAAAGAGAGAGAGAGAGAGAGAGAGAGAAAGAGAAAGAGAAAGAGAGAGAGAGAGAGACTTTTGTATCTTTTTATTATAAAAATAGAAAAATAAAACCCCCAAATAGGGGTCACATTCTCATTTCAAGCAGAGAAACAAACAAAAAATATTAATACAGTAAAATTATGCACAAAACATTTCACAAAACAATAAACGTTTCTCCAGGATTTTACAAATGACTTCTTTCACGCACCATTTGGTCTCAAACTGTGGCAGCCTTCCTGTTATGGAGAAAAAGGCAAAGTCTAACTTTACACGGCTCGTCACAAGATTTTTAAACAAGAACAAGGCATTTTCCTCATTAGCTCCAAGATCATCAACTTTTCTTTTTCTTGATTTATACACTGCCATTTTTGCCTGTGCAAGCAGGAAATTACCTAACACATCATTCATATTCTTGTGTGAGATGTCTAAGCCATAAATGAAAACACAAGTGTTGAAAACCAAGCCAATCCTGCCAAAACAATTCTTAAGAAAGATAAATAAAGGAGCCAACCGTTGACATTCAACATAAATATGAAAGAGGTTTTCAGGCCTTTTACAAAAGGGACATTCATCTGCTAGGAGACTTGAGAAGCGGTGCAGCAAGTGGTTAGAGGGGAGGATCCAGTGTGCAAGTCTCCATTGGAGGTCACCATGTCGTGGCGGCACAGGAGGATGATAGAATCCTTTCCAATTAGGAAAATATGGGGGGGAACAAGGTAAGAGGTCTCTCCATCGAACCCTCGGCTGTGTCATTTGCCCTTGCAAAAGGAAACTTACGCAACCCAAATAGAGGTCTTTTTGTTTAGGAAACCCATTGAATCCTATGCTAAAGGGGGTACACGGAGGAGAGTTGGCAAGAGAAAACTTGCAAATAAGTTCAGGAAAGGTAGCAGGAGAAGCACCTTGTTCGTTGTCTGCTTGGACTTGCTCCCAGTTAGGTGCAAGCTGTACATAGGTATGAAGCACACAGCGTAGCAGACGCGTAGAGAGAGAGAGGGAGAGAGAGAGAGAGAGAGAGAGAGAGAGAGAGAGAGAGAGAGAGAAGAAAGAGAGGGAGGAGAGGGAGAGAGAGGGAGGGAGAGGGAGAGAAGGTGAGAGAGGGAGAGAGAGGTAGAGGGAGGGAGAGGGAGAGAGGAGGAGGAAAAGCGGGAGAGGGGAGGGGAGAGGGTACCCCAGGAGATCTATCGGGGGAGAGCTACCGCCGAGTTTGAGGATGCAGCACCGGCACCTCCACCGGAATCGGGGACAACGGATACCTTCGAGGATCCCGATCCGGGTTTGACGGCGGCAGCTGCTGCCGGACCCAAGCCAGGAAGTAACGCTAAGTGCTATTTCTGCGGGAACCGGAACCATCTCAGGTCAGTTTGTCCGGCTAAGGAAGCAAAGTGTCATTTGTGCGCAAAGACGGGTCACTTTGCTAAAGTTTGTCGAGCATCACAAGGCCGGCGAGCTCACTCGGGCGCTGAATGTGCTTATCTCCGCGCCCGCAGTACGAACGGCGCCTGGCGCGCCTCGCCCTCCGTGGGCCCCGAGCTGAGCGCTCGACCTTGATGAGACTCGCCGCGCCGACTAAACAAGTGTCGCGATCACTTCAGTATGCAGCACGACCGTCCTTGACACGAATTCTTTCGATGCCCAGCCAACTTCCGGGATCGGCCACCCGATCGGTGAACGCTGGCTTTGAAACTCCGCACGTGGCACGAGCGCCCTCTGGAGGCGGCACGATCGACCTCCAATCGACTTTGACTGCACGAAGGCTGGGATCTTCGTGGGTGGCACGAGCGCCCTCTGGAGGCGGCAGGACTGGCCTACAAGCAAATTCAACGGCACGGAAGACATTAGCTGGCGTCGGATCCACACGCGAGGCTCGCGCGCCTCCCCTCGACGATTCGACATCTACAGGGCCACTGGCCTGGCCCGCGCGATTATCCCACTCATGATTGAAGGAATTTTTTGCAAATGCTTCACTGATAGTTATGTAGATGTTCGACTTGTACAGAGACATGGATGGCCAATTCTTGGGACAAGACTCAGAATCTTCATGGCTTCTCAGGGGCTATGGCTTAGCACAAAGGGGGAATATCGACTGAAGTTTGTCATAAAGGGTCGAATGTTTCCGGATGTGCATTTAATGGTCTTACCAGCATTATATGCAGTTTTGTTAGGACATGATTTTCTCTAGCGACATGGGCACTTGGAAATGGAATTTGGTGGTACTGATACTCTTGCTGTGTGTGCTCTTGCAGTGATGGAAATTGAGCCACTGTCGCTGTTTCCCAATATGACCACAGACTGTACACCTGTTGCGGTTAAATCACGACGCTACTCACGAGCTGACATGCAATTCATTGCGGAAGAGACTGTGCAGCTACTAAAGGAAGGTATCATAGAACCTAGTCGGTCGCCTTGGAGGGACCAGGTTCTGGTGGTTCGGACCGAATCACATCGCAAACGCATGGTAATCGACTATTTGCAGACGATTAATCGGTTTACCCAATTGGATGCCTACCCACTCCCGGGAATGGACTCCCTGGTTCGACAGGCGGCACAGTATTCGGTCTATAGCACTCTCGATCTACGTAGTGCGTATCATCAGATCCCCATCTCTGCGGCGTATCGCATCTATACTGTGTTCAAATTAGGCCAGAGGTTGTACCAGTTCACCCGGCTACCTTTTGGGGTCACGAATGGAGTTGCGTGTTTTCAAAGGGCTATGGACGACCTCATCGCTAAGGAGAACTTAACCGATGTCTTTGTTTAGCTGGATAATCTCACGGTTTGCGGGTATGACAAAGAACATCATGATGCTAATCTGAAGCGCTTCCTCGAGGTTGCGCACACCGCACAGGTATCACTTGACTATGAATGAGGCTAAATGTCGCTACTCTGCTCGCACGATAGATCTCCTGGGGTACACCGTGACCCATGGCTCTGTTGCTCTGGATAAGGAGCGTCTGCGACCCTTGCTCGACATGGCCCCGCCCTGCGATCGTGCTTCCTTGAAGCGTGCTCTCGGGCTGTTTGCTCATTATTCCAAGTGGGTTCAAACATTTTCCGCGAAGCTCTGCCCACTTGTGGACTGCGATGCGTTCCCCATGAGTCTCGCTGCCAAGGCCGCTTTTCATGGCCTTAAGTCTGACATCGCTGGCGCCGCTGTGTCGATGATTGACGAAAATAAATCCTTTGTTTTGGAAAGCGATGCGTCGGATCATGCGATAGCTGCGACGCTCTCTCAAGGGGGGCGCCCTGTGGCCTTCTTTTCAAGGACTCTCTCCTCCGTGGAACAGCGACATTCGTCAGTCGAAAAGGAGGCGTATGCCATCGTTGAGTCGATCAGGCGTTGGCGTCCCTATTTGCTTGGACGATGTTTCCAAATTATCACAGATCAAAAGAGCGTTGCATTTATGTACGACACACAGCATGCTCAACGCATTAAGAATGAGAAAATCACTCGCTGGCGGATCGAGCTCACCGATTTCTGCTACACAACCAAATATCGCCCAGGGCGGGATAACCTTGTTGCCGATGCTTTATCGCGGCCGGCGATGTGTGCGAGCCTCACCTCTGTTGAGGACCTGCGCATTCTTCATGACACCTTGTTCCATCCCGGTGTGACGCGTTTCGCTCATTACGTGCGCAGTCGTAACTTGCCCTATTCCGTTGAGGATATTCGTCAGCTCTGTCGCACTTGTTCCGTATGCGCTGAACTCAAACCTCGCTTCTACAACCCTCCTATGGGCACGCTAGTCCAAGCCACCAGGCCGTCGGAGAGATTGGCGATGGATTTCAAAGGACCACTGCCGGCGTCACCGGCTTCGAGTAATTCTCGTTATCTACTCACGATCGTTGATGAGTTCTCTAGATTCCCTTTTGCTTTCCCGTGCGGAGATATGTCGGCTGCTACGGTTATCCGGTGCTTGCAGAACTTGTTTTCTATGTATGGGAATCCGGCCTATGTGCATACCGATCGAGCGGCGGTGTTCTTGTCCCAGGACGTGAGGAACTTCTTGCTCCAGCATAATGTCGCTTCAAGCTATACTACTCTGTATAGGCCACAGGCGAATGGACAGGTCAAACGCTTTAATGGCATTATATGGAGGGCAGTTACTCTGAGTCTTAAGTCGCGGCCGAGGACTAGACAAATGGGCTTGGTCACTACCTGGGGCATTAAACTCTATCAGGACTTTATTGTGTACTGCTACCAATCAAACTCCCTAGCAACGGATGTTTCATTACCCGAGGTATTCGGGTAGTGCCCGACCTTTACCGGGTTGGCTTGCTGAGCCGGGACCGGCTTTTCTCAAATGGGCAGTTCACATGAGTAAATATGACCTGCTGGTAGATAAGGTGCAAGTTCTCCAAGCTAACCCCGAGCACGCTCGTGTGTTGTTGCCCAATGGACGGGAGTCGACGGTCTCAGTACGCCACCCGGCCCCATGCGGGGAAGTTGACGAACCAGCTTACGATTCCGTTGATCCGCCCATTGAGCAGCCTATGGAGTATCTGCCGGTTTCCTCGCCGCTACATGCACCCGATCCGGCTAGCCTGGTGGGGCCACCGCCATCACCCGATTTAGGCGGCTACTCTGACACGGGGGTCTCCGGTCTTGGGGATGTAGTACCCGGTAGTTACCGGACCCGTGCCGGGAGAGAGATTCGCTGCCCTGATCACTATGGTTGGGTCTGACTGACATGGACTGGAAACTGCTGCTCACTGATATTACTCTGCTACTATGTGCTGCTAGCTTGATTTCTGCCTTAGCGGAAGTGTAGTTTTAATGGCGGGGAGAATGTAATGAAATTGTGTCTAAGTTGAACAAAGGTGTTATGCTGTCTCCAACCACTGAGAGGCTTCTATATGAACTCGGACGAACATCGCTCCGAGACATTCCTGTGGCATTTATTCTGTGTGATAGTGTATACTCGAATGGTGCGTATATCTAGATGATCCAGGCTTGCTTGCACTAATTGCTATTAATTGCTACTCCCATGATTATGAAATACTGATACAATGCTTGATTATTTCTTACTGGTGTTGCCAGAGATCAAAACTGAATTAAACCTACTGTTGCGGTTTTGAGAACCCACACAAATAACATCATTAAAGGTTAAAGGTTGCACCCCATAGATAGGCCACAAGCAACACGTAGGTCACATTAGGACGGTAGTTATTTCTTAGTATGTGTTTAGATAAGGCCATGTCCAGTAGTTGCATCTGCGTTGTGTCAAACAAATAAGAGTAGGCCCCTTTCGTTCATTTTGGCAGCCTCACTCCAAGTGACGCCACTGAGCTATACCGCTCTTCAGTCTATACCCCATCGGCCCTCCCAATTTGTTACGCTCCTTGGCCAGCAGCCTTCGCTGCCCTTGGGCTCGCTCAAAGCAGCCCAAACGCCACGAGGTGAAGCCCGGAAAAAGGGGGCGGAGTGCAAGGATAGAGGTGCGGCCATGTCAAGCAGCCATCAAGGCGGAGCCGGTAAGCCCTCACCAGCCAACCAGGGCTGAGGGGAGATCGCCTGACCGGGCGTGGTTGGGGCTTCGAGAGCATTCGCTGGCTTGGCTTATAAAAGCGCGGACACAAAGCCCTCAAAAGGACTGACGCAACTGCACTCATTATATGAGGACTGGCCAGAAGAACTTCGTGGTATAAAGAGCGCATTCAGAAGGACTGGTACGAGAGTTGAGTACGATAGGGAGAGACGCGTTGTGGCAACCAGCTTACAAAGCGCGAGCGCGCGGCACGCATTGCCGAGAACTGCAGCGTGCAGAAGGACATTGGGGAAGGGGCGCTTGGAACGAGAACGAGCATGAAAGTTATCAGGCAGCCAAGAAGGCTGCAAAGAAAGAGGTAGCAAAGGTGCAGGAGGAACGTAGGAAAATGATCGGAGAACGCTTGGATTCGGAAGAGGGTCAGAGAGCGGTATTCAGGATTGCAAAGCAGATAGCGAAAGAGAGGTGTGATGTGATGGGGGTGAGTTGCTTGAAGGATGAAGTGGGACAAATCGTTGTGGACACAGATGGAATTAAAGGAAGATGGAAAAGATATATGGAAATGCTGTTGAATACAGAGAATGAATGGGCTGGCAACATAGAGAGTAACCCAGTTTTAGGACCGGCAGAGAAGATAACCGAGAAGGAAGTTGAGGAAGCGACAAAAGCAATGAAGAGTAGAAAAGCGGGAGGGCCGACGGAAGTTGTGGGAGATATGTTGAAGGCAGCAGGAAGTTGGGGTGTGAAGAGAATTACAGAGATCTGTAATCTGGTGGTGAAAGAAGGCCGCATTCCAGTGGATTGGGAACTGAGTATCCTCGTCCCTCTATACAAGGGGAAAGGTGACCCGCTGGAGTGTGGCTCGTACCGAGCGATAAAGTTATTGGAGCATGGAATGAAGGTATTGGAAAGGGTGTTGGAGAGGAGGATAAGGAAGAAGGTGAAGATCGATGAAATGCAGTTTGGATTTATGCCAGGAAGAGGAACGACAGACGCGCTCTTTATTGTGAGGCAGTTGCAGGAGAAGTACATGGAGAAGAGGAAGAAGTTGTTTCTTGGGTTTGTTGATCTGGAGAAAGCATTCGATAGGGTTCCACGCAAAGTATTGACATGGGCATTGAGGAAGTTAGGAGTGGAGGAATGGTTGACCAGAGTAGTGATGGCAATGTACAAAAGAGCGCGCACAGCTGTAAGGACGAAGGACGGGAACAGTGGTGAGTTTGAGGTGAAGGTGGGAGTGCATCAGGGGCCGGTACTAAGTCCACTACTATTTGTAGCTGTGATGGAGGTGCTGGCTCAGAATGTAAAGGAGGGTTTACCGTGGGAGTTGTTGTATGCAGATGATCTGGTGTTGATTGCGGAAAGTATGGATGGACTGAAGGAAAAGATGAACAAGTGGAAGGATGTATGGAGACAAAAGGTCTGAAGGTGAATATCGGAAAGACGAAGGTGATGGCAAGTGGTAAAGCATGTGGTGAGGTGGAAAGAACTGGGAAGTGGCCATGTGCTGTGTGCAGGAAGGGTGTCGGAGTGAACTCCATTCAATGTACAATGTGCGCTGAGTGGGTTCATCAAAAATGTAGTGGTCTGAGAGGGTCATTAACCAGTGTGGCAGCTACATTCAAATGTAAGGTGTGCACAGAGGGAGCTGCAGATGGAGGAAATGTTGATTTGGATCTTGGAGACGGCGTGAAGCTGGAAGGTGTGAAAACATTTTGCTACCTCGGAGACATGCTGAATGGAGAAGGTGGATCAGACTCGGCAACGGTTGCAAGAGTGAGATGTGCATGGAAGAAGTTTCGGGAACTGAGTGGCGTGCTGACAAGGAGGGGAGTGTCGTTGAAGCTGAAGGGAAAGGTGTATGCTGCATGTGTGAGAAGTGTTATGATTTATGGGAGCGAGACATGGGTAATGAACGTAGAGCAGCAACGAAGGCTGGAAAGGATGGAAATGCGAATGGTTCGGTGGATGTGCGGAGTATCGTTGAGAGAGAGGCAGACAAATGATGAATTGCGAAAGATGATGGGAATAGAACCTGTGATTGATGTTGTGAAGAGGAACAGGTTGAGGTGGTTTGGTCTAGTGTTGAGGAAGGATAAAAGTGACTGGTTGAGAAGAGTGATGGAAATGAATGTAGAAGGAAGTAGAGGACGGGGCAGACCGAGAAAGACTTGGTTGAAGATGGTGGAAGAAGAAATGCGGACAAGGGGGTTAACAAAGAGAGATGCAGAAAATAGGGCAAAATGGAGAAGATTGTCATTGGGACCGCAAGGCTAACCCCCGCTCTCGCAGGGAAAATGGCCTTCAAATGCATGTTGTTGTTGTTGTAATCAGTATCCGAGAAATGGGCAACCTTCCAGGAGGAAATGTGCAACAACATCTTCACAATGTCGCGGTAAATAGTAGAGATATCAAAATTAAAAACAAATTCCAACTTTTTCACAGACTACAACCGAGCTGGAATGAGTATTAAATTTTGATTTCTTACTTTCTATTTATATTTGAAGTTTAAATCATTATGTAATGAACACAAAAGGGTCCATATGTGACAGATCCCGCCCCTCTTTCCCTCCATTGTAGGTTTTACCCAACAATATGAATTTTGTTCTTTCCTGCCCCCTCCACTTCCCACTCCCATTCCTTCCTTTGGTGCACCAAAAATGGTTTTCATTGCAGTGTTACGCAGAACGTATCACGGTCTGCACTGGTGCAGTTGGTTACCTTTATATCCCTGTGCACAACGTTCCGGGAGTGCATGTACTCAAAAGCATCAGCCATCTGGAGGGAGGAGATGAAATATTCAAACATGAACACAGATTGTGGTTGTTGAGATTTTACAATTTTGAGTGCAATTCTTTGTGTTATATTTCAAACCACGTCATAAACATCACACTGAGGCTGAAACCAACTTCCGCTCACCTGCTTCATGGGAAACCACAACTCTCTTTCTGGACGATTCCTCAGATAATGAATTTGGGAAGCGAGTGAACCTGCACACATCAGACAGAAACATACAAGAGCGAGGCAATGAGATTTTTCATTTTTGAGAAAACACGAGTTGACTAAAAGTTGTTTTGTTTTTCAATGTTTCATTGTTAAAATAAACAGAAAATGATAAAGATAAAAATTTGCTTGCAAAGGTCATTGAAAGCAAGGTGATAGATGGCCACAGGTGGACACAAGTAGGGGAAAAAATGAACAGGAAAAAGGGCGAGAGAGGGAGAGAGACTTTACTTTGGTGTCTTTTTGTTATAAAAGTATAAAATGAAAAGTATTCAACCTCCAATTTACATACAAATCACAACCTCATTTCCAATGCATTTGCACAAAACACCCCCCCCCCCCTGCCCCATAACTCTTCAAACACAAGAAGGTTCCCCATGTTTACATGATAAGCATGTTCGAGCTTTATACGTGCTGACACCATCCGGATAAAACAAAAAAGTGCATTTTCATTATTTCCACTGCCTAATCTCGCTTTTCTGGTTTTATAAATTGCACGCTTAGCAATTCCAAGCAAAAAATTCAAAAGCAAAATCACAGAGTTTTTCCTCGTATTACATGCAAATCCGTAAACAAAGATTGTAACAGAAAAAAACAATTTTGAATTTGCAAAAGATTCGGCTCAGATACAGAAACAGAGATGACAATCTCATGCACTCAATAAACACATGATACAAATGTTCAACATTACCACAAAAAGGACATAAATTAGACACAGCAGGGTTAAACTTCTGAACTAACACCAGTGTGGCCAGGGCATGATGGACCAGGCTCCAATTTAGGTCTCCTGTTCGTCCGACAGTCGGACACCTGTACATTTCATCCCAATTTGGAGTGAGAAATGCTCCTGAAGGTAAAAGCTCTTTCCACTTGTTTCTTAAGGGTGCTGCACAGCCCGGTAAGTACACCTCCAGACAAATTCTGTACATTGCCCTTTTCCCCATGATGTGGAACACACCGGATTCTTCGCTGTTGGAGGAAAACACACCATGTTGTTCCTGGGCAGTGACTGAGAGTTCAGGGAAGGTTAAACGAAAATCTACTTCCTCATTTACCCCATTCCACCCAATATTTAAATCTAACAAAGTCTTGGATACAATATTTATGACCCTGCTCACTATTATAATTGAACGCAAGCCAATTTTTTCAGAAACAGTGCTGGCAGACAACCATCGCTTCAAGGATAGCTCCATAAGATCGTGCACTTTATTAATCCCATTGTTCGTAAGATGTTCCATAAAAGCTCGGCTGGTAGATATTTCAGTGAATAAGGAGTTTTGGAACAATGGCTCATGCACAAACTTCCTGGGATCGTAAGAGATCTCCAACCGCTGCACTCCTAGAGCTTGCCAGGCGTTCAGGAGAGACAGATGAAATGCAGGGAGCCGAGCTCAATCGACCTGCTTCAAGTCCATAAAGAAAAGTTCCTGGTCATAGTCCATTCTACCTACTTGCCTGAGCAAGGCATTCGTGAGGACGCCAGGGCACAACCTCGCTGTATAGCAGATGTCATAAGCCGAAAAGCCATTATTCGACTCGGGATGTGCACCAGGTTTTGGCCACCTGAATTACGTGGTCTGCACAACACATCTGGCTTAAGCCAGTGGTGGCCTCCCCAGAAGAAGTCAACTAGGCCCCTCTGAATGTTGGTGATCAGAGCTTGAGGAGGCTGGAGTGCTATGATCTTATGCCATACGATTGGAAGCACCAGGTTGTTTATTATCGTTACCCGTGCCTTAAGTGACAAGATATGGAGCATCCCTTTCCACTTTGATAGTTTCTGCTTAACGTTATTTCGGAAACCATCCCAGTTTTTCTTCATATAGCTTGTAGTTCCCAAATGGATGTCTAAGTATTTAAACACATCCATTTTCCATGACATTCCTCCTGGAAGAGTTGGGGGACCCATATGTGAAGCCTGTGACACAGATAGGGTATCTGGGTACAGAGAAAGAGCTACGCTCTTGTTCCAATTTACTCTTGCTGATGAAGCAAGTTCAAATTTGGCGAAACACCGGGATAGCTCAAAAACATCTTCCTGGTTTTTAACCACAACACACAGGTCGTCTGCATATGCTGACGTAACAATTTTGGAATTGTTTGACAAAGACAAACCAGATAAGGTGGTACGAAGGAGAGCCAGTAAGGGTTCGATGGACAGTGTGTACAACATATGCCTGACAGTGGACAGCCCTGACGGATGCCACGCTGAAAGGGGAAAGGATGACACAGACTGTTATTTACTTTTAGCAGGCATGACACATTGTTGTATAAAAGTTTAATGCAAGAAATGAATTTTTCTCCAAATCCTGCTTTAGTAAGAACTGCAAACAAAAATGAGTGATCCACACTGTCAAAAGCTTTCTCCTGATCAAGGAGTAATAACCCAAAAGCATGCAATGCAGTTTGACCGATAGCAATCAAGTCTCCAACCAAGAAAATACTGTCACACATGGATCGTTCAGGTATGCAATACACTTGGTCATTCCCAACTAAGAAAGAGCTGACCTTTTAAAGACGCACTGCAAGCATTTTTGACACAATATTATTGTCAGTATTTAAGAATGACACAGGCCGCCAGTTTGTAATCTGCTGCAAATCCCCTTTCTTGGGAAGAAGACATAAGACAGCTCTTCTGCAGCTCAGGGGCAATTCCCCCTGATTTAGGTTCTCATGAAACATCTAAATTAAAGCAGGACACAGAACATTCCAAAAAACTTTGTAAAATTCAGCAGGAAGTCCGTCAATTCCGGGGGCCTTGCCGTCTTCGAGTTGTTTCACTGCTGTTGTGAAATCCTCAAGAGAAATGTCACATTCCAGTTGGAGTTGCTGCTCTTCAGAAAGAGATAGGAGAAGTTCAATCATCTCATTTGCCATAGTTTTATCCACCGTTCTTGGAGTAAACAAGTTTGAGTAAAACTCTTGCAGTGAATGTTTAATGTTACTCTGGCAAGTCAGAACACCGTCGGAAGAGCGTAGACTCTGAATCTGCCGAGAAGTGTTGGCAGCCTTCTGCATTTTGAAACAAGCGTTACGCCTAGGTCCCCCGTCGGGGAAGTGATGTGAGTTGACAAAGTGGAAGACGCAGAAAACATGCTATGATGTGATATTCCGCTCACAAGGTTCAGACATACATGGAGGCGGCCATCTTGGATTTTGAAGTGGCGACCCAATTTTCAATAGCGTTCTTCCTTATGCCTAGATACACACACAGACCAGATTAGAAGTTAGTAGTTCGTTTATTTTTCAAGATATTTCGCTCACAAGGTTCAGACGTACATGGTGGTGGCCATCTTGGATTTTGACGTGGCGACCCAATTTTCAATAGTGTTCTTCCTTTTGCAGAGATACACCCACACACCAGATTATAAGTTGGTACTTCGCTTATTAGTCCCCTACCGGTGTACACCGGAAGGGACAATAGGTTTGCACGCCGTCCCTCCATCCGTCAGTCCGTCAGTCCGTCAGTCCGTCAGTCCATCAGTCCGTCAGTCCGTCAGTCTGTCAGTCCGTCGCGCAAAGAACAGTTTTCCGGACTTTTTTTCTAAACGCTTAATGCTAATAATTTCAAACTTGGCACATGGTTTCCTCATGATAAGTTACAGGTCAAGTTCGATCTTCACGACGTTTCGATCATTTTAAACAAAGTTATGGCACTTTGAACTTTGGTAATTCTGATAATTCTGATGATCCTTAACTCAGTGCCATTTTAAGTTTTAATTTCCTTTAAAAAAGATTTTCTCTGCAATAATAGGACCGATTGAGATAAAATTTTCACCATATGATGGACTCGGTCTGTAGAATATTTTAATGGTAATTATGACGTCACAGGTCACGTGGTTCAGCCGCCATATTGTTTTTCGTGAAAACACGAAAACCAATTTTTCTCTGCAATGGCTGAAGAGGTCGAGGCCAAACTTTGCAGGCAGAATCGGATACCCATGACGAACAAAAAAGTTAGCGAGCATGACGTCATGCGTCACATGGTTTCAGAGTTATGACGTTTTGAAGCATGAACCTTCAAAAACCGAGCTCCT
Source organism: Myxine glutinosa (assembly GCF_964187855.1). Lineage (NCBI taxonomy): Eukaryota > Metazoa > Chordata > Myxini > Myxiniformes > Myxinidae > Myxine > Myxine glutinosa. Next base: position 88,867,556 of record NC_136274.1, read on the forward strand.
CCCTCATTTTTGATCCAATCGAGGGGAAACTTCACAGATCTGTTCAGCACTAAAATGTCCTTTTGGAATTTGCGATAGGGCACGTGGTTTGGCAGATATCGTTAATTAAACGAGAATATATTTTTAAAAATGGATATCTCTTGTTTATTCTCGAGTTCTCCTCAAGCCGCACTGCGCGTCCTCAGCCTCGTCTCGCGGACGTCAACAGGGCGACACAGCGCACGCTTTCAGGAGGGGCGGAGCCAAGCCGAGCAACATATATATATACACATCGATCATTGATCGTGAACCGGAAAATATAATAAATTACACATGGTTTCAGAGTTATGACGTTTTTAAGCATGAACCTTTAAAACCGAGCTCCTCCCTCATTTTTGATCCAATCGAGGGGAAACTTCACAGATCTGTTCAGCACTAAAATGTCCTTTTGGAATTTGCGATAGGGCACGTGGTTTGGCAGATATCGTTAATTAAATGAAAATATTTTAAAAAATGGATATCTCTTGTTTATTCTCGAGTTCTCCTCAAGCCGCACTGCGCGTCTTCAGCCTCGTCTCTCGAACGTCAACAGCGCGACACAGCGCGCGCGCTTTCCGGAGGCGCGGAGCCAAGCCGAGCAACATATATATGCACATCGATCATTGATCGTGAACTGAAAAATATAATAAATTACTGATGGTTTCAGAGTTATGACGTTTTTAAGCATGAACCTTTAAAACCGAGCCCCTCCCTCATTTTTGATCCAATCGAGGGGAAACTTCACAAATCTGTTCAGCATGTCAGTCTACTTAAATGTCCTTTTGGAATTTGATAGGGCACGTGGTTTGGCAGATATCATTAATTAAACGAAAATATTTAAAAAATGGATATCTCTTGAATCGCTAGTACCTCATACCGTGAGTTGGTAATAATTTATATAATTCACACAGTGCAACACGTGCAGGCCGCTCCACGGAGCGACCTTGCGGGCTTATCAACGAGGCGAGGCGTGACACACGTGTCTCAGCATACCTCAGATGAAGTTTGAAAACCATAATCAACCGTGCATACATTTGCATATTCCATCATTTTTGACAAAGTTATGGCACTTTGAACTTTGGTAGGGGACATGTATTGCAGCGCAATACTCAGAATGCTTGTTTTTCAAGATATTCAGCTCACAAGGTTCAGATATACATGGCATCAGACATACATTGCGGCGGCCATCTTGGATTTTGACGTGGGTTGCACCCACACACCAAATTCGAATGCGGTCCTTCACTTACGCACGCACGCACGCATGTATGCACGCACGCACGCATGGACGTACGGAGGGGAAAACCATAGTCCCCCTTTCACTCCGCGGTGCGATGGGGGACAAAAAATCTTTGTTTGGAGTCTCGAGGTGTATTCTGCTCATCCGCAGGTGAATCATTGCTCCAGCCGCACGCTCTTTGACGAGTTCGGCGAGCGGGGTCTTTTTTTTCTATCAGCTGCTGATATTGGTCATTTCCCCAAGATGTTCCAGCTTCTTGTTCATATTTAAGTACATCTGCTTTTAGAGCACTTATCAACCCAGACATAATACTGGTGGCATATGAGCAATATTGCTGGCAGAAAATCTGAATTTGTGATTTGGTGCAGTCCCACCACTGTCGCATATTGATATCGGAACACTTTTTCTTTTCTAATCCTTCCCATACCAGTCTGAAGACATTTTTTAAATGTTCATCTTGCAACAATTTCACATTGAAAGTGCAGTGTACACTCTTACAGCAATGATAGGGTAACATACATTCCATTACAATCATATGGTGATCAGAAAAGCCAGATGGAGTTGTACATGTTCTCTGAAGCAGATTCACCATTCCTTGGTTCACGTACAATCTGTCCAGTCGACCCATGGTTAACTGGTTTTATGCACAGCACACCCATGTATACTGATGGGTGTTTGGATTTTGTAATCGCCATACATCTCTAAGTTTGTAATTTTTCACAAGTTGTGCCAAGGACTTTGCACTGGGTACAAGTGGCTCAGGAGTGTTCCTGTCCAGTCGAGGGTTGAGTGTGCAATTATAGTCTCCCCCCATACAAATTACACAAGTCAAATCAACAGTGCTTAAACAATCCGCTAACTTTGGAAGAAATAGAGCCCTTTCAGCACTGTCACTGGGGCAATACACATTAATAATGCTAACCATTTGATTGCTGCTAATAAAATCCACCACCATCAAGAAACCCTCACAAATCTCTCTGTTGTGAATCTCAGATGGTTGAAGGCGAGGATACAAGATTATTGCCACCCCCGCTTTCGCTTCTTCAACCGCCCTGGAGAAAACATGGCACCCTTTAAACATTCTGCGCCACTCGTCTTCACAAGATTGGTTGATGTGTGTCTCTTGTAACATGAAAATATAAAAACTTTTCTTTCTCAAATAGTTGTGACACCTCCAGACGCCGCATACGGTTGCGCCCTCCGTTTATGTTGAGAGACGTTACCTTCATTTACTCTTTATTAATTTTCCTCCTCTTGGAGTTCTTTTCCTGCCTTAGTGGCACACTTCCTCAACAGCTGAAATTGAGGTTCGGAGATCCCAACTCGCTGGGGTTCACGAATCATGTTTCTAGTAGTTTTTAGAAAAGCATGTAGGTTTCGGAAATAATCCTGAATTCTAACATTCCTTTTCCTGAAGGATTCATCGAGGAATTTTTAAATTTCATCTTCTGTAACGACAGTGTCCCCATCCTCATCCTCTTGGGCACAAAACCCACTACCTGCCAGGGTAGAGTAGGGTTCATCAAAATCAAACGCATCATCTTTGTCATTTTCTTCCTGATGCAAACTTATTTCTGAGGCACAAATCTCCCCAGGATCAGAAACATGGATATCGTTTTCATTCGTTTAGCTGCTCATCGTCACATGCAGCTTCCTTCTTATCATCCCCTTTATTTTGTTCGAAACGTGTTGGCTTACAGGTTCCTTCTGAGGGACTGCCCAACCTATCTGTTTTATCATTACACCTGGTCATCCCTGCATCCACCTCTGTGACCATTACATTAATGTCATGTAAGACAGCAGGGTTATCAATATCACCACTTGTGTCCTCCTGAGAGGCACGAGGATTCTCCATGTCTATATCACACTCAGAACCCTCAAACAGTTTGGCAAGTGGTGCAAACGAATTGCTTAGATTCAAACCCGATTAAGGTTCAGTTTGCAATCCCAAACAGGGATTCTCCACACGAGCTCCTTCTTGGAAGCTCGGCGACACATTTGACACAACCAGTACCTTACTTTGTACTGTAGCTCGGTGACACATTTGACACAACCAGTACCTTACTTTGTACTGTGCTTGCATCCTTCACGACGGGACATGAACGTTTATGTCCTTTTTTACGAGCCACTGTTACGAACCCTTCCATATTGTCATCCGTACAGTCCTGTACAGTAGGAGAGGGATCAACCAGTTTTGTCACACTAGCAAGTCGGGAGGAGTGGTCTACTGTTTCCCGTTCACCCATTGGTTGTAGGGAGGGGTCTACCATTCCATGTATCTCAGTAGGTGAGGGGGGGGGTGGTCAACTGTGTCCCGATCACCATTAGGTCATGGGGAGGAGACTATGACATCATCCACCCCATTAGGTGGGGAGGGAGGAGAATCTACAATCACCTGGTCTCGATTTTCTAATGGTCTCACCAAACAGGGAAAGGAACTCTTTACGTGTCCGTAAGCTCCACACCAATAGCTTGCCATGACGTCCGTGGAGGCATACATTCTATAAGTATGGCCATTAATCTTTGCATGCAAAACTACATTTAGCTTTTGCTCATTTTGGGGCAATATCATGTAAACGACCCTTTAGAAAGTCATCACGTGTCGAAATGCACCCCTTGCCGAGTGTATCGGCACCATTGTCACTTTTGATACGATCGTACCAAACTTTCTCAATTGAGCACACAAGTCCTCACCTTTAACAAAGGGAGGGACATTAGACACATTGACCTTCACCGCAGGTGTATCTAATGGGGAAATCACGAGAAACAGGTCGGGTTCTATGAGAAGGCCTTGCTTCAGAAATATTTCAAGTGGAGGAAAACCACAAAAACGGAAGTGATGAATCCGTAACACATGCTATTCCTCAAACAATCGTTTGCCATAGCAAACGTAAATTAAATAAATAAAAAGTGAGAAATCAACAAAACGATACCAACCACAAGCAACACCGGCAAGTGGAGGTAAAACCATAACTAATGGACTAGGTCCAAGAACCGTTTAGAGCAGCGAAGCACCGCTGCCTGGAGGAGGAAAACACGGCAAAAAGGAGGCCAGGCCTCAAACCCGGAGGTTCGAAAAGAGGCAACCGAACACCACCTACCGTGTGCGCTCTCTCCCTCTCTCTTGTCTCAACAATGCAAGGACACACAGGGGAAACTTTACAAGCATAAACAAGGACACAGGGAGCGAAATGGGGGATAGAAAAACCAACCAACACGACAGAGAACTCACAACTCAACATGCAAAGCCACCATGATGCCACAGTGCCACACCCATGCACGACTCACCAATGTCCAGCAAGGGTGAGAGAGAGAGAGAGAGAGAGAGAGAGAGAGAGAGAGAGAGAGAGAGAGAGAGAGAGAAAGAGAGAGAGAGAAAGAGGAGAGAGAGAGAGAGAAGAGAGAGAGAGAGAGAGAAAGAGAGAGAGAGAAAGAGAGAGAGAGAGAGGAGAGAGAGGAGAGAGAGAGAGAGAGAGAGAGAGAGAGAGAGAGAGAGAGAGAGAGAGAGAGAGAGAAAGAGAGAGAGAAAGAGAGAGAGAAAGAGAGAGAGAGAGAGAGAGAGAGGAGAGAGAGAGAGAGAAGAGAGAGAGAGAGAGAAAGAGTGGGGAGAGGAAACACAGGACACTGAAAGTGAAGGGTAGTATGAAAAGAGGATTCATTGGGAAAAAAATATTTAGGAAAGGATGGAGGATGACATGAGATGGTGGCACACCACCGCGCAGTACTCATCTAACAACTTGGTACTCATTTAAGAGCTTAAAGGAGATAGAGAGTTTAACAAGGAGGGGATTACTGGAGGAACTTATGTAGTGAAGGAGCAGGAGACATCAATCTCTTCCATGACACTCTGGGTCTTTTGACAGGCCGCAAAATGAGATGAACCGCCACGTCTGCCATGTGTGGATCTGGAAATGTGTTTCAGCCTCATCACGTGATATGATTATAATTTGAGAGCTTTTCATTTCACAGAAACCAAATCAGTTTGTGATGCTGCCATCGCATCACCTATGTGAGAGGAAGCACAATCACAAACGGGTCTCCTGAATCCTGTGGGGTGATGGTGAAGCCTATAAAGTCAAGAAACCGAACAACTTCCTGTGTTTGACCAGAAAAATAGATCAGTTGGTTGTTTTTGACAATCGTGCCGAAGTGACAGGGTGAAACTGAGATTTGTCAGAACTGAAATAGATGGTCCAACAATCAGGACACCATAATTCATGTTTACTACTTACTAACTTATTTAGCCACTCAAGTAAAATTGGACTTGATTGACACAAACAGTGGATTTTCAGCAAAATGACATCCGAAACCTCACCTGCTTCCACATACTCCAAAATGAAGCCCACTCGGTGATGGTGTGGATCTTTTGTCAGGATGTCGATCAACTTTACTGAAGGGAAACAAGATGGTGGAGCACAAGTTAATCTGGCATAATAAACTCATCCAAAGTCAAACACCTTTAAACAACATGATAAACATGCACATTTTGTGTGATGACAAGTAGTCAACAGGTAAGCCTCAACATAGTCCTTTCACCATCAACATTCATGATCTTGTCGGCAAACATTTGGGCAGAACCAAACCACTCATAAATGCATCGTTTAATTAAGCACAGGTGAGTGCAGGAAGGGCTGATACCAATACACAAATGGTCCAAACGAGGAGGAACGGCAGGGTGTTATCTGCGTAGTCTGTGTACCAATCACAATTGGAATCTCGTAGACTCAGGTTGACGCAAACAACTGACGAGAATTCTTCCGATAACACGACATTTGGCGAATACAGAACTCGGATGCAGGTGGACGAGTACATGTGATTTACAGTGTGTTGAAGTCTCATTATTGTCAACACAAAAGTGAATGAAAGTGAAAAGCAAAGAACTAATGGTCTTCATCTCGTCTTCAGTTGTCATACCCTTCCTACTGTCCATGGTACACGGAATCTTGTGGTGAGGCTATTGCCCAGAAACAACTTGCTTTCGTCTCCTGGAAAGCAAATCCAACGGAAGGAAATCTCATTTCCTTTCACAAAGTCTGAAACAAGTGTGTGTCCACCCTCAGGAGAGCCAGGAAACAATATCTCTCCGTTCTCAGGACTGAACTCTCTTATCTGTCTCCCTCTTCCAAATCCTGGTGGCGTCTGGTCAAATCTGTTTCTGGTGTTTGTTCCCCCTCCATCCCCTCCCTCACCTCTGATTCTGCAACTGGACCAGACGGCATCAGCCCACGGGTCTTAAAATCCTGCTCTGCCGTTCTATCTCACCCTTTCTCTGTTCTTTTCACCCTGTCTTTTGTTCAAGGTCTTCTGCCAGCATCTTGGAAATCAGCAAACATTACTGCTTTACACAAAAAGGTGCAAAAACAGATCCTTGCAACTACAGACCAATCAGCCTGCTCCCAATTATCAACAAAGTCATGGAATCCATCATTGCTTCGGATATCAAATCCTTCCTCTTCTTCAATGGCTTGATCTCCGATCATCAATTTGGATTCAGACCAGGTCATTCTACTCTGGACATGTTGCTTCTGCTGTCTCAAAAATGGATGGAGGTCCTCAATGCCAAACAGGAAATCAGAGCTGTCTCCCTTGACATATCACGTGCCTTCGATACGGTCTGGCACCGAGCTCTGCTCACCAAACTCTCCTCCTATGGTATCCATGGAAATCTCCACGCATGGCATGTGGACTTCCTCTCTGGTCGCCGTCAACGTATGGCCCTGAATGGATTTCTCTCATCTACCCTTCCTGTTCAGGCTGGAGTTCCCCAAGGCAGTGTTCTGGGCCCTGTGCTTTTTCTGGTCTTCATCAATGATCTCTCTGGAAAATCTCTCTGGAAAATCTCTCTCGAAATGACTCTGGAAAATCCTCTCTATCTCTTTGCTGATGACTCCACTCTCTGCCGCTCCAATCCTCATCCCTCAGATTGGCAGTCTGCAGCCTCCTCACTCTCTGCAGATTGGACAAAATCACACACTGGTCAAACAAGTGGAACATGTCTTTCAATCCTGACAAATCTCACACTCTTACTATGTCTCTCCAAAAAGACCAACTGGAAAACCCTCCCATCTACTTTCTCAACAATCCTCTCCAAGAAGTTTTTTTTTTTTTTTTTTTTTTTTTTTTGTATACAAGATCTAGGCTCGTGAAAGAGCGAACATTAATCACACAGAAAGACAAACCGACACATAAAACATATAACATCGGGAGCGGTAGACAAGATGGGGAGAGAGGGGGAAGGACACAAACACAACATTTGAGAGCAGGGACCGAGAGACATCGAGAGATCTGAGAGAGGGCGAGGGCTTTGGGGGGGGGGGCATGGGAAGGGGGCGGTGGGAGAGGTATAAAACATATGGACACTGCCAGGACTTCCAGGAAAGAAGTTGGAATTTCAAACAAGGTGGATCTGGGGTGAATTAGCGGGGGTAGAAAAGATCAAGGTTTTGGATGGGGGAAGATAAGAGATGGTGGTGAACAGCTGTTTTAAAGACCTGGAGGGAGGGGTGGGATTGAAGGGAGTGAGGGAGTTTGTTCCAGAGGCGGGAGAAAAGAGGAATGAAAGAGTGAATGTGAGCAGAGAGCCGAGATTTCGGCAGTTTAACCATCAGAGAGTTGCTGGCAGATCTTGTGCGACCTGAAGGAATATTTGGGGGACAGAGCACAGAGAGAGCTGGGGGTGCAAGGCCGGAGAGGAGTCGGTAGAAGACAGAAAGACCACCTACCTGCCTGCGGTGAGTGAGTGAAAGGCCCTCAGAGATAGCTTCATCGCGGGAGATTCCAATAATTCTGAAAGCTTTGGTTTCAACAGCGTGAAGCCGAGCTAGGTGTGAGGCAGGAGCACCGGCCCATAGGGGAGAACAGTATTCCATTGAGCTGCGGATGAAAGCCTTGTATGTGGTGAGGAGCTCAGGTGTGCCGAGGAAGGACTTCGCACGACGGAGGATGCCCAGTCGGCGACTGGCTTTGGAGGCCAGCTTTGAAATGTGGTTTTCCCAAGAAAGATCATGGCAGATAGTGAGACCCAAAAGCTTCAGCGACAGAACTTCTTGGAGAGGATTGTTGAGAAAGTAGATGGGAGGGTTGTCCAGTCGATCTTTTCGGAGAGACATAGTAAGAGTGTGAGATTTGTCAGGATTGAAAGACATGTTCCACTTGTTTGACCAGTCTGTGATTTTGTCCAAGTCTTCAGAGAGTGAGGAGGCTGCAGACTGCTGATCTGAGGGAAGAGGAATGGAGCGGCAGAGAGTGGAGTCATCAGCAAAGAGATAGAGAGGATTTTCAAGAGAGTCAGAGAGATCATTGATGAAGACCAAAAAAAGCACGGGGCCCAGAACACTGCCTTGGGGAACTCCAGCCTGAACAGGAAGAGGAGATGAGAGAAACCCATTCAGGGCCACACGTTGACGACGACTAGAGAGGAAGTCCGCCAGCCATGCGTGGAGATTTCCATGGATACCAAAGGAGGAGAGTTTGGTGAGCAGAGCGGGGTGCCAGACCGTGTCGAAGGCACGTGATATGTCGAGGGAGACAGCTCTAATTTCCTGTTTGGCATTGAGGACCTCCATCCATTGTTGAGACAGCAGAAGCAGCATGTCCAGAGTAGAGTGACCTGGTCTGAAACCAAATTGATGGTCAGAGATCAAGCCATTGGAGAAGAGGAAAGATTTCATATCCGAAGCTATGATGGATTCCATGACTTTGCTGATAATTGGGAGAAGGCTGATTGGTCTGTAGTTGCTAGGATCTGTTTTTGCACCTTTTTTGTGCAAAGCGGTGATGTTGGCTGATTTCCAAGCAGATGGCAGTTGACCTTGAGCAAAAGAGAGGGTGAAGAGAACAGAGAGAGGGTGAGATAGAGCGGCAGAGCAGGATTTTAGGACCCGTGGGCTGATGCCGTCGGGTCCAGTTGCAGAATCAGAGTCGAGGGTTGACAGAAACTTTTCCACCTTGTCAGGAGGAAAGGACACGGAGTCCAGGAGCAGCAGGGTACGACTGGGTATGGTGGGTACAGAGAGGGATGGGTTTGGGACACAAGATTTAGAGGCAAACACAGAGTTGAGGCATGCAGCTTTTTCACGTGCGGAGTCAGCTGTGTAGCCGTTTGAGGTAAGGGAGGGGATGGAGGGGGAACAAACACCAGAAACGGATTTGACCAGACGCCACCAGGATTTGGAAGAGGGAGACAGATAAGAGAGTTCGGTCTTGAGAACGGAGAGATATTGTTTCCTGGCTCTCCGGAGGGTGGACACACACTTGTTTCGGGCTTTGTGAAAGGAAATGAGATTTCCTTCAGTTGGATTTGCTTTCCAGGAGACGAAGGCAAGTTGTTTCTGGGCAACAGCCTCACCACAAGATTCCGTGTACCATGGACGGGAGGAAGGGTATGACAACTGAAGACGAGATGGGATAAATCTGTGCATGAGAGAGAGCAATTTACTTTGGAAGAATTCCCAGGATGAGTTGATGTCAGAGGTGGTAGAGATGGGAGACCAGTCCAGATGATTGATGGCTGCTTGAAGACCGTGCCAGTTGGCCTGAGTGAAATGCCAGACTCGTCGACGCTGAGCAGGCTCCCTGAGGATGGTCAGAGAGATGTCCACTTTAACAAGGACATGATCAGATGATCCGATTGGAGCAGAAGAAGAACAGCAGACATTTTCAGGGAAGTTAGTCATAACCAAGTCCAGAAGAGAAGATGTTCCGTTGACTGAGATCCGGGTCGGGAAATTGACAGATTGTGTCAGTCCCAGTGAGTCGCAGAAGTCCTTTGCTGAGGAGCCATGGCTGGTGAGAGAGGTACCCACACCCAGCCAACTGGCATGATGACAGTTGAAATCACCACATATGAGGAAGAGAGAGTTGGGATGAGTAGATAGAAGTTGGTCCATATTATCAGACAGCGAGATGTAGATGGAGTCATCACTGTTTGGTGGACGGTACAACACACATATGAACAAGAGGTGGGAGCGAAGGGGAAGCCGTAGCCAGAGGTATTCCTGGGGGTGAGGTGGAGAGAGTGCAGTGCAGGGTGAGTGAGGAAGAGAGTTTTTGATAAAGATAGCAACCCCGCCTCCAGGACGAGGCTCAGGTCTATCATACCGGAGGAGGGAGTAGCCCGGGAGAGATACTAAGGAATCAGAGACATCATAAAGGAGGAAAGTTTCTGTTAAGCAGATCACGTCTGGTTTGACAGAAGCAACCTGTATGGAGAGATCAGTTAAGTTTGAACGAAGGCCCCGGATGTTTGAGGTCCATACCGTTAATGAAGAGGAAGGGGGAGCATCAGATACCGAACAGGGGGGAGGAGGGGTAGGGTAAGATGTGGAAGAGGTGGAAGAGGTAGGGAGAGCTGTTGAAGGTGTGTCAGAGATTTCAGAATAGCTCGGAGAAAGGGAGGGATGGGGCAGACAAAAGGTTTGATGGTGATTGGGTGAGGCACAATGAGGTGTTATTTGAGGAGGGGGAAGAGCGAGGCAGAAGGTTGGGGGAGATGGAGGTGAGAGTTGGAAGGGGGAAGAAGCGGGGAGGACGCTTTGAGGAGGGGGGGTGTGAGGGGGGAAATTGAGAAGCAATGAGGGTGGGGAGATTTGAAGGGGAGGGGTGAGGGGGGAGTTTGGGAGGGAAGGGACAAGGGGAGGGATTTGAAAGGGATGGGATATGGGGGAGATTTGGAGGGGAGGGGTGAGGGAGGAGTCTAGGAGGGGAGGGCGAGGGGGCGTTTTGGCAGGGAGGGGTGAGGGGGTAGTTTAGGAGGGAGGGGGCAAGGGGGGAGATTTGAAAGGGATGGGTGATGGGGAAGATTTGGAGGGGAGGGGTGATGGGGAAGATTTGGAGGGGAGGGGTGAGATTGGATTTTAGAAAGTGCACGATTTATGGGAAACGAACATTTATTGCAAAATGAGTTTCTTGTGACCTTCGAGTTAAAAATACGTTTAAGGACGCTGGATGGAGGATGGAGTGCAGGAGATTTTAGGGAATGTAGAAAAAAGGCACTATAGGAGATGGATATTTTTTTTGGGATGAATTGATTTGGTGAGCAAGTCGAAAGCAGCCTTTTAAAGAAGAAGAAGAAAAAGGTGTTATAAAATATGACGGAATACATAACTTGAGGGGAAAGTGTAAACATTGAAGGTTAATAACAGTGAAAACTATCTGGGGAAATGGGGGAGAAACACGTGGTCGAAGAACGAACGAACGAATAAGAATGAATAAACGAATGAGAACAGAGAAGGAAATGTTTTTTTTTTTTTTTTTTTGAGTTGAGATTTACACAAGGAAGTATGCTATGGGTGAAAAGACTGGGAATACAGAGAACGAAAGTTATTGGATCACAAACGACAGACCGCTGAGAGAAAAACAAAGCCTCAAGGTTGTGCAGTGTACACTGTACAAGGCCTCAAGACACGACACGAATTAACACGATTTTCAATACAGGTATGAAAGATTTGCACCGAAAAATCTTCGTCGGGACACAATATACGTACAACACCATAAATAAATACAGTTTTAACGAAAATACAAATGGGAACAATCACTTAACTTCGATTTCAAATCGTTCGCGACGCGGCAAAGGCCTTGCTCGCGACACGGCAAACAGACGATCAATTTATGAAAGATAAACACCGAGAAACAACCAAAGTTGCACACAATAACTTCACCCACCGAAAGTTCTGTCGATCAAGCTTTTGGGTCTCACTATCTGCCATGATCTTTCCTGGGAAAACCACATTTCAAAGCTGGCCTCCAAAGCCAGTCGCCGACTGGGCATCCTCCGTCGTGTGAAGTCCTTCCTTGGCACACCTGAGCTCCTCACCACATACAAAGCTTTCATCCGCAGCTCAATGGAATACTGTTCTCCCCTCTGGGCCGGTGCTCCTGCCTCACACCTAGCTCGTCTTCACGCTGTTGAAACCAAAGCTTTCAGAATCATTGGAATCTCCTGCGATGAAGTTAACTCCGAGGGCCTTTCACTCACTCAACGCAGGCAGGTCGGTGCTCTTTCTGTCTTCTACCGACTCCTCTCCGGCCTTGCTCCCCCAGCTCTCTCTGTGCTCTGCACCCCAAATATTCCTGCAGGAGGCACAAGATCTGCAGGCAACCCTCTTCTGGTAAAACTACCAAATTCTATACTCTCTGCTCACCTTCACTATTTCATTCCTTTTTTCTCTCACCTTTGCAACAAACTCCCACACTCTATTCAATCCCACTTATCCCTCCAGGTCTTTCAAACAGCTGTTCACCACCATCTCTTACCTTCCCCCATTCAAAACCTTGATCTTTTCTACCCCCGCTAATTCACCCCAGATACACTTTTTTTTTTTTTGAAATTCCAACTTCTTTCCTGGAAGTCCTTGCAGTGTTCATATGTTTTATCCCTCTCCCACCTCCCCCGAAGCCCTCTCACTCCCACATTTCTCTCGATGTCCCTGTTCTCAAATGTTGTGTTTGTGTCCTTCCCCCTCTCTCCCCATCATGTCTACCGCTCCCCTTATTTTGTGTTTTATGTGTCGGTTTGACTTTTTGTGTGATTAATGTTGGCTCTTTCACGAGCCTCGATATTGTATACAAAAAAAAAGAAGAAGTGAAGTAGCAAAAACACCACCATGGCATTACTGGAGGATCAAAACAAAAAGTTTGGAGCATGCACGGGAAAGGTTACTGTGATGAGAGGAAGTAGTTTGTCACTGTCGTGAGGAACAAGCAGCCACCACCGGCAATTGAAAAAGAAACAAAACAACAACATTTTTAGGTGTCTCTTCTTGTAAAGGAGATAATAATTTATTTGGTGAAAAGATAAATTCTCAAAACTCACCAGCTAGCAGCTCTTCCTCAACAGATACATTTGATACTTGAGACTCAGCATTCCTGCAGAAAATAAAATTTTTGTGAAGCTGTCATTAAATAAATGTCATAAATAAGAAACAATGTCACAATAAAAATGCAATCAGGAAGGTGATAATCAGACTGCATCGGTTCATTGTGTTTTCGACATTCAGACAGCAAACCACACCCTGCATTGGGCTACCCTCCCAAGTATTTTCAAACACAGTTGACAATGAAGCCAAGAAATGACACATGGTATAGAGGGGGGTGACGATAACCAAAGAGTATTATTTGTAACCACACTTTTTTCTTTCCCCTTTCATGTCCCAAGCTCCCACACTCACCTCCGAGCTGTCTTGCCTGGAATTGAATCCTAGAGTGTTCTAAAGTTCTAAAGGGTCATTCTACAGGCTTATAAAGGATAATTATACAGGGTTCCAAAGGGTAATTCTGATGGGTTTTGTTTTTTCTCTCAGTGTTGGTTCTCAGGCCTCAAAGGCATCTGGTGTACATGAACCGCTGCAGGTTGCAAGCATCGGTGTTGTGGTTAGATGAGTGGGTGCATGTGTGGATATTTGGAGAGGCGATTGTTTCCTGAGAAGAAGAAAACAAGATTGAAATTCTACCAGCAGCGGAGCTGGACTTGTTTGATACTTCATTGAAGAGGATAGTATGACCTGGATAGGGATACCAGTTAGCAAATAATGTAAGTGTTAAATTATTTTTGAAGTCGTGTTAGTCTCTAGGCTGTCTGTTACCATAGAAGTAAAGAGACTGCACTGATACAGTGGTTTATTCCATATGTTTTGAGTCATCAGTGAACCATACGCGCTTCAATCCAGTAACTTTGCAGTCACGACAAAGGGATTGCAGTGTTACAATTATATTTACTGTATCATTTATATTTATGTTATTATTATTATTATTATTATTATTATTATTACGAAAACGATACTACTTTATGAAGAAACCTGGGCTAATTTGTCCGAAACGGCCCGAAGGCGAGCCATGAAGGGATGAAGCCTAAGGTCTATACGTACTATTGTTGGAAGACCCATAACACATATGCTTTCAATATTTGATGGTCATTTAAACAATCGGTTTGTTTGTGTTTCACACAGAAAGAAAAATCTAAAGGTAGAGCATAGCGATTCTGATATATGACAGGTTCAACAATATGTTTGTCCTGAATGGCATTTTAAATCAAAATGGTGGTGTGTGGAGTCAGCCGTCATACACCATAATGACATCACAGACATAATCACATCACATCATCCCTGTAATGTGACCAGATCCCCAGCTCTGATTGGTGTACTTTTGTGAAGGACATACATACATACGGACAGACAAACACTGTTCCAGACGGCTTTACCCAACGCCGTAAAAACTGGTGTGTTTATGGGAACTCAGGTTTTGATTTTATTAATGTTTAAAAGTTCCGTGCTTTGAGGCCTCACAAAGCTAAAGCATTTTGGCTCTTCTACGATTTATTCTTATGATGTCATCGTTTTGTGATATCATTTTTCACTGCTGCTGACAAAGTTTAAGACTCGACTCAAACAAATCCCGAGAAATCGGAAAACATTTGACTTTTTAAACAGAAAAAAAAAAAAATGTATACTGTCTCACTGAAACCTGGCAACAACCTCTGGACTACTTCTCACTCAACCTCACTACACCCAATGGATATTCTTACATCAATAAACCACGCTCGGAGGGCCGAGGTGGTGGAATTGCCGTAATTCACCGACAAGACATCAAGACCAGCCTCATCTCCATCTCATCTGCTCCATCATTTGAACACCTGGCTTTTAAACTCTCTGGTCACACGCAGTCAGTCATGGCTGTCGTCTACCGCCCTCCCAAACCACACCCATCATTCCTGTCTGACTTCTCCTACTTTCTGACCCAGCTATGTTCCCTCTCCCCCTCAATCCTCCTCCTTGGTGATTTCAATATCCACATGGACTCCACTGACTCCACAATAACCACTGACTTCACTGATTTACTCACCTGCTTTAACCTCACTCAACATGTCAACTTTCCTATTCATAACCGTGGTCACATTCTGGACCTTGTCTGCTCTACTGGATTAATTTTGCACCATCTCTCTGGCTCCGACCTCACCCTCTCTGACCACTTAGCCATCACTATGACCATCAACATCCCCACCCCAGCACCAAGGCATTATCGCACTATCAACTTCCGTAAGCTAAACGCTATTTCACCTACCTCATTCTCATACACCCTCTCTGAAAAAATGTCCACTTCTCCCTTCGTTGACCTCCACACCCCTTCGACCTCACTGACTACTACAACCACACTCTCTCCTCCTGCCTTGACCAGCTTGCGCCTATAAAAACCAAAACAGTTTCTTTCACCCATTCTGCTCCCTGGTTTACCCCTGAACTCCACCCGATGAAAACTCGTGCTCGCCAACTTGAAAGACTCCGCAATAAAACAGGTCTCACAATTCACTCCCAAGCCTACAAGGACCACCTACAACACTACAAAGATGCCCTCTCCCACGCCCACTCCGCCTACTACTCTCAAATTATCCACTCTGGCTCCGGAAACCCAAAAGCACTCTTCTCTACAATAAACAAACTCCTCAGCCCCCTGAACACCACCACCCAGTCATTCACAGTAGACAACTGCATCTCCTTCCTTTCATTCTTCCAATGCAAAATTGACAACATCTACAACAGCTTAACCACCACCGCACCCGCTCCCCCTCAAACCACCTGCCCCCCCTTATCCTGCCAACCCCTGTCTCAATTCTCCCCAGTCTCCCCTACTGACCTCTCTGAACTCCTCATAGGAATGAAAACTGCCACCTGCACTCTTGACCCCATCCCCTCCAGCTTTGTCAAGGCCTCCCTTCCTGCTCTCTCTCCACTTATCACTGCAACAATAAACTCCTCCCTGTCTACAGGCATCGTTCCACCATCACTCAAAATTGCGGCTGTTACCCCCATTCTGAAAAAACCTGGACTCAACCCTGACACCCTAAATAACTTCAGACCCATCTCCAACCTACCCTTTCTGTCAAAGGTTTTGGAACGCGCTGTAGCCACTCAACTCAAACATCACCTCTCTGCCAATAACCTGTATGAAACATTCCAATCCAGATTCCGCTCCAACCACAGTACTGAAACTGCTCTCCTCAAAATCACCAATGACCTTCTCCTCTCCTCTGACGCTGGCAACCTCAACATTCTCATCCTCCTCGACCTCAGCGCCGCCTTTGACACCATCAATCACACCATCCTCCTCACCCGACTTGAAACCACCTTTAACATTACCGGCACTGCCCTCTCTTGGATCAAATCATACCTCTCTGTCAGACGCCAGTTCATCTCCATCAATAACTGCAAATCCCCCACTGCTCCCCTCCCCCAAGGTGTCCCCCAAGGTTCAGTTCTTGGCCCCCTCCTCTTCATCCTGTACCTGTCCCCCCTTGGTCACTTATAATCCGCCGTCATGGTCTCCAATTCCACTGCTTCGCCGATGACATCCAGCTTTTCATCTCCACCAAGTCCATCTCCACCGCCACCCACTCTATCCTGACAAACTGCATCACTGAAATAAAATCCTGGCTTCAAATCAACTTCCTCAAACTTAACTATGATAAATCTGAAATAATCATCATTGGCCCAAAAACGCTCACCAAATCCACCCATAACTTTGCCCTCAACATCGACGGTTTCCCAGTATCCACCTCCCCTCACATCCGGAATCTTGGCATCATCTTTGACCAAACCCTCTCCTTCGACAAATACACTAAACAGATCACAAAGACAGCCTTCTTTCACCTGAAAAACATCGCCCGTCTCCGTCCATCCCTCTCCTCCACGGCTGCAGAAACCCTCATCCACGCCTTCATCACCTCCCGTCTGGACTACTGCAACAGCCTCCTCTATGGTTCACCCTCAATAATCACCAATAAACTCCAATACATTCAGAACTCCGCTGCCCGTGTACTCACCCATTCCCGGACCCGTGACCACATCACCCCCGTCCTTTACAAGCTTCACTGGCTCCCCATCCCCCAGAAAATCCAGTACAAAATCCTCCTCTTGACCTACATAGCCCTCCATAACCTGGCCCCATCCTACCTGGCTGACCTCCTCTCCAGACACACTCCCACCCGCAACCTCCGCTCTGCTGGTACCAACCTCCTGACCCCCCCCAATCCGGACCAAATTCAGATCCTGGGGGGACAAGGCCTTCTCCATCGCTGCTCCCACCCTCTGGAACTCACTACCTCACACCATCAGAGACTCCTCCTCACTCAACACATTCAAAACATCACTCAAGACCCACCTGTTCAACACTGCATTCAACATTTAACCCACAGCATTTAACCCCTGACTATCTCTTCTCCTTCTCCTTCCTTTTGCTTTGATTATTTACCGATTGATTTTTGTCTTTTTGCACTTGTTTTTTGTACTCTGTCAAAGCGTCTTTGGGCTTCTTGAAAAGCGCTATATAAAATAAATGTATTATTATTATTATTATTACTGAACAGCAAAATAAACGTCAGTCAGAATCAATATTTTGGAGGCTATATTTTCAAGTCATGATCAACATGAATTGAGATTTAGGATCAACATGAAACATTACAGGTATGGTCACCACAGTTCAAACAATAATGTGAAATGTTCTGAATAAGAAAAACACAAGACCAGGTGAGAACAAGGGAGGTCAAAATCAGTATCTTGTGTGACCCCCGTGAGCGTTGACAGCCATACATCGTCTGTATATGGAGTGGATTAATCAGTTGATGATGGCATTTGTCACTTGGGCCCACACTCTGAGAAACGCATAAATGAGTTGAGCTGCAGTTGTCGGCCTTGGTCGAACGTCATTCAGTCTTCTTTGAACCTCGTCCCACAAGTGCTCTATCGGGTTTAAATCGGGGCTGGGCGCAGGCCAGTGCATGGTTTGGATGCTATTCTGTTGCAGGAAGTCCCTTGTTGCTCTGGCAGTGTAGGCACGGGCGTTGTCCTGCTGGAAGACATGATTTCCGTGACGTCCAAAATGTGGCACAACGTGAGGTCTGAGGACTTGATCGATGTAGCGAGCAGCTGCGACACCATTGCCTCTTCCTGGACCAATATTCTGGAACACCACAGGACCGACTTTGTGATTGAGAGCAATAGCACCCCCATACCATGATGTTTGGACCACCCCACGAGTCTCTTTCCATCACACAGTCATCTGAGTAGCATTCCCCACGTCTTCGCCAAACTCTCACTCTGCCATCTGCCGTGGAAACACAGTATCGGCTTTCGTCTGAGAAAAGAACGGTTCTCCACTCCTGGTAACGCCAATTTTGATGCTGTGTGGTCCACTGCAGTCGGTCACGGCAGTGTCGAGCTGTAAGAATGGGGCCACGATATGGCCTGTGACAACGGACATCCCTGTTCTTCAAACGTCGACGGACTGTATCACCACTAATGTGTCTCTGGTGGGTTCCAAACGTTTGTCTTGCAGTTTCTGTAGCCCTGGTAAAGCGATCTTGGATGTGATGACGCACAATCTGTCGATCCTGTCGTGGTGTTGTTCCCCTCGGTCTGCCACTGCGTGGGTGGTCATCGGTGCTGTTGGTGGCCTGGTATGGTTCCTGTAACCTGTAGATGGTTCTCACATTGACATGGAAAGCATTGGCAACCATTGGTGCAGTCTGTCCAGCATGCAATCTTCCAATAGCCTGGTCTCTCTGAATCCTCCTAAGTCTGGGAATGGCGCTGGCATCGAAACACGAATGATGAACACACGTTTTGGGGTGCCTTTTATAGGGAAAGTCACAAGGAGACGCATGTGCATTTTGATTTCCATGGGAATCACGCACGACTTTGTACCACGGTCGTTTTTTTGCCTGCGTTTTGGTGACCTGTTTTTATCCACGTGTGCACCACTGTCGGTTGTTAGGATTAAATTTAGATACAGACTAATGTAAATAACGAGATATCTAAACGAAATGCATTGATATTTCCATGGGAAATGATCAGGAATTATTTTTATGAAGTGACGTTTCTATTGCTGTTCAGTGTATATCACACCAGTCCGAAGGAAGCGGTTCAGTTTGGCATTTTTCATACGAAATTGGCAAAGCCGAGAAACGCACAAAATCCGTTAAAATTACCCTTTATAAACAAATAGAACCAGCCTTTAGAACCCTTTAGAATTACTCTTTCGAACCTATTAGAATTATCCTTTAGATACCTTTAGAATTGCACCTTAGAACCAATTAAAATTACCCTTTGGAACCTTTGGAATGAAAAAGAGGTTCTTCTTCTTCATTTAGGCTTACAAACATAGCCATTCATATTGAAGCGGCTTCACCGCTTAAAAACAGTGGTGACTTGATCTTGAAGCCCCTTCCTGAACAGACAGACAACCAGACTGGCGAAGAATAGATAAATAGACTAGAAAGGGCATTCGGTGGGGTCAATACCTCTGCAAGGTTCAGCAGTTTATGTTTTGTATCCCACCAACAGGCCGGATCCAATTCCAGACTGAACCAAAATTGAATTGGCTTGTTTTTGACACCTATGCAAATCATGCACCTAGTTTTGCTATAACTCGTCCACAATATCATGCTAAAAATCGTTTTTGGCATTATCACTCAATGGTAAAAAAAAATCACTTAAAACTTTAAAAATTTGCATATTGGTATTTGGATATTCATTAAATTTGAATCAATTCTGCAATATATCTGATTTGGCATGAGCTTATCACTCAATGGTGGGAATAACTTTTTAAACTCTCAGATCCGAATCTTCACCAAAATTTCACCCTTGTTACACACTCAAACCCTCCACCAAATTTCTCCGAATCCATCCACAACTCTTTGAGATATCCTGTTCACAGACAAACAGGAAGACAAACAGACAGACAAGAAGTAGAGGACGGGGAAGACCGAGAAAGACTTGGCTAAAGATGGTGGAAGAAGAAATGCGGGCAAGGGGGTTAACAAGGAGAGATGCAGAAAATAGGGCAAGATGGAGAAGATTGTCATGGGGACCGCAAGGCTAACCCCCGCTCTAGCAGGGAAAATGGCCTTTTAATGCATGTTGTGTGTTGTGTAGACAAACAAACAAATAGACAGACAGGAGTGAAATTCCATAACCTGTGCCCACCGATGGTGGCAGAACTACAAACATGGAGAGACAACGGATCTGGTCCGAACACTTAGCTTTGATAAACTTGAAGGACACATGGCACGATTCAAGCCATAAAGAGTGTGGTGATGCGTGACCTGGACAGAAGTTCATGTTTATTTTGTTCAAGACTTGACCTGCTGCCCTATCATCAGTTCATGCTCTCTCTCACCATGCTCTTCCATGAGACTCCATGTTGCAGAGAAACAACAACAATGGAAGATGTAAAAACAGAACAAAAGGAGTGCCGGTTACCTTAAAGATTTCAGAGGGTCATTTTCCTTGAACCAAGTGTGGTTCACAATCTCCTGCAAAACAATGGATGTGTTGGAATCAAATATGAACACGATCAGGAAACACCTCCACTGGTGAGCAATATTGCATTTAGATCCACAATAACAGGAGGTCAGTTACCCCAGCATGTGTGAACATTCTTGTTTATGCAAATAAAACACTGCAAATGAAAACTGCATCAATCCCTCACCGTCATAGTGAACCTCTCCATTGGATCCTCCCGAAGCATCGCAGCCAGAAGGGAAACCAATGTTTCGCTTGCAAAGGTTGGTGGACTGTTTCCCACATTGAAGTCAGTTTTGACATGTGACATCTACAAAGAAGTAAAACAAATGTATTCATGACCGAATCCCAAACAATCGTCGCAATCGAATACTAACATTTGCAAAATAAGCACATTCCAAACAAGCACTCACTGATGCAATAACCAAGGTTTGACTCGAAACTAATAAAATACATTTTCATTCATCAAATAGGTTATGGTGTACAACACAAAAGTTTTTTTCTTCGCTGAAAAAGAAACCCTGTCAACTCAATAATTGGATAATTTGAGGGTGAGATGCAAAATTGAGGCAAACACCTTTGTACTAACATCTCACAAAAGGAAACATTTGCCCTATTCATGTGCAATTTATATGTTACATCTTAAATGCTAAACGAAATAGTGTACCGTTTTACATGGTTGTGAATTCGAATTAAAATGTTGGCAAACGAGTTAATTGTATTGTGGTTAATAAAAATGGTCTTATAAATAAATATATGAATGTCCACACAAAGGTCAAGACGCCCTGGGCTCCAAGATGTCTGCATTTCCTATCGTTTGTACGTGACACAACCTTTGGTCTACTGCGGCATAATTCAAAACATTACATCTGTCGTGGCCTTGATGATGACATAATCGGCCATGTTCGAGAGTATAAAATTGAGACCACTGAGAGAGGGAGGGTGAGAGAGGTCCTGGCCTAAATGATGTTACTATTCTGTATTTGATGTTATTTTAATGTACTTTTGAAGGTACTCCAAGTACCTCTGTATCCTTGGTATGTTCTTTGTGCCAGACCCCCTCTCCCGAGTGTGATGAAATGAAGGAGGAGATCCTCATTGTAATTCCCTCTCTCGTGGTGGCGCTTCCCTATAAGAGGGACGGCTTTGGGAGTGAGGGATTACTGCGCTATTAAATGTGACTGGACTTGAGTTGGTAAGTTGAATAATGTTGATTATGGGCTTGCTTGAGATGTGCTCGGGAATTATGTTTAGAGTTCTAATATATTGCTTATTCCTTGTTGCAGATGATGTGGAGATTGATTTCAATAAAGCTCTATATCTTGAGAGAGGTTGTGGATTAAAATTCTACCACACCGAGAATTAAAAATATTCTTCATTGTAATCCCATGCAGAGGACAATCGATTATTTCATTACAATTGTGTTGCCCTAATACTAATGATCAAAATTAATCCTCGTTACACCAAAGTGTTGGAGGCTGGGAAAAAATTGATAGGTAATCAGGACACAGCCTTTAAGTGGCTGTGGTGGTGATGGCACCAATATTGGGATGCGGAGTTGTAAGGATAGAGTTGGGCAGTCTGGAGGTCAATGTGGTGGTATGGGTGGCCGAGGTGTGCGACCTTGTCTTCTGGGATTGAGTTTCTTGGTTGAACACATCTGTCAACCTGACCTTTGGTGAGGTCTAATGTGGTTGGGCACTGGGGGCTGCGCATTTGGTCAAACTGGGGGATGCGAGGAGGTGCAGGGGACATGATGGGGATGCCATGCACTACAAAAGTGCTCCTCATGTCTGAGGCCTTGGTAATGGCGGAGTTGGCAGCAGGTGCTCACCACGTTGGCCAGCTTGGGCTAGTGGAGCCGTGGTTCTCACAGGAGGCTGAAGGATGGATGGTGGGTCTCGCCCTTGTGGACACTTGTGGGCCATATTGGCGGTCTGGCTGTTCAACTTGTCCCAATAGCCCTCGCACGGTAGAGGGGCAGAGCTGTCGTAGCCAAGTTTAGTCGTGTAATGAAGGTCACTGGAGGAGGCGGGTCCACATGCTTGCCAGTACAGTCGGATAAAAGGGAATTTGTAGGAAATTGGTTGGCCCCATGGGTAAATTTGGGAATTCGGCAGGGTGGATGACACTCTTGGACCCGACCAACCTGTGACTCACAAACTACCTGCACTTAAGGTAAGGCCTTAATGTTTACTGTCCCAAGTGTTTGGTACTTGCTCACAAATTGGAGAATGAGTCATTTGGAATGGGGAGGACGAGAGTGACGAAATGTTTGGTGAGGGAATTGGTTTGAGCGCCACAAAGTGTCTTTTGGGTGGTGATTGTATATGTGTAAACGTTTTGGTGTTTTTGTGTTGTCGTGAGAATAGAGATTGAATTGTGTTTGGAAGAGTGAATATGGGAAATACAACATGTAAGCAGGCCATGGCAGTACACCAACAAATACCAACATCTTTATTGCGTGACCGTGTTGAGAATTGAATGGCAGCAGGGGAATGAATGTCATTTTGGATTTCGTGGGTGGGGAAGGTGTGTGTGTCCGTAGGAATGGATCAAGCTCTGGATGAGTGGTGACTGCGCCCCCCCCCCCCCCCCCGAGGTAATTTGTCCCTGGCAACCGGTGGTGTCGGAAATTGGAAACCCGTCAGAGGGGGGTCTGGTTGGGCTACCAGTGGGTATTGAGATCCCTGGCGAACCAGAGGCGATGAGAGCCTGAGGCCAAGGGAGTCTGGTGCGGATACCTTTCATGGCAGGACGACAGATAAGGAGCTGTTTTTGGCTGTTAGGGGTCTATTTTTTTTTCTTTTTTTTTTGTATACAAGATCGAGGCTCGTGAAAGAGCGAACATTAATCACACAAAAAATGAAACCGACACATAAAACACAAAAAACAAGGGGAGTGGTAGACAAGATGGGGAGAGAGGGGGAAGGACACAAACACATTTGAGAGCAGGGACATCGGGAGAAATGTGGGAGGGGGAGGGCTTGGGGGGAGGTGGGAGAGGTGTAAAACATATGAACACTGCAAGGACTTCCAGGAAAGAAGTTGGAATTTCAAAAAAAAGAAAAAAAAAAAGTGTAATTTTGAGTGTTTTTGAGTGTGCATGCTGCGGTAGCAGAAACGTTAGCTGCCCGGAGTTGATGAATGCCTTTCCACTTCAGTTGAATTATGCTCAACCAGTTCCTGCCTAGTAAGGAAGGGACCTTTCCAGGAATGACGATCAGGGGTAGGTGAAAACTCACGGTTATCGTAGCCCACCGTGACGTCACATGTACCGCAGGGAACAATCTTCTCACCTGTGTAGGTGGAGAGTCCATAGGTTGTGGGTTTCAGGTTGTAGGTTTCAGGTCGTGTCGGTCAGCATCACTCCACAGGTTTGTGAAAACAGCATGGCTGATGAACGAGACAGCCGCACCAGTGTCGACCTCCATTTGCAATGGTCGATTGTTGACGACAACAGTGGCAAGAAAAGGGTCCCACTTATGGCGAGAATCAATATGAAACAGGTGATACGATTCTGAGTTGTCGGAAACAGAGCTCACCTGGTCAAGCTCAGGTTCCTCTGAACCAATAAACTGATGAATCTTCTTGTCAGCAGTTTTCTCTTTTCCCTATTTGCCCCGGTCACGCCCCGGTCACGCCCCGGTCACACACACACACAAACACACACACACACAAAGGTGGATACCTTGAGACCTGTGAGAGCTCTGTTCCACCTTCTGAAAACGCATATGGAGATAATAACCGAAAATGACGAAACTTTGCCAGAACAAATGAAATTAGTGAAAACACTACGACGACGTTAAAATGGAATTTCCTGAGATAGGTGTGCCAAGTGCACATTGACACGAGGTAGACGAACAAGAACAAACAACATAAAAATCGAACCATATACAGGAGCTCGACTACAAAGCATCATTCGGGGCGGTCACGGATTTTCGAAGCTGTTCCACGATCTTCACACACGCTCGAAGCTAAGTCATTGTCACATTTGTATTCTTGTCTAAACTGTTTATCTTACGTGTGTGTACCTTTTAAGTGTCCCTCGGAAGTTTTATCGGGGTTAATCTTTCATACCTGTAAAAAATAGTCGAGTATCTCGTGCCGCGCGCGGCCACGCGGCCTAGTTGTTGAAGCTTCCGACCTGGAGGCTTGGTTTCTCTCCGGGCATCCAAAGTGGTTATTTTTTCATTCATGTGTTTGTCAAATTTCAACTCGTTACTTTATCGTCCATGCTTTATTGTTTGTTTATAGTTAGTTTTGGTTTGAATTTCCTGTAACTCGTAATTAATTAATCCTGTTCTGCGCCTCGTGTGCGGCCTTGTACCCCTGTCGGTGTTTGTTAACTTAAGTCCCCTACATCGTGTTTTGCTTGGCTCTCAGTTTTTCCCTTCTACACCGAACGTAATACTCTCTGTCTAACGTTTTAAATCCCCACCCCACCCCACCCACCCCCCTCCCCCAACAAAAAAAACAAACATTTATTTTTCCTTTCTCCACGTGTGCCGTTGTCTCATCCTGTACTTTCTGTCCAGGTGTATTGCGGTGCTTTTCGCCCCGCCCCCATTATCTCCTTGCCATCCACCTTTTGCCCTGTTCACGTGACTCGTGGTGGTCCCTCTCGGCCCTCCCCCCATTCGTATTTTGTGCATATAAGATTGTTCACGGTTCTGTTTAAATATTATTTTAAATATGTTTAACCTTTCCTCTTCAGTGGTTTATTCAGTGGTATATTACAACACGCTGTTTTTCTTCCTATTTAAAAGGCTTTTCTCAATTTCCTCTCCAACTCATTCCACGTCAAAAAAAAGAAATTCAATATCTTATACGTCTCCCTCACTACATGGTCTAAATTCACATTCATTCCATCCCTCCTCCATCGTTCTGAATCGGATTGCTAACTTGAAAATCACAACAAACCCAATTTGTTATCAATGTTCATCTTTCATTAATCATCCACTTTCTAAACTCCCCTCTTGCCCCTCCCCTCCAAATCCCCCCCCCTTGCACCTACACTCCTAAACTCCCCCCTTTCCCCTCCACCCTTAAACTCCCCCCTTGCCCCTCAACTCCTGAACTCCCCCCCTGCCCTTCCCCTCCTAAAGTCCCCCCTTGCCCCTCCCCTCCAAATCCCCCCCTTGCCCCTCCACTCCTGAACTCCCCCCTTGCCCTTCCCCTCATAAACTCCTCCCTTGCCCCTCCCCTCCAAATCCCCCCCTTGCCCCTACACTCCTAAACTCCCCCCTTGCCCCTCCACTACTAGACTCCCCCCTTGCCCCTCCCCTCCTAAACTCCCCCCTTGCCCCTCCCCTCCTAAACTCCCGCCTCACTCCTCCCCTTCAAAACTCCCCCCCAACTCCTCCCATTCAAATCTCCCCCCATACCATTCCTCTCAAATTCTCCCTCCTCCCCCCTCCTCAAAGTTGCCTCCTCCCCACCTCGTCTCCCTTCTATCTCATGCCTCCACCCCCCCAACCTTCTACTGTCCCATGCCCCCCCTCAAACAACCCCTCACTCTGCCTCATCCCTTCACCACCAAACCTTTCATCCTCCTCATCCTTCCTTTTCTTGGAACTCTTCTGTAATCTCTGACACACTATCAACTGCTCTCCCTACCTCCCCCTCTCATCCTTCATCTTACCCTACTCCTCCCCTCCCCTGTCCTGTACCCGATGCTCCCCCTCTCTCTTCTTTAACGGTATGGACCTCAAACATCCGGGGCCTTCGCTCAAACCTGACTGATCTCTCCATACAGGTTGCTTCTGACAATCCAGACTTGATCTGCTTAACAGAGACTTTCCTCCTTCAAGATGTCTCTGATTCCTCAATATCTCTTCATGGTTACTCCCTCTTCCGGTATGATAGACCTGAGCCTCGTCCTGGTGGTGGGGTGGCTATCTTTATCAAAAACTCTCTTCCTCATTCTCCTTGCACTGCCCTCTCTCCTCCTCACCCCCAGGAGTACCTCTGGCTACGGCTTCCTCTCCGCTCCCACCTTTTGTTCATATGTGTTCTGTACCGTCCCCCAAACAGTGATGACTCAATTTACATTTCACTCTCTGACAACATGGACCAACTTCTATCCACTCATCCCAACTCTCTCTTCCTCATATGTTGTGACTTCAACTCTCATCATGCCACCTGGTTGGGTGTGGGTTCCTCTCTCACCAGTTATGGCACCTCAGCAAAGGACTTCTGTGACTCACTGGGATTGACACAATCTGTCAATTTCCCGACCCGGATCTCAGCCAATGGAGTTTCTTCTCTTCTAGACTTGGTTATGACAAACTTCCCAGCTAATGTCTGCTGCTCTTCTTCTGCTCAAATCGGTTCTTCTGATAATGTGCTTGTCAAAGTGGACATCTCTCTGGCCATTCTCAGAGAGCCTCCTCAGCATCGAAGAGTCTGGCATTTCACTCAGGCCGACTGGGACGGGCTTCAAGCAGCCATCAATCGTCTGGATTGGTCTCCCATCTCCACTGCCTCTGACATCAATTCTTCCTGGGAATTCTTCCAAAGCAAACTGATCTCTCTCATGCACAGATTTATCCCATCTCGTCTTCAGTTGTCTTACCCTTCCTCCCGTCCATGGTACACCGAATCTTGTGGTGAGGCAGTTGCCCTGAAACAACTTGCCTTTGCCTCTTGGAAGGCTAATCCAACTGAAGGCAATCTCAGTTCCTTCCACCAACTCGGAACAAGTGTGTGTCTACCCTCAGGAGTGCCAGGAAGCACTATCTCTCCTCATTCAAGAACGAACTCTCAAACCTGTCTCCTTCCTCCAAATCCTGGTGGCGTCTGGTCAAATCCGTTTCTGGTGTTTGTTCCCCCTCCATCCCCTCCCTTACCTCAAATGGCCACACAGTTGACATCGCACGTGACAAAGCCGAATGCCTCAACTCTGTGTTTGCCTCAAAATCTTTAGTCCCAAACCCATCTCTCTCTGCTCCCACCTTTCCCAGTCGAACCCAACTGCTCCTGGACTCTGTGTCCTTCTCTCCTGACAAGGTGGAGGAGTTTTTGTCTAACCTCGACTCTGATTCTGCAACTGGACCAGACGGCATCAGCCCACGGGCCCTAAAATCCTGCTCTGCCACTCTATCTCACCCTCTCTCTGTTCTTTTCACCCTATCTTTTGCTCGAGGTCATCTGCCAGCATCCTGGAAATCAGCAAACATTACCGCTTTACACAAAAAAGGTGCAAAAACAGATCCTTTTAACTACAGACCAATCAGCCTGCTCCCAATTATCAGCAAAGTCATGGAATCCATCATTGCTTCGGATATGAAATCTTTCCTCTTCTCCAATGGCTTGATCTCTGATCATCAATTTGGATTCAGACCAGGTCACTCTACTCTGGACATGCTTCTTCTCCTGTCTCAACAATGGATGGAGGTCCTCAATGCCAAACAGGAAATTAGAGCTGTCTCCCTCGATATATCACGTGCCTTCGATACGGTCTGGCACCCAGCTCTGCTCACCAAACTCTACTCCTATGGTATCCATGGAAATCTCCATGCATGGCTTGCGGACTTCCTCTCTGGTCGTAGTCAACTTGTGGCCCTGAATGGATTTCTCTCATCTCCCCTTCCTGTTCAGGCTGGAGTTCCCCAAGGCAGTGTGCTGGGCCCTGTGCTTTTTCTGGTCTTTATCAGTGATCTCTCCGACTCTCGGGAAAATCCTCTCTATCTCTTTGCTGATGACTCCACTCTCTGCCGCTCCATTCCTCTTCCCTCAGATCAGCAGTCTGCAGCCTCCTCACTCTCTGAAGACCTGGACAAAATCACAGACTGGTCAAACAAGTGGAACATGTCTTTCAATCCTGACAAATCTCACACTCTTACTATGTCTCTCCGAAAAGATCGACTGGACAACCCTCCCATCTACTTTCTCAACAATCCTCTCCAAGAAGTTCTGTCGCTCAAGCTTTTGGGTCTCACTATCTGCCATGATCTTTCTTGGGAAAACCACATTTCCAAGCGGGCCTGCAAAGCCAGTCGCCGACTGGGCATCCTCCGTCGTGCGAAGTCCTTCCTAGGCACACCTGAGCTCCTCACCACATACAAGGCTTTCATCCGCAGCTCAATGGAATACTGTTCTCCCCTATGGGCTGGTGCTCCTGCCTCACACCTAGCTCGGCTTCACGCTGTTGAAACCAAAGCTTTCAGAATCATTGGAATCTCCCGCGATGAAGCTATCTCTGAGGGCCTTTCACTCACTCACCGCAGGCAGGTAGGTGGTCTTTCTGTCTTCTACCGACTCCTCTCTGGCCTTGCTCCCCCAGCTCTCTCTGTGCTCTGTCCCCCAAATATTCCTACAGGTGGCACAAGATCTGCCAGCAAGCCTCTGATCGTTAAACTGCCAAAATCTCAACTCTCTGCTCACCTTCACTCCTTCATTCCTCTTTTCTCCCGCCTCTGGAACAAACTCCCACACTCCCTTCAATCCCACTCCTCCCTCCAGGTCTTTAAAACAGCTGTTCACCACCATCTCTTATCTTCCCCCATCCAAAACCTTGATCTTTTCTACCCCCGCTAATTCACCCCAGATCCACCTTGTTTGAAATTCCAACTTCTTTCCTGGAAGTCCTGGCAGTGTCCATATGTTTTATACCTCTCCCACCGCCCCCTTCCCATGCCCCCCCCCCCAAAGCCCTCGCCCTCTCTCAGATCTCTCGATGTCTCCATGTCTCTCGGTCCCTGCTCTCAAATGTTGTGTTTGTGTCCTTCCCCCTCTCTCCCCATCTTGTCTACCGCTCCCGATGTTATATGTTTTATGTGTCGGTTTGTCTTTCTGTGTGATTAATGTTCGCTCTTTCACGAGCCTCGATCTTGTATAAAAAAAAAAAAAAAAAAAAAAAAATCCAATACCTCGCAGTAGAAGAGGGCCACCAGATATGACACAAAGAATACCTGCATAGAACGAGGCTGATCCTGAAAACATACCTTTCTTAAAGGAACAAAATGAAAGCCATAAACCAACTCGCAATACCAGTATTCCAGTTCACCTGCAGAATAATAAACTAGCCACAAGCGGAAATCAATAAGCTTTATATAAAACAAGGAAACTCCGCACCATCAACATAATGTTTCACAAAAATCAATGCATCCCAACAATGCACCTGCCGAAAAGAGAAAGAGGTAGCGGCCTGAGCTCGACCAAGCACACATAATGACAACAAGAACGGCACTCAGTAGAGAGCATACCTCTGCCAGGCTGAACAGTTTACTTTTTGTATCCCAGAGTAGACCAGAAAATCACAATACAGAATCACATTTCATCAAAATCATCCGTCCACAACTTCTTGAGAAATCCTGCAACAACTTTTTGAGTTTGAGATGGATCTTTTTTGGCCCTATCTCCCAATGGTGAAGAATTGCTTTAAAGGTTATACTAGCCGGAAACGGATCCCGATCTATGGGGGTGATCCCTATAGTTGAAAGGGAGGGGGGTCGGTGGGGGGGGGTGAAGAAGTCAGCCAAAATGTACGCTTTTTGGACTGTGGGCACCAAAGCCTGAAGTGCCCCCACCATCTTGCGTGTACGGTACCTCCCAGCTACGTAAGTGAGGTTCACACTTGTGGGTAATGACACGGAAGCCATGGTTTTGCAGGGGGGTTGGAAGAAGTGTTGTGATTATTGAAATGTGTATGATTGATTATCGTGGGTTTATGTGAGTGAATGGGGGAAGATCCAGCGCGTCATGTCACTCACCTGTACTACCAGGACAGGGCCCGCGGAAATTTGCGTACATTGGGATGGCTCTGCAGGTAATGTTGGGCATTGTGGCATCCACCGGGGAACGTGGTCTTTAGAGAGATACAGGGGTTGTACAAATGTTCATGGTCTTTGATTAAGGTGTGTGAGTAAGAAAGAGTGGTTTTGTGTCGTGACATTTTTCTTCCCGCCCAAGAGTTAGGAGCGAGGACTCAACTCAACTCAAATATTTGAATGGTTGCTAAGGGGTGTAGAGCGGAAAGGAGAACAGGTAAGTCAGCTACGGCACGTTTCCCACAGCCCCTCCAAATTTATTTCAAAGGCTAATTAAGTGTGAGTCGGTAAGTGTTAAGGCGAGGACGGTAATGCCTGCATTGAACCTTGCAGGAGCTGCAGTTCCCGGGGGGGGGGGGTTGGGGGTGGGGTTGGGGAGGGCTGTGTCACGTGTGTAGGTGTAGGCATGACATATCTTATTTGATATATAAATTGTGTCGGCTAGCGTTCTCTGAATGTCGTGTGGAACGACCTCTGTATCTAAGTAGGCCGAATGTCCGGGGTCGATTGTATATGTCTGTCCATGTGTGGAGCTATGCTGACTAGATAGGGTCCATAAGGATAAACCCAGTGTGTAATTGCCCTGTGATTTTTCCCTTCGTTGTTATTGAATCAAAAAAGGCACTTGATAAGCAAACTGCAACAAGCACGGTAAATGGATCCATTAACTCACACCGCTACCAGGTCCGACAAACCTAGCACATTCGCCGATCGGCAAGGGAACGTCATGCGAACATTCCCAAAATACTGGGCTCTGCCCCCTCGATGGCCTGTAACTGAGAGGCCATGCCCCAAGCTTCGTGATGGGGCATGCGTCTGGCGGAGGGTGACGTCAGGGAGACGCGCAACGAACCTTGGGAGAGAGACTGGCCATCTTGTCGTCTTCTCGGTGTGGGATAGTGAGCTGTCGCATTCTTGCTTCTCTCCTGCTGAGTAGGCCACGGAGGTCGCTTATGCTCGTGGTTGGAGTGATTTGTGGGTTGAGGACGATTGCGTTGGATACGTCGTGTGCTGAGGCGCTAGTTTCAAAACAGCTGGAACTCGGAACAGCTAAGGAAGGAGAAAAAGGGCTGAGGTGATACGCGCCATCTTGGGTACCTCCCTGCGCACGGCTTTGGGTCGCTGTGAACCCCGATTGGAATTCGACACCCTTGTTTGGACATGGAGCTGAGTTTGGCCGATAATAAAACATTTATTTTCTTTACTTTATTATTCCCCCTTGTTGGTCGTGTGCGTCAGAGTGCGGAGACGTCTGTTTAGTTTTATGAGTTACCTCACATTTTCCTTTGTTCATTATCAGTGTAAATAAATTTATTTGTACATTTTATTCACTGTGTCTGTGGAATCGGATGACCACGTGTGTTTGAGATCAGATAAGGCCTCGAGCCTTTCCCACGAGTGCCAAAGACAATTCCGCCAGAGATTGGAGTCTACGCCTCGGAGTGTGAAGCTCGTTTTTGGCCATCCGTCACCCTGAGGTGTTCACAACAGGGTCGACAAGACAATACCTTCTCAAGGCACTGTGTGTGAAACGCTCAAGACTCCCTTCGCGCAACACACTCATAGTATCAGCATTTCCTTTCACACCACATTCATAATCATGACACCAATATAAACTAGAACGGCACTCAGTTGAGAGCATACCACCGCCAGGTGAACAGTTTACGTTTTGTATCCCAGAGTAGACCAGAAAATCACAATACAGAATCACATTTAATCAAAATCATCCGTCAACAACTTTTTTAGATCTTCTGCTGTATATAGTTTTTGGCCCTATCTCCCAATGGTGAAAAATGGTTTTAAAAAATTATACTTGCCGGGTCCAAATCCGGATCTTCACCAAAATCTAATCATTTCGTCCTTGTCAAAATACGCTACCTTTCTGCCAAATTGTCAGAATCCGTCCACAACTTTTTGAGATATTTTGTTCACAAACAAACAGACAGACAGACAGGGGTGAAAACATAACCTCCATCCACCTTTGGTGGTGGAGGTAACAATACTCACTTCAATATTATTATGTCCATCAAATTGAAGTCCATCAAATAATTCTGTGAAGAGGATGCCAAGTGCCCACACATCGACTGGGGGACCTTCGTAGCCATGCTCTGTGATCTCTGGTGCCATAAAGTGAGGTGTGCCACAGTAATCGTAAATTTTTTTACGATGTATGAAAGGTGAGGCCATGTTGAAGTCGATGACCTTGACAATCCAATTATAGCTGAAAAGCACATTTTCTGGCTGGATAATAAACAGAAGTCAAAATGTGAAAAAACATGAAACCTTTGGTGATATATTACATTGAAGGAAAGATGTAAATGCAGTGGCTTGGGAACTGAGTACCCTCGTCCCTCCATACAAGGGGAAAGGTGACCCTCTGGACTGTGGCTCGTATCGAGCGATAAAGTTATTGGAGCATGGAATGAAGGTATTGGAAAGGGTGGGTTTTTTTTTGGTTTTTTTTTTAAGGAAGAAAGTGAAGATTGACGAAATGCAGTTTGGATTTATGCCAGGAAGAGGAACAGACAGACGCACTTTTTATTGTGAGGCAGTTGCAGGAGAAGTATATGGAGAAGAGGGAAGAAGTTGTTTCTTGGGTTTGTTGATCTGGAGAATGCATTCGATAGGGTTCCACGTGAAGTAGTGACATGGGCATTGAGGAAGTTAGGAGTGGAGGAATGGTTGATCAGAGTAGTGATGGCAATGTACAAAAGAGCGCGCACAGCTGTAAGGACGGAGGACGGGAACAGTGGTGAGTTTGAGGTGAAGGTGGGAGTGCATCAGGGGTCGGTACTAAGTCCACTACTATTTGTAGCTGTGATGGAGGTGCTGGCTCAGAACATAAAGGAGGGTTTACCTGTGTGAGTTGTTGTATGCAGATGATCTGGTGTTGATTGCCAAAAGTATGGATGGACTGAAGGAGAAGATGAACAAGTGGAAGGAATGTATGGAGACAAAAGGTCTGAAGGTGAATATCGGAAAAACGAAGGTGATGGCAAGTGGTAAAGCATGTGGTGAGGTGGAAAGAACTGGGAAGTGGCCGTGTGCTGGGTGCAGGAAGGGTGTCGGAGTGAATTCCATTCAATGTACAATGTGCGCTGAGTGGGTTCAACAAAAATGTAGTGGTTTGAGAGGGTCATTAACCAGTGTTGCAGCTAGATTCAAATGGAAGGTGTGCATAGAGGGAGCTGCAGATGGAGGAAATGTTTAATTGGATCTTGGAGATGGCGTGAAGCTGGAAGGTGTGAAAACATTTTGTTACCTTGGAGACATGCTGAATGGAGAAGGTGGATCAGACTCGGCAACGGTTGCTCGGGTGAGATGTGCATGGAAGAAGTTTCGGGAACTGAGTGGCGTGCTGACGAGGAGGGGAGTGTCATTGAAGCTGAAGGGAAAGGTGTATGCTGCATGTGTGAGAAGTGTTATGATTTATGGGAGTGAGACATGGGTAATGAACGTAGAGCAGCAACAAAGGCTGGAAAGGGTGGAAATGCGAATGGTTCGGTGGATGTGTGGAGTATCGTTGAGAGAGAGGAATACAAATGATGAATTGCGAAAGATGATGGGAATAGAGCCTGTGATGGATGCTGTGAAGAGAAGCAGGTTGAGATGGTTTGGTCATGTGTTGAGGAAGGATGAAAGTGACTGGTTGAAAAGAGTGATGGGAATGAATGTAGAAGGAAGTAGAGGACGGGGAAGACCGAGAAAGACTTGGCTGAAGATGGTCGAAGAAGAAATGCAGGCAAGGGGGTTAACAAGGGGAGATGCAGAAAATAGGGCAAAATGGAGAACATGGTCATGGGGTCCGCAAGGCTAACCCCTGCTCTTGCAGGGAAAATGGCCTTAAAATGCCTGTTGAAAGATGTAAATGCAAATGTGAAGGGAAGGCAGGAAAAAAAAATTCCAGAAAGAGAAAGGTTTTATAAAAACATCCTCTATCAATTTCTGTCAGAAGTTTACATAATATGGAGGCGGCTGAAGCCAGAGTAGAAAGTGAGGTTTGCAAACGATATCCAAATGAGGAGTACAAAGTCACAGGAAGTGAGACTTTGTTGAGCTAAATGACAGGAATCGAAGGCCACAAGATGTGGAGGTGTGAAAGGAAAGAGAAACTCAGAAGAAGTTTCACAATCTCGGTAAGGGACAATATTATATCAAGAGAAAAAGGCGATCTGAAGCAGG
Source organism: Myxine glutinosa (assembly GCF_964187855.1). Lineage (NCBI taxonomy): Eukaryota > Metazoa > Chordata > Myxini > Myxiniformes > Myxinidae > Myxine > Myxine glutinosa. Next base: position 88,902,055 of record NC_136274.1, read on the forward strand.
GAATGTGTTCTGTGTGGATAGAGATTAGGGATGGAAGAGTAGTTAGTCACGTATAATCAGGCTCTTGGTGTGACGGAAGAGTAAGATTGAAAGATTCATGAAGAATTCAAAAAGTATTGTCGTGTGGCTGGCTCAGTCAACACCGAGAGCACGCCACGGATGGATAATCGAGCTTAACGAGGCGTTTCCCAATTGATGGCGGATCATACACGAGAAGGGGATTGGGGGATTATGCCGATTACCTTCACGGTCCGATGTCTTCTCCCTGTGGAAATTAACTCACGAACGAACACGGAATTTATGGTACCAAAAACCACCTTTTAGAGGCCATTTTTCCCCGCAAAGCGGGGGTTGGCCTTTTTCGGGGACCGTGGTTGTTGTTGTTTTTTTGGTCCCCTTTTATGGTACAAATGTACCATAAAATTTATGGTACAAAAAGAAATATTTATAAAACGGAAACGAGAACAATGAAACGCGACGAAAGATAAATGTTCTAAATCGGGACGGCCCCATACCTCACTTCAAATATACGGACGAAAGAATATTCAAATAAAAGAATCGTTGTGTTGTGTTCTGTGATGCGTCTTATCTGTCTGCAGCGTCGGTCGATCAGGCTCCGTCCGACGCGGCTCTGGTCAGCGTGAATCGCTTGGTGGTCCAGTCTGCTGGTGTTCCTCCGCCCTGCCGCCCCTCCCCCCCCCCCCGTTCACCAGGCCTCTCGCGCCAAGTGAGCGAACATGCAATGGTCTCCGGGCTGCTGCAGCTTGTACGCTAGCCATTCGCAAGTGACCGCCGGGGAAGACAATCGTCGGCGCTCCGTCGTCTTTCGAAGCGAAACTCCAAAACGGGAACGAAAAGCAAGGGCAGAAGAGAGGTCCAACAGGAAGGCAGCCAACACGAGAAGGACAAAGGGAAGAGCTCAATCGGACAGGCCAGAGCAAAAGGGCCAAGGGAAGAGCTCAAATGTCGATCTCCGACCACTTGCTTTGACATCCAGAACGAGAGAGAAAATGTCAGCTTCCCAGTCGTTTTTACCGATCGTCTGACGTCGGCTCTCTTCTCGAATCTTCCGATCGCGTTGGTCGCCTCTCATTGGCTGAGCGATTGGAGCCCTGCTCCCATGCCATTGGTCGGTGGCCAATCACAAGTCCTTCTTTTCTCTCCAATCGGTGCTCTTTGTGTTGTTCGCCCCTCCCCCTCCTGTCAATCAAGAGTTCTTCTAGGCGTGGCTATTGCCTGCCTTGCACGATGTCTGCCTGCCATGGCGCCATGGTACGCGGCCGCTTCCTGCTCGTCTTTCCGGTCAGTCCTTATGGTGCCGGGGAATTCATTAATGTGTGCACTAATGGGGCTATCTAATGTCCAAGAGTGCGTTGCTATAAGGGACACAGGGATGATCTAGGTCCAACACACAGGGGAATTAGCTTCGTCCTTATTCTACCTATAACCGGATCATCCTCGCATGATCACAGGTACACATTTAATCCGACAAACTTATTACAAAGGTCCGACACACAGTGGAATTAGCTTCGTCCTTATTCTCCCTCTTACCGGATCATCCTAGTATGATCACAGGTACACACTTAATCCGACAAACTTACAAATAAACATAGAACTTATTACATCGAGATCTTCAAGCACTACAGACGAAGCATGATACCTATGCAGATCGACCGAAATCTATATATGCCACCCCCAAAATTCATCAGTATTGTGGTGAGGGAAGAGTGCTGATTGTGGGTGATATTAATTTGCTAGGGATAGACTGGGTTCAGAAACGGGAAGGGCAGAGGAGGAATTTCATGATCTTCTCCAGGATTTCTTTTCAATTCAGTTCGTCGATAATCCCATGAGGAGCAGAGTGTTAGACCTCTTATGAGGTAATAATCTGAATAAGGTGGAGAAGGTTAAGGTAGAACAGCACTTATGGACAATAGACCATAAGATAGTGTGTGTAAGGGGATTCTGGGACCACCGTGAATAGATATCAAAATTACACACAAATTCCAACAGTGGGTGGCAGTAATTTTCACAGACTACAACCTGGCTGGAATGGGTATTTAATTTTGATTTCTTACTTTCTATTTATATTTGAAGTTTAAATCATTATATAATGAACACAAAAAGGGTCCATATGTGACAGATCCCAGCCTCTTTCCCTCCATTGTAGGTTTCACCCAAGAATATGAATTTTGTTCTTTCATGCGCCCTCCACTTCGCACTCCCATTCCTTCCTTTGCTGCACCAAAAATGGTTTTCATTGTAGTGTTACGAAGAACGTATCACGGTCTGCACTGGTGTATTTGATTACCTTTATATCCCTGTGCACAATGTTCTGGGAGTGCATGTACTCAAAAGCATCAGCCATCTGAAGGGAGGAGGAGATGAAATAGTCAAACATGGACACAGATTGTGGTTGAGATTTTACAATTTTGAGTTCAATTATTTCTGTAATATTTCAAACCACGACATAAACATCACAATGAGGGTGGAATAAGGAATGGAATGGGTATTTTACCAACTTCTGCTCCAACCTCTGCTCCAAATGGTAACCAACTTCTGCTCACCTGTTTCATGGGAGACCACAACATTCTTTCTGGAAATTTCCTCAGAACATGAATTTGGGAAGCGAGTGAACCTGCACACAGCAGACAGAAACGTACAAGGGCAAGGCAATGAGATTTAAAAAAAAGTGTGTACAGAATCGAGGCTCGTGTAGAGCGAACACATTAAACATGAAAACATGCACAGACACACAAAACATACAATGAAGGGAGCGAGAGACAAGAGGGGAGTGAGAGGGAAGCACACAAGCGCAAAAACAGCAGAGAACAGGGACGGCGGTAGATCTGTGGAAGGTAGAGGACTGGAGAGGAGGGAATGGGGGGGGGGGGGGGAGTACCCTGTATAACGCAAATGAACACTACTCGGAATTAAAGGAAATAAGTTAGAGAGATTCAAAGAGTGAGATTTGGAGTGTTTTATCTGGGATAGAAAAGATCAAGGATTTAGATGGGGTAAGATAAGAGATGGTGAAGAACAGCTGTTTTGAAGACCTGGAGGGATAAGTGGGATTGAACAGAGTGTGGGAGTTTGTTGCAGAGGTGAGAGAAAAAAGGAATGAAAGAGTGAAGGTGAGCAGAGAGTATTGATTTTGGTAGTTTCACCAGAAGAGGGTTGCCTGCAAATCTTGTGCCTCCTGCAGGAATATTTGAGGTGCAAAGCACAGACAGAGCTGGGGGAGGTCGGCCGGAGAAGAGTCAATAGAAGACAGAAAGACCACCAACCGGCCTGCGGTGAGCGAATGAAAGGCCCTCAGAATCAGCTTCATCACGGGAGATTCCAATGATGCTGAAACCTTTGGATTCAACAGCGTGAAGCTGAGATAGGTGTGAGCCAGGAGCACAGGTCAGAGGGGAGAGCAGTATTCCATTGATCTGCGGATGAAAGCTTTGTACATGATGAAGAGCTCAGAGGTGTCCAAAAAGGACCTCTTATGACGGAGGATGCCCAGTCGGTGACTGGCTTTGGAGGCCAGCTTGGAAATGTGGTTTTGCCAAGAAAGATCTTGGCAGATTGTGAGACCCAAAAGCTTGAGTGACAGAATTTATTTGAGAGGATTGTTGAGCAAGTACATGGGAGGATTGTGTTGCGGTATTTTTCGAGAGACAAAGTGAGAGTGTGAGATATGTCAGGATTGAAAGACATGTTCCACTTGTTTGACCAGTTTGTGGTTTTAACCAGGTCTGCAGAGTGAAGAATTTTGCATTTCTGAGAAAACAGGAGGAGAGGAAAAGTTATTTTGTTTTTGAAGATTTGAATGTTTCATTGCTAAAATAAACACAAAATGATGACGATAAAAATTTGCTTGCAAAATCAAAGGTCATTGAAGAGCAAGGTGATAGAGGACCACAGCTGGATACAAGTAGGGGAATGAATGAACAGTGGAAATTAACAGTTAAAGTGGACATCTTTCTGATCATTCTCAGAGAGCCTCCTCAGCGTCGACGAGTCTGGCATTTCACTCAGGCCAACTGGCACGGTCTTCAAGCAGCCATAAATCATCTGGACTGGTCTCCCATCTCTACCGCCTCAGACATCAACTCATCCTGGGAATTCTTCCAAAGTAAATTGCTCTCTCTCATGCACAGATTTATCCCATCTCGTCTTCAGTTGTCATACCTTTCCTCCCGTCCACGGTACACGGAATCTTGTCGTGAGGCTGTTGCCCAGAAATAACTTGCCTTTGCCTCCTGGAAAGCAAATCCAACGAAAGGGAAATCTCATTTCCTTTCACAAAGCCCGAAACAAGTGTGTGTCCACCCTCAGGAGAGCCAGGAAACAAAATCTCTCCATTCTCAAGACCGAACTATCAAATCTGTCTCCATCTTCCAAATCCTGGTGGCATCAGGTCAAATCTGTTTCTGGTGTTTGTTCCCCCTCCATCCCCTCCCTTACCTCAAATGGCTACACAGCTGACTCCGCACGTGAAAAAGCTGAATGCCTCAACTCTGTGTTTGCCTCCAAATCTTGTGTCCCAAACCCATCCCTCTCTGTACCCACTGTAACCAGTCGTAGCCAGATGCTCTGGGACTCTGTGTCCTTTCCTACTGACAAGGTGGAAAAGTTTCTTTCAACCCTCGACTCTGATTCTGCAACTGGATCTGTCGGCATCAGCCCACGGGTCCGAAAATCCTGCTTGACCGCTCTTTCCCTCCGTCTCTCTGTTCTCTTCACCCTCTCTTTTGCTCAAGGTCATCTGCCATCAGCTTGGAAATCAGCCAACATCACCACTTTACACAAAAAGGTGCAAACACAGATCCTTGCAACTACAGACCAATCAGCCTTCTCCCAATTATCAGCAAAGTCATGGAATCCATAATTGCTTTGGATATGAAATCTTTCCTCTTTTCCAATGGCTTGATCTCTGATCATCAATTTGCTTTCAGACCAGGTCACTCTACTCTGGACATGCTGCTTCTGCTGTCTCAACAATGGATGGAGGTTCTCAATGCCAAACAGGAAATTAGAGCTGTCTCCCTTGACATATCACGTGCCTTCGATACGGTCAAAAAAGAGAGAAACAGAGCGAGAGACAGAGCGAGAGACAGAGCGAGAGACAGATCGAGAGACAGAGCGAGAGACAGAGCGAGAGACAGAGCGAGAGACAGAGCGAGAGACAGAGCGAGAGACAGAGACAGAGCGAGAGACAGAGACAGAGACAGAGACAGAGACAGAAACAGAGACAGAGACAAAAGTATAAAAGCAAAACAAGTAATACAATGGCAGTCAACAAAAATAATTAAATCAAGGAACAGAAAAACACGAGATGTTAATTAGAGCACCAAAAAAAGTTAATCTCCCTCCACCTTACACAGGACTTCAGCTTTGCACCATTTCTGAACAAAGTGATTAACCCGAGAAGTATCTCGGTAAAAGTGAAATTCAGTTTTAAGACGGGCAAACACATGGGCTTTAAAGGCTAACAAAACACTGCATTCCGGTGAACTTATCCCAGAAACCCTACTCTTCCGTGTAATATATATCGCGAGTTTCGCCTCAGCAAGTAAGAAATTAACAATTTGAGATCCGGCACTCTCATTAGATACAGGCATGCAGTACACAAAATGATAGAAGGAAAAACAAAAACCGAAATTCCGGAAAGTATATTTCAGGAGTTGAAAAAGTGGAGCCAGCCTTTGGCATCCGACATATGCATGGAAAGTGTCCTCGGAGTGATGGCAAAAAGGGCATTCATCAGACATCACGAGGTTCAGTCTTTTGAGAAACACGTTGGAAGGCAAGGAATAATGTGCAAGCCTCCACTGTATGTTTCCGGCATGTTTAGACACAGGTGACGTGTACATGGAGGACCAGGAAGGAGAAGATGGAGCCCCTACGGGCAGAAGCTCTTTCCAGTGGGTGGTCAGTGGGCTATTGGGGTTGGCAGAAATAACAACATGAAGACATTGCACATACAGCGTAGCCTTTGCACAGGCTTGTAGAGGCTTTGTGGAAGGAGCACCAGAAAAACAAAAATCAGGGAAGTCAGGGTGCTACGTTTTTGTGTTTTGAACATCGTGCAGTGGAGGCCATGATAAATTAAAAGAGTTAAACACTTTAACAAATGAACGAAGAAGTTGTCCAATTAGTCGAGCTGAGGTAACATTGCAAACTTCCAAAATCTGGTTCGGGGTCTGCCAACCAGAGTAAGTATGGTTAACAAAGTCCTTGACAAGGAAAAAAACAGATTCAATAAAGGATTGAATTAGGGACCTACTTTGGCAGTCATGACAAAATAGGCTGTTGAAGAAAACGGGTTCACACATTAGGTTCCAAAATTTATACGTATCCTTGTTTCGTACTGGAAGGAGGCACTGTCCGGCATTCAAGAGACTTCAATAAAAGGAGGGCAGCAAGGAGATGTCTATTCGCTGCAGATCAAGTAGAAAGAGCTCAGGGCCACACCTGAGCTTACCAACTTGCTGCAACAAGCAAGAAGCCAGGGGCCGCCAAGACAGGACTTCCTTGTACAGAAGTTGGCGCAAGGTGGTTAGTCGAAAAGCCAGTATTTTACTGGTCATGTCCACAAGTCCTTGACCCCCTTTATCCAGAGGGACACTTAGAAGATCAGCTCGAAGCCGGTGCATACCATTCCAGAAATAATTCACAAGGATACGCTGCAGGTTAATGACTAGCGATTTGGGCGGTTGTAAGACAGCCATCCGATGCCAGAGTTTGGAAGCAGCCAAGTTATTAATTATCAGCACTCGACCTCTATAAGACAGTAGGCTGGACAATCTTTTCCAACAATTAAGGACATGGGAAATTTGATCAACCATCTGATCCCAGTTCTTTAAGGAAAAGGTCTCATTCCCAAGAAACACACTGAGATGTTTAACACCATCATACCTCCACTGCAAAGCATTAGGCAGAAAAGGTGGGACAAATAACCCAGAAGGACCAAGACACAAGGCTTTACTCTTACTCCAATTGACAGTAGCAGAAGATGCCAAATTGAATTCACATAGAACACTTGTGAGGGAAACAATGTCAGACTGAGTGTTAACAATCACACACAGATCGTCAGCATACGCAAGCACCTTAACAGGATTAGCAAGAGGTGTCACCGAGAACCCAGAAAGTTTGTGGTGTAAGTGAATCAGCAAGGGTTCAATGGAAAGTGAATACAGGTACCCGGAGAGAGGGAAACCTTGTCTAATACCTCGCTGAATAGGAAAAGGTGAACATAAACTGTTGTTGATGTTCACCAAACTAAAGTTGTTGTGATATAGTAGGTTGCTCTTCACCAAACTAAAGTTGTTGTGATACAGCAGCTCGATACAAGAAATAAAGAAGGAACCAAACCCAAACCCCTTCAAAACTTCAAGTAAATACGAATGGTCAACACTATCAAAGGCCTTTTCCTGATCTAGAAAGATCAGCCCGGTGTTAACATTCTGACAATGACAAATCGAAATCAAATACAACAAACACAACAGGCATTTTAAGGCCATTTTCCCTGCAAGAGCGGGGGTAAGCCTTGCGGTCCCCATGACAATGTTCTCCATTTTGCCCTATTTTCTGCATCTCCCATTGCTAACCCCCTTGCCCGCATTTCTTCTTCGACCATCTTTAGCCAAGTCTTTCTCGGTCTTCCCCGTCCTCTACTTCTTTCTACATTCATTTCCATCACTCTTTTCAACCAGTCACTTTCATCCTTCCTCAACACATGACAAAACCATCTCAACCTGTTTCTCTTCACAGCATCCATCACAGGCTCTATTCCCATCATCTTTCGCAATTCATCATTTGTATTCCTCTCTCTCAACGATACTCCACACATCCACCGAACCATTCGTATTTCCACCCTTTCCAGCCTTCGTTGCTGCTCTACGTTCATTACCCATGTCTCACTCCCATAAATCATAACACTTCTCACACATGCAGCATACACCTTTCCCCTCAACTTCAATGACACTCCCCTCCTCGTCAGCACGCCATTCAGTTCCCGAAACTTCTTCCATGCACATCTCACTCTAGCAACCGTTGCCGAGTCTGATCCACCTTCTCCATTCAGCATGTCTCCGAGGCAGCAAAATGTTTTCACACCTTCCAGCTTCACCCCGTCTCCAAGATCCGAATCAACATTTCCTCCATTGGCAGCTCCCTCTGTGCACACCTCACACTTGAATGTAGCTGCCACACTGGTTAATGACCCTCTCAAACCACTACATTTTTGATGAACCCACTCAGCGCACATTGTACATTGAATGGAATTCACTCCGACACCCTTCCTGCACACAGCACACAGCCACTTCCCATTCTTTCCACCTCACCACATGCTTTACCACCTGCCATCACCTTCGTTTTTCCGATATTCAGCTTCAGACCTTTTGTCTCCATGCATTCCTTCCACTTGTTCATCTCCTCCTTCAGTCCATCCATACTTTCTGCAATCAACACCAGATCATCTGCATACAACAACTCCCACGGTAAACCCTCCTTTACGTTCTGAGCAAGCACCTACATCACAGCTACAAATAGTAGTGGACTTAGTACCGACCCCTGATGCACTCCCATCTTCACCTCAAACTCACCACTGTTCCCGTCCTTCGTCCTTACAGCTGTGCGTGCTCTTTTGTACATTGCCATCACTACTCTGATCAACCATTCCTCCACTCCTAACTTCCTCAATGCCCATGCCACTACTTCACGTGGAACCCTATCGAATGCTTTCTCCAGATCAACAAACCCAAGAAACAACTTCTTCCTCTTCTCCATATACTTCTCCTGCAACTGCCTCACAATAAAAAGCACGTCTGTCGTTCCTCTTCCTGGCATAAATCCAAACTGCATTTCGTCAATCTTCACTTTCTTCCTTATTCTCCTCTCCAACACCCTTTCCAATACCTTCATTCCATGCTCCAATAACTTTATCGCTCGATACGAGCCACAGTCCAGAGGGTCACCTTTCCCCTTGTATCAAGGGACAAGGGTACTCAGTTCCCAATCCACTGGAATGCGACCTTCTTTCACCACCAGATTACAGATCTCTGTCATTCTCTTCACACCCCAATTTCCCGCTGCCTTCAACATATCTCCCACAACTCCCGTCGGCCCTCCCGCTTTTCTACTCTTCATTGCTTTTATCGCTTCCTCAACTTCCTTCTCGGTTATCTTCTCTGCAGGTCCTAAAACTGGGTTACTCTCTATGTTGCCATCCCATTCATTCTCTGCATTCAACAGTATTTCCATATATCTCTTCCATCTTCCTTTAATTCCATTTGGGTCCACAAGGATTTGTCCCACTTCATCCTTCAAGCAGCTCACCCCCATCACATCACACCTCTCTTTCGCTATCTGCTTTGCAATCGTGAATACCGCTCTCTGACCCTCTTCCGAATCCAAGCGCTCTCCGAACATTTTCCTACATGCCTCCTGTTCCTTTGCTACCTCTTTCTTTGCAGCCTTCTTGGTTGCCTTATAATTTTCATGCTCTGCTGTTTCTGCCCCCATACCCTTCACCTTCTGCCACTCCTTGAACGTCTTCCTCTTCTCGTCAATTTTCTTTCCAACTCCATCATCCCACCACCATGTTTCCAAGTGCCTCGGTGGTCCTTTTGTCCATCCACATACCTCACCAACGGCTCCCAACAGACTATCTTTCATTGACATCCAACCACTTTCAAGCTCAACCACATCATCCTCCACCATACTCAGCCTCTCTTTTAATGCCTCCCTCACTGTCACCTCTTTCAACCTCCACACCTTCATTCTCAATGTGGTTAGTCGAAAAGCCAGTATTTTACTGGTAATGTGCACAAGTCCTTGACCTCCTTTATCCAAGGAGACACTTAGAAGATCAGCTCGAAGCCGGTGCATGCCGTTCCAAAAAAAATTAACAAGGATACGCTGCAAGTTAACGACTAGCGATTTGGGTGGTTGTAAGACAGCCATCCGATGCCAGAGTTTGGAAGCAGCCAAGTTATTAATTATCAGCACTCGACCTCTATAAGACAGCAGGCTGGACAATCTTTTCCAACAATTAAGGATATGGGAGATCTGATCAACCATCTGATCCCAGTTCTTTCTTTTTATTTTTTTTTCCTTTTTTTTTGTGTGTGTGTACTGAATCGAGGCTCGTGAAAGAGCTAAAATTTACTTCACAAACAAATCAACCAGACAAACAAAACACACAAAAAGCGGGAGCGGAAAACAAGATGGGGAGAGAAGGGGAAGCACACAAACACAACATTTGAGAGCAGGGAGATGTGTGGAAGGGAGAGGGCTTGGGGGGAGGAGGCATGGGAAGGGGGGGGGGTGGAGGGAGAAGTATAAAACACAAGGACACCAATGACTTCCAGGACAGAAGTTGGTATTTCAAAAAAGTGGAATTGGGGTGAAATTTGCGGGGGTAGAAAAGATCAAGGTTTTGGATGGGGGAAGATAAGAGATGGTGGTGAACAGCTGTTTTAAAGACCTGGAGGGTGGAGTGGGATTGAAGAGCGTGAGGGAGTTTGTTCCAGAGGCGGGAGAAAAGAGGAATGAAGGAGTGAAGGTGAGCAGAGAGTCTTGATTTTGGCAGTATGACCATAAGAGGGTTGCAGGCAGATCTTGTGCGACCTGTAGGAATATTTGCGGGACAGAGCCCAGAGAGAGCTGGGGGGGCAAGGCCAGAGAGGAGTCGGTAGAAGATGGAAAGACCACCAACCTGCCTGCGGTGAGTGAGTGAGAGGCCCTTGGAGTTAGCTTCATCGCGGGAGATTCCAATGATTCTGAATGCTTTGGTTTCAACAGCGTGAAGACGAGCTAGGTGTGAGGCAGGAGCACCAGCCCAGAGGGGAGAGCAGTATTCCATTGAGCTGTGGATGAAAGCCTTGTATGTGGTGAGGAGCTCAGGTGTGCCAAGGAAGGACTTCGCACGACGGAGGATGCCCAGTCGGCGACTGGCCTTGGAGGCCAGATTTGAAATGTGGTTTTCCCAGGAAAGATCATGGCAGATAGTGAGACCCAAAAGCTTGAGTGACAGAACTTCTTGGAGAGGATTATTCAGAAAGTGGATGGGAGGGTTGTCCAGTCGGTCTTTTCGGAGAGACATCGTAAGAGTGTGAGATTTGTCAGGATTGAAAGACATGTTCCACTTGTTTGCCCAGTCTGTGATTTTGTCCAGGCCTGCAGAGAGTGAGGAGGCTGCAGACTGCCGATCTGAGGGATGAAGAATGGAGCGACAGAGAGTAGATTCATCAGCAAAGAGATAGAGGATTTTCAAGAGAGTCAGAGAGATCATTGATGAAGACCAGAAAAAGCACAGGGCCGAGAACACTGCCTTGTGGAACTCCAGCCTGAACAGGAAGAGGAGATGAGAGAAACCCATTCAGGGCCACACGTTGACTACGACTAGAGAGGAAGTCCGCCAGCCATGCGTGGAGATTTCCATGGATACCAAAAGAGGAGAGTTTGGTGAGCAGAGCGGGGTGCCAGACCGTATCGAAGGCACGTGATATGTCAAGGGAGACTGCTCTAATTTCCTGTTTGGCATTGAGGACCTCCATCCATTGTTGAGAAAGCAGAAGCAGCATTTCCAGAGTAGAGTGTCCAGGTCTGAAACCAAATTGATGATCAGAGATCAAGCCATTGGAGAAGAGGAAAGATTTCATATCTGAAGCAATGATGGATTCCATGACTTTGCTGATAATTGGGAGAAGGCTGATTGGTCTGTAGTTGCTGGGATCTGTTTTTGCACCTTTTTTGTGCAAAGCGGTGATGTAGGCAGATTTCCAAGCAGATGGAAGATGACCTTGAGCAAAAGAGAGGGTGAAGAGAACAGAGAGAGGGAGTGAAAGAGCGGAAGAACAGGATTTTAGGACCCGTGGACTGATGTCGTCAGGTCCAGTTGCAGAATCCGAGTCGAGGGTTGACAGAAACTTTTCCACCTTGTCAGGAGGAAAGGACACAGAGTCCAGGAGCAGCTGGGTACGACTGGGTATGTTGGGTACAGAGGGCGATGGGTTTGGGACACAAGATTTAGAGGCAAACACAGAGTTGAGGCATTCAGCTTTTTCACGTGCGGAGTCAGCCGTGTGGCCATTTGAGGTGAGGGAGGGGATGGAGGGGGAACAAACACCAGAAACAGATTTGACCAGACGCCACCAGGATTTGGAAGAGGGAGACAGATAAGAGAGTTCGGTCCTGAGAACGGAGAGATATTGTTTTCTGGCTCTCCTGAGGGTGGACACACACTTGTTTTGGGCTTTGTGAAAGGAAATGAGATTTACTTCCGTTGGATTTGCTTTCCAGGAGACGAAAGCAAGTTGTTTCTGGGCAATAACCTCACCACAAGATTCCGTGTACCATGGACGGGAGGAAGGGTATGACAACAGAAGACGAGATGGGATAAATCTGTGCATGAGAGAGAGCAGTTTGCTTTGGAAGAATTCCCAGGAAGAATTTATGTCAGAGGCAGTAGAGATGGGAGACCAGTCCAGATGATTGATGGCTGCTTGAAGACCATGCCAGTTGGCCTGAGTGAAATGCCAGACTCGACGACGCTGAGGAAAAGGTCTCATTCCCAAGAAACACACCGAGATGTTTAACACCATCATACCTCCACTGCAAAGCATTAGGCAGGGAAGGTGGGATAAATAACCCAGAAGGACCAAGACACAAGGCTTTACTCTTACTCCAATTGACAGTAGCAGAAGATGCCAAATTGAATTCACATAGAGCACTTGTGAGGGCAGCAATGTCAGACTGAGTGTTAACAATCACACACAAATCATCAGCATACACGAGCACCTTGACAGGATTAGCAAGAGGTGTCACCAAGAACACAGAAAGTTTGTGGCCTAAGTGAATCAGCAAGGGTTCAATGGAAAGTGAATACAGGTACCCGGAAAGAGGGCAGCCTTGTCTAATACCTTGCTGAATCGGAAAAGGTGAACATAAACTGTTGTTGCTCTTCACCAAACTAAAGTTGTTGTGATACAGCAGCTTGATACAAGAAATAAAGAAGGAACCAAACCCAAACCCCTTCAAAACTTCAAGTAAATACGGATGGTCAACACTATCAAAGGCCTTTTCCTGATCTAAAAAGATCAGCCCGGTGTTAACATTCTGACAATGACAAATCGAAATCAAATCACGAAAAGAAAAATTATTGTCAAATATCGATCTGCCGTGAATACAATAAGACTGGTCGGGGGATACAACGTACTTGATTAAGGTTTTATGCGATTAGCGAGTAATTTAGACAGGATTTTGTAATCAGTACAGAGTAGAGAGATCGGGTGCCAGTTCTCAACCAGTTGAAGATCTCCCTTTTTAGGGATTAATGAAATGACGGCACGTCTGCAGCCCAAGGGAAGTTCACCAGTTTGTATGCTTTCTATGAAGACAATTAGTAGACATGGTCCAAGCAAATCCCAAAAGGTGCTGTAGAATTCCACTGGCAACCCATCTAAGCCAGGTGCCCTGCTGGTGGGCAAGGTCTTTAAAACACTAGTGAGCTCGTCCAATGTTATTTCGCCTTCAGCAGTCGAATTCAGGGTCTCAGTAAGTGCAGGCAAGGATGCGGTAAATGAATATATGTGGTTTGGGAAAGTGTGCTTGTAGGAGTAGAGTTGAGAAAAGAAAGTCTTTATAGTAAGTTTAATGTCACTTGGATCAGTCAAAATCCTTCCGTCAGCAGAACACAAGGACAATATTTGTTTTTGTTTTTTTGAGGCAGTTTCCAGCTTGAAGAAAAGTCTGCTCGGGTTATTTAGTTGTTGCAAATGAGTCATTCTCATCCGAAGGAGTGCACCCTTTGCACGTTCGGCCAGTAATTCATTTAACAGGGCTTTCTTTTCATACAACGTCTGCTGCTGCCCATTATTACTAGAGGAGGACACTTTGTTTTGCAAGTGAAGAATTTGTGTCTTCACCAGATCTATATTTACATCGTGATCCCGAGTACTGTGTCGTGAGAAATTGACAAAAAACTCTAATTTGAGCTTTAGCGTTGTCCCACTACTTACGTAAACACGAGAACTCTTTATCCATCGTGATGTAATGTGCCCAAAAGGCCCTAAAGGATGCAACAAAGAATTCGTTTTGAAGAAGTGTTGTGTTGAACTTCCAATAAGGGCTCACCACCTTTATGAGTGGCAATAATTGAAAATGCATAGTGACGATGTGGTGATCGGAAAACCCAGATGGGAGAATAGAGGTGTTTAAAACGAGGTTGAGGAAATGGTCAGAAACGTACAATTTATCAAGTCGAGGTAGCGACACTAAGTTGTTAGAGCAGCGACACCAAGTAAATTGTTGCTGCATCGGATGTTGCAATCTCCAAATGTCTGTCAACTTGAATCTTGATATTGAGCGAACGAGAGGTCTTGTACTGGCTGCATGTGGCTCAGCCACATTCCTATCAAGGGAGGGGTTAAGTGTGCAATTGAAATCTCCTCCAAGACATAGAAAGTGGTCAGGGGGAACACCAGCAAGATATGAGTCAAGACAGTCAAAAAAGGAAGATCTTTCAGCATTTGTACTTGGTGCATACACATTGATTATTGTGAAAAACTGCTGACCAACAGAGAAAGTCAGCGAAGCTAAATATCCCTTCACAATTTCTTTAAAGGAAACCGAAGTCAAGGGAAGAGTTTGCCGAAAGAAGATGGCTATCCCAGCAATTGGGCTTGATAGATTGCTAAAGAACCAATGCCCTTTAAGAAACAACTCCCACTCAGCTGAAGAACCTTCAGTAGAATGAGTTTCCTGTAACAACAAGATGTCAACCTTGTTACACTCAATTAGTTGTTTAACTTGCACTTTACGAAGAGACGTGCGACCACCGTTGATATTAAGGCTGGCAATGCGGTTTCATTTGTGATGAGACATCGGCAGGACATCAACCATGGTCTTTAAGTTCGCTCCGAGCACGACTTAGAAATTTCCTTAACCGGTGACGTTGAGGGTCTGTAACGTTGTACCGATCCGGTCTAGAAATCATTAGTCGAGTCACTTGAATGAAATCTTCTAGGACTGGAAAATGATCTTTAATTTTGACCCCCTTTTTGCGAAAACTTTTGTGTAAGAAGGCGTGAACGGCATCGGGAGATACTGAGGAATCAACCTCAAGGTTGTGAGGAGGAATATCGCTGCCTGTGTCACTTAGGGTCGAAGCAACAGAAGATGTTCCATCAGACTCGTAACCCATGCTGTCAACCACAAATTCCCGCGGTTCTTCAGTAGCAATTTGTTCGGATTCTGCAGGTACAGCCCCCTCCAGGTCACAACCAATTTGTCCATCTGGTGCATCGATTTTAACTGTGGCATCTGTGCATGGTGGGGGGGGGGGGGCTGGGGGGGGGAAGAGGGGCTCATCGACTCTACGAGGGATCTCCGGTTCATCAAGCACAGTGGAAGTAACAGTTTCATGTGTACTCACAACAGGAGTACAGGGCTGCTCAGGAGGTGAGTCCGTGGGAATGGGTTCAGGTGGTTGTTTGGCAGGTGTTCTTACCGCTTGCGCATAGGAAGGAAACCTCTTGGGTTTCACTTGATTGTCTAATACGTCGGGCACCTCCGTCGGGGCCACACAACCTGTATTCTGATCATTTGTTGCAGTGGGAACATTGGAATGGATTGACGCACTGTTTTGTTGAGGCTCAGGTAGTGGTGGTGATGATGATGATGGTGATGTCTCCTGACATTCAACCAACATCTCATCAATAATAATAGACCCTTCATTTGTACAACTATTTGATGGAACTGTACCACCTTGTGCACTTTGGATTAAAATTCCATCATTGGAAGGTAATCCATCTTTTTTCTCACTATCTTGAGGTTCCTCAGCTACTGCACCACTCGTATCCAGAACAACTACTTTGGGGGCACTAGTGGGGCCACGAGGAGCGGAGGCTCTACGTCTTTTTGCCACAGTCACAAAACCCTCCTCACTCTGTAAGGACACAGTGTCAGCGGAAACATTTGAGACACTGGGTGTCACCTCCTCCACCACATGAGGTAGTGGGTTGTTAACCGTTTTACAATCTTGATCAACGTGTCCTGATTCCCCACACGTTGAACAAGCAGTTTTCGGACAAAATCTCGTTAAATGCCCAAACGCCCCACAGAGAAAACATGTCAAGGTCGCTGATGAAGCGTATATTTGATAATCACGGTCATCAATTTTAATCTTAAATGAAATCTTTAAACCCGTATCATCCCCACGGTCTGGAAGAACCATGTGAAGCTGCCGTCGAAAGCTCATCACGTGCTTCGCTTTTTCATGGCGGCACCCGAGGGGGATCATCGAGATTCTCGAAACGATTGTACCATATCGAGACAAAACCGACACGAATTTTTCATTGGACACGAAAGGAGGACAATTTGAAAGGATTATTTTCATTGCCGGGACATCCATCGGGGAGGCCATAACAAAGTGACCACTCTCTGTGGTTAACCCAGAACTCACGACATCGTGAACTCGATGCTCATCCGCAACGAAGACCACGACCTTCTGGTTCATACGTGACGCAGCACGTACATGTTCAATTCCGATAACCTTTCCAACCGCCAAGACGATCTCTTCGGTCGGAATCCCTTCAGGAGGGACACAAACCAGAGCATATTTGCGGGTTAACGATTCGAATGCAGCGTCTTGCTGCGAACGAGTCGTCGCCATGACTAAAACAAAAGAACTCCGTTTTACCCGAACAACTCGGGTTGGGGAGATTTAAAAAAAAAAAAAAAAAGGAAAAGGTAGTAATAATTAAACCAAACGAAAGAAAATAAATATGATTTGAAGTGGAACGTCGATACCCCGGCAAGATGCCCGGTTACCGACAAGGAGAAGAAAAAAAAAACGAACCCAAAATTTTATCGCGATAACCAACGCCCAGAACAGGGAAAGGCCTACCGCCAATGCCTCCAAATAGCTGCTCTCGCTCTCGCTCTCTCTCTCTCTCGTCTCGACAAAGAGAGGAAAACACGGGGAAAATTCCACAAACACGTACAAGACACAAAGG
This sequence comes from Myxine glutinosa, assembly GCF_964187855.1. Classification (NCBI taxonomy): domain Eukaryota; kingdom Metazoa; phylum Chordata; class Myxini; order Myxiniformes; family Myxinidae; genus Myxine; species Myxine glutinosa. Next base: position 88,919,070 of record NC_136274.1, read on the forward strand.
GGGCGAAGTGGGGATGGGAAGGGCGCCAACACAGCACAGTACACACAGCTCAGCGCACACAGCCGCCATGATGCCACACCCAAATCGTAGCAGGGGGCGAGAGAGAGAGAGCGAGAGAGAGCGAGAGCGAGAGAGAGAGAGAGGAGAGAAAGAGAGAGAAACAGAAAGAGTGAGAGAGAGAGAGAGGGGGTGGGGGGGGGAGGGTTAACACAAGACACTGAAAGTGAAGGATAGAATGATAAGAGGGTTCATGGACAAAGGCAAAATATTGAGGAAAGAGGAAAGGATGGAGGGTGACATGCGATGGTGGTGCACCAACTGCAATAAGTCTTGGAGGGGAGAATGTGATTGAATCGTTTTCAGAGGGCAGTTACAGAAATGGGAGAAAAGAGGAACCAAAAAGTGTGTGTGGAAAGTGTGCACTGTGAGTTTAATCAGGAGGGGATAACTGGAGGAACTTGTGTCGTGAAGGAGCGGGAGACTTTTCAGTATCTTCCAAGACACTTTGTCTTTTGACAGGCCCCATAAATGAGATGAGACACTCCGTCTGTCACGTGAGGAACTGGCAATGTGTTTCAGCCTCATCACATGACATGATAATGATGTTGAGAGCTTCTTATTTAACAGAAACCAAATCAGTTTGTGATGCTGCCATTTCTTCACCTAAATGAGAGGTTGCACAATCACAAACGGGTTTCCTGGATTATGTGGAATATAAAGCTCTGACGCGGTCCCCATTGACCAACACAGACACCTTGTAGGCTATGAGTTTAAGGAATTATTTGGAATGATGGAAACCGCAGCTCAGTTTGGAAGACAGCTGTGATATGTGTTCCACATCATGGCTGATGGTGAAGCCTATAAAATCAAGAAAACGAACCACTTCCTGTGTCTGACCAAGAAAATAGATCAGTTGGTTGTTTTTGACAATCGTGCGGGAGTAACAGGGTGAAACTGAGATTTGTCAGAACTGAATGAGATGGCCCAACAATCAGACATCATAATTCATGTTTTCTAATTGCTAAATCATTTAGCTGCTCAGGTAAAATTGGACTTGATAGACACAAACAGTGGCTTTTCAGCAAAATGACGTCAGGAACCTCACCGGCTTCCACATACTCCATAACGAGGACCATGCACTCATTGTGTGGATCTTTTGTTGGGATGTCGATCAACTTCACTGAAGGGAAACAAGATGGTGGAGCACAAGTTAATCTGGCATAAGAAACTCATCCAAAGTCAAACACCTTCAAACAACATGATAAACATGCACATTTTGTGTGATGACAAGAAGTGAACAGGTGAGCGTCAACATCCTCCTTTCACCATCACCATTCATGATCTTGTCTGTAAACATTTGGGCAAAACCGCACCAATCATAAGTACATCGATAAAATAATCACAGGTTAGTGCAGGAAGTGTTGTGACCAGTATACAAAAGGTCCAAACGAGGTTGGAAGAGCGGGGGGGGGGGGGGGGGGGTCGTTATCTGGGTAGTGTGTGTACGGATCACAATTCGTATTGAGCAGATTTAGGTTTAGGCAAACAACTGATGATAATTATTCCGATAAGACGACATTTGGCCTACTGGTAACAGGGGCACTTCATCAACGGCACAGTCTCACTTCTGAAAGATGATGCAACCAACAGCCGCAGGCTGCATACGAAACAACAACTATTCCCATCCTTGCTAAAATCCATCCTTATTCAGCTTGTTCAGCATCTGTATCCTCTTCCCCCTTCTCTCTCAATCTTCCTTCAAGCGTGGTCCTCTTTCATCCATTACCCTGCTATCAGTGAAGTACAAGGATCTGCACACAGACTCAATGGCTCGAGTGTGCATCCTGTTAATCCTGTACACCATCCTGTCAAACCTCAAACACAAATCTTGTCTTTCTTGGTATTTGTGGAAAATTTTAGAAACCTTTGAAGTAAATAGAATTGCATTTCAATCTCAATATATATATTTATTCTCTAAAACTAGTTATTCAAGTCTCTCTGAGACAGGAATTTTGATGATAATCATTTTATTGCAAGTAATTTTCAATTTTCTTCAGATGATAAAGAAGAACCATTCTTTTCGGCCTCAGAAAATTTCCCGACATCAAAATCTATTTTTAATGTCACCACGGTGTACAGATGTTGCAGAGAAGAACGAGTGGTCACGTGCAATTGCAGGATGCAAAATAAACGAAATACCTCAGCTGGGACGTTTGTACCAATAAATCTTTCCTCTTTTACAATGGCTTGATCTCTGATCACCAATTTGGTTTCAGACCAGGTCACTCTACTCTGGACATGCTGCTTCTGCTGTCTCAACAATGGATGGAGGTCCTCAATGCCAAACAGGAAATTAGAGCTGTCTCCCTCGACATATCACGTGCCTTCGACACGGTCTGGCACCCCGCTCTGCTCACCAAACTCTCCTCCTTTGGTATCCATGGAAATCTCCACGCATGGCTGGCGGACTTCCTCTCTAGTCGTCGTCAACGTGTGGCCCTGAATGGGTTTCTCTCATCTCCTCTTCCTGTTCAGGCTGGAGTTCCCCAAGGCAGTGTTCTGGGCCCCGTGCTTTTTCTGGTCTTCATCAATGATCTCTCTGACTCTCTCGAAAATCCTCTCTATCTCTTTGCTGATGACTCCACTCTCTGCCGCTCCATTCCTCTTCCCTCAGATCGGCAGTCTGCTGCCTCCTCACTCTCTGAAGACCTGGACAAAATCACAGACTGGTCAAACAAGTGGAACATGTCTTTCAATCCTGACAAATCTCACACTCTTACTATGTCTCTCCGAAAAGATCGACTGGACAACCCTCCCATCTACTTTCTCAACAATCCTCTCCAAGAAGTTCTGTCGCTCAAGATTTTGGGTCTCACTATCTGCCATGATCTTTCTTGGGAAAACCACATTTCCAAGCTGGCCTCCAAAGCCAGTCGCCGACTGGGCATCCTCCGTCGTGCGAAGTCCTTCCTCGGCACACCTGAGCTCCTCACCACATACAAGGCTTTCATCCACAGCTCAATGGAATACTGTTCTCCCCTATGGGCGGTGCTCCTGCCTCACACCTAGCTCGGCTTCACGCTGTTGAAACCAAAGCTTTCAGAATTATTGGAATCTCCCGCGATGAAGCTATCTCTGAGGGCCTTTCACTCACTCACCGCAGGCAGGTAGGTGGTCTTTCTGTCTTCTACCGACTCCTCTCCGGCCTTGCACCCCCAGCTCTCTCTGTGCTCTGTCCCCCAAATATTCCTACAGGTCGCACAAGATCTGCCAGCAACCCTCTGATGGTTAAACTGCCGAAATCTCGGCTCTCTGCTCACCTTCACTCTTTCATTCCTCTTTTCTCCCGCCTCTTGAACAAACTCCCTCACTCCCTTCAATCCCACTCCTCCCTCCAGGTCTTTAAAACAGCTGTTCACCACCATCTCTTATCTTCCCCCATCCAAAACCTTGATCTTTTCTACCCCCGCTAATTCACCCCAGATCCACCTTGTTTGAAATTCCAACTTATTTCCTGGAAGTCCTGGCACTGTCCATATGTTTTATACCTCTCCCACCGCCCCCTTCCCATGCCCCCCCCCCAAAGCCCTCACCCTCTCTCAGATCTCTCGATGTCTCCATGTCTCTCGGTCCCTGCTCTCAAATGTTGTGTTTGTGTCCTTCCCCCTCTCTCCCCATCTTTTCTACCGCTCCCGATGTTATATGTTTTATGTGTCGGTTTGTCTTTCTGTGTGATTAATGTTCGCTCTTTCACGAGCCTCGATCTTGTATACAAAAAAAAAAAAAAAAAAAAAAATGCACAGTACAACAAATTTACCTGCACGAGTGTGCATTTTCCGGTTCGGAGGTTCGAAAATCGAAACAGATAGCTTCTTGTCACCAAATTTGTTATCCGAGTCCTTCGTAACCGCAGGCAGGTCCAAAGCAGAAGAAAAAAAGAACAGGACTTGGACTCGGAATGCTTAGACTCGGACAGGTTGGACTCTCACTCAGTTTCAGAATCAGACGAGGTGGACTCGACCACAACACTGAAGGTGGTGGGTGGTGGAGCTCTGGATGTACGCAGACTCGCCTCATGACCGTCTCGCCTGGGTTGGAAACTCGGCCCAGCTATAAACTATGATCCCGGTGTTTGATTCCAAACAGGGCGATTCAATAATTGTGCCATCCCATGGAGGGAGGTTAAACTAGCATCCCGTGTACCACCCACTTGAGGTGTGGATAAGTGTCCGCCCCACTGAGCCAATACTTGGTGGAAACACCTTTGACGGCAATTACAGCTGTGAGGCTATTTATAAATAAATAAATATTTTGCACATGGAGTTCATATAAGTGATCAAGACTTTGCTTATCAGAGTGATCATATTCTGTGGAATTCCATAAGATCTCAGCATCTTCCACAGGCTTGCTCTATGAACACGATCAAATTCTTTGTTGAAGTCAATGAAGTTGAAAGAAAGAGGTGTATTCCATTCTCAGCATTTATATCATTATACTATTAATAAAATTACACTCAAACTTCATTAAGTTTCAGTGAAATCCACACTTACTAATGTTTGGGTGATTTAGCGCCTTCATTATCGAAGCTTCATTCCAAAGCTGCAAAAAAAAAAAAAAAATTAAAAGAAAGAAGGAGAAAAGTGAAACGGAAAATTCAACAAATTGCTTCAATAAGGTAGATAAAGGTGAAGTCACACCATTACAATAACCACAAGATTGTAACTCACACACACAGACGCACAGCCTCAGGCATCAAGAGAAAAAGATGTTTCACAGATAAAGGTTCTTCCAGGACAGTTCAGGGGTAAGTTAAAGTGTTTTGTTATTTCAACAGTTAAAAACACCACTATCTCCACGGAAACACAAACTTACATTCGTTGAATGTTCCAAAGTTATTGCCTTCTTCAAAGCAACCTGAAAGAGGGGACAAGAGATCGTGTTATAACATCTCAGCTACAATTTGGGAAAATGAGTAAAACATATGATATTGTTGTGTCGTGACATACAATTATTATTTCTGTTTATACTGAAGTCAACGTCGGAGCTAAATGAGAGAAAGGAACAACTTCACATAGACGAGGAATAAGCAGGGGAATCGGTAAACAATTACATCAACACACCACAAGTGAATCTAGTCCAGTGCGAGGAATGAGGGAGTAGAATGGAATGGGGGGTGGGGGGGAGGGGGTCAGTGAGGGGCATCAAAGTGTAAATTGGGGGAAACAAAAAAAGAAAAAGCAATGGTAGGAATGAAGAAGCCCCCTCGACTTTGTGTCAAGTGGCTTTCCCCATTATGTTTGGTGAGATTTCTGACACACAACCATCATCTGTCACAAATTACACATTATTTGTTCATTGCAATCACATGTATGATGTAATGTTCTACAGGAGTGATGTGAGGCCTGCAAGTCAACAGAAAAAGCATCGTTCATCTCATCAGAAAGAGAGAAGACATTCAGATGCAGGACAATTTCCTGATCCTTTGCTCTCATCCTTCTTCCATGTGTTCTCTGCCACGTCCCTCTACTCTGCTATCTGTATTTTCCACCATGTTCTGTTCTGTTTCTATCTCGCTCTCCCGTGTGCTGTTCCATATCCCAGTAAGTGAAATGAAGACAGAGCACGTATACCACAAGCTCGTACCTCTTCTGCTGAGTTGACATTCTTTGCTTTGTAAACAAATCCAAAACCTCCTTCTCCAATTTTGGAGATAACCTCCCACTTCCCGAACTGAAAACAAAGGCACAAACAGAGCTTCACAACAGTGCTTCTGAAATAAAATAGAAATAACAAAGCCATGTTTAAATGTTTATTTCACATCAACTCGATAATTGCCGTTGTTAATTGCTCGAGCCCTGGTGTTGGGCTAGCGGCTAGGGTGCCGGCTTAGGATCCTAGGATCCTGGGTTCGAATCTCGGTCGATCGCTGAATTAACGCCAGGGGGGTTGACTCAGCCTGTCATACTTCTGAGGTCGGCTAATTGAGTACCAGTTCACTGGTAATTCCCTGTTTGTCGTTAAAGGCGGCAAAAAGGGTTGGCGTCAGGAAGGGCATCCGGCCGTAAAACATTGCTTCAAAAAGGGGACCAAAAAACAACAACAACCACGGTTCCCGAAAAAGGCCAACCCCCGCTCTGCGGGGAAAAATGGCCTCTAAAGGTGGTTATTTTTATTTTATAACTCGATAATCATCATCATCATCATCATCATCATCATCATCATCATCATCATATTCATGTTCAATGGCGTCGTCAGAGCAGATACTTGGCCACAATGCTGGTCACGTCACCACTGCGGCTCAGGAAGCTCGGGCACGAATTTGAAATGTGTTCAGGGTGCCAGCGATAGTTTGCCTCCTCTTTGTGAAGGACACCATGGAATCTTTAATGTCCACCAACTAATTCCGGCACAAGGATGACCAGTGTAACGTCCATCCGAGTGACGGCACACGCATTGATGAATCACACGGCCTATGTAACACCGGAATGACAGTTCATAGCTGGGTTGGGATTCAAACCCAGGCTAGGCAGCTCACATCAACGACTAAGATATCTCATGGGAACTAAAAAGGAGAAAATAATTGGTATAATAAATAAATATAGCAATACCACCAATTATGTCGCAACGTAATTACACCACAACCAGGCTTGGGTCGCCTCAACTCACACTTACATCGCTTTTTAAACCATATCTTTTATTCTCGAACGTTTTCAGAACTGCCAAGACTGATAGAAACGTCATACTACATCGCAAAGTACAAAATTGGGAGATTGCAAAATCGTACACAGAACAACTGTACGTTTGTGTACTTGACTACAGCTGTCATCTATCTATAATTCCAGTAATCTCTGTGTGTATGTGTGTGTGTCTGTGTGTGTGTGTGTCTGTGTGTGTGTGTGTGTGTGTGTCTGTGTGTGTGTGTGTGTGTGTGTGTGTGTGTGTGTCTGTGACCGCTGTTTCTCGACAACTACCGGTCCGATATACTTGAAACTTGCCAGGTATATTGCTGGGGACCCGAGGATGTGCCTTTTCAAGGTTTGAAATTAATCGGACAAGTGGTTCCCAAGGTATGGTCACCGTACTCGCAAGCCGTTCGCTTTGCCTTTGCGAATGGACCAAACCATTTCATGTAAATAGAGGGGGGGGGGGGTTCTGTGGTCGTTACTGGCTTTGCGAATGGACCAAACCATTTCATGTAAATAGAGGGGGGGGGGTTCTGTGGTCGTTACTGCCACGTGGTTTCAAAGTTGTTTTTTTGCACGCACGTACGGGCAAGCACGTACGGGCAAGCACGTACGTACGGGCACGTCCTAGTCTCTATATAATTCCAGCAATCTCTGTGTGTGTGTCTGTGTGTGTGTCTGTATGCGACCGCTGTTTCTCGACAACTACCGGTCCGATATACTTGAAACTTGCCAGGTATATTGCTGGGGACCCGAGGATGTGCCTTTTCAAGGTTTGAAATTAATCGGACTACTGCTAACCAGGTTATGTCCAAAAAACGATTCAACCAATCAGAGAGCAGCAAGCTATCACGTGTGCCGAACGTGGCGAACAGACTCTGCCTCGGCCGGCACATTTGAGAGCGTATTCATTTATTTCACGTTGGCAAACTATGTTGGCGCTATGTTGGCGTTAAACTATGTTTTAAAACTAATTAAAACTAATTTGCGATTCATCGTAACTGCGATATGCGACCTTCCGGACAGTCAAATGAGGACGTCACTTCCGGACTTACGGATAGTCATCGTGACGACGTACTGAATGCTGAACGTGGCGAGCAGACGCTGCCTCGGACGGCACATTTGAGAGCGTATTCATTTATTTCATGTTGCAATCTGTGTTGATTGTTGTAAGGTACGATCGATTGTAGTACACATTTATAATAACTCTGCCGATACAGGCCCGATTAACTGCAGTGCCATCCGAGCTGCGGCGTCGGGAGGATACATTCATTGTACGGTCACATCACGCACTTACGGCCACGCCCTAGTTAATCATAATAAGAGGAATATCACCGGTAAAAAGTGAAATGCAATACGGGAAGTGGCGACGTTGGGAACGCATCCCACGCTTATCTTATTAATGCTAATGACAACGAGAACGACATTCTTCGACGTCATGACGTCATGACATCGACTGATATGCCTCCACCCATATTACTGAAACATAATAAATACTTGTACCAAGTTTGATTTAAATCCCTTCAGCTGTTCTCAAGTTCTGACATTTTTACCTGACATGACCTCTGAACATTGATCTGTTGATGCCACAATCCAAACAGTTCATGTTACCATCATATTTACCAATACCAAGTTTGGTCAAAATCCCATTACTGGTTCACGAGTTGGTGCAGCAACATAATTTTTACTTAACATGACCTGTGACCTTTGACCTCTTGACTCGAAAATCCAATCAGTAAATCTTTAAATCATCAAACATACCTGTACCAAGATTCAATTAGATCGCTTCAGTCGTTCTCAAGCTGTAGACATATTACAGACTTTGACCTTTGACCACTTGACACGAAAATCAAACAAGTTCATCTTTGCATCATAATATATAATTGTACCAACTTTGGTCAGAATCCCATCACTGGTTCACAAGTTATCGCAGTAACAGGATTTTTAACCAACATGCCCTCTGACCTTTGGTCTTTGACCTCATGACCCCAAAATCAAATCAATTCATCTTTAACTCACTATATATACGTGCACCAAGCTTGACTAAGATACGTTCAAACCTTCTCAAGTTAACGCAGTAACGAAATTCTATCTTGGACGAATGCACGGACGAACGGATGGTCATACGGACGGAGGGATGGACGGACAGCCGGACGGACAACATGAAAACATAATGCCCCCGGCAACTTTGTCCGCGGAGGCATAAAAATTGTTTTGATTTACGTCGCTTTGATAATCGTCACACTTTTCAGAACGCATCCCCAATGCAAACCGAACTATAACTGTAAAAAGGGAATAGAATGGCTTGCTTACCACGACATCCCCGGAATTGTACTCTTCATGCTCCTCACTGTCAGGGCTCTCATCATCTTCACCATGATGGAGAGAACATCCTGGAAAGAAGAGGCAAAATTAACATAAAACAGATATTGTGACAGAAAAAGCTCAATGGACAGAATATCACGTGTTCAGATGTGTGTGCATTGTGCAAATTAGATATCAATTTCACAAATTAGTCTTCGTCTTCTTCTTTGCGAGCCAGGTGTTAACATCCCATATCCCCGAGTAAGAGGTCAAGGGCTCAGAACATGCAGAATTGGCCCACGTCTTTCAGGAACTGGTTGGCTCGGCCTGACATGATTGTAGTGGGTCAAGACAGGAATTTGTAGTTTGCTCAAGGTGCCGGCGTTTACTTGACAACTCTTCATGAAAGACACCAAACAAACAACAAACAACATGCATTTTAAGGCCATTTTCCCTGCAAGAGCGGAGGTTAGCCTTGCGGTCCCCATGACAATCTTCTCCATTTTGCCCTATTTTCTGCATCTCCCCTTGTTAACCCCCTTGCCCGCATTTCTTCTTCCACCATCTTCAGCCAAGTCTTTCTCGGTCTTCCCCGTCCTCTACTTCCTTCTACATTCATTTCCATCACTCTTGGCCCACGTCTTCCCCGTCCTCTACTTCCTTCTACATTCAATTCCATCACTCTTGGAGACGGCGGCAGGGATTTTCGAAGCTCCACACGGTCTCCACGTTTTTCGAAGTTAAGTCTGTTCACAATTGTATTTTGTCGAAACTGTATTTATCTTTCGGTGTGTGAAGTTATTGTGTGCAACTTTGGTTGTTTCTCGGTGTTTATCTTTTATAAATTGATCGTCTGTTTGCCGTGTCGCGAGCAAGGCCTTGTACAGTGTGCACTGTACAACTTTGAGGCTTTGTTTTTCTCTCAGTGGTCCGTCGTTTGTGATCCAATAACTTTCGTTCTCTGTATTCCCAGGCTTTTCACCCATAGCCTACTTCCTTGTGTAAATCTCAACTCAAAAAAAAAAAAAAAAAAAAAAAAACATTTCCTTCTCTGTTCTCATTCGTTTATTCATTCTTATTCGTTCGTTCGTTCTTCGACCACGTGTTTCTCCCCCATTTCCCCAGATAGTTTTCACTCATTAACCTTCAATGTTTACACTTTCCCCTCAAGTTATGTATTCCGTCATATTTTATAACACCTTTTTCTTCTTCTTCTTTAAAAGGCTGCTTTCGACTTGCTCACCAAATCAATTCATCCCAAAAAAAATATCCATCTCCTATAGTGCCTTTTTTCTACATTCCCTAAACTCTCCTGCACTCCATCCTCCATCCAGCGTCCTTAAACGTATTTTTAACTCGAAGGTCACAAGAAACTCATTTTGCAATAAATGTTCGTTTCCCATAAATCGTACACTTTCAAAAATCCAATCTCACCCCTCCCCTCCAAATCTTCCCCATAACCCCTCCCCTCCAAATCTTCCCCATCACCCCTCCCCTCCAAATCTTCCCCATCACCCATCCCTTTCAAATCTCCCCCCTTGCCCCCTCCCTCCTAAACTACCCCCTCACCCCTCCCCGCCAAGACGCCCCCTCGCCCCTCCCCTCCTAGACTCCTGCCTCACCCCTCCCCTCCAAATCTCCCCCATATCCCATCCCTTTCAAATCCCTCCCCTTGTCCCTTCCCTCCCAAACTCCCCCCTCACCCCTCCCCTTCAAATCTCCCCACCCTCATTGCTTCTCAATTTCCCCCCTCTCAATCCCCCTCCTCAAAGCGTCCTCCCCGCTTCTTCCCCCTTCAAACTCTCACCTCCATCTCCCCCAACCTTCTGCCTCGCTCTTCCCCCTCCTCAAATAACACCTCATTGTGGCTCACCCAATCACCATCAAACCTTTTGTCCGCCCCATCCTTCCCTTTCTCCGAGCTATTCTGAAATCTCTGACACACCTTCAACAGCTCTCCCTACCTCTTCCACCTCTTCCACATCTTACCCTACCCCTCCTCCCCCCTGTTCTGTATCTGATGCTCCCCCTTCCTCTTCATTAACGGTATGGACCTCAAACATCCGGGGCCTTCGTTCAAACTTAACTGATCTCTCCATACAGGTTGCTTCTGTCAAACCAGACGTGATCTGCTTAACAGAAACTTTCCTCCTTTATGATGTCTCTGATTCCATAGTATCTCTCCCGGGCTACTCCCTCCTCCGGTATGATAGACGTGAGCCTCGTCCTGGAGGCGGGGTTGCTATCTTTATCAAAAACTCTCTTCCTCACTCGCCCTGCACTGCACTCTCTCCACCTCACCCCCAGGAATACCTCTGGCTACGGCTTCCCCTTCGCTCCCACCTCTTGTTCATATGTGTGTTGTACCGTCCACCAAACAGTGATGACTCCATCTACATCTCGCTGTCTGATGATATGGACCAACTTCTATCCACTCATCCCAACTCTCTCTTCCTCATATGTGGTGATTTCAACTGTCATCATGCCAGTTGGCTGGGTGTGGGTACCTCTCTCACCAGCCATGGCTCCTCAGCAAAGGACTTCTGCGACTCACTGGGACTGACACAATCTGTCAATTTCCCGACCCGGATCTCAGTCAACAGAACATCTTCTCTTCTGGACTTGGTTATGACTAACTTCCCTGAAAATGTCTGCTGCTCTTCTTCTGCTCCGATCGGATCATCTGATCATGTCCTTGTTAAAGTGGACATCTCTCTGACCATCCTCAGGGAGCCTGCTCAGCGTCGACGAGTCTGGCATTTCACTCAGGCCAACTGGCACGGTCTTCAAGCAGCCATCAATCATCTGGACTGGTCTCCCATCTCTACCACCTCTGACATCAACTCATCCTGGGAATTCTTCCAAAGTAAATTGCTCTCTCTCATGCACAGATTTATCCCATCTCGTCTTCAGTTGTCATACCCTTCCTCCCGTCCATGGTACACGGAATCTTGTGGTGAGGCTGTTGCCCAGAAACAACTTGCCTTCGTCTCCTGGAAAGCAAATCCAACGGAAGGAAATCTCATTTCCTTTCACAAAGCCCGAAACAAGTGTGTGTCCACCCTCAGGAGAGCCAGGAAACAATATCTCTCCGTTCTCAAGACCGAACTCTCTTATCTGTCTCCCTCTTCCAAATCCTGGTGGCGTCTGGTCAAATCCGTTTCTGGTGTTTGTTCCCCCTCCATCCCCTCCCTTACCTCAAACGGCTACACAGCTGACTCCGCACGTGAAAAAGCTGAATGCCTCAACTCTGTGTTTGCCTCTAAATCTTGTGTCCCAAACCCATCCCTCTCTGTACCCACCATACCCAGTCGTACCCTGCTGCTCCTGGACTCCGTGTCCTTTCCTCCTGACAAGGTGGAAAAGTTTCTGTCAACCCTCGGCTCTGATTCTGCAACTGGACCCGACGGCATCAGCCCACGGGTCCTAAAATCCTGCTCTGCTGCTCTATCTCACCCTCTCTCTGTTCTCTTCACCCTCTCTTTTGCTCAAGGTCAACTGCCATCTGCTTGGAAATCAGCCAACATCACCGCTTTGCACAAAAAAGGTGCAAAAACAGATCCTAGCAACTACAGACCAATCAGCCTTCTCCCAATTATCAGCAAAGTCATGGAATCCATCATTGCTTCTGATATGAAATCTTTCCTCTTCTCCAATGGCTTGATCTCTGATCATCAATTTGGTTTCAGACCAGGTCACTCTACTCTGGACATGCTGCTTCTGCTGTCTCAACAATGGATGGAGGTCCTCAATGCCAAACAGGAAATTAGAGCTGTCTCCCTCGACATATCACGTGCCTTCGACACGGTCTGGCACCCCGCTCTGCTCACCAAACTCTCCTCCTTTGGTATCCATGGAAATCTCCACGCATGGCTGACGGACTTCCTCTCTAGTCGTCGTCAACGTGTGGCCCTGAATGGGTTTCTCTCATCTCCTCTTCCTGTTCAGGCTGGAGTTCCCCAAGGCAGTGTTCTGGGCCCCGTGCTTTTTCTGGTCTTCATCAATGATCTCTCTGACTCTCTCGAAAATCCTCTCTATCTCTTTGCTGATGACTCCACTCTCTGCCGCTCCATTCCTCTTCCCTCAGATCGGCAGTCTGCTGCCTCCTCACTCTCTGAAGACCTGGACAAAATCACAGACTGGTCAAACAAGTGGAACATGTCTTTCAATCCTGACAAATCTCACACTCTTACTATGTCTCTCCGAAAAGATCGACTGGACAACCCTCCCATCTACTTTCTCAACAATCCTCTCCAAGAAGTTCTGTCGCTCAAGATTTTGGGTCTCACTATCTGCCATGATCTTTCTTGGGAAAACCACATTTCCAAGCTGGCCTCCAAAGCCAGTCGCCGACTGGGCATCCTCCGTCGTGCGAAGTCCTTCCTCGGCACACCTGAGCTCCTCACCACATACAAGGCTTTCATCCGCAGCTCAATGGAATACTGTTCTCCCCTATGGGCCGGTGCTCCTGCCTCACACCTAGCTCGGCTTCACGCTGTTGAAACCAAAGCTTTCAGAATTATTGGAATCTCCCGCGATGAAGCTATCTCTGAGGGCCTTTCACTCACTCACCGCAGGCAGGTAGGTGGTCTTTCTGTCTTCTACCGACTCCTCTCCGGCCTTGCACCCCCAGCTCTCTCTGTGCTCTGTCCCCCAAATATTCCTACAGGTCGCACAAGATCTGCCAGCAACCCTCTGATGGTTAAACTGCCGAAATCTCGGCTCTCCGCTCACCTTCACTCTTTCATTCCTCTTTTCTCCCGCCTCTGGAACAAACTCCCTCACTCCCTTCAATCCCACTCCTCCCTCCAGGTCTTTAAAACAGCTGTTCACCACCATCTCTTATCTTCCCCCATCCAAAACCTTGATCTTTTCTACCCCCGCTAATTCACCCCAGATCCACCTTGTTTGAAATTCCAACTTCTTTCCTGGAAGTCCTGGCAGTGTCCATATGTTTTATACCTCTCCTACCGCCCCCTTCCCACGCCCCCCCCCCCCAAAGCCCTCGCCCTCTCTCAGATCTGTCGATGTCTCCATGTCTCTCGGTCCCTGCTCTCAAATGTTGTGTTTGTGTCCTTCCCACTCTCTCCCCATCTTGTCTACCGCTCCCTATGTTATATGTTTTATGTGTCGGTTTGTCTTTCTGTGTGATTAATGTTCGCTCTTTCACGAGCCTCGATCTTGTATACAAAAAAAAAAAAAAAAAAAACAAAAAAAAAAAACTCTTATCAACCAATCACTTTCATCCTTCCTCAACACATGACCAAACCATCTCAACCTGTTCCTCTTCACAGCATCAATCACAGGCTCTATTCCCATCATCTTTCGCAATTCATCATTTGTCTTCCTCTCTCTCAACGATACTCCGCACATCCACCGAACCATTCACATTTCCACCCTTTCCAGCCTTCGTTGCTGCTCTACGTTCATTACCCATGTCTCGCTCCCATAAATCATAACACTTCTCACACATGCAGCACACACCTTTCCCTTCAGCTTCAACGACACTCCCCTCATCAGCACGCCACTCAGTTCCCAAAACTTCTTCCATGCACATCTCACTCTAGCAACTGTTGCCGAGTCTGATCCACCTTCTCCATTCAGCACGTCTCCAAGGTAGCAAAATGTTTTCACATCTTCCAACTTCACGCCGTCTCCAAGATCCAACTCAACATTTCCTCCATCTGCAGCTCCCTCTGTGCACACCTTACATTTGAATGTAGCTGCCACAATGGTTAATGACCCTCTCAGACCACTACATTTTTGATGAACCCACTCAGCGCACATTGTACATTGAATGGAGTTCACTCCGACACCCTTCCTGCACACAGCACATGGCCACTTCCCAGTTCTTTTTACCTCACCACATGCCTTACCACTTGCCATCACCTTCGTCTTTCCTATATTCACCTTCAGACCTTTTGTCTCCATACATTCCTTCCACTTGTTCATCTTTTCCTTCAGTCCATCCATACTTTCCGCAATCAACACCAGATCATCTGCATACAACAACTCCCATGGTAAACCCTCCTTTACGTTCTGAGCAAGCACCTCCATCACAGCTACAAATAGTAGTGGACTTAGTACCGACCCCTGATGCACTCCCACCTTCACCTCAAACTCACCACTGTTCCCGTCCTTCGTCCTTGCAGAAAACTCTTCATGAAAGACACCGAGAGATGTTTAATGTCTCCAAACTAATGCTACAAGACAGAATACCCAGCACAAGGTCCATCTGAGGTTCCACACATTTGTGACCAAACACACAACCTGTGAATGACCATTTGATTTTATGAAACGGATGGAATCACCAGGAAAGACATTGATCAGGCTATGCTTTCCACAGAAGCGAGGGGAAGCTGACATTCCTGGCATCAACCCTTCGTCGGACCATAAAAGCCAAAACAGTCTGACACAGGGCCTCACGAGCATGACTAGCTCTTGATTCGACAGTGCATGGTCATGATGAGAAGCAAAGCAGACTGGACAGTTCAGAGGTAAATTCGCTTCGTCTGTACAGCCCTGTTGGTCGGACCGACACGCAGGTTGGTCGGAGTGATGAAGAGAAGGACAAGTTCTGGTGTGCAATAGAGAAGCTGATGGAAAACATGAAAGATGAGGAAGTTGTTGTGGTAGGAGGAGACCTAAATGGACATGTGGGAAGGAGTATGGACGGTTTTGAGGGAGTTCATGGGGGTTACGGGTATGGTGTGAGAAATGGAGAAGGTGAAAGGATTTTGGAGTGAGAAATGGAGAAGGTGAAAGGATTTTGGAGTTTGCTGATGGAGCTGATTTGTAATACTCAGTTCCAGAAAGAGGATAATAAGCTTGTTACATACACGTCAGGTGGGTCGACGGCAACCGTTGACTACCTGCTGGTGCATAGGCGAGATAGGGGGCAGGGGAAAGGTGACCCTCTGGAGTGTGGCTCGTACCGAGCGATAAAGTTATTGGAGCATGGAATGAAGATATTGGAAAGGGTGTTGGAGAGGAGGATAAGGAAGAAAGTGAAGATTGACGAAATGCAGTTTGGATTTATGCCAGGAAGAGGAACGACAGACGCGCTTTTTATTGTGAGGCAGTTGCAGGATAAGTACATGGAGAAGAGGAAGAAGTTGTTTCTTGGGTTTGTTGATCTGGAGAAAGCATTCAATAGGGTTCCACGTGAAGTAGTGACATGGGCATTGAGGAAGTTAGGAGTGGAGGAATGGTTGATCAGAGTAGTGATGGCAATGTACAAAAGAGCGCGCACAGCTGTAAGGACAAAGGACAGGAACAGTGGTGAGTTGTAGGTGAAGGTGGGAGTGCATCAGGGGTCGGTACCAAGTACACTACTATTTGTAACTGTGATGGAGGTGCTGGCTCGGAATGTAGAGGAGGGTTTGCCGTGGGAGTTGTTGTACGCAGATGATCTGGTGTTGATTGCAGAAAGTATGGATGGACTGAAGGAGAAGATGAACAAGTGGAAGGAATGTATGGAGACAAAAGGTCTGAAGGTGAATATCGGAAAAACGAAGGTGATGGCAAGTGGTAAAGCATGTGGTGAGGTGGAAAGAACTGGGAAGTGGCCCTGTGCTGTGCGCAGGAAGGGTGTCGGAGTGAATTCCATTCAATGTACAATGTGCGCTGAGTGGGTTCATAAAAAATGTAGTGGTTTGAGAGGGTCATTAACCAGTGTGGCAGCCACATTCAAGTGCAAGGTGTTCACAGAGGGAGCTGCAGATGGAGAGAACTGTTCAGTTGGATCCTGGAGACGGTGTGAAACTGGAAGGTGTGAAAACATTTTGTTACCTAGGAGACATGCTGAATGGAGAAGTTGGATCAGACTCGGCAACGGTTGCTCGAGTGAGATGTGCATGGAAGAAGTTTGGGGAACTGACTGGCATGCTGACGAGGAGGGGAGTGTCGTTGAAGCTGAAGGGAAAGGTGTATGCTGCATGTGTGAGAAGTGTTATGATTTATGGGAGCGAGACATGGGTAATGAACGTAGAGCAGTAACGAAGGGTGGAAAGGGAGGAAATGCGAATGGTTCAGTGGATGTGTGGAGTATCGTTGAGAGAGAGGAAGACAAATGATGAATGGCGAAAGATGATGGGAATAGAGCCTGTGATTGATGCTGTGAAGAGGAACAGGTTGAGATGCTTTGGTCATGTGTTGAGGAAGGATGAAAGTGACTGGTTGAGAAGAGTGATGGAAATGAATGTAGAAGGAAGTGGAGGACGGGGAAGACCGAGAAAGGCTTGGCTAAAGACGGTCGAAGAAGAAATGCGGGCAAGGGGGTTAACAAGGGGAGATGCAGAAAATATGGCAAAACGGAAGAGATTGTCATGGGGGCCGCAAGGCGAACCCCCGCTCTCGCAGGGAAAATGGCCTAAAATGCCTGTTGTTGTCCAGCCCTGTTGGACACAGTACATTTTATAAATGGGGAATTCCCTTCAGGAAAAGGATAAAGGAATAATGGTGGAAAAAACACACAGAAATGCATCTGAAACAGTGTTGGACAACAATAATGAAGGCAAATTTAGGTTTGTAGATGGATATTAAAGGGATTTATATTGTTACGCAACCGTGATTAACACCACAGTTACGGATGGCCGATTGCGAGACTTTACACTCCCGAGGCGAAAACTCAATGGCGGATTCCAACTCAACACAAAGTTAAACACGCGGAATGGCGGACACAGCAAGCTCCGCAGCCTTATCTATTAAAATGAAACACCCAGGAAACTGCGTTCAGATATATACAGAAAATAATACAAGGATTTATTATTGAAAAGTAAAGACAGTGAAAAAGCCCGCGCCGGTAATACTAA
Organism: Myxine glutinosa; assembly: GCF_964187855.1. Classification (NCBI taxonomy): domain Eukaryota; kingdom Metazoa; phylum Chordata; class Myxini; order Myxiniformes; family Myxinidae; genus Myxine; species Myxine glutinosa. Next base: position 88,936,870 of record NC_136274.1, read on the forward strand.
TAACTCTAATAAGCCTAAATTGGGATACCACACACAACAGATATCAAACACGATGCGAGGGAGGTTAATACGAAAATAACACGTCTTGTCATGTAAAGTGTAAACGCGGAGATCGGGCTTATCTGGCTCCTTTCGTCTTCAGTGTAACACGGCCCCGCGGCCCTCTCCGTCCGCCTCCAAGCTCCACCAGGCCTCGTCGGTTCACGGCACGCCCACACCACGAGCTCCCTTGCTCCAACGGTCCAACGCAGGGCTGCACAAAGCAAACGAACTCCACTTGACCAGGGACAGGAAGGACTCCTTTGAACTCCACTCGACTCGACTCTCTGCGGGAGTGCTGGCAGCCAAGTGCCAACTGCTGAGTGCCAACTGCTGACTGCCACTGCTGAGTGCCAACTGCCAACTGCCAACTGCCCTAAAATGGCGTCCGACCGTCGATAATATCTCTCGCCGATGACGTCACATTGGCGCACTCCTCAGCCAATAATAGCCTCCCAACTCGCCGGCTCGCCCAGGTCACGCCCTCTGCGGCATCGCTCCACGCTCCCATCCCCGACCCCGCGGTCCTTGTGTTATAACACGTGCCAGGCGAGGTTTGTAGGCCTTGGAGGTGTAAACAGTGGCGGCCAATTGTGGCGGTATTTTTGGCCTGGTTTCCTGTCCATTTGTTCCGAAGTAAACTTCCGAAGTTCCGAAGTTCCGAAGTCAACAACTTTAACAACTTGCCTTTGCCTCTTGGAAGGCTAATCCAACTGAAGGCAATCTCAGTTCCTTCCACCAAGCTCGGAACAAGTGTGTGTCTACCCTCAGGAGTGCCAGGAAGCACTATCTCTCCTCACTCAAGAACGAACTCTCAAACCTGTCTCCTTCCTCCAAATCCTGGTGGCGTCTGGTCAAATCCGTTTCTGGTGTTTGTTCCCCCTCCATCCCCTCCCTTACCTCAAATGGCCACACAGTTGACATCGCACGTGACAAAGCCGAATGCCTCAACTCTGTGTTTGCCTCAAAATCTTTAGTCCCAAACCCATCGCTCTCTGTTCCCACCTTTCCCAGTCGAACCCAACTGCTCCTGGACTCTGTGTCCTTCTCTCCTGACAAGGTGGAGGAGTTTTTGTCTAACCTCGACTCTGATTCTGCAACTGGACCAGACGGCATCAGCCCACGGGTCCTAAAATCCTGCTCTGCCGCTCTATCTCACCCTCTCTCTGTTCTTTTCACCCTATCTTTTGCTCAAGGTCATCTGCCAGCATCCTGGAAATCAGCAAACATTACCGCTTTACACAAAAAAGGTGCAAAAACAGATCCTTTTAACTACAAACCAATCAGCCTGCTCCCAATTATCAGCAAAGTCATGGAATCCATCATTGCTTCGGATATGAAATCTTTCCTCTTCTCCAATGGCTTGATCTCTGATCATCAATTTGGATTCAGACCAGGTCACTCTACTCTGGACATGCTGCTTCTCCTGTCTCAACAATGGATGGAGGTCCTCAATGCCAAACAGGAAATCAGAGCTGTCTCCCTCGACATATCACGTGCCTTCGATACGGTCTGGCACCCAGCTCTGCTCACCAAACTCTACTCCTATGGTATCCATGGAAATCTCCATGCATGGCTTGCGGACTTCCTCTCTGGTCGTAGTCAACGTGTGGCCCTGAATGGATTTCTCTCATCTCCCCTTCCTGTTCAGGCTGGAGTTCCCCAAGGCAGTGTGCTGGGCCCTGTGCTTTTTCTGGTCTTTATCAATGATCTCTCCGACTCTCTGGAAAATGATCTCTATCTCTTTGCTGATGACTCCACTCTCTGCCGCTCCATTCCTCTTCCCTCAGATCGGCAGTCTGCAGCCTCCTCACTCTCTGAAGACCTGGACAAAATCACAGACTGGTCAAACAAGTGGAACATGTCTTTCAATCCTGACAAATCTCACACTCTTACTATGTCTCTCCGAAAAGATCGACTGGACAACCCTCCCATCTATTTTCTCAACAATCCTCTCCAAGAAGTTCTGTCGCTGCAGCTTTTGGGTCTCACTATCTGCCATGATCTTTCTTGGGAAAACCACATTTCCAAGCTGGCCTGCAAAGCCAGTCGCCGACTGGGCATCCTCCGTCGTGCGAAGTCCTTCCTTGGCACACCTGAGCTCCTCACCACGTACAAGGCTTTCATCCGCAGCTCAATGGAATACTGCTCTCCCCTCTGGGCTGGTGCTCCTGCCTCACACCTAGCTCGTCTTCACGCTGTTGAAAGCAAAGCATTCAGAATCATTGGAATCTCCTGTGATGAAGCTAACTCCAAGGGCCTCTCACTCACTCACCGCAGGCAGGTTGGTGGTCTTTCCGTCTTCTACCGACTCCTCTCCGGCCTTGCTCCCCCAGCTCTCTCTGTGCTCTGTCCCCCAAATATTCCTACAGGTCGCACAAGATCTGCCAGCAAGCCTCTGATGGTTAAACTGCCGAAATCTCGGCTCTCTGCTCACCTTCACTCCTTCATTCCTCTTTTCTCCCGCCTCTGGAACAAACTCCCACACTCCCTTCAATCCCACTCCTCCCTCCAGGTCTTTAAAACAGCTGTTCACCACCATCTCTTATCTTCCCCCATCCAAAACCTTGATCTTTTCTACCCCCACTAATTCACCCCAGATCCACCTTGTTTGTAATTCCAACTTCTTTCCTGGTAGTCCTGGCAGTGTCCATATGTTTTATGCCTCTCCCACCCCCTTTCCCATGCCTCCCCCCCAAAGCCCTCTCCCTCCCACAGATCTCTCGATGTCTCCATGTCTCTCGGTTCCTGCTCTAAAATGTTGTGTTGTGTTGTGTTGTGTTGTGTTGTGTTGTGTTGTGTTTGTGTCCTTCCCCCTCTCTCCCCATCTTGTCTACCGCTCCCGATGTTATTTGTTCTATGTGTCGGTTTGTCGGTTATGTGTCGGTTTGTCGGTTTGTCTTTCTGTGTGATAAATGTTCGCTCTTTCACGAGCCTCGATCTTTTATACAAAAAAAAAAAAAAAAAAAAAAAAGTCATTGTCAGGGAAAGGAATTATTTAATGTTGCGCTAAGGACCTAACTAATGTGTATGTGGTTTGCAGTGCCATAATGGACAAAGGTTTGACTACTAGGTGAAACTCACAGGGGCGTTACCTTTAATCCCTCACTATTTAACACTCGAATCTCCAGGTAGATCCACAATCATACATCTTACCCCGACAAACGCCTCAACATCAAGAACTTATTACATGTAGAGTCCCTGTCACGACAGTCGAATACCTACCTATTCAGATCTACCTAGCTCTAGATGTTGCTCTACCAAATTCATAACACAGCCCCCCCCCCCCCCCTCCAAGCTCCACCAGGCCTCGTCGGTTCACGGCACGCCCACACCACGAGCTCCCTTGCTCCAACGGTCAAACGCAGGGCTGCACAAAGCAAACGAACTCCACTTGACCAGGGACAGGAAGGACTCCTTTGAACTCCACTCGACGCGACTCTCTGCGGGAGTGCTGGCAGCCAAGTGCCAACTGCTGAGTGCCAACTGCTGACTGCCACTGCTGAGTGCTGAGTGCCAACTGCCAACTGCCAACTGCCAACTGCCCTAAAATGGCGTCCGACCGTCGATAATATCTCTCGCCGATGACGTCACATTGGCGCACTCCTCAGCCAATAATAGCCTCCCAACTCGCCGGCTCGCCCAGGTCATGCCCTCTGCGGCATCGCTCCACGCTCCCATCCCCGACCCCGCGGTCCTTGTGTTATAACACGTGCCAGGCGAGGTTTGTAGGCCTTGGAGGTGTAAACGGTGGCGGCCAATTGTGGCGGTATTTTTGGCCTGGTTTCCTGTCCATTTGTTCCGAAGTCATTGTCAGGGAAAGGAATTATTTAATGTTGCGCTAAGGACCTAACTAATGTTTATGTGGTTTGCAGTGCCATAATGGACAAAGGTTTGACTACTAGGTGAAACTCACAGGGGCGTTACCTTTAATCCCTCACTATTTAACACTCGAATCTCCAGGTAGATCCACAATCATACATCTTACCCCGACAAACGCCTCAACATCAAGAACTTATTACATGTAGAGTCCCTGTCACGACAGTCGAATACCTACCTATTCAGATCTACCTAGCTCTAGATGTTGCTCTACCAAATTCATAACAATATTTTAGAATCAGACAAAGAAGTCTTCTTCCATTTTCATACTTAGCAAAAGACACCGTTGGCTGAGAAGGCCAATCAGTATTGTTTTGTATTGGTTCAGGTGATGCTCAGTGTGGGTCCCTCTGCACTTTAGTTACACCTGTGACCGAGTGAAGCTGATAAAACACCACCATGGCATTACTGGAGGATCAAAACAAGTTTGGAGCATTCACGGAAAAGGTTACTGTGATGAGAGGAAGTTGTTTGTGTCACTGTCATGACGAACAAGCAGCCACCACAAGCAAATTGAAAAATAAACAAATCAACAACAAACATTTTCAGGTCTCTCTTGTTGTACTTGTCAATGAGACGATAATTTATTTTGTGAAATGATTAATTCTCAAAACTCACCAGTTGGCGGCTCTTCATCAACAGATACATTTGTGACTTGGGGTTCAGCATCCTCTTCCTCAGCAGATATATTTGTGACTTGGGGTTCAGCATCCTCTTCCTCAGCAGATACATTTGTGACTTGGGGTTCAGCATCCTCTTCCTCAGCAGATACATTTGTGACTTGGGGTTCAGCATCCTCTTCATCAACAGATATATTTGTGACTTGGGGTTCAGCATCCTCTTCATCAACAGATATATTTGTGACTTGGGGTTCAGCATCCTCTTCATCAGCAGATATATTTGTGATTTGGGGTTCAGCATCCTCTTCCTCAGCAGATATATTTGTGACTTGGGGTTCAGCATCCTCTTCATCAACAGATACATTTATCACTTTCGGCTCAGCATACCTGCAGAAAATAAAGATTTTGCAAAGGTGTCGTTAAATAAATGTCACAAATAAGAAACAATGCGAGAATAAAAATGCAGTCAGGCAGGTGAAAATCAGACTGCATCAGGTATTTGTGTTTTCTACATTCAGACAGCAAACAACACCACTACCCTGTGCTACCCTACCAAGCATCTTCAAATGCAGTTGACAATGAAGCCAATAAATGTCACGTGGTAAAGAGGGGGTGAAGATCACTAAATATATATATTTTTTAACCACACTTTTTTCTTTCCCCTTCGTGTCGCTAGCTGCTACACTCACCTCTGAGCTGTCTAGCCTGGGATAGAATCCCTGCTCAGCAATATGCTGCCATCCTGGTAATTCACAGAAAGGATGATTCATCAATGTGTGTGCCTTTCTTCGGATGTACGTTAAACCTGCCTGCAAATGATGCTTTCCACAGCCACGTGCATTGGACTAAAGAAGATCTATCTGCATCTCAAAGAAGGAAGTGCTTTAATGGGGAGTCGAAACAGCCCAACATTTCATCAAAATGCAAATTTCAAATACAGTGCTCACTTCCAGCAATCCTCCACATTAGCGAGCGCTGACTTTGAAAGTTCAAGATTGGATGGACGAGGAAAGTGTAATGCATGTACTGCATCTAAACTTTCAGAAGTTTAAACAAAGAACTAACTGGAGGAGTGATCGGAACCCAAGAGTGGCTGTGAATGGGAAAGTGTCTGCCTGGAAAGATGCAAGTCATTGAGTACCTGAGAGCTTTGCTAGCGGGGAGGGTGACTGTGACACCCTGCAAGGACTAAAAACAACACCTGACAAAGGGTCGATGAGCTCCCTTCAGTAGCCAACAGCATTCCAGTACGGACATGGGGTCTTTTGAAATACACCCAATGGGGGTAGGAAAATTAATTTTTCCACTGGCCGAGTTACCCCCTCCTGCACAGTGGTCCTGTGAAGAGGTTTCCTCTTTTCAGGACTAGATGAAGGTTTTGCCAGTTTTTCTACTTCTTTTTCCTTGTAGCTCTTTACATGTAGTGGCTTTCAGCCTTGTTTGGGGAAAATAGTTTTTTTATGCCTCCACCCTTGAAGGTGGCCGGAGGCATTATGTTTTCGGGTTGTCCGTCCATCCATCCGTACGGGCTAAACCTTGTTTTTCTCAGCAACCACATGCCCGATTGACACGAAACTTTGAGGGTAGGAGTGGCACCCATGCAGAATGTTTTTATGATAATTGTGACGTCATAGTTCATGTGGTATGGCAGCCATCTTCGATTAAACGCAAGTTATTTAAAAATATTTCCCAGAAACCGCTGAATGGAAAAATTTGAAACCTGGCACATTGTCAAGTACTCCCAATGGAGAACAAAAGCATGATAATGATGTCATCATTGGTGAAGTGGTATCCCAGCCAAAAATGTTTTAATTGAATTCCTTATCCTATAAATCTGAAATTGCATGCGCATGATCTATGACCCATTTTTATTGAAATATTAAATTTGTGACATCATAGGTCACATGGTTTGGCAGCCATATTGGATTTAACCTAAAACCGTTAAAAAAAAAAACATCTCCCCAAATACCAAATCAATTGACTCAAAATTTTGCATGCGTCATTGACTAGGCATTGCGATTAAAAGATGATCAAGAAAACATCATTAGTCACGTGGTGTGGCAGCCATATTGGATTGAAGGAAAATATTAAATAATTATATCTCTGAAATCGCTTACCTTATCGATGCGAAATTTTATAAATATCACCTAACACCATTGTTGCATATAGTTTGAAAATGCCGATGTCGTAGGTCACGTGGTTTGGCAGCATCTTGGATAGAAAAACGTGGCGTGGCAGCCATATTAGCTTGAAGCCAATATTTTAAAAAAATCCTTCTCTGAAACCGCTTCACCGATCGATGTGAAACCTGTCATGGCTGGTGAAAATGTGATACTTGAAAACAGCTGAAGGGATTTAAATCAAACTTTTTTATTTTTAGGACAGTGAACGAGGGCATCTACCCATTGTGGGACTGCTTGGATGCATATTGGCGACGCAGTCACATTGCTCTCGTTATATATAGTCTTCAAAAACTTTAAAAAAAATACTCAAAGTTTGCATGTTGCCTAAGTGTACCCCAAGTATGGTTTCTGTCTGGGTAGCATATCTGTGGGAGTGGATTCGGAGTGGGAAGGAGACCCCAATTCTCTCTCCGTAAATGTTTAGTCCAATCCAGTGGTATCGGTATCCGGTATGACAATTAATCTTCTTCTTGAATAAAGAATGTTTAAACAACTTCATAATGTGCATTCTAGTGATTCCCACTTCCCACTCCCATTCCTTCCTTTCCTCCACCAAAAAATGTTTTTCATTGCAGTGTCACGCAGAACTTATTGTTACGGATTCGTCACTTCCGATGGTGGTTTTCATCCATTTGAAACATTTCTGGTTATGTATTATTATGATTGGGGTTTGAAGGAAACTGTGGTTATTGTTGTTAAAAGGTAAGGTTATTGTTGTTAAAAGGCCAAAGGGTTAATATTTTAAATGAAACAGGAAACCGGATCGAGAACCGGGAGACGACGAGAGAGAAGAGGAAGAGGGCAGGGCGTGAGGAGAAAAGTCGGAGAAGACGCGTGTCTCGAAGCTCCGTAGCGAGAGTGGTCGAGCGAACGTCGCGAGTGAACTTTGAGTCCTTGAAAGGAATTTCCTGCGATCGGTGTTATCGCTGTAGGATTGAGAAACCTGCGTAGTCAGGTATAGGGATTGAGGTTTCGAAGAATCCCCCGCCAGGTCGCTTCGACTCACGTGAGAGCCGTCGGCCATTTTGAACCTCGCGCGTCGTTCACTGAAAAAGGTTTGCTACGCGTCAATTTTTCTCACCCTCCGGTCGTCTGCCGGGGAGGTGTGTGCACAAAGCGGCGTTCGAAGATTACGCTGCGGTTCGCTGATTGAACTGTGAATGTGCACGTCTGGTTCGAGCCTTTGGGATTTCCCTTTTCGCCGCCAGTTTGCTGTGGGTTTGCTCTGCCTACACCTCATTACTCGCCTCATCACCTCTTCGCCGGGATCACCTTTGAGTTATAGAGACATTGAGGGGTGTTCGTTTCCATTCACTGGGAGCGCAGTGAGTTATGTTACTTTAGCAGGTGGTACCATCTGAAGATATATTGATTGTATTGTTGATGGCTATCATTGTTGTATCGGTATTCCTGTGTGATTTTTAATATATTATTTGTTTGTTGATAACCATTGGTGTGGTTTCAATATTGATTTTGACACGGAATAACATATTTTTCTGCCGTGGCTCCTCTCGGGGTTCGGAGGTATAGCGAGACCAGGAGGTCGGGGAGGAACACGTAACAGAAATTGGGGGCTCGTCCAATTGACTCGTGGGCTCGAAATTGGGTCTTCGTCCGGGATGAAAAATTCCCTAAATTTTGTCCGGGAAAGAATTCCCCAACATTCCCAGAATTCCCAAATTTGGATTTTTTTTTCCAACATTCCCAAATGTTTCAAACAATCGGAAAATTTTTGTGTGAAGGTTAACAGGTGTTAACTGATAGTCACCATGGTGTTAACTGATAGTCACCATGGTGTTTGACGCCGTAAAGTTTGCAGCGTCCCCTAGTGAGGCACAGTTCCAAGCATTAAAAAAATCGGACCTCTTGGTATTGGCCAGATATTTTAGCTTGGAGGTCCGAGCGAATATGAGGAAAGCAGAGATGCAGAGATTGGTGATAGAATCTCTGGTGGGACAAGGAACATGGGAAGAGGGAGCCTTGGATTGGTTACCCGAGGAACAAGAAAATGTGGAGCTCCGGAAACTGGAGATGCAATTGCAGAACCAGGAAAGGTTAGAAGCGAAAAAAAGCAGAGGAAAGGAGAGTTGAAAGAGAACTCGAGGAAAGAAGAGCCGCACAGGAACAAGAACTCGGAGAGAAGAGAAGAGAAAAAAGCAGAGGAAAGGAGAGCAGCAAGGGAACTCGAAGCAGAGGAGAGAAAAGCCGAAAGGGAGTTAAAGGAACGTGAAATGGTGCTTCAGCAGGAAATTAAACTCAAGGAGCTGGATTTAATGAAAGAACGGGGAGAGGTACCATCCATGCCGACTGGTTCGACACCTAGTCAGAACACCTGGGATGTTGGCAGACATGTGAGGCTGGTTCCACCCTTCAATGAAAAGGAGGTAGCCAATTTTGTTTTCACACTTTGAGAAAGTGCCTCAACTGCTAAAATGGCCTGAGGAGTCCTGGACCATGTTAGTGCAAAGTGTTCTGGTGGGTAAAGCTCAAGATATTTATTTGGCTTTACCAATTGACCAATGTGCAAATTATGAGATAGTGAAGAAAACCATTCTCAAAGCCTATGAATTGGTCCCTGAAGCTTACCGGCAAAAATTCCAGAATGCCAGGAAGAGGGAGAGTGAGACCCATGTGGAGTTTGCCAGAATGAAAGAAACCATGTTTGATCGGTGGTGTGATTCAAAAGGGGTTGGAAAGACTTCGAACTATTGCGACAATTGATCCTGTTGGAGGAATTCCAACAGTGTGTCCACGAGGACATTAAAGTACATCTGGAGGAAAGGAAAGTACCAAAGTTGTATGAGGCAGCAACCATGGCAGATGACTATGCGTTAACACACAGGATGGGGTTCCACAAACCTAACTTTTCGCCTAGACTTAAATAGGGGAGCTATGGTACATCCGGTGCGGAGAACGAAAATTCATGGGGGCGGCCTCGAGATGACTATGAGGACAACTCTGATACCACAACTTTTAGAAATCAGAAGACCGTACGGTTCCAAGACACACCTATCTTCCGGGGGGCTCGATGCAAACCAGGAGGTTCTCCTCCAGGCCTACTTGCGCTTTTTGCCATAAACCTGGACAATTGATGTCCCATTGTTATGCTCTGGAAAAGGAAAAGCAGGAGCGGAGTTCGACTAATACAACTCCGAATGCAATGGCAAATGTGAGAAATCGCCCTCAAAAGGGTTACCGACCATTTATTTCAGAGGGGTTTGTGTCACTGGATGGAGACTCGACTAACCAGAGACCTGCTAGGGTATTGAGGGACACAGGAGCACATCAATCTTTAATGCTTGAAGGTATTTTGCCATTGTCAGAGGAGACGGCATCTGGTGATAGTGTTCGTTTACAGGGGATTGGTGACTGTGTTAGAGCTCCACTTCATGTCATCCATTTGGAGTCTGATTTGGTGTCAGGACCGGTCACCGTAGGTTTACAAGCCACTCTTCCTGTAGAGGGAGTATCTTTTGTTATCGGGAATGATTTGGCCGGTGGTCAAGTTTGTGGTGACCCGATGGTTGTTAAAAAGCCCAGTAGGGAAAATAACACCACACCAGTCAGAGATGGCGGCAAATTTGGCAAGCTATTTGTAGGTGGACTGAACTTCAAAACAAAGGAAGACGTTCTGACCTCTGCCTTCAGCAAATATGGACCGCTTTTGTAAGTGTGGCTGGTAAAGGACAGGGAAACGCAAAAGTCAAGAGGGTTTGGCTTTGTCACATTTGAAAACACAAAGGACGCCAAAGAGGCAGAGAAGGAATGGAATGGCAAGGATTTGGATGGGCGGACCATAGCCGTAGAGAAGGCAGGCCGTAGGCGTCGAGGGGGCTACAGAAGAGGAAAACGTGGCGGTAGTTTTGGTGGTGGCCGCAGTCGATATTACTATGGAGGCTCCCGGAGTTACGGCAGCTCCCGAAGGAATGATTATCAGGGTAGTGGCCGAGAAGGAGACCGCTATTCACGTGACTACAGTGGCAAGCGGTCCAACCGTGATTATTACAAAAGTTAGAAAGAGTTGAATCACTGAATGCTGCGGAGCAGCCGAGCAAAAATTCCGACACGGATTAACCGTGAACGCCACGTTCCTAAAGGTGTCCATGTAGTGAGCTTTCCTACACCGATTAACCGTGAACTCCACGTTCCTAAAGGCGCCCATGTAGTGAACTTTCCTGCACTGACTAACCGTGAACTCCACGTTCCTAAAGGCGTCCATGTCGTGAATACTTCCAGGCCTCACCACCCAACCAACATGGAACCTGGCTTTCAGCTCGGCCTCCCGGGAAAAGTGCTATAGATTTGCTGGCCTTTGGGTTTTTGATCACAACCCCTTAACCTTCATTCAAAAGAAACGAAAAGTAAAATCAGAGGGTGATGAGATGGAGTTTGGCTTTGCGGGAGTCCCACAGGGAAATTGAACGTGTTAAGGGCAGGGACACTGTCGTTGCTGATGCTTTGTCCAGAGTGAATTAACTTTGGAAATCTCTGGGGGTTGTGTGAAATTTTGTCGCTTTATTTTTGGGAGATTGATAATTGTTGCTCACGGGAATTGATAATTTGGTGGTGAGTTTACTGTTGTTTGTTTAAAGGGTGTGCCTGCAAAGAATGTTTTCGCTGTGTTCAAAGTTTCTTGAGGGGGGGGGGGGGGGGGGGAAGTGTTTCGGATTCGTCACTTCCGATGGTGGTTTTCATCCATTTGAAACATTTCTGGTTATGTATTATTATGATTGGGGTTTGAAGGAAATGGTGGTTATTGTTGTTAAAAGGTAAGGTTATTGTTGTTAAAAGGCCAAGGGTTAATATTTTAAATGAAACAGGAAACCGGATCGAGAACCGGAAGACGACGAGAGAGAAGAGGAAGAGGGCAGGGCGTGAGGAGAAAAGTCGGAGAAGACGCGTGTCTCGAAGCTCCGTAGCGAGCGTGGTCGAGCGAACGTCGCGAGTGAACTTTGAGTCCTTGAAAGGAATTTCCTGCGATTGGTGTTAGACATTAGCAGGGAAGTTAGTCATAACCAAGTCTAGAAGTGAAGATACTCCATTGGCTGAGATCCGGGTCGGGAAATTGACAGATTGACATTGACAGAAGAGCAGCAGACATTAGCAGGGAAGTTAGTCATAACCAAGTCTAGAAGTGAAGATACTCCATTGGCTGAGATCCGGGTCGGGAAATTGACAGATTGTGTCAATCCCAGTGAGTCACAGAAGTCCTTTGCTGAGGTGCCATGACTGGTGAGAGAGGATCCCACACCCAACCAGGTGGCATGATGACAATTGAAGTCACCACATATGAGGAAGAGAGAGTTGGGATGAGTGGATAGAAGTTGGTCCATGTTGTCAGACAGTGAAATGTAGATGGAGTCATCACTGTTTGGGGGACGGTACAGAACACATATGAACAAAAGGTGGGAGCGGAGAGGAAGCCGTAGCCAGAGGTACTCCTGGGGGTGAGGAGGAGAGAGGGCAGTGCAAGGAGAGTGAGGAAGAGAGTTTTTGATAAAGATAGCCACCCCACCACCAGGCCGAGGCTCAGGTCTATCATACCGGAGGAGGGAGTAACCAGGAAGAGATATTAAGGAATCAGAGACATCTTGAAGGAGGAAAGTCTCTGTTAAGCAGATCAAGTCTGGATTGTCAGAAGCAACCTGTATGGAGAGATCAGTCAGGTTTGAGCGAAGGCCCCGGATGTTTGAGGTCCATACCGTTAATGAAGAGAGAGGGGGAGCATCGGGTACAGGACAGGGGAGGGGAGGAGTAGGGTAAGATGAAGGATGAGAGGGGGAGGTAGGGAGAGCAGGGTTAGGTAGGGAGAAACTGTGAAACAGCCTCCTCCCCCGGGATCACCTTTGTGTCCCGGAGGTGCCCCCTATCTCGCCTACGCACCATCAGGTAGTCAACGATTGTCGTCGACCCACCTGACGTGTATGGAACAAGCTTATTATCCTCTTTCTGGAACTGAGTATTACAAATCAACAAATCAGCTCCATCAGCAAACTCCAAAATCCTTTCACCTTCTCCATTTCTCACACCATATCCGTAACCCCCATGAACTCCCTCAAAACCGTCCATACTCCTTCCCACATGTCCATTTAGGTCTCCTCCTACCACAACAACTTCCTCATCTTTCATGTTTTCCATCAGCTTCTCTGTCGCACACCAGAACTTGTCCTTCTCTTCATCGCTTCGACCAACCTGCGGAGCATATCCCGAGATGACATTCACGAAGAGCTTTCCAATCATCATTTTCACAATCATCAACCTATCACTCACTCTAGTCACACTCACCACACTGTCTACAAACTCCTCAGAAAACAGGACACCAACACCATGCACGCCCTCCAGGCACCCTTGCCACATAAACTTGTATTTCTGTGCCTGCCTACCCTTCACCATTCTCACACCACTTCCCTTCCATCTCGTCTCTTGCACACAACATATGTCCACTCTTCTTCTGACCAATACTTCCACCACTTTTCATGATCTCCCTGTCATTGTCCCTACATTCCATGTCCCAAACCTCAGAAACCGATCTCCACTTCTGGAGATCTGTGCTTCTGTGCCCTGCCCACATGTAGTTGTAATTGTCATGGTTCTCTTTTTGAGGCAATGTTTTTATGGCCGGATGCCCTTCCTGACGCCAACCCTCTTCGTCGTCTCTTACGACACGCAGGGATACGGTGTACCTATTCTAATCCAGGGTACACACTGGGATCCAACCAAGGATAAAAGGTTGGATCAAACCTCCAACCAATAGTACAGGAAATATTTAAGGAGCAAAATGTGATCGAGATATGACAGCGTGAGCTTCATTTCCGTTAGGGAATACCATTTATAATCGGTAGTGAATTTAATGTCATGACATTCCAAAGGGATATTTTCTCTTACTCACATGGTATGCACAACAAATCCACAACGCTTCTTGTACTTCTTCTGATCACGTCTGCAGGACTTATGCCTACGTTGAAAAGATTGAAAAGTCAGTTTCTTCTACATTTGATGCGGTAGCTATATCCAAAAACAAGTTTAAAAAGTCAAGAGGAGGAAAATAACATTATTTACTTCAGACGCTTCCAACAACTGATTTTCTTTGTCTTGGATGGTAAAGACTTGTTCATCTTTGGTTCCCTGCAAAAGAACAGAACTCTTCATCCACAACTGAATACAAATGTGCTAAATTGGATTTCATTCCAAAGGGATATTTTCTCTTACTTACACGTCAGGTGCAGTGTCACCACAACACTTGTTCTTCTTATCATGTGTGGTAAACTTTTGTCTAGGTTGAAAAAGATTGAAATGTTATCTTAATGAACACCATGAAATAATTAAATAGATATATGTGGGAAAATTACGTTCCCAGACCGGGAATCGAATCCAGGTCGTCTGGAAACCCATATCAGTGCTCTGTCATCTGAACTATCTGGGCGACCCTGAATGAGCATGCAATTTTCCCACAAATGATTGCCACTCTTTCCTTCAATGCTTCCGGGACACTCGCTGCCAACCATAGGAGAACTAACGGCTTGAACACGGCTCCATATATGGTGTTTATAATAGCGGACATGGATTTGTCCCCTCCATATGAGGTGTTTATAATAGCGGACATGTATTTGTCTCCCCCCCCCACATTAAGGAAATCTCTCTCGTGTTCAGGCTGTTGATGCTCCTATGGTTGGCAGCGAGTGTCCTGGAAACATTGATGGAAAGAGAGTGGCAATCATATGTGGGAAAATTGCATGCTCAGTCAGGGTCACCCAGATAGCTCAGATGGCAGAGCACTGGTACGGGTTTCCAGAGGACCTGGGTTCGATTCCCGGTCTGGGAACGTAATTTTCCCACATATATCTATTTAAATGTTAGCTCCTTGTACATTTGTTGCAATATATATGTTGGAACCCATCCGTGGATCGGTCCCATCGGCCGATGGGTCTGACCCATTTGCGGATCCGCACTTTCTAACTTTACTCTGATCAAGCTTAAAATCATAAATTTCTAGTTAGCAAGAACATGAAGAACAGCAATGATTATGAATATGATTGAATGCAAGAATGAATGCATGAATGAATGCATGGAATGACTAAGTAATTAATAATTACTAATTACTAAGAACTAATAATTACGAAGTAATTTAAGAATTGTAGAGGGGACATGGAGAGTTTAGTTAGTTGTTAACAAAGGGTGTGTGCATAGTGTAAAGGGACGACGAGGGAAGCACGAGCTATAGGGGAAGTCAGGTAACGAGATGATGCTGTGTGTGTGAGTATAAATTGAATTGTGTTTGTTGTGAAAATAATTGTTTGAGTAGTACGAGTGGAATGCATGGTGCGAAGGATTGAATTGGGGGGGGGTGGACCCCACATTGTCATTTCTCGTGCATCCACAGATGGGTCGCCCATCGGCCGATGGGCGACCCATCTGCGGATCCGCAAACGGGTCAGACCCATCGGCCGATGGGACCGAACCACAGATGGGTTCCAACAGATATACTCAACATCAAAATAAACGTATCAAATCTTTGGAAGGACACTCATTGAAATCCTCCACGCCAAAATAAATAAAAATTTGAACACAGAGGTAAAGTTCAGCTATCTTTACGAAACACGTCAATAAACAAGAGGTTGCCTCAATCACAAAAAACAAAAAGCATGAACATCACAAGGGGTGGTGTAACAAGTCACAGCACTGCAACACGAAGGCACGCACCTGAATACAGTCAAAACAAAATGACACAGGAATGGAAACAACACTCCTAACAGTCAACGACAGAATGACGGCAGTCCTCAATATCGTGCGTGTCCTCCCCGAGCTGTGATGCAGGCTGTACACCTCTGACGCATGCTCTGTACCAGGCGTTTGATGCAGTCCTGGGGAGGTCTGTCCCACTTCTCCTGCAAGCCTTGAATGAGCATTTGCCGATTGACAGCCATTGATCTCCTCGATGCTAGACGTCGACCAAGCTCATCCCACAAATGCTCAATGGGATTGAGGTCAGGGGAATAAGGCATCCAAGGCATCACTTCAACACCCTGTTCCTGGCGGAAGTTGGTGATCAAGCGAGCAGCATGGGATCGAGCGTTGTCCTGCTGGAAAACTGCGATGTCAGGATGAGCCTGGAGAAATAGCAGCAGATGAGGTCTCAAAACTTAATTGACATAACGCTGACTAATAAGATTGCCTTCGATGATGACCAGAGGTCTCCTGAAACTGGTGGAAATGCCGGCCCATACCATCACACTGGGTCCTCCCCAACGATTGATCTGGCGAATACAGCATGAGGCATACCTTTCCCCACCTTAACGCCATACCCGTTGACACCCATCAGCAGCATGGAGGCAAAATCTGGACTCATGACTGAACAAGACTGCACTCCACTGTTGCTGTGTCCAGTGGCAATGCTGCAGACACCATCTTGGTCTGTTCAACCGATACACGGCATTCAACACTGGACCTCTGCAAGGATGTCTTGCCACCAGTCCCCGACTTCTCAAGCACCTCCGCACAGTAGATACACTGATGCGGTTGTTGTGGAAACATTTTATCACTGCAGCTTTTTGCGTCGCAGGGCGGAAACGATCACGAAGATGCTGTAGCACAATCCAGCGGTCTTGGTTTGGGGTGGTTACCCATGGTCTTCCTCTTCGTGGACTATCATTCACAGTTCCAGTTTCACCGTAACGCCTGGCCAGGTTGGAAATTGCAGGCTGTGAGCAACCAAGACATTGGGCAATTGTTCGCTGACTTACACCAGCCTCAAGCATCCCAATTGCCCTTAAACGTTGTTCAGATGTCAGGCGTGGCATCTGAATATTCTTGTTGTCTTCCCTGTCAGAAGCCTCTAGAGCAGGGGTCGGCAACCTTAGGCACGCGTGCCACCATTGGCACGCGGCAGCGTAGTCATTGGCACACTGGCGAAAGCAGTGCCCTCTCCGCTGCATGCCAAATCACCTCTTGAACAGCCATTGGCTGTTGCGCGTGTTGCACTATAACAGTATTCCGGTGTGATTGTGCAGGGTGATGAGGTAGATGGATCAGAGCAGAGTCACCATTCCAATTCCAAATTCTATTACTGGAATAATAATCAAAGATGCACAACATGAGATGTTCTTTATTGGAAAGCAAGGCCGGCCTGGCGCATTCAAACACAATATTTGCGGCAACCGGATGTGCTGTAAGAACAGTGGTGTTGTTCACAGCAGATGGTCCGAGGCTGCATCTCCACTCATTATTATTATTCGGACTGGTTTCTTCGTTTTAATATTATTAATCATCATTATTCTGAATTGTATAAAAATCGCAGATATAAAACAGGAGATGCAGGATTGGTGCCTTCCGATATGCCGTTCGCGGCAACCTGAGGTGCTGTAAGAGCGGCTGTGCTGTTAACATCCGGTGGTCAGCGGTTGCATCTCCACTCTTTGTTATCATTCAGGCTGCCTTCTGCGTTTTAATATTGATCTCGTCATTATTTTGAGTTTTTTTTATGGGGTGGTAGTAAGGAAAATGGGGATAGTAGTTTTTCTCGTAACACGCGGCCTGTCTTATTAGTCCCCTACCGGTATACACCGTAGGGGACTATAGGTTTGCACTCCGTCCCTCCGTCTGTCAGTCTGTCGATCCGTCAGTCCGTCATGCAAAGAACAGCTTTCCGGACTTTTTTTTCTTCTAAACTCTTAATGCTAATGATTTCAAACTTGGTACATGGTTTCGTCATGACAAGTTACAGATCAAGTTCGAACTTCACGACGTTTCGATCATTTTTGACAAAGTTATGGCACTTTGAACTTTGGGAATTTCCCCAACAGTTTTCCAGACTATAATTTGGAGTGCGGTGAGTCATAATACTGTCTTCTATGACAGTGCTACCCAATGCCGGTAGGGGACATGTATTGCAGCGCAATACTCAGAATGCTTGTTTAGTTTGATTGATGGTATGGCCTCCCGCTTACATTTCCCACAGGAATTGCAGTGAAGCGGTTCAGGTTCGGTAGATGTTCGGTAAATGTTTCTTTAAAATGTTGTTGCTATGCATGTAGCCGATATGGATGGAATAAAATTCCATGTCTTGGAAATATTTTTTTGATGTGTTGTCAAAATTAAACTTAATGTTAAACTTAATGTTGATATGGCACACTAATTAACAAGAACATTTCAAACTGGCACTTCATGTCAAAAAGGTTGCCGACCCCTGCTCTAGAGTGACTATGGACAGCAGTAAATGAATGTCTAACCATGAGAACTGAAGTATTTCATTATGAGGGTCATTATTAAAGGGAAATATCCCTATGCAGAACCACTCAAGCATGCCATTGTTGATCAACCAGGTGATTGAAGTGAAGTTTCCGTTACATAATCAGCCATGACAATTGAAGAAACGTGTTTGTAAAGCTGCACATTTCAAAAAATGAAAGTGATAAGTTTCTTTTGATGTTCAGTTCATATCCAAAAACAAGTTTAAAAAGTGAAGAGGAGGAAAATAAAATGATTTACTTCAGACGCTTCCAAAGATTAGGTTTCTTCGCTGCAATTGACGGTAAAGAATGGTTCACACCGTCATCATCTGAACAAGTAGACTTGTTCATGTTTAGTTCCCTGAAAAAGAACAGAACCCTTAAATCCACAACTGAGTGCAAATGTGCTAAACCGGATGTATATACATTCTCCATTTCAACAACTGACACTACAATTCCCCGACACTAAACATCACATAAAATTAAACAATATCGGGAAAATGTGCATAAAAAATAACAAAAAAACTCCATGATTTTGGTTGAGATGGGCAGGTCGACAAATGAATGTGCTCCCAATGTTTGTTCATCCATCAGCTGACACACCTCATTCCCTGATGATGCTCCTGTACGTCCTCTGCACTCTCGCAACACTCCTTCCTCCCGCCGGCAAGTGATAATAAGTAAACTAGAGAGTTCATAGAACACCTTACTCCCCGCAGTCTTGAGAAAAAGGTCTTTTCAAATCTTGCTTTGCCTTTCCTAGCACGATCTATGTTTCCTACGAGCCGGGATTTTGTCCAAATCTTGATTTACCCAAAGCTGAGAGCATGAGCTCATTAAATTTGATTGGTCGAGATGGGGTAATATTTTGTCCAAGTACTGCTGAACTGGAGGTTTTTCAAAACTGGAGGTCAAAAAGGTCAAAAAAACGGTCAAAAAGGCGATTTGTGTTCTACAGTGTTCAAGTATTTAATTCATTTGAAATAAAAAGTTTTGAAGGCTCCAGAAAAAATATTGTTGCGGATATGAGGACTGTATTTTTTTTTGATTGTGTGCTTTATTATAATTATTATTGTTATTCTGCGCCTCCTGCCTCCGGAGCTGTGTAAAGGTCAAAGGGCGTCCCATAATTAGTCCACAAGCATACACGTCAGCCAATCATAGAATACCCCTGTTCGATAGTTATATCTTATTCTGTGTTTTAGGGTAAGGCTGTGTCTCCCATTAATAGAAGTACTCCATTGCACCAAGTGAAAGAGATAGATTCCCTTCATTCCCACTCCCAAAACTTCCATTCCCCCTTTTCATCAATTGCCATTCGCATTGCCAACTGCATTTTGGGCGGTTTTCTCTTTATCCACCATTGGCCACGAGGCAGGGTTGGGGAAGAAAGGCGGGTCCCCACCTCGTCATAGAGGGGAGGAGTGAACCAGCCCTTGCCGACCAACCCAGAACGAGGGGTTGGCTTCAGAGGGCGGAGAGAGAACGTTTTGGGGAGGTTCGCCAAAGGGTCAAGGGTGGGGCTTATATAACCCGAGGCAGAAGCCCCCAGAGAGAGTCGAGGAGGGAGGAGATCGGAAGACAGAAAGGCCTTGAGTTGGACTAAGCAAGAGAGGAAGTTGTTGGACTGGGTGGGACTAAGAAAGAGAGAGAAAGAGTCCTGAAGCTTGTGAGGGAAGGAGAGAGAACCCGTCACACCAACCCCCCATCAGCCGCGTTGGCTCCACCAAGCGTTCACCTCCACCAAGGCTCCACCAAGCTCCGCGTTGGCGCCACCAAGCGTTCACCTCCACCAAGGCTCCACCAAGCTCCGCATTGGCTCCACCAAGCGTTCACCTCCACCAAGCTCCGCGTTGGCTCCACCAAGCGTTCACCTCCACCAAGGCTCCACCAAGCTCCGCGTTGGCTCCACCAAGCGTTCACCTCCACCAAAGCTCCAGCCAGCTCCGTGCCTTCCTCCCCCTCCAGCCATCCACCTCCTGCCATTCCTGTCATCATTCCCCGCGTGAGTCTGTCTTTTGTTTGTTCTGTCCTGGGTTAATTAAGACTGTAGGTAAGCTAGTATTTGCACTGTGTCACCTGCGTCTTATGTGTTGTAAATAAACGTGACTGCTTTCTTTTTGCTTATGTGTGTAAATAGTAAATAAATTTAGTAGTATTTCCAAACCTTTCTTTGCCTTCGTCTTCCTCTATGCATTCGTCGTTTTAGTCTTTTCCCTCATTGAGCA
This sequence comes from Myxine glutinosa, assembly GCF_964187855.1. Lineage (NCBI taxonomy): Eukaryota > Metazoa > Chordata > Myxini > Myxiniformes > Myxinidae > Myxine > Myxine glutinosa. The sequence goes on from NC_136274.1 coordinate 88,957,044, forward strand.
GCCGCGGTGCGATCCGGCCAACGTTTGGGTGGAATCGGGTTCTAATCGGGGAATAACTGTTCGGTCGCGGCAATGCCAACCGCTCGGTAAAATAACATCTTTAACCGCATCCGCAACAATTGGTGTCGGGGAGTGGGATACGAGGCCCGAAGCGCGCTTAACGCGCTCAAAATTACAAAGTGCTGGAAATTTGTGTTGTTGTAAAGGAAAACCCGAATTTTGAAATCGCGCCATGGCTGGTCAAGGCGATCGGATGCCGGTGGGTGAGCTAGAGGAGGGGTTAGGAGTAACCCAGGATCAAATGGAGGGGAGCAATGAGGAGGCGGTTGAGGGAGTATCAGACGCACAAAATGGCGTCCTCACGCACGTGGTTTCGCGGCACCAAATTTTGCCGCGCCCGTGACCGTAGCAGCATCAAATTGCGCTGCGCACGTGGTCGCGGCAGCCGAGCCAGAGATGCCAGAGTACATGCGAGTCTTTATGATTCAAATTATGGCAAAAATGGATGCTCAGGGTGAGCGAATGGGACAAATGGGGAATCGGATGGATGCTCAGAGTGAGCAAATGGGGGCAATGAGGGACGAAGCAAGGGCTGATAGTAAGCGATTGGGGGGCGAAATGGGGGGCGAAATGGGGGAAATGGGGGGCAAAATGGGAGAAATGGGGGAACGGCTAGAAGCTAAATTTGAGAGGCTAGGAAGCAAAATGGAGTGAATCGGCAAAATTGCGAACAGAATGGGTGACCGCATGCAAGGATGTAGGGAGACCATGGATCGCATGGTGGGCGAGAGGGTCCCAGGGGTGCACGAGGAGGTAACGCGGGTCGAGAAGCGCTGGTTGAGCGAAGCGGAGGAAAGCGCGGGTACAATGACGGGGGTAGAAATCGCGACACGGGGTTTGGAAAAGCCGGCGACCGATGAGGTCGAGGGAATTTTATTAAAGCCAACGGTCGTCGAGGGGAACAAAGACAAAGCAGTAGTGGGTACAATTAAAATTGAAGAGACGGAAGTAGCCCAGGAATCGGAAGGAGAAATGGAAAATGTGCAAAGTCCCTGCTCACATCACGATGCTGTGCTTAACCCGAATGGAAGTTTGCAGGTGCGCGTGGAGAAAAGGCTCCCCCAGGTGAGTCGTGCTGTATATTGTGCGGGGAGATTTTGTAAAAGGATGTTTAGCGACAAAAGAATTTTCGCACGCTTGGGATTGATATGACACCAGGGCGTTGGTAAAGGGTCCCATGTGAGTGGAAATGGCACGCGTGTGAGGAAAAAGTGTGCGTCGGCGAGTGGGTGTGTTATAAAGTGTGGGAGTTTTTTTTTTTTTTTTTTTTTTTTTGTTGTTGTATACAAGATCGAGGCTCGTGAAAGAGCTAACATTAATCACACAAAAAGACAAACCGACACACAAAACACAAAAAACAAGGGGAGCGGTAGACAAGATGGGGAGAGAGGGGGAAGGACACAAAAGAGAGGGGGAAGGACACAAACACAACATTTGAGAGCAGGGACATCGGGAGGACTTGGGGGGGAAGTGCGAGAGGATTAAAACATATGAACACTGCAAGGACTCTGGGGTGAATTACCGGGGGTAGAAAAGATCAAGGTTTTCGATGGGGGAAGATAAGAGATGGTGGTGAACAGCTGTTTTAAAGACTTGGAGGGAGGAGTGGGATTGAAGGGAGTGGGGGAGTTTGTTCCAGAGGCGGGAGAAAAGGGGAATGAAAGAGTGAAGGTGAGCAGAGAGCCTAGACTTTGGCAGTTTAACCAGAAGAGGGTTGCAGGCAGATCTTGTGCGACCTGAAGGAATATTGGGGGGACAGAGCACAGAGAGAGTTGGGGGAGCAAGGCCGGAGAGGAGTCGGTAGAAGACAGAAAGACCACCAACCTGCCTGCGGTGAGTGAGTGAAAGGCCCTCGGCGTTGACTACATCGCAGGAGATTCCAATGATTCTGAAAGCTTTGGCCTCAACAGCGTGAAGCCGAGCAAGGTGTGAGGCAGGAGCACCAGCCCAGAGGGGGGAACAGTATTCCATTGAGCTGCGGATGAAAGCCTTGTATGTGGTGAGGAGCTCAGGTGTGCCAAGGAAGGACTTCGCACGACGGAGGATGCCCAGTCGGCGACTGGCTTTGGAGGCCAGCTTGGAAATGTGGTTTTCCCAAGAAAGATCATGGCAGATAGTGAGACCCAAAAGCTTGAGCGACAGAACTTCTTGGAGAGGATTGTTGAGAAAGTAGATGGGAGGGTTGTCCAGTCGGTCCTTTCGGAGAGACATTGTAAGAGTGTGAGATTTGTCAGGATTGAAAGACATGTTCCACTTGTTTGACCAGTCTGTGATTTTGTCCAGGTCTGCAGAGAGTGAGGAGGCTGCAGACTGCCGATCTGAGGGATGAGGAATGGAGCGACAGAGAGTAGAGTCGTCAGCAAAGAGATAGAGAGGATTTTCAAGAGAGTCAGAGAGATCATTGATGAAGACCAGAAAAAGCACAGGGCCCAGAACACTACCTTGGGGAACTCCAGCCTGAACAGGAAGAGGAGATGAGAGAAACCCATTCAGGGCCACACGTTGACTACGACCAGAGAGGAAGTCCGCCAGCCATGCGTGGAGATTTCCATGGATACCAAAGGAGGAGAGTCTGGAGAGCAGAGCAGGGTGCCAGACCGTATCGAAGGCACGTGAAATGTCAAGGGAGACAGCTCTAATTTCCTGTTTGGTGTTGAGGACCTCCATCCATTGTTGAGAAAGCAGAAGCAGCATGTCCAGAGTAGAGTGACCAGGTCTGAAACCAAATTGATGATCAGAGATCAAGCCATTGGAGAAGAGGAAAGATTTAATATCTGAAGCAATGATGGATTCCATGACTTTGCTGATAATTGGGAGAAGGCTGATTGGTCTGTAGTTGCTGGGATCTGTTTTTGCACCTTTTTTGTGCAAAGCGGTGATGTTGGCTGATTTCCAAGCAGATGGCAGATGACCTTGAGCAAAAGAGAGGGTGAAGAGAACAGAAAGAGGGAGTGAAAGTGCAGAAGAACATGATTTTAGGACCCGTGGGCTGATGCCGTCAGGACCAGTTGCAGAATCAGAGTCGAGGGTTGACAGAAACTTTTCCACCTTGTCAGGAGGAAAGGACACAGAGTCCAGGAGCAGCTGGGTACGACTGGGTACGGTGGGTACAGAGAGGGATGGGTTTGGGACACAAGATTTAGAGGCAAACACAGAGTTGAGGCATTCAGCTTTTTCACGTGCGGAGTCAGCCGTTAAGCCGTTTGAGGTGAGGGAGGGGATGGAGGGGGAACAAACACCAGAAACAGATTTGACCAGACGCCACCAGGATTTGGAAGAGGGAGACATATAAGAGAGTTCGGTCTTGAGAATGGTGAGATATTGTTTCCTGGCTCTCCTGAGGGTGGACACACACTTGTTTCGGGCTTTGTGAAAGGAAATGAGATTTCCTTCCGTTGGATTTGCTTTCCAGGAGACGAAAGCAAGTTGTTTCAGGGCAACAGCCTCACCACAAGATTCCGTGTACCATGGACGGGAGGAAGGGTATGACAACTGAAGACGAGATGGTATAAATCTGTGCATGAGAGAGAGCAATTTACTTTGAAAGAATTCCCAGGATGAGTTGATGTCAGAGGCGGTAGAGATGGGAGACCAGTCCAGATGATTGATGGCTGCTTGAAGACCGTGCCAGTTGGCCTGAGTGAAATGCCAGACTCGTCGACGCTGAGGAGGCTCTCTGAGAATGGTCAGAGAGATGTCCACTTTGACAAGCACATGATCAGATGAGCCGATTGGAGCAGAAGAAGAGCAGCAGACATTTTCAGGGAAGTTTGTCATAACCAAATCCAGAAGAGAAGATGCTCCGTTGACTGAGATCCGGGTCGGGAAATTGACCGATTGTGTCAGTCCCAGTGAGTCGCAGAAGTCCTTTGCTGAAGAGCCATGGCTGGTGAGAGAGGTACCCACACCCAGCCAACTGGCATGGTGACAATTGAAATCACCACATATGAGGAAGAGAGAGTTGGGATGGGTAGATAGAAGTTGGTCCATATTATCAGACAGTGAGATGTAGATGGAGTCATCGCTGATTGGTGGACGGTACAACACACATATGAACAAAAGGTGGGAGCGAAGGGGAAGCCGTAGCCAAAGGTATTCCTGGGGGTGAGGTGGAGAGAGGGCAGTGGAGGGCGAGTGAGGAAGAGAGTTTTTTATAAAGATAGCAACCCCACCTCCAGGACGAGGCTCAGGTCTATCATACCGGAGGAGGGAGTAACCTGGGAGAGATACCAAGGCATCAGAGACATCATGAAGGAGGAAAGTTTCTGTTAAGCAGATCACATCTGGTTTGTCAGAAGCAACCTGTATGGAGAGGTCAGTCAAGTTTGAGCAAAGGCCCCGGATGTTTGAGGTCCATACCGTTAATGAAGAGGAAGGGGGAGCATCGGGTCCAGAACGGGGGGGGGGGGGAGGGGTAGGGTAAGATGTGGAAGAGGAGGAAGAGGTAGGGAGAGCTGTTGAAGGTGTGTCAGAGATTTCAGAATAGCTTGGAGAAAGGGAAGAATGGGGCGGACAAAAGGTTTGATGGAGATTGGGTGAGGCACAGTGAGGTGTTATTTGAGGAGGGGGAAGAGCAAGGCAGAAGGTTTGGGGAGATGAAGGTGAAAGTTGGAAGGAGGAAGAAGCAGGGAGGATGCTTTGAGGAGGAGGGGTGAGAGGGGAGTCTAGGAGGGGAGGAGCGAGGGAGAGTCTCAGAGGGGAGGGGTGTGGGGGGAGTTTAGGAGGGAGGGGAGGGAAGGGGCAAGGGGGGAGATTTGAAAGGGATGGGTGATGGGGAGGATTTGGAGGGGAGGGGTGAGATTGGATTTTGAAAAGTGTACGATTCATGGGAAACGAACATTTTTTGCAAAATGAGTTTGAGACCTTCGAGTCAAAAATACGTTTGAGGACACTGGAGGAGGGATGGAGTTCTGGATAGTTTAGGGAATGTAGAAAGGAGGAACTGTAAGAGATGGTATTATATATATTTTTTGGAATGAATAGATTTGGTGAGCAAGACGAAAGCATCCTTTTGTAGGAAAAGAAGAAAAGGGTGTTATAATATATGAGAGAAAATAGTTGTTCAGGGGAGAGATTATACATTTCTAACCGCGTGATCGCGACCGAAGAACGAACGAACAAAAAGAACAAATAAACGAATAAGACCTGGGAAGGAAATATTTTTTTGGGGGTTTTTTTTTTTTTGTGAGTACAGATATTAAACAAGGAGGTACGGGGTGAACGACTGGGACGAAACAGTGAACGAAAATAATTTCAGCGCATTCGACGAATCGCTGAGAGAAAAACAAACCACAAGGTCGGAGACGGTACGGTAGTCCAAGCCTACGAGTACAAGGCCACAGAATACTCGATACCATTAACCGACGATTGTGTATACATGTACGAAAAATTAGCACCGAAAATTTTCCAAAAGATACGCTATAGGTACATACACCGAAAGATAGATACAGTCTCGACAAAAACACGATTGAGAAATATCACTTAGCTTCGAAAGCATGAGCGCATGGAGCAGCTTCGAAAAGACGTGACCTCGCCGTGATCTCGCGAGACATCAATCTCACCCCCATCACGAGTGAAACCGAGTGCGAGCGAGAATGCACGTCGGGGTGTACGGAGTGTGACACGAGGAGTGAGTTGGTGGTGGAGCGGGTGCGAGAATGCACGCTTGGAATGGTCGAGGGTGTGCGAGGAAGCACACCTGAGTTAGTGGTAGCGCGGGTGTGGGAGAGCCCATGTGAGCGTGTTAGTGGGTGGATGCAAGAGTGCACGCCCATGGTGAGTGTTACGGAGGACGTAACGGAGGAGAGGTGTGGACCGAGGTGTGCGCGAGAGGTGTGGTGTGTAACAGGGAGAGCGTTGGTGGAATGTACGAACGGCGTTGGAACGCCGGGTTTTGTGAGGGTGAAAGGGGTAGCGTATGCATGTGAGCATGCAAGTGAAGCATCGACGGTAACCGGGTTAGCGGTTAGGGCGACGGATAGCCGATGCGAGCACTCGGGGCGCGGTGTGCTTTGTTGGATGCGAGGCCCGGCGCGGATCGATGCTGCGTCGCTTCTCTTCGAAGCGTCGTTGCCGATTCGGGCTTGGCCCCGCCCTGCACGGTCGAGTCCGGGCCTTGGCGGGCGAGGCGACCGGTCCGGTTCAAGGGCGAGTGGGAGGAAGCGGAACGGTGCCCCCTCGTGGGGACGGGGTTCCGACCGGGGGAGATTGAGCCATCGGGCCCGGGACCGCAAGGTGCCGCGCCGAGATGGTGCGTGGAGCCTCGGCCCAACCAAACCACCTCTCTTGAACCGAAAGCCGGACGGATTCAACCTGCAGGTGACCAAACCACCCGAATTCATTGCTCGGCTTTACGAACCGAGTTTAATGATGTCACGACGCACCGAGGCTAGGATATAGCGGACTGTGATGATGATGATGATAGTGATAGTGATTTGATACGAAATTTAGAATAGTGGGTAGAATTGGCAGTAATTGGCAAATTTTTGATTTGTGGAAATTGGACGAGCAAAATTGATAATGGGACCGCCCCCGCTGTGGTGGGATGGCAACTCTGTCATCCCTCACAGAAGGGGGGGCAAAGGAGCACTAGATTATGGGGTGTATGGCAGTGAAAACTAGCCCGGGTGGGTTAGGATATTGTGTGTAGGGATCTAGCGAAGATGACATTAGGTAACGTTAAGGTTTAGTTAGTGACTGATACCTGTAGTGGGGACGCAGGTAGTTTAGTGTGGATGATAATGAGGTGGGAGCACAATAGTTTAAAGGGGCGACTGGGAAGCGCAAGTTTCAGAGGGGAGTAGTTAGGTGAGATGATGCCGTGTGTTTGAGGATTCAACAGGTATGAGGAACAGGTGTGATTGCACAGGTGTGCAACTGAACAGGTGTATGGAGCAGTGTATGAGGGAGTAGTGGTGATTGCGTGTTGTGTTGACCAAATGGTCCAGGAAGAGGAGGAGGGTGCAGGTGGCACCAGGGGTGAGTGCACAGGTGTGCACCAACAGGTGAATGGAATAAATGGTTGTGTGGAATACATGGAGTGTGGAGTATATGGGGTATTGGAATGGATGGTCGTGGAGTGAGTATGGTGGAAATTATGGAGTGGAGTGGATGGTGCGAAGGTGTGAATGGGGGAAGAGTGGACCCCCATCACGAATACCCGGGGCGGGTAGTGTAAGTGTTAGGTAGAGGGTATAGGTAAATTGTGGTTGGATATTGCCATCTGTGGTGCGAGGTGAAAGAATGGTATTTGGATGGGTGCATTAGTGTTGTGGAAATGGCTGGGCGTGTAGCCTGTTAGTGTGTGTAGTTGGTGGGGCACTCCACCACTGTGAGGATGTCGGCCAGGTGAGGCCGCAGGTGGGCTCTGGGAGCCGGTAGTTGTTGTGGATGGGGCCCGAGGATCCGGAGGACGGACCCGGGTAGCCCAGTGCCAGAGGGCACCAAGGGGTGACAGAGCCAGGAGGGGCCTTCCCCAGTAGATAGGTTAGGTCAAGGAGCAGGTAAGCTCGGATGGCAACTACAGTGGTGGAGGTGTGCAGGTGGGTAGACCTGCTGGGAGAGCTACACGTCACAGCCCAGAAATTGTGCAAGGGCACCGGGAGATGAATCGGGGGAGTGAGACCCCAAATTGAGAAGCACCACAGTTTGGTCAATGGGAAATTGGTTTTTAGAACCCATAGTGTAAGTGGCCAATGGATTGGCAGGGAAAGACCCCGGGTAGTGTAAAGTGTGTTAAAGTCATTTAGAGGATAGATAGGATGAAGGATCTCCTCGCACCATCTGCATCCACTCACCTGAGGTGACAGGTACTCCACACCATGCCATGTTTAATTATTTTTTATTGTGCAAATGTTTGGATTGTGAGACGCATCATGATGTGGGTGTGACATTGTGCTTTGTGTTCCATCTCTTCCTCCTTATGAGGATTGATGATGAATTTGGTGATGGCAAATTTTGGCTAGAGGGATTGTGGAGACGAATTTGGTGTAGAAGAAATATGGGGAAGACGTGACAGTAGTGACGAATTTGTAAATGTGTAGATTTTGTAAATATGGGGTAAGGGCAAGGGTAGTGTAGGTGACAGGGGGGGTGACGTACGGTAGGGACGAGCTTTCTCATTTCGCTCTCCGTACGCATTTCGCCTTGCATTGCCTTATTGATGTGTACCCTTGTGACCTTACCCCTCACTCATTTGTCTTCCCCCTTTTGTCTCCCACATGACCTGTGCGCCATTGGGCGCCTAGGGGAGCGTGCGTGAGTCCTCCATTGTGCGCCCGGGATTCCCAGAACCAGCTGTCTGCATCGATGCACCACATTATGGACCACATGTCAGTGGCCGAGCACCACTTATGGACCCCATGGGTTGGGGCATGGCCCCTCTGCTGGAACCGGCCATGAGGGCCCGGAATCTTGCTGGCGGACCTTGGCCACAGGGCACCGATGCCCCACAGGTGAACCATACATAGTCGGTCCCTGGGGGCCATAAATAAATACAAATGGACACGTTGGGTGCAAGTTTAATACAAATAGGCCGCCAGTAAGAAAATGAGAGAGAATGACAACAACTGGAAGACATAATAATAGCCAGCAGAGGGAGCCGAAGAGCAAGAGATCACCTGCAGGGTTAGGGGTTGTTGGTTTTATTTTCTTGAACAATGGTGACTGCACCAATTGGTGCTTGGGTGTGTATTGGTGCGTTTTTGGGTGCTTTAATGGTGCATTGATGCAGAGCAGACTGTCTCCCCCCCCCCAGAAAGAACAATTACAGGTCCTGGGTTAGTCTTGTAAATAAAAGCAGAGTCATTGTAAATAATGCTCCCCACCGTCAATGTATAGTTTGAAGACCATTCCGCAATTCGGTTAACTGTGGGCATAAGTCTGTTAGGCAGGGTGCAATGGAGCAGCGGGACACATTTATTTATGTTTTAAAAACTGTCGCACTCAGGGTCAGGTTAAAAGTAGAGGGAACTACACCTACGTGTCACACTAAATAAAAGTTGTAGGCCCGGGAGGTGCCTAAGAGGAGGAGGGTGCAGTGTTGTGGATATGGGGACTATTTTTTTTTGATTGTGTGCTTTATTATAATTATTATTGTTATTCTGCGCCTCCTGCCTCCGGAGCTGTGTAAAGGTCAAAGGGCGTCCCATAATTAGTCCACAAGCATACACGTCTGCCAATCATAGAATACCCCTGTTCGATAGTTATATCTTATTCTGTGTTTTAGGGTAAGGCTGTGTCTCCCATTAATAGAAGTACTCCATTGCACCAAGTGAAAGAGATAGATTCCCTTCATTCCCACTCCCAAAACTTCCATTCCCCCTTTTCATCAATTGCCATTCGCATTGCCAACTGCATTTTGGGCGGTTTTCTCTTTATCCACCATTGGCCACGAGGCAGGGTTGGGGAAGAAAGGCGGGTCCCCACCTCGTCATAGAGGGGAGGAGTGAACCAGCCCTTGCCGACCAACCCAGAATGAGGGGTTGGCTTTAGAGGGCGGAGAGAGAACGTTTTGGGGAGGTTCGCAAAAGGGTCAAGGGTGGGGCTTATATAACCCGAGGCAGAGGCCCCCAGAGAGAGTCGAGGAGGGAGGAGATCAGAAGACAGAAAGGCCTTGAGTTGGACTAAGCAAGAGAGGAAGTTGTTGGACTGGGTGGGACTAAGAAAGAGAGAGAAAGAGTCCTGAAGCTTGTGAGGGAAGGAGAGAGAACCCGTCACACCAACCCCCCACAAGCCGCGTTGGCTCCACGAAGCGTTCACCTCCACCAAGGCTCCACCAAGCTCCGCGTTGGCGCCACCAAGTGTTCACCTCCACCAAGGCTCCACCAAGCTCCGCATTGGCTCCACCAAGCGTTCACCTCCACCAAGGCTCCACCAAGCTCCGCGTTGGCTCCACCAAGCGTTCACCTCCACCAAGGCTCCACCAAGCTCCGCGTTGGCTCCACCAAGCGTTCACCTCCACCAAGGCTCCACCAAGCTCCGCGTTGGCTCCACCAAGCGTTCACCTCCACCAAAGCTCCAGCCAGCTCCGTGCCTTCCTCCCCCTCCAGCCATCCACCTCCTGCCATTCCTGTCATCATTCCCCGTGTGAGTCTGTCTTTTGTTTGTTCTGTCCTGGGTTAATTAAGACTGTAGGTAAGCTAGTATTTGCACTGTGTCACCTGCGTCTTATGTGTTGTAAATAAACGTGACCGCTTTCTTTTTGCTTATGTGTGTAAATAGTAAATAAATTTAGTAGTATTTCCAAACCTTTCTTTGCCTTCGTCTTCCTCTTTGCATTCGTCGTTTTAGTCTTTTCCCTCATTGAGCAGCCGCGGTGCGATCCGGCCAACGTTTGGGTGGAATCGGGTTCTAATCGGGGAATAACTGTTCGGTCGCGGCAATACCAACCGCTCGGTAAAATAACATCTTTAACCGCATCCGCAACAATATTTTCAGAAGTTTACCGCCATTGATATATTTACACCACCTTATTTAACACGTTGAATTCGTTATTTGTGCCTGGTGCCTGATTTTTTTTTTTTATGACGTCACAAAAACAAGAAGTTTCATGTTTGCAATGATTTTCAATTTCATCCTCCTGGCAGACACGCAGACAGACTAAAACAATTGTCTTACTCCTCTGTGCGCTCGGGACAAGATTCCGTACCAATTTCAGAGTCAAACTAGATGGTATTCATGGAATACTTACCCTGCGCAGTCAACTTGGTGTGAGCGAACTATTCTGTTTTAGAACGTTTCTTTTTTTTTGATCCAATATGGCTGCCAGACCACATGAGCGATGGCATCATCAATGTATATTCTCCAAATAATTGTTGCATAGATCATGCTCAACAAATTACAAACTGATCAGACTAAGCGTTGTCCATGTCCAATTATGACGTCATAATTATGGCACCAATGACATCATCGTTAAAACCTATTCCCCACATGGAGTTATTTACAATGAGCTACGTTTCAATTTTTTTCCATGGAGCGGTTTTGGAGATAGAGGTGCAACGTTTTTCGGTTTTTCCAAGATGGCGCCTGTAACACATGACCGATGACGTTATGATTATCATTAAAATATTCTAAAGGAGGAGGTGCTCTTATAGTTTTTTTCTTTTTAATAAATTTGCAAAACTTTCTGAAATTCCTGTTTTCTCTGTCATTATGGGGTAATGAGTGTAGATTGATGAGGGAAAAAATGAATTTAAACGATTTTAGCATAAGGCTGCAACCTAACAAAATGTGAAAAAGTGAAGGGGTCTGAATACTTTCTGAATGCACTGTACGTAACTTCGCGAGCGCAGGGTAACTACTGCTAATCTGCCGTTTCATGTTCCGATTTGTGTTGTAGTGTTCAAAATCTCAAATGAAATTGAAATCAAGTTTGCTCCTCGATCATAGACACACAGAGTGAACCAACTGCTTAACCTTACCTTGCACTTTGCTCACGGGGTAATAAACTGATGAATTCACTGAAATGATGGGGTGGTGGACTTGGACTTCGCGCCAGGCTCTGGGCCGACGTGCATCGAAGTCCTTTCCAAGGGTGTAGTGCTGACTGGGCCGCCCTGGTGCTGACCGGGCAAACGTGGCGTGGTGCTGACGGGGCCCCCGCAGCCGTGATGCCCCTCCCCCCCCCCCAGAATTTCCATGTTTTAAACGTTTCCCAGTGTGTACCCTGGATTAGAATAGGTACACCGTATCCCTGCGTGTCGTAAGAGACGACTAAGAGGGTTGGCGTAAGGAAGGGCATCCGGCCATGAAAGCATTGCCTCAAAAAGAGAACCATGACAATTACAACTACATATGGGCAGGGTACAGCCCAAAGTGGAGATCGGTTTCTGAGGTTTGGGACATGGAATGTAGGGACAATGACAGCTCCCTGTCACCCACCAATCAGGAGAAGTGGTGGAAGTATTGGTCAGAAGAAGAGTGGACATATGTTGTGTGCAAGAGACGAGATGGAAGGGAAGTGGTGTGAGAATGGTGAAGGGTAGGCAGGGACAGAAATACAAGTTTGTGTGGCAAGCGTGCCTGGAGAGCGTGAATGGTGTTGGTGTCCTGTTTTCTGAGGAGTTTGTAGACAGTGTGGTGAGTGTGACGAGAGTGAGTGATAGGTTAATGATGGTGAAAATGATGATTGGAAAGCTCTTGGTGAACGTCATCTCGGGATATGCTCCGCAGGTTGGTCGGAGCGATGAAGCGAAGGACAAGTTCTGGTGTGCGATAGAGAATCTGATGGAAAACGTGAAAGATGAGGAAGTTGTTGTGGTAGGAGGAGACCTAAATGGACATGTGGGAAGGAGTATGGATGGTTTTGAGGGAGTTCATGGGGGTTATGGATATGGTGTGAGAATTGGAGAAGGTGAAAGGATTTTGGAGTTTGCTGATTTTTTTTTTTTTTTTTTTTTTTTTTTTTTTTTTGTATACAAGGTCGAGGCTCGTGAAAGAGCGAACATTAATCACACAGAAAGACAAACCGACACAAAAAACATATAACATAGGGAGCGGTAGACAAGATGGGGAGAGAGGGGGAAGGACACAAACACAACATTTGAGAGCAGGGACCGAGAGACATGGAGACATCGAGAGATCTGAGAGAGGGCGAGGGCTTTGGGGGGGGGGGGGGCGTGGGAAGGGGGCGGTGGGAGAGGTATAAAACATATGGACACTGCCAGGACTTCCAGGAAAGAAGTTGGAATTTCAAACAAGGTGGATCTGGGGTGAATTAGCGGGGGTAGAAAAGATCAAGGTTTTGGATGGGGGAAGATAAGAGATGGTGGTGAACAGCTGTTTTAAAGACCTGGAGGGAGGAGTGGGATTGAAGGGAGTGAGGGAGTTTGTTCCAGAGGCGGGAGAAAAGAGGAATGAAAGAGTGAAGGTGAGCAGAGAGCCGAGATTTCGGCAGTTTAACCATCAGAGGGTTGCTGGCAGATCTTGTGCGACCTGTAGGAATATTTGGGGGACAGAGCACAGAGAGAGCTGGGGGTGCAAGGCCGGAGAGGAGTCGGTAGAAGACAGAAAGACCACCTACCTGCCTGCGGTGAGTGAGTGAAAGGCCCTCAGAGATAGCTTCATCGCGGGAGATTCCAATAATTCTGAAAGCTTTGGTTTCAACAGCGTGAAGCCGAGCTAGGTGTGAGGCAGGAGCACCGGCCCATAGGGGAGAACAGTATTCCATTGAGCTGCGGATGAAAGCCTTGTATGTGGTGAGGAGCTCAGGTGTGCCGAGGAAGGACTTCGCACGACGGAGGATGCCCAGTCGGCGACTGGCTTTGGAGGCCAGCTTGGAAATGTGGTTTTCCCAAGAAAGATCATGGCAGATAGTGAGACCCAAAATCTTGAGCGACAGAACTTCTTGGAGAGGATTGTTGAGAAAGTAGATGGGAGGGTTGTCCAGTCGATCTTTTCGGAGAGACATAGTAAGAGTGTGAGATTTGTCAGGATTGAAAGACATGTTCCACTTGTTTGACCAGTCTGTGATTTTGTCCAGGTCTTCAGAGAGTGAGGAGGCAGCAGACTGCCGATCTGAGGGAAGAGGAATGGAGCGGCAGAGAGTGGAGTCATCAGCAAAGAGATAGAGAGGATTTTCGAGAGAGTCAGAGAGATCATTGATGAAGACCAGAAAAAGCACGGGGCCCAGAACACTGCCTTGGGGAACTCCAGCCTGAACAGGAAGAGGAGATGAGAGAAACCCATTCAGGGCCACACGTTGACGACGACTAGAGAGGAAGTCCGCCAGCCATGCGTGGAGATTTCCATGGATACCAAAGGAGGAGAGTTTGGTGAGCAGAGCGGGGTGCCAGACCGTGTCGAAGGCACGTGATATGTCGAGGGAGACAGCTCTAATTTCCTGTTTGGCATTGAGGACCTCCATCCATTGTTGAGACAGCAGAAGCAGCATGTCCAGAGTAGAGTGACCTGGTCTGAAACCAAATTGATGATCAGAGATCAAGCCATTGGAGAAGAGGAAAGATTTCATATCCGAAGCAATGATGGATTCCATGACTTTGCTGATAATTGGGAGAAGGCTGATTGGTCTGTAGTTGCTAGGATCTGTTTTTGCACCTTTTTTGTGCAAAGCGGTGATGTTGGCTGATTTCCAAGCAGATGGCAGTTGACCTTGAGCAAAAGAGAGGGTGAAGAGAACAGAGAGAGGGTGAGATAGAGCAGCAGAGCAGGATTTTAGGACCCGTGGGCTGATGCCGTCGGGTCCAGTTGCAGAATCAGAGTCGAGGGTTGACAGAAACTTTTCCACCTTGTCAGGAGGAAAGGACACGGAGTCCAGGAGCAGCAGGGTACGACTGGGTATGGTGGGTACAGAGAGGGATGGGTTTGGGACACAAGATTTAGAGGCAAACACAGAGTTGAGGCATTCAGCTTTTTCACGTGCGGAGTCAGCTGTGTAGCCGTTTGAGGTAAGGGAGGGGATGGAGGGGGAACAAACACCAGAAACGGATTTGACCAGACGCCACCAGGATTTGGAAGAGGGAGACAGATAAGAGAGTTCGGTCTTGAGAACGGAGAGATATTGTTTCCTGGCTCTCCTGAGGGTGGACACACACTTGTTTCGGGCTTTGTGAAAGGAAATGAGATTTCCTTCCGTTGGATTTGCTTTCCAGGAGACGAAGGCAAGTTGTTTCTGGGCAACAGCCTCACCACAAGATTCCGTGTACCATGGACGGGAGGAAGGGTATGACAACTGAAGACGAGATGGGATAAATCTGTGCATGAGAGAGAGCAATTTACTTTGGAAGAATTCCCAGGATGAGTTGATGTCAGAGGTGGTAGAGATGGGAGACCAGTCCAGATGATTGATGGCTGCTTGAAGACCGTGCCAGTTGGCCTGAGTGAAATGCCAGACTCGTCGACGCTGAGCAGGCTCCCTGAGGATGGTCAGAGAGATGTCCACTTTAACAAGGACATGATCAGATGATCCGATCGGAGCAGAAGAAGAGCAGCAGACATTTTCAGGGAAGTTAGTCATAACCAAGTCCAGAAGAGAAGATGTTCCGTTGACTGAGATCCGGGTCGGGAAATTGACAGATTGTGTCAGTCCCAGTGAGTCGCAGAAGTCCTTTGCTGAGGAGCCATGGCTGGTGAGAGAGGTACCCACACCCAGCCAACTGGCATGATGACAGTTGAAATCACCACATATGAGGAAGAGAGAGTTGGGATGAGTAGATAGAAGTTGGTCCATATCATCAGACAGCGAGATGTAGATGGAGTCATCACTGTTTGGTGGACGGTACAACACACATATGAACAAGAGGTGGGAGCGAAGGGGAAGCCGTAGCCAGAGGTATTCCTGGGGGTGAGGTGGAGAGAGTGCAGTGCAGGGCGAGTGAGGAAGAGAGTTTTTGATAAAGATAGCAACCCCGCCTCCAGGACGAGGCTCAGGTCTATCATACCGGAGGAGGGAGTAGCCCGGGAGAGATACTATGGAATCAGAGACATCATAAAGGAGGAAAGTTTCTGTTAAGCAGATCACGTCTGGTTTGACAGAAGCAACCTGTATGGAGAGATCAGTTAAGTTTGAACGAAGGCCCCGGATGTTTGAGGTCCATACCGTTAATGAAGAGGAAGGGGGAGCATCAGATACAGAACAGGGGGGAGGAGGGGTAGGGTAAGATGTGGAAGAGGTGGAAGAGGTAGGGAGAGCTGTTGAAGGTGTGTCAGAGATTTCAGAATAGCTCGGAGAAAGGGAAGGATGGGGCGGACAAAAGGTTTGATGGTGATTGGGTGAGCCACAATGAGGTGTTATTTGAGGAGGGGGAAGAGCGAGGCAGAAGGTTGGGGGAGATGGAGGTGAGAGTTTGAAGGGGGAAGAAGCGGGGAGGACGCTTTGAGGATGGGGAGTGAGAGGGGGGAAATTGAGAAGCAATGAGGGTGGGGAGATTTGAAGGGGAGGGGTGAGGGGGAAGTTTGGGAGGGAAGGGGCAAGGGGAGGGATTTGAAAGGGATGGGATATGGGGGAGATTTGGAGGGGAGGGGTGAGGCAGGAGTCTAGGAGGGGAGGGGCGAGGGGGCGTCTTGGCGGGGAGGGGTGAGGGGGTCGTTTAGGAGGGAGGGGGCAAGGGGGGAGATTTGAAAGGGATGGGTGATGGGGAAGATTTGGAGGGGAGGGGTGATGGGGAAGATTTGGAGGGGAGGGGTTATGGGGAAGATTTGGAGGGGAGGGGTGAGATTGGATTTTTGAAAGTGTACGATTTATGGGAAACGAACATTTATTGCAAAATGAGTTGCTTGTGACCTTCGAGTTAAAAATACGTTTAAGGACGCTGGATGGAGGATGGAGTGCAGGAGAGTTTAGGGAATGTAGAAAAAAGGCACTATAGGAGATGGATATTTTTTTTGGGATGAATTGATTTGGTGAGCAAGTCGAAAGCAGCCTTTTAAAGAAGAAGAAGAAAAAGGTGTTATAAAATATGACGGAATACATAACTTGAGGGGAAAGTGTAAACATTGAAGGTTAATGAGTGAAAACTATCTGGGGAAATGGGGGAGAAACACGTGGTCAAAGAACGAACGAACGAATAAGAATGAATAAACGAATGATAACAGAGAAGGGAAATTTTTTTTTTTTTTTTTTTGAGTTGAGATTTACACAAGGAAGTAGGCTATGGGTGAAAAGACTGGGAATACAGAGAACGAAAGTTATTGGATCACAAAAGACGGACCGCTGAGAGAAAAACAAAGCCTCAAGGTTGTACAGTGCACACTGTACAAGGCCTCAAGACACGACACGGCAAACAGACGATCAATTTATGAAAGATAAACACCGAGAAACAACCAAAGTTGCACACAATAACTTCACACACCGAAAGATAAATACAGTTTCGACAAAATACAATTGTGAACAGACTTAACTTCGAAAAACGTGGAGACCGTGTGGAGCTTCGAAAATCCCTGCCGCCGTCTCCAAGATCTCGCGAGATCCCTCGCAACATGGAGAGATGGAGCTGATTTGTTGATTTGTAATACTCAGTTCCAGAAAGAGGAAAATAAGCTTGTTTCATACACATCAGGTGGGTCGACGACAACCGTTGACTACCTGATGGTGCGTAGGCGAGATAGGGGGCACCTCCGGGACACAAAGGTGATCCCGGGGGAGGAGGCTGTTTCACAGCACCACTTGGTTGTCTGCGACATAAGGGTGAAAGGTGCGAGGAGAGCTCGGTGGGTGAAGTACCAACCGAGAACGAAGGTGTGGAGGTTGAAAGAGGTGACAGTAAGGGAGGCATTAAAAGAGAGGCTGAGTAGGGTAGAGGATGATGTGGTTGAGCTTGAAAGTAGTTGGATGTCAATGAAAGCTAGTCTGTTGGGAGCCGTTGGTGAGGTATGTGGATGGACAAAAGGACCACCGAGGCACTCGGAAACATGGTGGTGGGATGATGAAGTTGGAAAGAGGATTGACGAGAAGAGGAAGAAGTTCAAGGAGTGGCAGAAGGTGAAGGGTACGGGAGCAGAAACAGCAGAGCATGAAAGTTATAAGGCAGCCAAGAAGGCTGCAAAGAAAGAGGTAGCAAAGGCGCAGGAGGCATGCATGAAAATGTTCGGAGAACGCTTGGATTCAGAAGAGGGTCAGAGAGCGGTATTCAGGATTGCAAAGCAGATAGAGAAAGAGAGGTGTGATGTGATGGGGGTGAGTTGCTTGAAGGATGAAGTGGGACAAATCGTTGTGGACCCAGATGGAATTAAAGGAAGATGGAAAAGATATATGGAAATGCTGTTGAATACAGAGAATGAATGGGATGGCAACATGGAGAGTAACCCAGTTTTAGGACCGGCAGAGAAGATAACTGAGAAGGAAGTTG
The DNA here is from genome assembly GCF_964187855.1 of Myxine glutinosa. Taxonomy (NCBI): domain Eukaryota; kingdom Metazoa; phylum Chordata; class Myxini; order Myxiniformes; family Myxinidae; genus Myxine; species Myxine glutinosa. The sequence continues at coordinate 88,974,908 of NC_136274.1, forward strand.
AGGAAGCGATAAAAGCAATGAAGAGTAGAAAAGCGGGAGGGCCGACGGGAGTTGTGGGAGATATGTTGAAGGCAGCAGCAAGTTGGGGTGTGAAGAGAATGAGAGATCTGTAATCTGGCGGTGAAAGAAGGCCGCATTCCAGTGGTTGGGAACTGAGTACCCTCGTCCCTCTATACAAGGGGAAAGGTGACCTCTAGAGTGAGGCTCGTACCGAGCGATAAAGTTATTGGAGCATGGAATGAAGGTATTGGAAAGGGTGTTGGAGAGGAGGATAAGGAAGAAAGTGAAGATCGACGAAATGCAGTTTGGCTTTATGCCAGGAAGAGGAACGACAGACGCGCTTTTTATTGTGAGGCAGTTGTAGGAGAAGTACATGGAGAAGAGGAAGAAGTTGTTTCTTGGGTTTGTTGATCTGGAGAAAGCATTCGAAAGGGTTCCACGCAAAGTATTGACATGGGCAATGGGGAAGTTAGGAGTGGAGGAATGGTTGAACAGAGTAGTGATGGCAATGTACAAAAGCGCGTGCACAGCTGTAAGGATGAAGGACGGGAACAGTGGTGAGTTTGAGGTGAAGGTGGGAGTGCATCAGGGGTCGGTACTAAGTCCACTACTATTTGTAGCTGTGATGGAGGTGCTGGCTCAGAACGTAAAGGAGGGTTTACCGTGGGAGTTGTTGTATGCAGATGATCTGGTGTTGATTGCGGAAAGTATGGATGGACTGAAGGAAAAGATGAACAAGTGGAAGGAATGTATGGAGACAAAAGGTCTGAAGGTGAATATCGGAAAGACGAAGGTGATGGCAAGTGGTAAAGCATGTGGTGAGGTGGAAAGAACTGGGAAGTGGCCCTGTGCTGTGTGCAGGAAGGGTGTCGGAGTGAACTCCATTCAATGTACAATATGCGCTGAGTGGGTTCATCAAAAATGTAGTGGTCTGAGAGGGTCATTAACCAATGTGGCAGCTACATTCAAATGTAAGGTATGCACAGAGGGAGCTGCAAATGGAGGAAATGTTGAATTCGATCTTGGAGACGGCGTGAAGCTGGAAGGTGTGAAAACATTTTGCTACCTCGGAGACATGCTGAATAGAGAAGGTGGATCTGACTCGGCAACGGTTGCTCGAGTGAGATGTGCATCGAAGAAGTTTCGGGAACTGAGTGGCGTGCTGATGAGGAGGGGAGTGTCGTTGAAGCTGAAGGGAAAGGTGTATGCTGCATGTGTGAGAAGTGTTATGATTTATGGGAGCGAGACATAGGTAATGAACGTAGAGCAGCAACGAAGGTTTGAAAGGGTGGAAATGCGAATGTTTCGATGGATGTGCGGAGTATCGTTGAGAGAGAGGAAGACAAATGATGAATTGGGAAAAATGATGGGAATAGAGCCTGTGATTGATGTTGTGAAGAGGAACAGGTTGAGATGGTTTGGTCATGTGTTGAGGAAGGATGAAAGTGCCTGGTTGAGAAGAGTGATGGAAATGAATGTAGAAGGAAGTAGAGGACGGGGAAGACCGAGAAAGACTTGGCCAAAGATGGTGGAAGAAGAAATGCGGGCAAGGGGGTTAACAAGGAGAGATGCAGAAAATAGGGCAAGATGGAGAAGATTGTCATGGGGACCGCAAGGCTTACCCCCGCTCTAGCAGGGAAAATGGCCTTAAAATGCATGTTGTTGTTGTTGTTGTTGTTGATGATGGGGTGGTGGGACCATACGAGAGGGGGTGGGGTGGGGGATGGGAATGTGCGAGCGGGGGTGTGGGAATATGCGAGCTGGGGTGTGGGAATGTGCGAGAGGGGGTGTGGGAATGTGCGAGAGGGGGTGTGGGAATGTGCGAGAGGGGGTGTGGGAAGGTGTGGAAATGTGTGAGAGGGGTATGGGAATGTATAAGAGCGGTGTAGGAATGTGCGAGAGGGGGTGTGGGAATGTGTGAGAGGGGGTGTGGGAATGTGCGAGAGGGGGTGTACAGGGAGGAGGGAGGGGAGAGGAGGTGTACAGGGGAGGGGGGTGGGGAGAAGAAGTATGAGGGGGATGGGGAGTCGGGGGGAGGAGAGGTCGGGGAGGGGCGGAAACGTGCGAAGGGGGAGGGGGTTGTGGGCGGACGACAATTGTCAATGCCCCTGAAGGGCCCCGTATTTCTCATCCTTTTAAATGCTGAACGACAACAGAGGAAGCAGCACAAACCATTTTGAAAGTCTATGAAATGACTCGGCCAGGCTTGGATCCACCGACATCCCCCCATATGTAGCGGACACTCTCATCAATAAACCACCGAGTTCGCTTTCCCCGATTGGAATTACGAGGGTTCTGATGAGGGATTGAAAAATCGGATTATTCGATGGATTGCAGGGTTTGGAAAGTATCTACATATTTAGTACGTACGCAATTAGGGTATCTCATCCTAAACCACCTCACAGAGATCCACCATATAAAACACAATGTGTGTGTGTTTGTGTGTCTGTCCCCCTTCATAAGGCTAGGTCTTAAAGGCTTTGAGTAGTGCTTTAGGAGGGATATGAGTGGGGGGCTGGAGGGGGGTTTAAGGGGCAATCTTTGAACATGACTGTGTGTCCACCGGCAAAAAGACGTAAAACACTCTGAGGACCCAAAATACCACCAGGGACCCAGAAGACCCCAAAAATCCTGAAGACTGTAACAGGCACAAAAGCTAATTAAGACTTCAAAGACCCCAAGGACTCTGAAGACCCAAAATACCCCGAATACCCCAAAGAGCCAAAGGACCCCAAAGACCCAAGAGGATCCAAAAGACCATGAGGATCCAAAAGACCCAAACAACCCCGAGGACCCAAATGACAAAAAGGACCCAAAAGCCCCAATGACTCAGAAGACCACGCAAGGACTCTGAAAATCCAAAATACCCCAAAAACCCAATGGACCCCAAATACCCAAAATTTTTGAAAGACCCAAAAGACCCTGAGACCTCAAGGACCCAGAAGACCCCGAAGACAGAATAGACCCTAAACACCCAAAATACCCCATATACTGTCAAAGACACAAAAGACCATGAAGACCCAGAAGTCCCCAAAGGCCCAAAAGACAGAAAAGTCATTGAAAACCCAATTGACCCCAAACAACTGTGGAAATGTAACTCATTGATTAGAACTGGTAACTCATTGATTGGAACTGGTAACGAACCAAGGTACGAGCAGGTGGTCATAAGAATGTCAGGAATGCATCTCGCCCTGTCGAAGCTGGGAGTCCTGTTGTGTAGCTTTAGCACGACCCCGGGCTAACACACATTCCCAAGCCCGTACTATTGTCTTTTATCGGGATGCAAAGAGGATGAAGCAAATTCCCAGCAGGGAGGAGCGAGTTGGTGCCAGGAAGGCGAGCAGGATGACTGAGTAACATTGCTGCGGAGAAGGGATTACGATTTCAGCGCACAGAGGATTAACTGAAGTTTGCCCATATAAACAGAAGAGACTTTGAGTCAAAGGGCGCTCATCCTCAGAAGCCCTGCCCGACGGAATGAACGCGTACCACGAGTACGGCGCTGCGGAGAAGACATCGGCCACGAAAGAGGGACTATCAGGATAGAGTTACCTGGTCGATTGAGTTTAATGGTAGCTATTTGGTATTGGAATGAAGTGAATAACCAGTTAATAAAGTCCGGATCTTTTGTAAACCTGTGACATCATTGCAGTCTTGAGTCTCACTACACTTCCACGACACAACCAAAAGACCCCGAAGACTCTTAAATACCCAAAAGACCACAAAAACCCAAAAGACACTGAAGACCCCAAATTCCACAAAGACCGAAAAAGACCCAAAGACCCAAAGGACTGAAAAGACCCCAAGACCCTTAAATACCCAAATGACCCCAAAGACCCAAAATACACCAAATACCATTAAAGACCCAAAAGACTACAAAGACTACAAAGACGCAAAAGACCCCCAAAAAACCTTAAATACCCAAAAGACCATGAACACCCAAAATACCCTGGAGACCCAAAAAACCCCAAAGACCCTTAAATATCCAGAAGACCCAAAATACCACAAGACCCTTAAAGACCCAAAAGACCACTAACACCCAAAATACCCAAAGACCCTGAAGATCCAAAGACCCTGAAGATCCAAAGACCCTGAAGATCCAAAGACCCCAATGACCCTTAAATACCCAGAAGACCCAAAAGACCATGAAAACTAAAAAAATACCCCAAAGATCCAAAAAACCCAGAAGACCCTTAAATACCTCAAGGACCCAAAATATCTCAAAGACCCTTAAAGACCCAGAAGACCAAAAATACCCAAAAACCCAAAAGACTCCAGAGACCTAAAATATCCCAAACACCCAAAATATGCTGAAGCCCCAAAAGACCCAAATACCCAACATTTTGGAAAGACCCAAAAGACCCGAAGACCTCAAGGACCCAGAAGACCCCGAAGACCAAATAGACCCTAAACACCCCAAATACCCCGTAGACTGTTAAAGACACAAAATACAATGAATAACCAGAAGTCCCCAAAGGCCCAAAAGACAGAAAAGTCATTGTAAACCCAATTGACCCCAAACACCCAAAAGACCCCGAAGACTCTTAAATACCCAAAAGACCACAAAAACCCAAAAGACACTGAAGACCCCAAATTCCCCAAAGACCGATAAAGACCAAAAGACCCAAAAGACTGAAAAGACTGAAAACACCCGAAAGACCCAAAATACACCAAATACCATTAAAGACCCAAAATACTACAAAGACTACAAAGACACAAAAGACCCCCAAAGACCCTTAAATACCCAAAAGACCATGAACATCCAAAATACCCTGAAGACACAAAAAAAAAAAACCCTAAAATATCCAGAAGACCCAAAAGACCCTGAAGATCCAAACACCCTGAAGATCCAAAGACCCCAACGACCCATAAATACCCAGAACACCCAAAAGACCATGAAAACTAAAAAAATACCCCAAAGATCCAAAAGACCGAGAAGACCAAAAAGACCCAAAAACCCAAAAGACCCCAGAGACCTAAAATATCCCAAAGACCCCCAAAAAATCAAAAAGACCCAGAAGACCAAAAAGTCCCTGAAAACCCAAAATACCCCGAAGACCCATGATGACCCCACAGAACCAAACAATCCAAAACACCAAAAAGACTCTTGAAGACACTGAGGACCCAGTTGAACCCAAAGACCCAAATTACCCCCAAAGACCAAAAATACCGAGGACCCCAAAGAGGCAGAGGACCCAAATGACCGAAAACACCCCGAAGACCCAAATTAACCTGAAGATCCCAAGGATGCAAAAGAGCTTGAGCACCCAAAGGACCCAAATTAACCAGAGAACCCAAGAGACCTTTTGGACTCTGAAGACCCAAAAGAAGAGTAATCATGTCTCTTACATTGGAATTGTAGATGGTGGCTTGCAAACCGAGCCTCAAGGTCGGTGCACGGAAGCAGTTTTAAAATTACAATAAATACACGGCGTAGGGAGATGAAATTCGCTTCATGTGAAGTGCAAAGTGCGCAGAGTAAACCGAGTGTTCATTTACGTCTGTTGGATGTCAATCTAAAACACCAAAAATAAACTTAAAGACCCTGAGGGTGCAGTGGACCCCAAAGACCCAAATTACCCAAAAGTCCCAAAAGACCCCGAGGACTCTTAAGACTCAAAATAAGAGTAATCATGTCTCTTACATTGGAATTGGAGACGGTGGCTTGCAAACCGAGCCTCAAGGTCGGTGTACGGAAGCGTTTTTATTAAATAACAATAAATAAAAGGCGGAGGTGTAGCGGTTCCCGCTGAATGTACACAATCGCCTTGCACCTGCCAGGACGCGGCCAGGGCGCGATCGCCATGCCGGGCTCGTCCGGACGGGCCCAGACGCGCCTCTCCTGGGCATGCCCGGACTCGCTGTTCCCGGGCACGCCCGAACCTCCCGGGCACGCCCGGTATCGTCTTTCCCGGGCATGCCCGTTCTCGCCTTTCCAGGGCTCACCCAGAGCGTCCGGGCATGCCCGCTCTCGCCTTTCCAGGGCTCGCCCAGAGCGCTCGGGCACGCCCAGCCTCGACTTGCCAGACCGCGTCCAGGACGCCCGGGCATGTCCAGACTCGCCTTTCCAGGACTCGCCCTTGACACCCGGGCATGCCCGGTCTCGGTTTTCCCAGGCAAACGCCCCGGCATAAATGTGTATATATATTGCTGCCCGATAAACGGGCTTGTCAGAATACCTGAGCTGTTTTGTTTCAATAAAGCAAGTCGGACGAATTCCGTCTTTGGTCGCTGCTTCTGCTGTCTCAACAATGGATGGAGGTCCTCAATGTCAAACAGGAAATTAGAGCTGTCTCCCTCGACATATCACGTGCCTTCGACACGGTCTGGCACCCCGCTCTGCTCACCAAACTCTCCTCCTTTGGTATCCATGGAAATCTCCACGGATGGCTGGCGGACTTCCTCTCTAGTCGTCGTCAACGTGTGGCCCTGAATGGGTTTCTCTCATCTCCTCTTCCTGTTCAGGCTTGAGTTCCCCAAGGCAGTGTTCTGGGCCCCGTGCTTTTTCTGGTCTTCATCAATGATCTCTCTGACTCTCTTGAAAATCCTCTCTATCTCTTTGCTGATGACTCCACTCTCTGCCGCTCCATTCCTCTTCCCTCAGATCGGCAGTGTTTTTTCCACACTTATACAAGTGCAAAAGTGGTTTCCTGCACCAATACAAGTGCGAAAAGTGGTTTTTCAACACTAACACAAGTGCGAAAAGTGGTTTTTCAACACTAACAAGTGCGAAAAGTGTTTTTTCCACACTAATACAAGTGCAAAAGTGGTTTCCTGCACCAACACAAGTGCGAAAAGTGGTTTTTCAACACTAACACAAGTGCGAAAAGTGGTTTTTCAACGCTAACACAAGTGCGAAAAGTGGTTTTTCAACACTAACACAAGTGCGAAAAGTGTTTTTTCCACACTAATACAAGTGCAAAAGTGGTTTCCTGCACCAACACAAGTGCGAAAAGTGGTTTTTCAACACTAACACAAGTGCGAAATGTGGTTTTTCAACACTAACACAAGTGTGAAAAGTGGTTTTTCAACACTAACACCAGTGCAAAAAGTGGTTTTTCAACACTAACACAAGTGCGAAAAGTGTTTTTTCCACACTAATACAACTGCAAAAGTGGTTTCCTGCATTAACACAATTGCGAAAAGTGGTTTTTCAACACAAACACAAGTGCGAAAAGTGGTTTTTCAACACTAACACAATTGCAAAAAGTGTTTTTTCCACACTAATACAACTGCAAAAGTGGTTTCCTGCATTAACACAATTGCGAAAAGTGGTTTTTCAACACAAACACAAGTGCGAAAAGTGGTTTTTCAACACAAACACAAGTGCGAAAAGTGGTTTTTCAACACTAACACAAGTGCGAAAAGTGGTTTTTCAACACTAACACAAGAGCGAAAAGTGGTTTTTCAACACTAACACAAGTGCGAAAAGTGTTTTTTCCACACTAATACAACTGCAAAAGTGGTTTCCTGCACTAACACAATTGCGAAAACTGGTTTTTCAACACTAACACAAGTGTGAAAAGTGGTTTTTCAACACTAACACAAGTGCGAAAAGTGGTTTTTCAACACTAACACAAGTGCAAAAAGTGTTTTTTCCACATAAATACAAGTGCAAAAGTGGTTTCCTGCACCAACACAAGTGCGAAATGTGGTTTTTCAACACTAACACAAGTGCGAAAAGTGGTTTTGCAACACTAACACAAGTGCGAAAAGTGTTTTTTCCACACTAATACAAGTGCAAAAGTGGTTTCCTGCACCAACACAAGTGCGAAAAGTGGTTTTTCAACACTAACACAAGTGCGAAAAGTGGTTTTTCAACACTAACACAAGTGCGAAAAGTGGTTTTTCAACACTAACACAAGTGCGAAAAGTGTTTTTTCCACACTAATACAAGTGCAAAAGTGGTTTCCTGCACCAACACAAGTGCGAAAAGTGATTTTTCAACACTAACACAAGTGCAAAAAGTGGTTTTTCAACACTAACACAAGTGCAAAAAGTGTTTTTTCCACACTAATACAAGTGCAAATGTGGTTTCCTGCACCAACACAAGTGCGAAAAGTGGTTTTTCAACACTAACACAAGTGCGATAAGTGGTTTTTCAACACTAACACAAGTGCCAAAAGTGGTTTTTCAACACTATCACAAGTGCAAAAAGTGTTTTTTCCACACTAATACAAGTGCAAATGTGGTTTCCTGCACCAACACAAGTGCGAAAAGTGGTTTTTCAACACTAACACAAGTGCAAAAAGTGGTTTTTCAACACTAACACAAGTGCGAAAAGTGGTTTTTCAACACTAACACAAGTGCGAAAAGTGTTTTTTCCACACTAATACAACTGCAAAAGTGGTTTCCTGCACGAACACAAGTGCGAAAAGTGGTTTTTCAACACTAACACAAGTGCGAAAAGTGGTTTTTCAACACTAACACAAGTGCGAAAAGTGTTTTTTCCACACTAATACAAGTGCAAAAGTGGTTTCCTGCACCAACACAAGTGCGAAAAGTGGTTTTTCAACACTAACACAAGTGCGAAAAGTGGTTTTTCAACACTAACACAAGTGCGAAAAGTGGTTTTTCAACACTAATACAAGTGCAAAAGTGGTTTCCTGCACCAACACAAGTGCAAAAAGTGGTTTTTCAACACTAACACAAGTGTGAAAAGTGGTTTTTCAACACTAACACAACTGCGAAAAGTGGTTTTTCAACACTAACACAACTGCGAAAAGTGTTTTTTCCACACTAATACAAGTGCAAAAGTGGTTTCCTGCACCAACACAAGTGTGAAAAGAGGTTTTTCAACACTAACACAAGTGCGAAAAGTGATTTTTCAACACTAACAAGTGCGAAAAGTGTTTTTCCACACTAATACAAGTGCAAAAGTGGTTTCCTGCACCAACACAAGTGCGAAAAGTGTTTTTTCAACACTAACACAAGTGCGAAAAGTGGTTTTTCAACACTAACACAAGTGCGAAAAGTGTTTTTTCCACACTAATACAAGTGCAAAAGTGGTTTCCTGCACCAACACAAGTGCGAAAAGTGGTTTTTCAACACTAACACAAGTGCGAAAAGTGGTTTTTCAACACTAACACAAGTGCGAAAAGTGGTTTTTCAACACTAACACAACTGCGAAAAGTGGTTTTTCAACACTAACACAAGTGCGAAAAGTGGTTTTTCAACACTAACACAACTGCGAAAAGTGTTTTTTCCACACTAATACAAGTGCAAAAGTGGTTTCCTGCACCAACACAAGTGCGAAAAGTGGTTTTTCAACACTAACACAAGTGCGAAAAGTGGTTTTTCAACACTAACACAACTGCGAAAAGTGGTTTTTCAACACTAACACAAGTGCGAAAAGTGGTTTTTCAACACTAACACAACTGCGAAAAGTGTTTTTTCCACACTAATACAACTGGAAAAGTGGTTTCCTGCACCAACACAAGTGCGAAAAGTGGTTTTTCAACACTAACACAAGTGCAAAAAGTGGTTTTTCAACACTAACACAAGTGCGAAAAGTGGTTTTTCAACACTAACACAAGTGCGAAAAGAGGTTTTTCAACACAATCACAAGTGCAAAAAGTGTTTTTTCCACACTTATACAAGTGCAAAAGTGGTTTCCTGCACCAATACAAGTGCGAAAAGTGGTTTTTCAACACTAACACAAGTGCGAAAAGTGGTTTTTCAACACTAACAAGTGCGAAAAGTGTTTTTTCCACACTAATACAAGTGCAAAAGTGGTTTCCTGCACCAACACAAGTGCGAAAAGTGGTTTTTCAACACTAACACAAGTGCGAAAAGTGGTTTTTCAATGCTAACACAAGTGCGAAAAGTGGTTTTTCAACACTAACACAAGTGCGAAAAGTGTTTTTTCCACACTAATACAAGTGCAAAAGTGGTTTCCTGCACCAACACAAGTGCGAAAAGTGGTTTTTCAACACTAACATAAGTGCAAAATGTGGTTTTTCAACACTAACACAAGTGTGAAAAGTGGTTTTTCAACACTAACACAAGTGCGAAAAGTGGTTTTTCAACACTAACACAAGTGCGAAAAGTGTTTTTTCCACACTAATACAACTGCAAAAGTGGTTTCCTGCACTAAAACAATTGCGAAAAGTGGTTTTTCAACACAAACACAAGTGCGAAAAGTGGTTTTTCAACACTAACACAAGTGCGAAAAGTGTTTTTTCCACACTAATACAAGTGCAAAAGTGGTTTCCTGCACCAACACAAGTGCGAAAAGTGGTTTTTCAACACTAACACAAGTGCGAAAAGTGGTTTTTCAACACTAACACAAGAGCGAAAAGTGGTTTTTCAACACTAACACAAGTGCGAAAAGTGTTTTTTCCACACTAATACAACTGCAAAAGTGGTTTCCTGCACTAACACAATTGCGAAAAGTGGTTTTTCAACACTAACACGAGTGCGAAAAGTGGTTTTTCAACACTAACACAAGTGCGAAAAGTGGTTTTTCAACACTAACACAAGTGCGAAAAGTGTTTTTTCCACACTAATACAAGTGCAAAAGTGGTTTCCTGCATCAACACCAGTGCGAAAAGTGGTTTTTCAACACTAACACAAGTGCAAAAAGTGTTTTTTCAACACTAACACAAGTGCGAAAAGTGGATTTTTCAACACTATCACAAGTGCAAAAAGTGTTTTTTCCACACTAATACAAGTGCAAAAGTGGTTTCCTGCACCAACACAAGTGCGAAAAGTGTTTTTTCAACACTAACACAAGTGCGAAAAGTGGTTTTTCAACACTAACACAAGTGCGAAAAGTGGTTTTTCAACACTAACACAAGTGCGAAAAGTGGTTTTTCAACACTAACACAAGTTCGAAAAGTGTTTTTTCCACACTAATACAAGTGCAAAAGTGGTTTCCTGCACCAACACAAGTGCGAAAAGTGTTTTTTCAACACTAACACAAGTGCGAAAAGTGGTTTTTCAACACTAACACAAGTGCGAAAAGTGGTTTTTCAACACTAACACAAGTGCGAAAAGTGGTTTTTCAACACTATCACAAGTGCAAAAAGTGGTTTTTCAACACTAACACAATTGCGAAAAGTGGTTTTTCAACACTATCACAAGTGCAAAAAGTGTTTTTTCCACACTAATACAAGTGCAAATGTGGTTTCCTGCACCAACACAAGTGCGAAAAGTGGTTTTTCAACACTAACAGAAGTGCGAAAAGTGGTTTTTCAACACTATCACAAGTGCGAAAAGTGGTTTTTCAACACTAACACAAGTGCGAAAAGTGGTTTTTCAACAATATCACAAGTGCAAAAAGTGTTTTTTCCACACTAATACAAGTGCAAATGTGGTTTCCTGCACCAACACAAGTGCGAAAAGGGGTTTTTCAACACTAACACAAGTGTGAAAAGTGGTTTTTCAACACTAACACAAGTGCGAAAAGTGGTTTTTCAACACTAACACAAGTGCGAAAAGTGATTTTTCCACACTAATACAACTGCAAAAGTGGTTTCCTGCACCAACACAAGTGCGAAAAGTGGTTTTTCAACACTAACACAAGTGCGAAAAGTGGTTTTTCAACACTAACACAAGTGCGAAAAGTGTTTTTTCCACACTAATACAAGTGCAAAAGTGGTTTCCTGCACCAACACAAATGCGAAAAGTGGTTTTTCAACACTAACACAAGTGCGAAATGTGGTTTTTCAACACTAACACAAGTGCGAAAAGTGTTTTTTCCACACTAATACAAGTGCAAAAGTGGTTTCCTGCACCAACACAAGTGCGAAAAGTGGTTTTTCAACACTAACACAAGTGCGAAAAGTGGTTTTTCAACACTAACACAAGTGCGAAAAGTGGATTTTCAACACTAACACAAGTGCGAAAAGTGTTTTTTCCACACTAATTCAAGTGCAAAAGTGGTTTCCTGCACCAACACAAGTGCAAAAAGTGGTTTTTCAACACTAACACAAGTGCGAAAAGTGATTTTTCAACACTAACACAAGTGCGAAAAGTGTTTTTTCCACACTAATACAAGTGCAAAAGTGGTTTCCTGCACCAACACAAGTGCGAAAAGTGATTTTTCAACACTAACACAAGTGCAAAAAGTGGTTTTTCAACACTAACACAAGTGCGAAAAGTGGTTTTTCAACACTAACACAAGTGCGAAAAGTGTTTTTTCCACACTAATACAAGTGCAAAAGTGGTTTCCTGCACCAACACAAGTGCGAAAAGTGGTTTTTCAACTCTAACACAAGTGCGAAAAGTGGTTTTTCAACACTAACACAAGAGCGAAAAGTGGTTTTTCAACACTAACACAAGTGCGAAAAGTGTTTTTTCCACACTAATACAAGTGCAAAAGTGGTTTCCTGCACCAACACAAGTGCGAAAAGTGGTTTTTCAACACTAACACAAATGCGAAAAGTGGTTTTTCAACACTAACACAAGTGCGAAAAGAGGTTTTTCAACACAATCACAAGTGCAAAAAGTGTTTTTTCCACACTTATACAAGTGCAAAAGTGGTTTCCTGCACCAATACAAGTGCGAAAAGTGGTTTTTCAACACTAACACAAGTGCGAAAAGTGGTTTTTCAACACTAACAAGTGCGAAAAGTGTTTTTTCCACACTAATACAAGTGCAAAAGTGGTTTCCTGCACCAACACAAGTGCGAAAAGTGGTTTTTCAACACTAACACAAGTGCGAAAAGTGGTTTTTCAACGCTAACACAAGTGCGAAAAGTGGTTTTTCAACACTAACACAAGTGCGAAAAGTGTTTTTTCCACACTAATACAAGTGCAAAAGTGGTTTCCTGCACCAACACAAGTGCGAAAAGTGGTTTTTCAACACTAACACAAGTGCGAAATGTGGTTTTTCAACACTAACACAAGTGTGAAAAGTGGTTTTTCAACACTAACACCAGTGCAAAAAGTGGTTTTTCAACACTAACACAAGTGCGAAAAGTGTTTTTTCCACACTAATACAACTGCAAAAGTGGTTTCCTGCATTAACACAATTGCGAAAGTGGTTTTTCAACACAAACACAAGTGCGAAAAGTGGTTTTTCAACACTAACACAATTGCAAAAAGTGTTTTTTCCACACTAATACAACTGCAAAAGTGGTTTCCTGCATTAACACAATTGCGAAAAGTGGTTTTTCAACACAAACACAAGTGCGAAAAGTGGTTTTTCAACACAAACACAAGTGCGAAAAGTGGTTTTTCAACACTAACACAAGTGCGAAAAGTGGTTTTTCAACACTAACACAAGAGCGAAAAGTGGTTTTTCAACACTAACACAAGTGCGAAAAGTGTTTTTTCCACACTAATACAACTGCAAAAGTGGTTTCCTGCACTAACACAATTGCGAAAACTGGTTTTTCAACACTAACACAAGTGTGAAAAGTGGTTTTTCAACACTAACACAAGTGCGAAAAGTGGTTTTTCAACACTAACACAAGTGCAAAAAGTGTTTTTTCCACATAAATACAAGTGCAAAAGTGGTTTCCTGCACCAACACAAGTGCGAAATGTGGTTTTTCAACACTAACACAAGTGCGAAAAGTGGTTTTGCAACACTAACACAAGTGCGAAAAGTGTTTTTTCCACACTAATACAAGTGCAAAAGTGGTTTCCTGCACCAACACAAGTGCGAAAAGTGGTTTTTCAACACTAACACAAGTGCGAAAAGTGGTTTTTCAACACTAACACAAGTGCGAAAAGTGGTTTTTCAACACTAACACAAGTGCGAAAAGTGTTTTTTCCACACTAATACAAGTGCAAAAGTGGTTTCCTGCACCAACACAAGTGCGAAAAGTGATTTTTCAACACTAACACAAGTGCAAAAAGTGGTTTTTCAACACTAACACAAGTGCAAAAAGTGTTTTTTCCACACTAATACAAGTGCAAATGTGGTTTCCTGCACCAACACAAGTGCGAAAAGTGGTTTTTCAACACTAACACAAGTGCGATAAGTGGTTTTTCAACACTAACACAAGTGCCAAAAGTGGTTTTTCAACACTATCACAAGTGCAAAAAGTGTTTTTTCCACACTAATACAAGTGCAAATGTGGTTTCCTGCACCAACACAAGTGCGAAAAGTGGTTTTTCAACACTAACACAAGTGCAAAAAGTGGTTTTTCAACACTAACACAAGTGCGAAAAGTGGTTTTTCAACACTAACACAAGTGCGAAAAGTGTTTTTTCCACACTAATACAACTGCAAAAGTGGTTTCCTGCACGAACACAAGTGCGAAAAGTGGTTTTTCAACACTAACACAAGTGCGAAAAGTGGTTTTTCAACACTAACACAAGTGCGAAAAGTGTTTTTTCCACACTAATACAAGTGCAAAAGTGGTTTCCTGCACCAACACAAGTGCGAAAAGTGGTTTTTCAACACTAACACAAGTGCGAAAAGTGGTTTTTCAACACTAACACAAGTGCGAAAAGTGGTTTTTCAACACTAATACAAGTGCAAAAGTGGTTTCCTGCACCAACACAAGTGCAAAAAGTGGTTTTTCAACACTAACACAAGTGTGAAAAGTGGTTTTTCAACACTAACACAACTGCGAAAAGTGGTTTTTCAACACTAACACAAGTGCGAAAAGTGTTTTTTCCACACTAATACAAGTGCAAAAGTGGTTTCCTGCACCAACACAAGTGTGAAAAGAGGTTTTTCAACACTAACACAAGTGCGAAAAGTGATTTTTCAACACTAACAAGTGCGAAAAGTGTTTTTCCACACTAATACAAGTGCAAAAGTGGTTTCCTGCACCAACACAAGTGCGAAAAGTGTTTTTTCAACACTAACACAAGTGCGAAAAGTGGTTTTTCAACACTAACACAAGTGCGAAAAGTGTTTTTTCCACACTAATACAAGTGCAAAAGTGGTTTCCTGCACCAACACAAGTGCGAAAAGTGGTTTTTCAACACTAACACAAGTGCGAAAAGTGGTTTTTCAACACTAACACAAGTGCGAAAAGTGGTTTTTCAACACCAACGCAAGTGCGAAAAGTGTTTTTTCCACACTAATACAAGTGAAAAAGTGGTTTCCTGCACCAACACAAGTGCGAAAAGTGGTTTTTCAACACTAACACAAGTGCGAAAAGTGGTTTTTCAACACTAACACAAGTGTGAAAAGTGGTTTTTCAACACTATCACAAGTGCAAAAAGTGTTTTTTCCACACTAATACAAGTGCAAAAGTGGTTTCCTGCACCAACACAAGTGCGAAAAGTGGTTTTTCAACACTAACACAAGTGCGAAAGTGGTTTTTCAACACTAACACAAGTGCGAAAAGTGGTTTTTCAACACTAACACAAGTGCGAAAAGTGTTTTTTCCACACTAATACAAGTGCAAAAGTGGTTTCCTGCACCAACACAAGTGCGAAAAGTGGTTTTTCAACACTAACACAAGTGCGAAAAGTGTTTTTTCCACACTAATACAAGTGCAAAAGTGGTTTCCTGCACCAACACAAGTGCGAAAAGTGGTTTTTCAACACTAACACAAGTGCGAAAAGTGGTTTTTCAACACTAACACAAGTGCGAAAAGTGGTTTTTCAACACTAACACAAGTGCGAAAAGTGTTTTTTCCACACTAATACAAGTGCAAAAGTGGTTTCCTACACCAACACAAGTGCGAAAAGTGGTTTTTCAACACTAACTCAAGTGCGAAAAGTGGTTTTTCAACACTAACACAAGTGCGAAAAGTGTTTTTTCCACACTAATACAAGTGCAAAAGTGGTTTCCTGCACCAACACAAGTGCGAAAAGTGGTTTTTCAACACTAACACAAGTGCGAAAAGTGGTTTTTCAACACTAACACAAGTGCGAAAAGTGGTTTTTCAACACTAACACAAGTGCGAAAAGTGTTTTTTCCACACTAATACAAGTGCAAAAGTGGTTTCCTGCACCAACACAAGTGCGAAAAGTGATTTTTCAACACTAACACAAGTGCAAAAAGTGGTTTTTCAACACTAACACAAGTGCAAAAAGTGTTTTTTCCACACTAATACAACTGCAAAAGTGGTTTCCTGCACCACACAAGTGCGAAAAGTGGTTTTTCAACACTAACACAAGTGCGAAAAGTGGTTTTTCAACACTAACACAAGTGCGAAAAGTGTTTTTTCCACACTAATACAAGTGCAAAAGTGGTTTCCTGCACCAACACAAGTGCGAAAAGTGGTTTTTCAACACTAACACAAGTGCGAAAAGTGGTTTTTCAACACTAACACAAGTGCGAAAAGTGGTTTTTCAACACTAACACAAGTGCAAAAAGTGTTTTTTCCACACTAATACAAGTGCAAAAGTGGTTTCCTGCACCAACACAAGTGCGAAAAGTGGTTTTTCAACACTAACTCAAGTGCGAAAAGTGGTTTTTCAACACTAACACAATTGCGAAAAGTGGTTTTTCAACACTAACACAAGTGCGAAAGTGTTTTTTCCACACTAATACAAGTGCAAAAGTGGTTTCCTGCACCAACACAAGTGCGAAAAGTGGTTTTTCAACACTAACACAAGTGCGAAAAGTGGTTTTTCAACACTAACACAAGTGCGAAAAGTGGTTTTTCAACACTAACACAAGTGCGAAAAGTGTTTTTTCCACACTAATACAAGTGCAAAAGTGGTTTCCTGCACCAACACAAGTGTGAAAAGTGATTTTTCAACACTAACACAAGTGCAAAAAGTGGTTTTTCAACACTAACACAAGTGCAAAAAGTGTTTTTTCCACACTAATACAAGTGCAAATGTGGTTTCCTGCACCAACACAAGTGCGAAAAGTGGTTTTTCAACACTAACACAAGTGCGAAAAGTGGTTTTTCAACACTAACACAAGTGCCAAAAGTGGTTTTTCAACACTATTGCAAGTGCAAAAAGTGTTTTTTCCACACTAATACAAGTGCAAATGTGGTTTCCTGCACCAACACAAGTGCGAAAAGTGGTTTTTCAACACTAACACAAGTGCAAAAAGTGGTTTTTCAACACTAACACAAGTGCGAAAAGTGATTTTTCAACACTAACACAAGTGCGAAAAGTGTTTTTTCCACACTAATACAAGTGCAAAAGTGGTTTCCTGCACCAACACAAGTGCGAAAAGTGATTTTTCAACACTAACACAAGTGCAAAAAGTGGTTTTTCAACACTAACACAAGTGCGAAAAGTGGTTTTTCAACACTAACACAAGTGCGAAAAGTGTTTTTTCCACACTAATACAAGTGCAAAAGTGGTTTCCTGCACCAACACAAGTGCGAAAAGTGGTTTTTCAACTCTAACACAAGTGCGAAAAGTGGTTTTTCAACACTAACACAAGAGCGAAAAGTGGTTTTTCAACACTAACACAAGTGCGAAAAGTGTTTTTTCCACACTAATACAAGTGCAAAAGTGGTTTCCTGCACCAACACAAGTGCGAAAAGTGGTTTTTCAACACTAACACAAATGCGAAAAGTGGTTTTTCAACACTAACACAAGTGCGAAAAGAGGTTTTTCAACACAATCACAAGTGCAAAAAGTGTTTTTTCCACACTTATACAAGTGCAAAAGTGGTTTCCTGCACCAATACAAGTGCGAAAAGTGGTTTTTCAACACTAACACAAGTGCGAAAAGTGGTTTTTCAACACTAACAAGTGCGAAAAGTGTTTTTTCCACACTAATACAAGTGCAAAAGTGGTTTCCTGCACCAACACAAGTGCGAAAAGTGGTTTTTCAACACTAACACAAGTGCGAAAAGTGGTTTTTCAACGCTAACACAAGTGCGAAAAGTGGTTTTTCAACACTAACACAAGTGCGAAAAGTGTTTTTTCCACACTAATACAAGTGCAAAAGTGGTTTCCTGCACCAACACAAGTGCGAAAAGTGGTTTTTCAACACTAACACAAGTGCGAAATGTGGTTTTTCAACACTAACACAAGTGTGAAAAGTGGTTTTTCAACACTAACACCAGTGCAAAAAGTGGTTTTTCAACACTAACACAAGTGCGAAAAGTGTTTTTTCCACACTAATACAACTGCAAAAGTGGTTTCCTGCATTAACACAATTGCGAAAAGTGGTTTTTCAACACAAACACAAGTGCGAAAAGTGGTTTTTCAACACTAACACAATTGCAAAAAGTGTTTTTTCCACACTAATACAACTGCAAAAGTGGTTTCCTGCATTAACACAATTGCGAAAAGTGGTTTTTCAACACAAACACAAGTGCGAAAAGTGGTTTTTCAACACAAACACAAGTGCGAAAAGTGGTTTTTCAACACTAACACAAGTGCGAAAAGTGGTTTTTCAACACTAACACAAGAGCGAAAAGTGGTTTTTCAACACTAACACAAGTGCGAAAAGTGTTTTTTCCACACTAATACAACTGCAAAAGTGGTTTCCTGCACTAACACAATTGCGAAAACTGGTTTTTCAACACTAACACAAGTGTGAAAAGTGGTTTTTCAACACTAACACAAGTGCGAAAAGTGGTTTTTCAACACTAACACAAGTGCAAAAAGTGTTTTTTCCACATAAATACAAGTGCAAAAGTGGTTTCCTGCACCAACACAAGTGCGAAATGTGGTTTTTCAACACTAACACAAGTGCGAAAAGTGGTTTTGCAACACTAACACAAGTGCGAAAAGTGTTTTTTCCACACTAATACAAGTGCAAAAGTGGTTTCCTGCACCAACACAAGTGCGAAAAGTGGTTTTTCAACACTAACACAAGTGCGAAAAGTGGTTTTTCAACACTAACACAAGTGCGAAAAGTGGTTTTTCAACACTAACACAAGTGCGAAAAGTGTTTTTTCCACACTAATACAAGTGCAAAAGTGGTTTCCTGCACCAACACAAGTGCGAAAAGTGATTTTTCAACACTAACACAAGTGCAAAAAGTGGTTTTTCAACACTAACACAAGTGCAAAAAGTGTTTTTTCCACACTAATACAAGTGCAAATGTGGTTTCCTGCACCAACACAAGTGCGAAAAGTGGTTTTTCAACACTAACACAAGTGCGATAAGTGGTTTTTCAACACTAACACAAGTGCCAAAAGTGGTTTTTCAACACTATCACAAGTGCAAAAAGTGTTTTTTCCACACTAATACAAGTGCAAATGTGGTTTCCTGCACCAACACAAGTGCGAAAAGTGGTTTTTCAACACTAACACAAGTGCAAAAAGTGGTTTTTCAACACTAACACAAGTGCGAAAAGTGGTTTTTCAACACTAACACAAGTGCGAAAAGTGTTTTTTCCACACTAATACAACTGCAAAAGTGGTTTCCTGCACGAACACAAGTGCGAAAAGTGGTTTTTCAACACTAACACAAGTGCGAAAAGTGGTTTTTCAACACTAACACAAGTGCGAAAAGTGTTTTTTCCACACTAATACAAGTGCAAAAGTGGTTTCCTGCACCAACACAAGTGCGAAAAGTGGTTTTTCAACACTAACACAAGTGCGAAAAGTGGTTTTTCAACACTAACACAAGTGCGAAAAGTGGTTTTTCAACACTAATACAAGTGCAAAAGTGGTTTCCTGCACCAACACAAGTGCAAAAAGTGGTTTTTCAACACTAACACAAGTGTGAAAAGTGGTTTTTCAACACTAACACAACTGCGAAAAGTGGTTTTTCAACACTAACACAAGTGCGAAAAGTGTTTTTTCCACACTAATACAAGTGCAAAAGTGGTTTCCTGCACCAACACAAGTGTGAAAAGAGGTTTTTCAACACTAACACAAGTGCGAAAAGTGATTTTTCAACACTAACAAGTGCGAAAAGTGTTTTTCCACACTAATACAAGTGCAAAAGTGGTTTCCTGCACCAACACAAGTGCGAAAAGTGTTTTTTCAACACTAACACAAGTGCGAAAAGTGGTTTTTCAACACTAACACAAGTGCGAAAAGTGTTTTTTCCACACTAATACAAGTGCAAAAGTGGTTTCCTGCACCAACACAAGTGCGAAAAGTGGTTTTTCAACACTAACACAAGTGCGAAAAGTGGTTTTTCAACACTAACACAAGTGCGAAAAGTGGTTTTTCAACACCAACGCAAGTGCGAAAAGTGTTTTTTCCACACTAATACAAGTGAAAAAGTGGTTTCCTGCACCAACACAAGTGCGAAAAGTGGTTTTTCAACACTAACACAAGTGCGAAAAGTGGTTTTTCAACATTAACACAAGTGTGAAAAGTGGTTTTTCAACACTATCACAAGTGCAAAAAGTGTTTTTTCCACACTAATACAAGTGCAAAAGTGGTTTCCTGCACCAACACAAGTGCGAAAAGTGGTTTTTCAACACTAACACAAGTGCGAAAGTGGTTTTTCAACACTAACACAAGTGCGAAAAGTGGTTTTTCAACACTAACACAAGTGCGAAAAGTGTTTTTTCCACACTAATACAAGTGCAAAAGTGGTTTCCTGCACCAACACAAGTGCGAAAAGTGGTTTTTCAACACTAACACAAGTGCGAAAAGTGTTTTTTCCACACTAATACAAGTGCAAAAGTGGTTTCCTGCACCAACACAAGTGCGAAAAGTGGTTTTTCAACACTAACACAAGTGCGAAAAGTGGTTTTTCAACACTAACACAAGTGCGAAAAGTGGTTTTTCAACACTAACACAAGTGCGAAAAGTGTTTTTTCCACACTAATACAAGTGCAAAAGTGGTTTCCTACACCAACACAAGTGCGAAAAGTGGTTTTTCAACACTAACTCAAGTGCGAAAAGTGGTTTTTCAACACTAACACAAGTGCGAAAAGTGTTTTTTCCACACTAATACAAGTGCAAAAGTGGTTTCCTGCACCAACACAAGTGCGAAAAGTGGTTTTTCAACACTAACACAAGTGCGAAAAGTGGTTTTTCAACACTAACACAAGTGCGAAAAGTGGTTTTTCAACACTAACACAAGTGCGAAAAGTGTTTTTTCCACACTAATACAAGTGCAAAAGTGGTTTCCTGCACCAACACAAGTGCGAAAAGTGATTTTTCAACACTAACACAAGTGCAAAAAGTGGTTTTTCAACACTAACACAAGTGCAAAAAGTGTTTTTTCCACACTAATACAACTGCAAAAGTGGTTTCCTGCACCACACAAGTGCGAAAAGTGGTTTTTCAACACTAACACAAGTGCGAAAAGTGGTTTTTCAACACTAACACAAGTGCGAAAAGTGTTTTTTCCACACTAATACAAGTGCAAAAGTGGTTTCCTGCACCAACACAAGTGCGAAAAGTGGTTTTTCAACACTAACACAAGTGCGAAAAGTGGTTTTTCAACACTAACACAAGTGCGAAAAGTGGTTTTTCAACACTAACACAAGTGCAAAAAGTGTTTTTTCCACACTAATACAAGTGCAAAAGTGGTTTCCTGCACCAACACAAGTGCGAAAAGTGGTTTTTCAACACTAACTCAAGTGCGAAAAGTGGTTTTTCAACACTAACACAATTGCGAAAAGTGGTTTTTCAACACTAACACAAGTGCGAAAGTGTTTTTTCCACACTAATACAAGTGCAAAAGTGGTTTCCTGCACCAACACAAGTGCGAAAAGTGGTTTTTCAACACTAACACAAGTGCGAAAAGTGGTTTTTCAACACTAACACAAGTGCGAAAAGTGGTTTTTCAACACTAACACAAGTGCGAAAAGTGTTTTTTCCACACTAATACAAGTGCAAAAGTGGTTTCCTGCACCAACACAAGTGTGAAAAGTGATTTTTCAACACTAACACAAGTGCAAAAAGTGGTTTTTCAACACTAACACAAGTGCAAAAAGTGTTTTTTCCACACTAATACAAGTGCAAATGTGGTTTCCTGCACCAACACAAGTGCGAAAAGTGGTTTTTCAACACTAACACAAGTGCGAAAAGTGGTTTTTCAACACTAACACAAGTGCCAAAAGTGGTTTTTCAACACTATTGCAAGTGCAAAAAGTGTTTTTTCCACACTAATACAAGTGCAAATGTGGTTTCCTGCACCAACACAAGTGCGAAAAGTGGTTTTTCAACACTAACACAAGTGCAAAAAGTGGTTTTTCAACACTAACACAAGTGCGAAAAGTGGTTTTTCAACACTAACACAAGTGTGAAAAGTGTTTTTTCCACACTAATACAACTGCAAAAGTGGTTTCCTGCACCAACACAAGTGCGAAAAGTGGTTTTTCAACACTAACACAAGTGCGAAAAGTGGTTTTTCAACACTAACACAAGTGCGAAAAGTGTTTTTTCCACACTAATACAAGTGCAAAAGTGGTTTCCTGCAACAACACAAGTGCGAAAAGTGGTTTTTCAACACTAACACAAGTGCGAAAAGTGGTTTTTCAACATTAACACAAGTGCGAAAAGTGGTTTTTCAACACTAACACAAGTGCGAAAAGTGTTTTTTCCACACTAATACAAGTGCAAAAGTGGTTTCCTGCACCAACACAAGTGCGAAAAGTGGTTTTTCAACACTAACACAAGTGCGAAAAGTGGTTTTTCAACACTAACACAACTGCGAAAAGTGGTTTTTCAACACTAACACAAGTGCGAAAAGTGGTTTTTCAACACTAACACAACTGCGAAAAGTGTTTTTTCCACACTAATACAACTGCAAAAGTGGTTTCCTGCACCAACACAAGTGCGAAAAGTGGTTTTTCAACACTAACACAAGTGCGAAAAGTGGTTTTTCAACACTAACACAAGTGCGAAAAGTGGTTTTTCAACACTAACACAAGTGCGAAAAGTGGTTTTTAAACACTAACACAAGTGCGAAAAGTGTTTTTTCCACACTAATACAAGTGCAAAAGTGGTTTCCTGCACCAACACAAGTGCAAAAAGTGGTTTTTCAACACTAACACAAGTGCGAAAAGTGGTTTTTCAACACTAACACAAGTGCGAAAAGAGGTTTTTCAACACAATCACAAGTGCAAAAAGTGTTTTTTCCACACTTATACAAGTGCAAAAGTGGTTTCCTGCACCAATACAAGTGCGAAAAGTGGTTTTTCAACACTAACACAAGTGCGAAAAGTGGTTTTTCAACACTAACAAGTGCGAAAAGTGTTTTTTCCACACTAATACAAGTGCAAAAGTGGTTTCCTGCACCAACACAAGTGCGAAAAGTGGTTTTTCAACACTAACACAAGTGCGAAAAGTGGTTTTTCAACACTAACACAAGTGCGAAAAGTGGTTTTTCAACACTAACATAAGTGCGAAAAGTGTTTTTTCCACACTAATACAAGTGCAAAAGTGGTTTCCTGCACCAACACAAGTGCGAAAAGTGGTTTTTCAACACTAACTCAAGTGCGAAAAGTGGTTTTTCAACACTAACACAAGTGCGAAAAGTGGTTTTTCAACACTAACACAAGTGCGAAAAGTGTTTTTTCCACACTAATACAAGTGCAAAAGTGGTTTCCTGCACCAACACAAGTGCGAAAAGTGGTTTTTCAACACTAACACAAGTGCGAAAAGTGATTTTTCAACACTAACACAAGTGCGAAAAGTGTTTTTTCCACACTAATACAAGTGCAAAAGTGGTTTCCTGCACCAACACAAGTGCGAAAAGTGGTTTTTCAACACTAACACAAGTGCGAAAAGTGGTTTTTCAACACTAACACAAGTGCGAAAAGTGGTTTTTCAACACTAACACAAGTGCGAAAAGTGTTTTTTCCACACTAATACAAGTGCAAAAGTGGTTTCCTGCACCAACACAAGTGCAAAAAGTGATTTTTCAACACTAACACAAGTGCAAAAAGTGGTTTTTCAACACTAACACAAGTGCAAAAAGTGTTTTTTCCACACTAATACAAGTGCAAATGTGGTTTCCTGCACCAACACAAGTGCGAAAAGTGGTTTTTCAACACTAACACAAGTGCGATAAGTGGTTTTTCAACACTAACACAAGTGCCAAAAGTGGTTTTTCAACACTATCACAAGTGCAAAAAGTGTTTTTTCCACACTAATACAAGTGTAAATGTGGTTTCCTGCACCAACACAAGTGCGAAAAGTGGTTTTTCAACACTAACACAAGTGCAAAAAGTGGTTTTTCAACACTAACACAAGTGCGAAAAGTGGTTTTTCAACACTAACACAAGTGCGAAAAGTGTTTTTTCCACACTAATACAACTGCAAAAGTGGTTTCCTGCACGAACACAAGTGCGAAAAGTGGTTTTTCAACACTAACACAAGTGCGAAAAGTGGTTTTTCAACACTAACACAAGTGCGAAAAGTGTTTTTTCCACACTAATACAAGTGCAAAAGTGGTTTCCTGCACCAACACAAGTGCGAAAAGTGGTTTTTCAACACTAACACAAGTGCGAAAAGTGGTTTTTCAACACTAACACAAGTGCGAAAAGTGGTTTTTCAACACTAATACAAGTGCAAAAGTGGTTTCCTGCACCAACACAAGTGCAAAAAGTGGTTTTTCAACACTAACACAAGTGTGAAAAGTGGTATTTCAACACTAACACAACTGCGAAAAGTGGTTTTTCAACACTAACACAAGTGCGAAAAGTGTTTTTTCCACACTAATACAAGTGCAAAAGTGGTTTCCTGCACCAACACAAGTGTGAAAAGAGGTTTTTCAACACTAACACAAGTGCGAAAAGTGATTTTTCAACACTAACAAGTGCGAAAAGTGTTTTTCCACACTAATACAAGTGCAAAAGTGGTTTCCTGCACCAACACAAGTGCGAAAAGTGTTTTTTCAACACTAACACAAGTGCGAAAAGTGGTTTTTCAACACTAACACAAGTGCGAAAAGTGGTTTTTCAACACTAATACAAGTGCAAAAGTGGTTTCCTGCACCAACACAAGTGCGAAAAGTGGTTTTTCAACACTAACATAAGTGCGAAAAGTGGTTTTTCAACACTAACACAAGTGCGAAAAGTGGTTTTTCAACACAAACACAAGTGCGAAAAGTGTTTTTTCCACACTAATACAAGTGAAAAAGTGGTTTCCTGCACCAACACAAGTGCGAAAAGTGGTTTTTCAACACTAACACAAGTGCGAAAAGTGGTTTTTCAACACTAACACAAGTGTGAAAAGTGGTTTTTCAACACTATCACAAGTGCAAAAAGTGTTTTTTCCACACTAATACAAGTGCAAAAGTGGTTTCCTGCACCAACACAAGTGCGAAAAGTGGTTTTTCAACACTAACACAAGTGCGAAAAGTGGTTTTTCAACACTAACACAAGTGCGAAAAGTGGTTTTTCAACACTAACACAAGTGCGAAAAGTGTTTTTTCCACACTAATACAAGTGCAAAAGTGGTTTCCTGCACCAACACAAGTGCGAAAAGTGGTTTTTCAACACTAACACAAGTGCGAAAAGTGTTTTTTCCACACTAATACAAGTGCAAAAGTGGTTTCCTGCACCAACACAAGTGCGAAAAGTGGTTTTTCAACACCAACACAAGTGCGAAAAGTGGTTTTTCAACACTAACACAAGTGCGAAAAGTGGTTTTTCAACACTAACACAAGTGTGAAAAGTGTTTTTTCCACACTAATACAAGTGCAAAAGTGGTTTCCTACACCAACACAAGTGCGAAAAATGGTTTTTCAACACTAACTCAAGTGCGAAAAGTGGTTTTTCAACACTAACACAAGTGCGAAAAGTGTTTTTTCCACACTAATACAAGTGCAAAAGTGGTTTCCTGCACCAACACAAGTGCGAAAAGTGGTTTTTCAACACTAACACAAGTGCGAAAAGTGGTTTTTCAACACTAACACAAGTGCGAAAAGTGGTTTTTCAACACTAACACAAGTGCGAAAAGTGTTTTTTCCACACTAATACAAGTGCAAAAGTGGTTTCCTGCACCAACACAAGTGCGAAAAGTGATTTTTCAACACTAACACAAGTGCAAAAAGTGGTTTTTCAACACTAACACAAGTGCAAAAAGTGTTTTTTCCACACTAATACAAGTGCAAAAGTGGTTTCCTGCACCACACAAGTGCGAAAAGTGGTTTTTCAACACTAACACAAGTGCGAAAAGTGGTTTTTCAACACTAACACAAGTGCGAAAAGTGTTTTTTCCACACTAATACAAGTGCAAAAGTGGTTTCCTGCACCAACACAAGTGCGAAAAGTGGTTTTTCAACACTAACACAAGTGCGAAAAGTGGTTTTTCAACACTAACACAAGTGCGAAAAGTGGTTTTTCAACACTAACACAAGTGCGAAAAGTGTTTTTTCCACACTAATACAAGTGCAAAACTGGTTTCCTGCACCAACACAAGTGCGAAAAGTGGTTTTTCAACACTAACTCAAGTGCGAAAAGTGGTTTTTCAACACTAACACAATTGCGAAAAGTGGTTTTTCAACACTAACACAAGTGCGAAAAGTGTTTTTTCCACACTAATACAAGTGCAAAAGTGGTTTCCTGCACCAACAGAAGTGCGAAAAGTGGTTTTTCAACACTAACACAAGTGCGAAAAGTGGTTTTTCAACACTAACACAAGTGCGAAAAGTGGTTTTTCAACACTAACACAAGTGCGAAAAGTGTTTTTTCCACACTAATACAAGTGCAAAAGTGGTTTCCTGCACCAACACAAGTGCGAAAAGTGATTTTTCAACACTAACACAAGTGCAAAAAGTGGTTTTTCAACACTAACACAAGTGCAAAAAGTGTTTTTTCCACACTAATACAAGTGCAAATGTGGTTTCCTGCACCAACACAAGTGCGAAAAGTGGTTTTTCAACACTAACACAAGTGCGAAAAGTGGTTTTTCAACACTAACACAAGTGCCAAAAGTGGTTTTTCAACACTATTGCAAGTGCAAAAAGTGTTTTTTCCACACTAATACAAGTGCAAATGTGGTTTCCTGCACCAACACAAGTGCGAAAAGTGGTTTTTCAACACTAACACAAGTGCAAAAAGTGGTTTTTCAACACTAACACAAGTGCGAAAAGTGGTTTTTCAACACTAACACAAGTGTGAAAAGTGTTTTTTCCACACTAATACAACTGCAAAAGTGGTTTCCTGCACCAACACAAGTGCGAAAAGTGGTTTTTCAACACTAACACAAGTGCGAAAAGTGGTTTTTCAACACTAACACAAGTGCGAAAAGTGTTTTTCCACACTAATACAAGTGCAAAAGTGGTTTCCTGCAACAACACAAGTGCGAAAAGTGGTTTTTCAACACTAACACAAGTGCGAAAAGTGGTTTTTCAACACTAACACAAGTGCGAAAAGTGGTTTTTCAACACTAACACAAGTGCGAAAAGTGTTTTTTCCACACTAATACAAGTGCAAAAGTGGTTTCCTGCACCAACACAAGTGCGAAAAGTGGTTTTTCAACACTAACACAAGTGCGAAAAGTGGTTTTTCAACACTAACACAACTGCGAAAAGTGGTTTTTCAACACTAACACAAGTGCGAAAAGTGGTTTTTCAACACTAACACAACTGCGAAAAGTGTTTTTTCCACACTAATACAACTGGAAAAGTGGTTTCCTGCACCAACACAAGTGCGAAAAGTGGTTTTTCAACACTAACACAAGTGCGAAAAGTGGTTTTTCAACACTAAGACAAGTGCGAAAAGTGGTTTTTCAACACTAACACAAGTGCGAAAAGTGGTTTTTAAACACTAACACAAGTGCGAAAAGTGTTTTTTCCACACTAATACAAGTGCAAAAGTGGTTTCCTGCACCAACACAAGTGCAAAAAGTGGTTTTTCAACACTAACACAAGTGCGAAAAGTGGTTTTTCAACACTAACACAAGTGCGAAAAGAGGTTTTTCAACACAATCACAAGTGCAAAAAGTGTTTTTTCCACACTTATACAAGTGCAAAAGTGGTTTCCTGCACCAATACAAGTGCGAAAAGTGGTTTTTCAACACTAACACAAGTGCGAAAAGTGGTTTTTCAACACTAACAAGTGCGAAAAGTGTTTTTTCCACACTAATACAAGTGCAAAAGTGGTTTCCTGCACCAACACAAGTGCGAAAAGTGGTTTTTCAACACTAACACAAGTGCGAAAAGTGGTTTTTCAACGCTAACACAAGTGCGAAAAGTGGTTTTTCAACACTAACACAAGTGCGAAAAGTGTTTTTTCCACACTAATACAAGTGCAAAAGTGGTTTCCTGCACCAACACAAGTGCGAAAAGTGGTTTTTCAACACTAACATAAGTGCGAAATGTGGTTTTTCAACACTAACACAAGTGTGAAAAGTGGTTTTTCAACACTAACACAAGTGCGAAAAGTGGTTTTTCAACACTAACACAAGTGCGAAAAGTGTTTTTTCCACACTAATACAACTGCAAAAGTGGTTTCCTGCACTAAAACAATTGCGAAAAGTGGTTTTTCAACACAAACACAAGTGCGAAAAGTGGTTTTTCAACACTAACACAAGTGCGAAAAGTGTTTTTTCCACACTAATACAAGTGCAAAAGTGGTTTCCTGCACCAACACAAGTGCGAAAAGTGGTTTTTCAACACTAACACAAGTGCGAAAAGTGGTTTTTCAACACTAACACAAGAGCGAAAAGTGGTTTTTCAACACTAACACAAGTGCGAAAAGTGTTTTATCCACACTAATACAACTGCAAAAGTGGTTTCCTGCACTAACACAATTGCGAAAAGTGGTTTTTCAACACTAACACAAGTGCGAAAAGTGGTTTTTCAACACTAACACAAGCGCGAAAAGTGGTTTTTCAACACTAACACAAGTGCGAAAAGTGTTTTTTCCACACTAATACAAGTGCAAAAGTGGTTTCCTGCATCAACACCAGTGCGAAAAGTGGTTTTTCAACACTAACACAAGTGCAAAAAGTGTTTTTTCAACACTAACACAAGTGCGAAAAGTGGATTTTTCAACACTATCACAAGTGCAAAAGTGGTTTCCTGCACCAATACAAGTGCGAAAAGTGGTTTTTCAACACTAACACAAGTGCGAAAAGTGGTTTTTCAACACTAACAAGTGCGAAAAGTGTTTTTTCCACACTAATACAAGTGCAAAAGTGGTTTCCTGCACCAACACAAGTGCGAAAAGTGGTTTTTCAACACTAACACAAGTGCGAAAAGTGGTTTTTCAACACTAACACAAGTGCGAAAAGTGGTTTTTCAACACTAACATAAGTGCGAAAAGTGTTTTTTCCACACTAATACAAGTGCAAAAGTGGTTTCCTGCACCAACACAAGTGCGAAAAGTGGTTTTTCAACACTAACTCAAGTGCGAAAAGTGGTTTTTCAACACTAACACAAGTGCGAAAAGTGGTTTTTCAACACTAACACAAGTGCGAAAAGTGTTTTTTCCACACTAATACAAGTGCAAAAGTGGTTTCCTGCACCAACACAAGTGCGAAAAGTGGTTTTTCAACACTAACACAAGTGCGAAAAGTGATTTTTCAACACTAACACAAGTGCGAAAAGTGTTTTTTCCACACTAATACAAGTGCAAAAGTGGTTTCCTGCACCAACACAAGTGCGAAAAGTGGTTTTTCAACACTAACACAAGTGCGAAAAGTGGTTTTTCAACACTAACACAAGTGCGAAAAGTGGTTTTTCAACACTAACACAAGTGCGAAAAGTGTTTTTTCCACACTAATACAAGTGCAAAAGTGGTTTCCTGCACCAACACAAGTGCAAAAAGTGATTTTTCAACACTAACACAAGTGCAAAAAGTGGTTTTTCAACACTAACACAAGTGCAAAAAGTGTTTTTTCCACACTAATACAAGTGCAAATGTGGTTTCCTGCACCAACACAAGTGCGAAAAGTGGTTTTTCAACACTAACACAAGTGCGATAAGTGGTTTTTCAACACTAACACAAGTGCCAAAAGTGGTTTTTCAACACTATCACAAGTGCAAAAAGTGTTTTTTCCACACTAATACAAGTGTAAATGTGGTTTCCTGCACCAACACAAGTGCGAAAAGTGGTTTTTCAACACTAACACAAGTGCAAAAAGTGGTTTTTCAACACTAACACAAGTGCGAAAAGTGGTTTTTCAACACTAACACAAGTGCGAAAAGTGTTTTTTCCACACTAATACAACTGCAAAAGTGGTTTCCTGCACGAACACAAGTGCGAAAAGTGGTTTTTCAACACTAACACAAGTGCGAAAAGTGGTTTTTCAACACTAACACAAGTGCGAAAAGTGTTTTTTCCACACTAATACAAGTGCAAAAGTGGTTTCCTGCACCAACACAAGTGCGAAAAGTGGTTTTTCAACACTAACACAAGTGCGAAAAGTGGTTTTTCAACACTAACACAAGTGCGAAAAGTGGTTTTTCAACACTAATACAAGTGCAAAAGTGGTTTCCTGCACCAACACAAGTGCAAAAAGTGGTTTTTCAACACTAACACAAGTGTGAAAAGTGGTATTTCAACACTAACACAACTGCGAAAAGTGGTTTTTCAACACTAACACAAGTGCGAAAAGTGTTTTTTCCACACTAATACAAGTGCAAAAGTGGTTTCCTGCACCAACACAAGTGTGAAAAGAGGTTTTTCAACACTAACACAAGTGCGAAAAGTGATTTTTCAACACTAACAAGTGCGAAAAGTGTTTTTCCACACTAATACAAGTGCAAAAGTGGTTTCCTGCACCAACACAAGTGCGAAAAGTGTTTTTTCAACACTAACACAAGTGCGAAAAGTGGTTTTTCAACACTAACACAAGTGCGAAAAGTGGTTTTTCAACACTAATACAAGTGCAAAAGTGGTTTCCTGCACCAACACAAGTGCGAAAAGTGGTTTTTCAACACTAACATAAGTGCGAAAAGTGGTTTTTCAACACTAACACAAGTGCGAAAAGTGGTTTTTCAACACAAACACAAGTGCGAAAAGTGTTTTTTCCACACTAATACAAGTGAAAAAGTGGTTTCCTGCACCAACACAAGTGCGAAAAGTGGTTTTTCAACACTAACACAAGTGCGAAAAGTGGTTTTTCAACACTAACACAAGTGTGAAAAGTGGTTTTTCAACACTATCACAAGTGCAAAAAGTGTTTTTTCCACACTAATACAAGTGCAAAAGTGGTTTCCTGCACCAACACAAGTGCGAAAAGTGGTTTTTCAACACTAACACAAGTGCGAAAAGTGGTTTTTCAACACTAACACAAGTGCGAAAAGTGGTTTTTCAACACTAACACAAGTGCGAAAAGTGTTTTTTCCACACTAATACAAGTGCAAAAGTGGTTTCCTGCACCAACACAAGTGCGAAAAGTGGTTTTTCAACACTAACACAAGTGCGAAAAGTGTTTTTTCCACACTAATACAAGTGCAAAAGTGGTTTCCTGCACCAACACAAGTGCGAAAAGTGGTTTTTCAACACCAACACAAGTGCGAAAAGTGGTTTTTCAACACTAACACAAGTGCGAAAAGTGGTTTTTCAACACTAACACAAGTGCGAAAAGTGTTTTTTCCACACTAATACAAGTGCAAAAGTGGTTTCCTACACCAACACAAGTGCGAAAAATGGTTTTTCAACACTAACTCAAGTGCGAAAAGTGGTTTTTCAACACTAACACAAGTGCGAAAAGTGTTTTTTCCACACTAATACAAGTGCAAAAGTGGTTTCCTGCACCAACACAAGTGCGAAAAGTGGTTTTTCAACACTAACACAAGTGCGAAAAGTGGTTTTTCAACACTAACACAAGTGCGAAAAGTGGTTTTTCAACACTAACACAAGTGCGAAAAGTGTTTTTTCCACACTAATACAAGTGCAAAAGTGGTTTCCTGCACCAACACAAGTGCGAAAAGTGATTTTTCAACACTAACACAAGTGCAAAAAGTGGTTTTTCAACACTAACACAAGTGCAAAAAGTGTTTTTTCCACACTAATACAAGTGCAAAAGTGGTTTCCTGCACCACACAAGTGCGAAAAGTGGTTTTTCAACACTAACACAAGTGCGAAAAGTGGTTTTTCAACACTAACACAAGTGCGAAAAGTGTTTTTTCCACACTAATACAAGTGCAAAAGTGGTTTCCTGCACCAACACAAGTGCGAAAAGTGGTTTTTCAACACTAACACAAGTGCGAAAAGTGGTTTTTCAACACTAACACAAGTGCGAAAAGTGGTTTTTCAACACTAACACAAGTGCGAAAAGTGTTTTTTCCACACTAATACAAGTGCAAAACTGGTTTCCTGCACCAACACAAGTGCGAAAAGTGGTTTTTCAACACTAACTCAAGTGCGAAAAGTGGTTTTTCAACACTAACACAATTGCGAAAAGTGGTTTTTCAACACTAACACAAGTGCGAAAAGTGTTTTTTCCACACTAATACAAGTGCAAAAGTGGTTTCCTGCACCAACAGAAGTGCGAAAAGTGGTTTTTCAACACTAACACAAGTGCGAAAAGTGGTTTTTCAACACTAACACAAGTGCGAAAAGTGGTTTTTCAACACTAACACAAGTGCGAAAAGTGTTTTTTCCACACTAATACAAGTGCAAAAGTGGTTTCCTGCACCAACACAAGTGCGAAAAGTGATTTTTCAACACTAACACAAGTGCAAAAAGTGGTTTTTCAACACTAACACAAGTGCAAAAAGTGTTTTTTCCACACTAATACAAGTGCAAATGTGGTTTCCTGCACCAACACAAGTGCGAAAAGTGGTTTTTCAACACTAACACAAGTGCGAAAAGTGGTTTTTCAACACTAACACAAGTGCCAAAAGTGGTTTTTCAACACTATTGCAAGTGCAAAAAGTGTTTTTTCCACACTAATACAAGTGCAAATGTGGTTTCCTGCACCAACACAAGTGCGAAAAGTGGATTTTCAACACTAACACAAGTGCAAAAAGTGGTTTTTCAACACTAACACAAGTGCGAAAAGTGGTTTTTCAACACTAACACAAGTGTGAAAAGTGTTTTTTCCACACTAATACAACTGCAAAAGTGGTTTCCTGCACCAACACAAGTGCGAAAAGTGGTTTTTCAACACTAACACAAGTGCGAAAAGTGGTTTTTCAACACTAACACAAGTGCGAAAAGTGTTTTTCCACACTAATACAAGTGCAAAAGTGGTTTCCTGCAACAACACAAGTGCGAAAAGTGGTTTTTCAACACTAACACAAGTGCGAAAAGTGGTTTTTCAACACTAACACAAGTGCGAAAAGTGGTTTTTCAACACTAACACAAGTGCAAAAAGTGTTTTTTCCACACTAATACAAGTGCAAAAGTGGTTTCCTGCACCAACACAAGTGCGAAAAGTGGTTTTTCAACACTAACACAAGTGCGAAAAGTGGTTTTTCAAAACTAACACAACTGCGAAAAGTGGTTTTTCAACACTAACACAAGTGCGAAAAGTGGTTTTTCAACACTAACACAACTGCGAAAAGTGTTTTTTCCACACTAATACAACTGGAAAAGTGGTTTCCTGCACCAACACAAGTGCGAAAAGTGGTTTTTCAACACTAACACAAGTGCGAAAAGTGGTTTTTCAACACTAAGACAAGTGCGAAAAGTGGTTTTTCAACACTAACACAAGTGCGAAAAGTGGTTTTTAAACACTAACACAAGTGCGAAAAGTGTTTTTTCCACACTAATACAAGTGCAAAAGTGGTTTCCTGCACCAACACAAGTGCAAAAAGTGGTTTTTCAACACTAACACAAGTGCGAAAAGTGGTTTTTCAACACTAACACAAGTGCGAAAAGAGGTTTTTCAACACAATCACAAGTGCAAAAAGTGTTTTTTCCACACTTATACAAGTGCAAAA
Organism: Myxine glutinosa; assembly: GCF_964187855.1. Lineage (NCBI taxonomy): Eukaryota > Metazoa > Chordata > Myxini > Myxiniformes > Myxinidae > Myxine > Myxine glutinosa. The sequence continues at coordinate 89,008,448 of NC_136274.1, forward strand.
GTGGTTTCCTGCACCAATACAAGTGCGAAAAGTGGTTTTTCAACACTAACACAAGTGCGAAAAGTGGTTTTTCAACACTAACAAGTGCGAAAAGTGTTTTTTCCACACTAATACAAGTGCAAAAGTGGTTTCCTGCACCAACACAAGTGCGAAAAGTGGTTTTTCAACACTAACACAAGTGCGAAAAGTGGTTTTTCAACGCTAACACAAGTGCGAAAAGTGGTTTTTCAACACTAACACAAGTGCGAAAAGTGTTTTTTCCACACTAATACAAGTGCAAAAGTGGTTTCCTGCACCAACACAAGTGCGAAAAGTGGTTTTTCAACACTAACATAAGTGCGAAATGTGGTTTTTCAACACTAACACAAGTGTGAAAAGTGGTTTTTCAACACTAACACAAGTGCGAAAAGTGGTTTTTCAACACTAACACAAGTGCGAAAAGTGTTTTTTCCACACTAATACAACTGCAAAAGTGGTTTCCTGCACTAAAACAATTGCGAAAAGTGGTTTTTCAACACAAACACAAGTGCGAAAAGTGGTTTTTCAACACTAACACAAGTGCGAAAAGTGTTTTTTCCACACTAATACAAGTGCAAAAGTGGTTTCCTGCACCAACACAAGTGCGAAAAGTGGTTTTTCAACACTAACACAAGTGCGAAAAGTGGTTTTTCAACACTAACACAAGAGCGAAAAGTGGTTTTTCAACACTAACACAAGTGCGAAAAGTGTTTTATCCACACTAATACAACTGCAAAAGTGGTTTCCTGCACTAACACAATTGCGAAAAGTGGTTTTTCAACACTAACACAAGTGCGAAAAGTGGTTTTTCAACACTAACACAAGCGCGAAAAGTGGTTTTTCAACACTAACACAAGTGCGAAAAGTGTTTTTTCCACACTAATACAAGTGCAAAAGTGGTTTCCTGCATCAACACCAGTGCGAAAAGTGGTTTTTCAACACTAACACAAGTGCAAAAAGTGTTTTTTCAACACTAACACAAGTGCGAAAAGTGGATTTTTCAACACTATCACAAGTGCAAAAAGTGTTTTTTCCACACTAATACAAGTGCAAAAGTGGTTTCCTGCACCAACACAAGTGCGAAAAGTGTTTTTTCAACACTAACACAAGTGCGAAAAGTGGTTTTTCAACACTAACACAAGTGCGAAAAGTGGTTTTTCAACACTAACACAAGTGCGAAAAGTGGTTTTTCAACACTAACACAAGTTCGAAAAGTGTTTTTTCCACACTAATACAAGTGCAAAAGTGGTTTCCTGCACCAACACAAGTGCGAAAAGTGTTTTTTCAACACTAACACAAGTGCGAAAAGTGGTTTTTCAACACTAACACAAGTGCGAAAAGTGGTTTTTCAACACTAACACAAGTGCGAAAAGTGGTTTTTCAACACTATCACAAGTGCAAAAAGTGGTTTTTCAACACTAACACAATTGCGAAAAGTGGTTTTTCAACACTATCACAAGTGCAAAAAGTGTTTTTTCCACACTAATACAAGTGCAAATGTGGTTTCCTGCACCAACACAAGTGCGAAAAGTGGTTTTTCAACACTAACAGAAGTGCGAAAAGTGGTTTTTCAACACTATCACAAGTGCGAAAAGTGGTTTTTCAACACTAACACAAGTGCGAAAAGTGGTTTTTCAACAATATCACAAGTGCAAAAAGTGTTTTTTCCACACTAATACAAGTGCAAATGTGGTTTCCTGCACCAACACAAGTGCGAAAAGGGGTTTTTCAACACTAACACAAGTGCGAAAAGTGGTTTTTCAACACTAACACAAGTGCGAAAAGTGGTTTTTCAACACTAACACAAGTGCGAAAAGTGATTTTTCCACACTAATACAACTGCAAAAGTGGTTTCCTGCACCAACACAAGTGCGAAAAGTGGTTTTTCAACACTAACACAAGTGCGAAAAGTGGTTTTTCAACACTAACACAAGTGCGAAAAGTGTTTTTTCCACACTAATACAAGTGCAAAAGTGGTTTCCTGCACCAACACAAATGCGAAAAGTGGTTTTTCAACACTAACACAAGTGCGAAATGTGGTTTTTCAACACTAACACAAGTGCGAAAAGTGTTTTTTCCACACTAATACAAGTGCAAAAGTGGTTTCCTGCACCAACACAAGTGCGAAAAGTGGTTTTTCAACACTAACACAAGTGCGAAAAGTGGTTTTTCAACACTAACACAAGTGCGAAAAGTGGATTTTCAACACTAACACAAGTGCGAAAAGTGTTTTTTCCACACTAATTCAAGTGCAAAAGTGGTTTCCTGCACCAACACAAGTGCAAAAAGTGGTTTTTCAACACTAACACAAGTGCGAAAAGTGATTTTTCAACACTAACACAAGTGTGAAAAGTGGTTTTTCAACACTATCACAAGTGCAAAAAGTGTTTTTTCCACACTAATACAAGTGCAAAAGTGGTTTCCTGCACCAACACAAGTGCGAAAAGTGGTTTTTCAACACTAACACAAGTGCGAAAAGTGGTTTTTCAACACTAACACAAGTGCGAAAAGTGGTTTTTCAACACTAACACAAGTGCGAAAAGTGTTTTTTCCACACTAATACAAGTGCAAAAGTGGTTTCCTGCACCAACACAAGTGCGAAAAGTGGTTTTTCAACACTAACACAAGTGCGAAAAGTGTTTTTTCCACACTAATACAAGTGCAAAAGTGGTTTCCTGCACCAACACAAGTGCGAAAAGTGGTTTTTCAACACCAACACAAGTGCGAAAAGTGGTTTTTCAACACTAACACAAGTGCGAAAAGTGGTTTTTCAACACTAACACAAGTGCGAAAAGTGTTTTTTCCACACTAATACAAGTGCAAAAGTGGTTTCCTACACCAACACAAGTGCGAAAAATGGTTTTTCAACACTAACTCAAGTGCGAAAAGTGGTTTTTCAACACTAACACAAGTGCGAAAAGTGTTCTTTCCACACTAATACAAGTGCAAAAGTGGTTTCCTGCACCAACACAAGTGCGAAAAGTGGTTTTTCAACACTAACACAAGTGCGAAAAGTGGTTTTTCAACACTAACACAAGTGCGAAAAGTGGTTTTTCAACACTAACACAAGTGCGAAAAGTGTTTTTTCCACACTAATACAAGTGCAAAAGTGGTTTCCTGCACCAACACAAGTGCGAAAAGTGATTTTTCAACACTAACACAAGTGCAAAAAGTGGTTTTTCAACACTAACACAAGTGCAAAAAGTGTTTTTTCCACACTAATACAAGTGCAAAAGTGGTTTCCTGCACCACACAAGTGCGAAAAGTGGTTTTTCAACACTAACACAAGTGCGAAAAGTGGTTTTTCAACACTAACACAAGTGCGAAAAGTGTTTTTTCCACACTAATACAAGTGCAAAAGTGGTTTCCTGCACCAACACAAGTGCGAAAAGTGGTTTTTCAACACTAACACAAGTGCGAAAAGTGGTTTTTCAACACTAACACAAGTGCGAAAAGTGGTTTTTCAACACTAACACAAGTGCGAAAAGTGTTTTTTCCACACTAATACAAGTGCAAAACTGGTTTCCTGCACCAACACAAGTGCGAAAAGTGGTTTTTCAACACTAACTCAAGTGCGAAAAGTGGTTTTTCAACACTAACACAATTGCGAAAAGTGGTTTTTCAACACTAACACAAGTGCGAAAAGTGTTTTTTCCACACTAATACAAGTGCAAAAGTGGTTTCCTGCACCAACACAAGTGCGAAAAGTGGTTTTTCAACACTAACACAAGTGCGAAAAGTGGTTTTTCAACACTAACACAAGTGCGAAAAGTGGTTTTTCAACACTAACACAAGTGCGAAAAGTGTTTTTTCCACACTAATACAAGTGCAAAAGTGGTTTCCTGCACCAACACAAGTGCGAAAAGTGATTTTTCAACACTAACACAAGTGCAAAAAGTGGTTTTTCAACACTAACACAAGTGCAAAAAGTGTTTTTTCCACACTAATACAAGTGCAAATGTGGTTTCCTGCACCAACACAAGTGCGAAAAGTGGTTTTTCAACACTAACACAAGTGCGAAAAGTGGTTTTTCAACACTAACACAAGTGCCAAAAGTGGTTTTTCAACACTATTGCAAGTGCAAAAAGTGTTTTTTCCACACTAATACAAGTGCAAATGTGGTTTCCTGCACCAACACAAGTGCGAAAAGTGGTTTTTCAACACTAACACAAGTGCAAAAAGTGGTTTTTCAACACTAACGCAAGTGCGAAAAGTGGTTTTTCAACACTAACACAAGTGTGAAAAGTGTTTTTTCCACACTAATACAACTGCAAAAGTGGTTTCCTGCACCAACACAAGTGCGAAAAGTGGTTTTTCAACACTAACACAAGTGCGAAAAGTGGTTTTTCAACACTAACACAAGTGCGAAAAGTGTTTTTCCACACTAATACAAGTGCAAAAGTGGTTTCCTGCAACAACACAAGTGCGAAAAGTGGTTTTTCAACACTAACACAAGTGCGAAAAGTGGTTTTTCAACACTAACACAAGTGCGAAAAGTGGTTTTTCAACACTAACACAAGTGCGAAAAGTGTTTTTTCCACACTAATACAAGTGCAAAAGTGGTTTCCTGCACCAACACAAGTGCGAAAAGTGGTTTTTCAACACTAACACAAGTGCGAAAAGTGGTTTTTCAACACTAACACAACTGCGAAAAGTGGTTTTTCAACACTAACACAAGTGCGAAAAGTGGTTTTTCAACACTAACACAACTGCGAAAAGTGTTTTTTCCACACTAATACAACTGGAAAAGTGGTTTCCTGCACCAACACAAGTGCGAAAAGTGGTTTTTCAACACTAACACAAGTGCGAAAAGTGGTTTTTCAACACTAAGACAAGTGCGAAAAGTGGTTTTTCAACACTAACACAAGTGCGAAAAGTGGTTTTTAAACACTAACACAAGTGCGAAAAGTGTTTTTTCCACACTAATACAAGTGCAAAAGTGGTTTCCTGCACCAACACAAGTGCAAAAAGTGGTTTTTCAACACTAACACAAGTGCGAAAAGTGGTTTTTCAACACTAACACAAGTGCGAAAAGAGGTTTTTCAACACAATCACAAGTGCAAAAAGTGTTTTTTCCACACTTATACAAGTGCAAAAGTGGTTTCCTGCACCAATACAAGTGCGAAAAGTGGTTTTTCAACACTAACACAAGTGCGAAAAGTGGTTTTTCAACACTAACAAGTGCGAAAAGTGTTTTTTCCACACTAATACAAGTGCAAAAGTGGTTTCCTGCACCAACACAAGTGCGAAAAGTGGTTTTTCAACACTAACACAATTGCGAAAAGTGGTTTTTCAACGCTAACACAAGTGCGAAAAGTGGTTTTTCAACACTAACACAAGTGCGAAAAGTGTTTTTTCCACACTAATACAAGTGCAAAAGTGGTTTCCTGCACCAACACAAGTGCGAAAAGTGGTTTTTCAACACTAACATAAGTGCGAAATGTGGTTTTTCAACACTAACACAAGTGTGAAAAGTGGTTTTTCAACACTAACACAAGTGCGAAAAGTGGTTTTTCAACACTAACACAAGTGCGAAAAGTGTTTTTTCCACACTAATACAACTGCAAAAGTGGTTTCCTGCACTAAAACAATTGCGAAAAGTGGTTTTTCAACACAAACACAAGTGCTAAAAGTGTTTTTTCCACACTAATACAAGTGCAAAAGTGGTTTCCTGCACCAACACAAGTGCGAAAAGTGGTTTTTCAACACTAACACAAGTGCGAAAAGTGGTTTTTCAACACTAACACAAGAGCGAAAAGTGGTTTTTCAACACTAACACAAGTGCGAAAAGTGTTTTTTCCACACTAATACAACTGCAAAAGTGGTTTCCTGCACTAACACAATTGCGAAAAGTGGTTTTTCAACACTAACACAAGTGCGAAAAGTGGTTTTTCAACACTAACACAAGTGCGAAAAGTGGTTTTTCAACACTAACACAAGTGCGAAAAGTGTTTTTTCCACACTAATACAAGTGCAAAAGTGGTTTCCTGCATCAACACCAGTGCGAAAAGTGGTTTTTCAACACTAACACAAGTGCAAAAAGTGTTTTTTCAACACTAACACAAGTGCGAAAAGTGGATTTTTCAACACTATCACAAGTGCAAAAAGTGTTTTTTCCACACTAATACAAGTGCAAAAGTGGTTTCCTGCACCAACACAAGTGCGAAAAGTGTTTTTTCAACACTAACACAAGTGCGAAAAGTGGTTTTTCAACACTAACACAAGTGCGAAAAGTGGTTTTTCAACACTAACACAAGTGCGAAAAGTGGTTTTTCAACACTAACACAAGTTCGAAAAGTGTTTTTTCCACACTAATACAAGTGCAAAAGTGGTTTCCTGCACCAACACAAGTGCGAAAAGTGTTTTTTCAACACTAACACAAGTGCGAAAAGTGGTTTTTCAACACTAACACAAGTGCGAAAAGTGGTTTTTCAACACTAACACAAGTGCGAAAAGTGGTTTTTCAACACTATCACAAGTGCAAAAAGTGGTTTTTCAACACTAACACAATTGCGAAAAGTGGTTTTTCAACACTATCACAAGTGCAAAAAGTGTTTTTTCCACACTAATACAAGTGCAAATGTGGTTTCCTGCACCAACACAAGTGCGAAAAGTGGTTTTTCAACACTAACAGAAGTGCGAAAAGTGGTTTTTCAACACTATCACAAGTGCGAAAAGTGGTTTTTCAACACTAACACAAGTGCGAAAAGTGGTTTTTCAACAATATCACAAGTGCAAAAAGTGTTTTTTCCACACTAATACAAGTGCAAATGTGGTTTCCTGCACCAACACAAGTGCGAAAAGGGGTTTTTCAACACTAACACAAGTGCGAAAAGTGGTTTTTCAACACTAACACAAGTGCGAAAAGTGGTTTTTCAACACTAACACAAGTGCGAAAAGTGATTTTTCCACACTAATACAACTGCAAAAGTGGTTTCCTGCACCAACACAAGTGCGAAAAGTGGTTTTTCAACACTAACACAAGTGCGAAAAGTGGTTTTTCAACACTAACACAAGTGCGAAAAGTGTTTTTTCCACACTAATACAAGTGCAAAAGTGGTTTCCTGCACCAACACAAATGCGAAAAGTGGTTTTTCAACACTAACACAAGTGCGAAATGTGGTTTTTCAACACTAACACAAGTGCGAAAAGTGTTTTTTCCACACTAATACAAGTGCAAAAGTGGTTTCCTGCACCAACACAAGTGCGAAAAGTGGTTTTTCAACACTAACACAAGTGCGAAAAGTGGTTTTTCAACACTAACACAAGTGCGAAAAGTGGATTTTCAACACTAACACAAGTGCGAAAAGTGTTTTTTCCACACTAATTCAAGTGCAAAAGTGGTTTCCTGCACCAACACAAGTGCAAAAAGTGGTTTTTCAACACTAACACAAGTGCGAAAAGTGATTTTTCAACACTAACACAAGTGCGAAAAGTGTTTTTTCCACACTAATACAAGTGCAAAAGTGGTTTCCTGCACCAACACAAGTGCGAAAAGTGATTTTTCAACACTAACACAAGTGCAAAAAGTGGTTTTTCAACACTAACACAAGTGCGAAAAGTGGTTTTTCAACACTAACACAAGTGCGAAAAGTGTTTTTTCCACACTAATACAAGTGCAAAAGTGGTTTCCTGCACCAACACAAGTGCGAAAAGTGGTTTTTCAACTCTAACACAAGTGCGAAAAGTGGTTTTTCAACACTAACACAAGAGCGAAAAGTGGTTTTTCAACACTAACACAAGTGCGAAAAGTGTTTTTTCCACACTAATACAAGTGCAAAAGTGGTTTCCTGCACCAACACAAGTGCGAAAAGTGGTTTTTCAACACTAACACAAATGCGAAAAGTGGTTTTTCAACACTAACACAAGTGCGAAAAGAGGTTTTTCAACACAATCACAAGTGCAAAAAGTGTTTTTTCCACACTTATACAAGTGCAAAAGTGGTTTCCTGCACCAATACAAGTGCGAAAAGTGGTTTTTCAACACTAACACAAGTGCGAAAAGTGGTTTTTCAACACTAACAAGTGCGAAAAGTGTTTTTTCCACACTAATACAAGTGCAAAAGTGGTTTCCTGCACCAACACAAGTGCGAAAAGTGGTTTTTCAACACTAACACAAGTGCGAAAAGTGGTTTTTCAACGCTAACACAAGTGCGAAAAGTGGTTTTTCAACACTAACACAAGTGCGAAAAGTGTTTTTTCCACACTAATACAAGTGCAAAAGTGGTTTCCTGCACCAACACAAGTGCGAAAAGTGGTTTTTCAACACTAACACAAGTGCGAAATGTGGTTTTTCAACACTAACACAAGTGTGAAAAGTGGTTTTTCAACACTAACACCAGTGCAAAAAGTGGTTTTTCAACACTAACACAAGTGCGAAAAGTGTTTTTTCCACACTAATACAACTGCAAAAGTGGTTTCCTGCATTAACACAATTGCGAAAAGTGGTTTTTCAACACAAACACAAGTGCGAAAAGTGGTTTTTCAACACTAACACAATTGCAAAAAGTGTTTTTTCCACACTAATACAACTGCAAAAGTGGTTTCCTGCATTAACACAATTGCGAAAAGTGGTTTTTCAACACAAACACAAGTGCGAAAAGTGGTTTTTCAACACAAACACAAGTGCGAAAAGTGGTTTTTCAACACTAACACAAGTGCGAAAAGTGGTTTTTCAACACTAACACAAGAGCGAAAAGTGGTTTTTCAACACTAACACAAGTGCGAAAAGTGTTTTTTCCACACTAATACAACTGCAAAAGTGGTTTCCTGCACTAACACAATTGCGAAAACTGGTTTTTCAACACTAACACAAGTGTGAAAAGTGGTTTTTCAACACTAACACAAGTGCGAAAAGTGGTTTTTCAACACTAACACAAGTGCAAAAAGTGTTTTTTCCACATAAATACAAGTGCAAAAGTGGTTTCCTGCACCAACACAAGTGCGAAATGTGGTTTTTCAACACTAACACAAGTGCGAAAAGTGGTTTTGCAACACTAACACAAGTGCGAAAAGTGTTTTTTCCACACTAATACAAGTGCAAAAGTGGTTTCCTGCACCAACACAAGTGCGAAAAGTGGTTTTTCAACACTAACACAAGTGCGAAAAGTGGTTTTTCAACACTAACACAAGTGCGAAAAGTGGTTTTTCAACACTAACACAAGTGCGAAAAGTGTTTTTTCCACACTAATACAAGTGCAAAAGTGGTTTCCTGCACCAACACAAGTGCGAAAAGTGATTTTTCAACACTAACACAAGTGCAAAAAGTGGTTTTTCAACACTAACACAAGTGCAAAAAGTGTTTTTTCCACACTAATACAAGTGCAAATGTGGTTTCCTGCACCAACACAAGTGCGAAAAGTGGTTTTTCAACACTAACACAAGTGCCAAAAGTGGTTTTTCAACACTATCAGAAGTGCAAAAAGTGTTTTTTCCACACTAATACAAGTGCAAATGTGGTTTCCTGCACCAACACAAGTGCGAAAAGTGGTTTTTCAACACTAACACAAGTGCAAAAAGTGGTTTTTCAACACTAACACAAGTGCGAAAAGTGGTTTTTCAACACTAACACAAGTGCGAAAAGTGTTTTTTCCACACTAATACAACTGCAAAAGTGGTTTCCTGCACGAACACAAGTGCGAAAAGTGGTTTTTCAACACTAACACAAGTGCGAAAAGTGGTTTTTCAACACTAACACAAGTGCGAAAAGTGTTTTTTCCACACTAATACAAGTGCAAAAGTGGTTTCCTGCACCAACACAAGTGCGAAAAGTGGTTTTTCAACACTAACACAAGTGCGAAAAGTGGTTTTTCAACACTAACACAAGTGCGAAAAGTGGTTTTTCAACACTAATACAAGTGCAAAAGTGGTTTCCTGCACCAACACAAGTGCAAAAAGTGGTTTTTCAACACTAACACAAGTGTGAAAAGTGGTTTTTCAACACTAACACAACTGCGAAAAGTGGTTTTTCAACACTAACACAAGTGCGAAAAGTGTTTTTTCCACACTAATACAAGTGCAAAAGTGGTTTCCTGCACCAACACAAGTGTGAAAAGAGGTTTTTCAACACTAACACAAGTGCGAAAAGTGATTTTTCAACACTAACAAGTGCGAAAAGTGTTTTTCCACACTAATACAAGTGCAAAAGTGGTTTCCTGCACCAACACAAGTGCGAAAAGTGTTTTTTCAACACTAACACAAGTGCGAAAAGTGGTTTTTCAACACTAACACAAGTGCGAAAAGTATTTTTTCCACACTAATACAAGTGCAAAAGTGGTTTCCTGCACCAACACAAGTGCGAAAAGTGGTTTTTCAACACTAACACAAGTGCGAAAAGTGGTTTTTCAACACTAACACAAGTGCGAAAAGTGGTTTTTCAACACCAACACAAGTGCGAAAAGTGTTTTTTCCACACTAATACAAGTGCAAAAGTGGTTTCCTGCACCAACACAAGTGCGAAAAGTGGTTTTTCAACACTAACTCAAGTGCGAAAAGTGGTTTTTCAACACTAACACAATTGCGAAAAGTGGTTTTTCAACACTAACACAAGTGCGAAAAGTGTTTTTTCCACACTAATACAAGTGCAAATGTGGTTTCCTGCACCAACACAAGTGCGAAAAGTGGTTTTTCAACACTAACACAAGTGCGAAAAGTGGTTTTTCAACACCAACACAAGTGCGAAAAGTGGTTTTTCAACACTAACACAAGTGCAAAAAGTGGTTTTTCAACACTAACACAAGTGCGAAAAGTGGTTTTTCAACACTAACACAAGTGTGAAAAGTGTTTTTTCCACACTAATACAACTGCAAAAGTGGTTTCCTGCACCAACACAAGTGCGAAAAGTGGTTTTTCAACACTAACACAAGTGCGAAAAGTGGTTTTTCAACACTAACACAAGTGCGAAAAGTGTTTTTTCCACACTAATACAAGTGCAAAAGTGGTTTCCTGCAACAACACAAGTGCGAAAAGTGGTTTTTCAACACTAACACAAGTGCGAAAAGTGGTTTTTCAACACTAACACAAGTGCGAAAAGTGGTTTTTCAACACTAACACAAGTGCGAAAAGTGTTTTTTCCACACTAATACAAGTGCAAAAGTGGTTTCCTGCACCAACACAAGTGCGAAAAGTGGTTTTTCAACACTAACACAAGTGCGAAAAGTGGTTTTTCAACACTAACACAACTGCGAAAAGTGGTTTTTCAACACTAACACAAGTGCGAAAAGTGGTTTTTCAACACTAACACAACTGCGAAAAGTGTTTTTTCCACACTAATACAACTGCAAAAGTGGTTTCCTGCACCAACACAAGTGCGAAAAGTGGTTTTTCAACACTAACACAAGTGCGAAAAGTGGTTTTTCAACACTAACACAAGTGCGAAAAGTGGTTTTTCAACACTAACACAAGTGCGAAAAGTGGTTTTTAAACACTAACACAAGTGCGAAAAGTGTTTTTTCCACACTAATACAAGTGCAAAAGTGGTTTCCTGCACCAACACAAGTGCAAAAAGTGGTTTTTCAACACTAACACAAGTGCGAAAAGTGGTTTTTCAACACTAACACAAGTGCGAAAAGAGGTTTTTCAACACAATCACAAGTGCAAAAAGTGTTTTTTCCACACTTATACAAGTGCAAAAGTGGTTTCCTGCACCAATACAAGTGCGAAAAGTGGTTTTTCAACACTAACACAAGTGCGAAAAGTGGTTTTTCAACACTAACAAGTGCGAAAAGTGTTTTTTCCACACTAATACAAGTGCAAAAGTGGTTTCCTGCACCAACACAAGTGCGAAAAGTGGTTTTTCAACACTAACACAAGTGCGAAAAGTGGTTTTTCAACGCTAACACAAGTGCGAAAAGTGGTTTTTCAACACTAACACAAGAGCGAAAAGTGTTTTTTCCACACTAATACAAGTGCAAAAGTGGTTTCCTGCACCAACACAAGTGCGAAAAGTGGTTTTTCAACACTAACATAAGTGCGAAAAGTGGTTTTTCAACACTAACACAAGAGCGAAAAGTGGTTTTTCAACACTAACACAAGTGCGAAAAGTGTTTTTTCCACACTAATACAACTGCAAAAGTGGTTTCCTGCACTAACACAATTGCGAAAAGTGGTTTTTCAACACTAACACAAGTGCGAAAAGTGGTTTTTCAACACTAACACAAGTGCGAAAAGTGGTTTTTCAACACTAACACAAGTGCGAAAAGTGTTTTTTCCACACTAATACAAGTGCAAAAGTGGTTTCCTGCATCAACACCAGTGCGAAAAGTGGTTTTTCAACACTAACACAAGTGCAAAAAGTGTTTTTTCAACACTAACACAAGTGCGAAAAGTGGATTTTTCAACACTATCACAAGTGCAAAAAGTGTTTTTTCCACACTAATACAAGTGCAAAAGTGGTTTCCTGCACCAACACAAGTGCGAAAAGTGTTTTTTCAACACTAACACAAGTGCGAAAAGTGGTTTTTCAACACTAACACAAGTGCGAAAAGTGGTTTTTCAACACTAACACAAGTGCGAAAAGTGGTTTTTCAACACTAACACAAGTTCGAAAAGTGTTTTTTCCACACTAATACAAGTGCAAAAGTGGTTTCCTGCACCAACACAAGTGCGAAAAGTGTTTTTTCAACACTAACACAAGTGCGAAAAGTGGTTTTTCAACACTAACACAAGTGCGAAAAGTGGTTTTTCAACACTAACACAAGTGCGAAAAGTGGTTTTTCAACACTATCACAAGTGCAAAAAGTGGTTTTTCAACACTAACACAATTGCGAAAAGTGGTTTTTCAACACTATCACAAGTGCAAAAAGTGTTTTTTCCACACTAATACAAGTGCAAATGTGGTTTCCTGCACCAACACAAGTGCGAAAAGTGGTTTTTCAACACTAACAGAAGTGCGAAAAGTGGTTTTTCAACACTATCACAAGTGCGAAAAGTGGTTTTTCAACACTAACACAAGTGCGAAAAGTGGTTTTTCAACAATATCACAAGTGCAAAAAGTGTTTTTTCCACACTAATACAAGTGCAAATGTGGTTTCCTGCACCAACACAAGTGCGAAAAGGGGTTTTTCAACACTAACACAAGTGCGAAAAGTGGTTTTTCAACACTAACACAAGTGCGAAAAGTGGTTTTTCAACACTAACACAAGTGCGAAAAGTGATTTTTCCACACTAATACAACTGCAAAAGTGGTTTCCTGCACCAACACAAGTGCGAAAAGTGGTTTTTCAACACTAACACAAGTGCGAAAAGTGGTTTTTCAACACTAACACAAGTGCGAAAAGTGTTTTTTCCACACTAATACAAGTGCAAAAGTGGTTTCCTGCACCAACACAAGTGCGAAAAGTGGTTTTTCAACACTAACACAAGTGCGAAAAGTGGATTTTCAACACTAACACAAGTGCGAAAAGTGTTTTTTCCACACTAATTCAAGTGCAAAAGTGGTTTCCTGCACCAACACAAGTGCGAAAAGTGATTTTTCAACACTAACACAAGTGCAAAAAGTGGTTTTTCAACACTAACACAAGTGCGAAAAGTGGTTTTTCAACACTAACACAAGTGCGAAAAGTGTTTTTTCCACACTAATACAAGTGCAAAAGTGGTTTCCTGCACCAACACAAGTGCGAAAAGTGGTTTTTCAACTCTAACACAAGTGCGAAAAGTGGTTTTTCAACACTAACACAAGAGCGAAAAGTGGTTTTTCAACACTAACACAAGTGCGAAAAGTGTTTTTTCCACACTAATACAAGTGCAAAAGTGGTTTCCTGCACCAACACAAGTGCGAAAAGTGGTTTTTCAACACTAACACAAGTGCGAAAAGTGGTTTTTCAACGCTAACACAAGTGCGAAAAGTGGTTTTTCAACACTAACACAAGTGCGAAAAGTGTTTTTTCCACACTAATACAAGTGCAAAAGTGGTTTCCTGCACCAACACAAGTGCGAAAAGTGGTTTTTCAACACTAACACAAGTACGAAATGTGGTTTTTCAACACTAACACAAGTGTGAAAAGTGGTTTTTCAACACTAACACAAGTGCGAAAAGTGGTTTTTCAACACTAACACAAGTGCGAAAAGTGTTTTTTCCACACTAATACAACTGCAAAAGTGGTTTCCTGCATTAACACAATTGCGAAAAGTGGTTTTTCAACACAAACACAAGTGCGAAAAGTGGTTTTTCAACACTAACACAAGTGCGAAAAGTGTTTTTTCCACACTAATACAAGTGCAAAAGTGGTTTCCTGCACCAACACAAGTGCGAAAAGTGTTTTTTCCACACTAATACAACTGCAAAAGTGGTTTCCTGCATTAACACAATTGCGAAAAGTGGTTTTTCAACACTAACACAAGTGCGAAAAGTGGTTTTTCAACACTAACACAAGAGCGAAAAGTGGTTTTTCAACACTAACACAAGTGCGTAAAGTGTTTTTTCCACACTAATACAACTGCAAAAGTGGTTTCCTGCACTAACACAATTGCGAAAAGTGGTTTTTCAACACTAACACAAGTGTGAAAAGTGGTTTTTCAACACTAACACAAGTGCGAAAAGTGGTTTTTCAACACTAACACAAGTGCAAAAAGTGTTTTTTCCACACTAATACAAGTTCAAAATTGGTTTCCTGCATCAACACCAGTGCGAAAAGTGGTTTTTCAACACTAACACAAGTGCGAAAAGTGTTTTTTCAACACTAACACAAGTGCGAAAAGTGGTTTTTCAACACTATCACAAGTGCAAAAAGTGTTTTTTCCACACTAATACAAGTGCAAAAGTGGTTTTCTGCACCAACACAAGTGCGAAAAGTGTTTTTTCAACACTAACACAAGTGCGAAAAGTGGTTTTTCAACACTAACACAAGTGCGAAAAGTGGTTTTTCAACACTAACACAAGTGCGAAAAGTGTTTTTTCCACACTAATACAAGTGCAAAAGTGGTTTCCTGCACCAACACAAGTGCGAAAAGTGTTTTTTCAACACTAACACAAGTGCGAAAAGTGGTTTTTCAACACTAACACAAGTGCGAAAAGTGGTTTTTCAACACTAACACAAGTGCGAAAAGTGGTTTTTCAACACTATCACAAGTGCAAAAAGTGGTTTTTCAACACTAACACAAGTGCGAAAAGTGGTTTTTCAACACTATCACAAGTGCAAAAAGTGTTTTTTCCACACTAATACAAGTGCAAATGTGGTTTCCTGCACCAACACAAGTGTGAAAAGTGGTTTTTCAACACTAACAGAAGTGCGAAAAGTGGTTTTTCAACACTATCACAAGTGCGAAAAGTGGTTTTTCAACACTAACACAAGTGCGAAAAGTGGTTTTTCAACACTATCACAAGTGCAAAAAGTGTTTTTTCCACACTAATACAAGTGCAAATGTGGTTTCCTGCACCAACACAAGTGCAAAAAGTGGTTTTTAAACACTAACACAAGTGCGAAAAGTGGTTTTTCAACACTAACACAAGTGCGAAAAGTGGTTTTTCAACACTAACACAAGTGCGAAAAGTGGTTTTTCAACACTAACACAAGTGCGAAAAGTGATTTTTCCACACTACTACAACTGCAAAAGTGGTTTCCTGCACCAACACAAGTGCGAAAAGTGGTTTTTCAACACTAACACAAGTGCGAAAAGTGGTTTTTCAACACTAACACAAGTGCGAAAAGTGTTTTTTCCACACTAATACAAGTGCAAAAGTGGCTCCTGCACCAACACAAATGCGAAAAGTGTTTTTTCAACACTAACACAAGTGCGAAATGTGGTTTTTCAACACTAACACAAGTGCGAAAAGTGTTTTTTCCACACTAATACAAGTGCAAAAGTGGTTTCCTGCACCAACACAAGTGCGAAAAGTGGTTTTTCAACACTAACACAAGTGCGAAAAGTGGTTTTTCAACACTAACACAAGTACGAAATGTGGTTTTTCAACACTAACACAAGTGTGAAAAGTGGTTTTTCAACACTAACACAAGTGCGAAAAGTGGTTTTTCAACACTAACACAAGTGCGAAAAGTGGTTTTTCAACACTAACACAAGTGCGAAAAGTGTTTTTTCCACACTAATACAAGTGCAAAAGTGGTTTCCTGCACCAACACAAGTGCGAAAAGTGGTTTTTCAACACTAACACAAGTGCGAAAAGTGGTTTTTCAACACTAACACAAGTGCGAAAAGTGGTTTTTCAACACTAATACAAGTGCAAAAGTGGTTTCCTGCACCAACACAAGTGCAAAAAGTGGTTTTTCAACACTAACACAAGTGTGAAAAGTGGTATTTCAACACTAACACAACTGCGAAAAGTGGTTTTTCAACACTAACACAAGTGCGAAAAGTGTTTTTTCCACACTAATACAAGTGCAAAAGTGGTTTCCTGCACCAACACAAGTGTGAAAAGAGGTTTTTCAACACTAACACAAGTGCGAAAAGTGATTTTTCAACACTAACAAGTGCGAAAAGTGTTTTTCCACACTAATACAAGTGCAAAAGTGGTTTCCTGCACCAACACAAGTGCGAAAAGTGTTTTTTCAACACTAACACAAGTGCGAAAAGTGGTTTTTCAACACTAACACAAGTGCGAAAAGTGGTTTTTCAACACTAATACAAGTGCAAAAGTGGTTTCCTGCACCAACACAAGTGCGAAAAGTGGTTTTTCAACACTAACATAAGTGCGAAAAGTGGTTTTTCAACACTAACACAAGTGCGAAAAGTGGTTTTTCAACACAAACACAAGTGCGAAAAGTGTTTTTTCCACACTAATACAAGTGAAAAAGTGGTTTCCTGCACCAACACAAGTGCGAAAAGTGGTTTTTCAACACTAACACAAGTGCGAAAAGTGGTTTTTCAACACTAACACAAGTGTGAAAAGTGGTTTTTCAACACTATCACAAGTGCAAAAAGTGTTTTTTCCACACTAATACAAGTGCAAAAGTGGTTTCCTGCACCAACACAAGTGCGAAAAGTGGTTTTTCAACACTAACACAAGTGCGAAAAGTGGTTTTTCAACACTAACACAAGTGCGAAAAGTGGTTTTTCAACACTAACACAAGTGCGAAAAGTGTTTTTTCCACACTAATACAAGTGCAAAAGTGGTTTCCTGCACCAACACAAGTGCGAAAAGTGGTTTTTCAACACTAACACAAGTGCGAAAAGTGTTTTTTCCACACTAATACAAGTGCAAAAGTGGTTTCCTGCACCAACACAAGTGCGAAAAGTGGTTTTTCAACACCAACACAAGTGCGAAAAGTGGTTTTTCAACACTAACACAAGTGCGAAAAGTGGTTTTTCAACACTAACACAAGTGCGAAAAGTGTTTTTTCCACACTAATACAAGTGCAAAAGTGGTTTCCTACACCAACACAAGTGCGAAAAATGGTTTTTCAACACTAACTCAAGTGCGAAAAGTGGTTTTTCAACACTAACACAAGTGCGAAAAGTGTTTTTTCCACACTAATACAAGTGCAAAAGTGGTTTCCTGCACCAACACAAGTGCGAAAAGTGGTTTTTCAACACTAACACAAGTGCGAAAAGTGGTTTTTCAACACTAACACAAGTGCGAAAAGTGGTTTTTCAACACTAACACAAGTGCGAAAAGTGTTTTTTCCACACTAATACAAGTGCAAAAGTGGTTTCCTGCACCAACACAAGTGCGAAAAGTGATTTTTCAACACTAACACAAGTGCAAAAAGTGGTTTTTCAACACTAACACAAGTGCAAAAAGTGTTTTTTCCACACTAATACAAGTGCAAAAGTGGTTTCCTGCACCACACAAGTGCGAAAAGTGGTTTTTCAACACTAACACAAGTGCGAAAAGTGGTTTTTCAACACTAACACAAGTGCGAAAAGTGTTTTTTCCACACTAATACAAGTGCAAAAGTGGTTTCCTGCACCAACACAAGTGCGAAAAGTGGTTTTTCAACACTAACACAAGTGCGAAAAGTGGTTTTTCAACACTAACACAAGTGCGAAAAGTGGTTTTTCAACACTAACACAAGTGCGAAAAGTGTTTTTTCCACACTAATACAAGTGCAAAACTGGTTTCCTGCACCAACACAAGTGCGAAAAGTGGTTTTTCAACACTAACTCAAGTGCGAAAAGTGGTTTTTCAACACTAACACAATTGCGAAAAGTGGTTTTTCAACACTAACACAAGTGCGAAAAGTGTTTTTTCCACACTAATACAAGTGCAAAAGTGGTTTCCTGCACCAACAGAAGTGCGAAAAGTGGTTTTTCAACACTAACACAAGTGCGAAAAGTGGTTTTTCAACACTAACACAAGTGCGAAAAGTGGTTTTTCAACACTAACACAAGTGCGAAAAGTGTTTTTTCCACACTAATACAAGTGCAAAAGTGGTTTCCTGCACCAACACAAGTGCGAAAAGTGATTTTTCAACACTAACACAAGTGCAAAAAGTGGTTTTTCAACACTAACACAAGTGCAAAAAGTGTTTTTTCCACACTAATACAAGTGCAAATGTGGTTTCCTGCACCAACACAAGTGCGAAAAGTGGTTTTTCAACACTAACACAAGTGCGAAAAGTGGTTTTTCAACACTAACACAAGTGCCAAAAGTGGTTTTTCAACACTATTGCAAGTGCAAAAAGTGTTTTTTCCACACTAATACAAGTGCAAATGTGGTTTCCTGCACCAACACAAGTGCGAAAAGTGGATTTTCAACACTAACACAAGTGCAAAAAGTGGTTTTTCAACACTAACACAAGTGCGAAAAGTGGTTTTTCAACACTAACACAAGTGTGAAAAGTGTTTTTTCCACACTAATACAACTGCAAAAGTGGTTTCCTGCACCAACACAAGTGCGAAAAGTGGTTTTTCAACACTAACACAAGTGCGAAAAGTGGTTTTTCAACACTAACACAAGTGCGAAAAGTGTTTTTCCACACTAATACAAGTGCAAAAGTGGTTTCCTGCAACAACACAAGTGCGAAAAGTGGTTTTTCAACACTAACACAAGTGCGAAAAGTGGTTTTTCAACACTAACACAAGTGCGAAAAGTGGTTTTTCAACACTAACACAAGTGCAAAAAGTGTTTTTTCCACACTAATACAAGTGCAAAAGTGGTTTCCTGCACCAACACAAGTGCGAAAAGTGGTTTTTCAACACTAACACAAGTGCGAAAAGTGGTTTTTCAAAACTAACACAACTGCGAAAAGTGGTTTTTCAACACTAACACAAGTGCGAAAAGTGGTTTTTCAACACTAACACAACTGCGAAAAGTGTTTTTTCCACACTAATACAACTGGAAAAGTGGTTTCCTGCACCAACACAAGTGCGAAAAGTGGTTTTTCAACACTAACACAAGTGCGAAAAGTGGTTTTTCAACACTAAGACAAGTGCGAAAAGTGGTTTTTCAACACTAACACAAGTGCGAAAAGTGGTTTTTAAACACTAACACAAGTGCGAAAAGTGTTTTTTCCACACTAATACAAGTGCAAAAGTGGTTTCCTGCACCAACACAAGTGCAAAAAGTGGTTTTTCAACACTAACACAAGTGCGAAAAGTGGTTTTTCAACACTAACACAAGTGCGAAAAGAGGTTTTTCAACACAATCACAAGTGCAAAAAGTGTTTTTTCCACACTTATACAAGTGCAAAAGTGGTTTCCTGCACCAATACAAGTGCGAAAAGTGGTTTTTCAACACTAACACAAGTGCGAAAAGTGGTTTTTCAACACTAACAAGTGCGAAAAGTGTTTTTTCCACACTAATACAAGTGCAAAAGTGGTTTCCTGCACCAACACAAGTGCGAAAAGTGGTTTTTCAACACTAACACAAGTGCGAAAAGTGGTTTTTCAACGCTAACACAAGTGCGAAAAGTGGTTTTTCAACACTAACACAAGTGCGAAAAGTGTTTTTTCCACACTAATACAAGTGCAAAAGTGGTTTCCTGCACCAACACAAGTGCGAAAAGTGGTTTTTCAACACTAACATAAGTGCGAAATGTGGTTTTTCAACACTAACACAAGTGTGAAAAGTGGTTTTTCAACACTAACACAAGTGCGAAAAGTGGTTTTTCAACACTAACACAAGTGCGAAAAGTGTTTTTTCCACACTAATACAACTGCAAAAGTGGTTTCCTGCACTAAAACAATTGCGAAAAGTGGTTTTTCAACACAAACACAAGTGCGAAAAGTGGTTTTTCAACACTAACACAAGTGCGAAAAGTGTTTTTTCCACACTAATACAAGTGCAAAAGTGGTTTCCTGCACCAACACAAGTGCGAAAAGTGGTTTTTCAACACTAACACAAGTGCGAAAAGTGGTTTTTCAACACTAACACAAGAGCGAAAAGTGGTTTTTCAACACTAACACAAGTGCGAAAAGTGTTTTATCCACACTAATACAACTGCAAAAGTGGTTTCCTGCACTAACACAATTGCGAAAAGTGGTTTTTCAACACTAACACAAGTGCGAAAAGTGGTTTTTCAACACTAACACAAGCGCGAAAAGTGGTTTTTCAACACTAACACAAGTGCGAAAAGTGTTTTTTCCACACTAATACAAGTGCAAAAGTGGTTTCCTGCATCAACACCAGTGCGAAAAGTGGTTTTTCAACACTAACACAAGTGCAAAAAGTGTTTTTTCAACACTAACACAAGTGCGAAAAGTGGATTTTTCAACACTATCACAAGTGCAAAAAGTGTTTTTTCCACACTAATACAAGTGCAAAAGTGGTTTCCTGCACCAACACAAGTGCGAAAAGTGTTTTTTCAACACTAACACAAGTGCGAAAAGTGGTTTTTCAACACTAACACAAGTGCGAAAAGTGGTTTTTCAACACTAACACAAGTGCGAAAAGTGGTTTTTCAACACTAACACAAGTTCGAAAAGTGTTTTTTCCACACTAATACAAGTGCAAAAGTGGTTTCCTGCACCAACACAAGTGCGAAAAGTGTTTTTTCAACACTAACACAAGTGCGAAAAGTGGTTTTTCAACACTAACACAAGTGCGAAAAGTGGTTTTTCAACACTAACACAAGTGCGAAAAGTGGTTTTTCAACACTATCACAAGTGCAAAAAGTGGTTTTTCAACACTAACACAATTGCGAAAAGTGGTTTTTCAACACTATCACAAGTGCAAAAAGTGTTTTTTCCACACTAATACAAGTGCAAATGTGGTTTCCTGCACCAACACAAGTGCGAAAAGTGGTTTTTCAACACTAACAGAAGTGCGAAAAGTGGTTTTTCAACACTATCACAAGTGCGAAAAGTGGTTTTTCAACACTAACACAAGTGCGAAAAGTGGTTTTTCAACAATATCACAAGTGCAAAAAGTGTTTTTTCCACACTAATACAAGTGCAAATGTGGTTTCCTGCACCAACACAAGTGCGAAAAGGGGTTTTTCAACACTAACACAAGTGCGAAAAGTGGTTTTTCAACACTAACACAAGTGCGAAAAGTGGTTTTTCAACACTAACACAAGTGCGAAAAGTGATTTTTCCACACTAATACAACTGCAAAAGTGGTTTCCTGCACCAACACAAGTGCGAAAAGTGGTTTTTCAACACTAACACAAGTGCGAAAAGTGGTTTTTCAACACTAACACAAGTGCGAAAAGTGTTTTTTCCACACTAATACAAGTGCAAAAGTGGTTTCCTGCACCAACACAAATGCGAAAAGTGGTTTTTCAACACTAACACAAGTGCGAAATGTGGTTTTTCAACACTAACACAAGTGCGAAAAGTGTTTTTTCCACACTAATACAAGTGCAAAAGTGGTTTCCTGCACCAACACAAGTGCGAAAAGTGGTTTTTCAACACTAACACAAGTGCGAAAAGTGGTTTTTCAACACTAACACAAGTGCGAAAAGTGGATTTTCAACACTAACACAAGTGCGAAAAGTGTTTTTTCCACACTAATTCAAGTGCAAAAGTGGTTTCCTGCACCAACACAAGTGCAAAAAGTGGTTTTTCAACACTAACACAAGTGCGAAAAGTGATTTTTCAACACTAACACAAGTGTGAAAAGTGGTTTTTCAACACTATCACAAGTGCAAAAAGTGTTTTTTCCACACTAATACAAGTGCAAAAGTGGTTTCCTGCACCAACACAAGTGCGAAAAGTGGTTTTTCAACACTAACACAAGTGCGAAAAGTGGTTTTTCAACACTAACACAAGTGCGAAAAGTGGTTTTTCAACACTAACACAAGTGCGAAAAGTGTTTTTTCCACACTAATACAAGTGCAAAAGTGGTTTCCTGCACCAACACAAGTGCGAAAAGTGGTTTTTCAACACTAACACAAGTGCGAAAAGTGTTTTTTCCACACTAATACAAGTGCAAAAGTGGTTTCCTGCACCAACACAAGTGCGAAAAGTGGTTTTTCAACACCAACACAAGTGCGAAAAGTGGTTTTTCAACACTAACACAAGTGCGAAAAGTGGTTTTTCAACACTAACACAAGTGCGAAAAGTGTTTTTTCCACACTAATACAAGTGCAAAAGTGGTTTCCTACACCAACACAAGTGCGAAAAATGGTTTTTCAACACTAACTCAAGTGCGAAAAGTGGTTTTTCAACACTAACACAAGTGCGAAAAGTGTTCTTTCCACACTAATACAAGTGCAAAAGTGGTTTCCTGCACCAACACAAGTGCGAAAAGTGGTTTTTCAACACTAACACAAGTGCGAAAAGTGGTTTTTCAACACTAACACAAGTGCGAAAAGTGGTTTTTCAACACTAACACAAGTGCGAAAAGTGTTTTTTCCACACTAATACAAGTGCAAAAGTGGTTTCCTGCACCAACACAAGTGCGAAAAGTGATTTTTCAACACTAACACAAGTGCAAAAAGTGGTTTTTCAACACTAACACAAGTGCAAAAAGTGTTTTTTCCACACTAATACAAGTGCAAAAGTGGTTTCCTGCACCACACAAGTGCGAAAAGTGGTTTTTCAACACTAACACAAGTGCGAAAAGTGGTTTTTCAACACTAACACAAGTGCGAAAAGTGTTTTTTCCACACTAATACAAGTGCAAAAGTGGTTTCCTGCACCAACACAAGTGCGAAAAGTGGTTTTTCAACACTAACACAAGTGCGAAAAGTGGTTTTTCAACACTAACACAAGTGCGAAAAGTGGTTTTTCAACACTAACACAAGTGCGAAAAGTGTTTTTTCCACACTAATACAAGTGCAAAACTGGTTTCCTGCACCAACACAAGTGCGAAAAGTGGTTTTTCAACACTAACTCAAGTGCGAAAAGTGGTTTTTCAACACTAACACAATTGCGAAAAGTGGTTTTTCAACACTAACACAAGTGCGAAAAGTGTTTTTTCCACACTAATACAAGTGCAAAAGTGGTTTCCTGCACCAACACAAGTGCGAAAAGTGGTTTTTCAACACTAACACAAGTGCGAAAAGTGGTTTTTCAACACTAACACAAGTGCGAAAAGTGGTTTTTCAACACTAACACAAGTGCGAAAAGTGTTTTTTCCACACTAATACAAGTGCAAAAGTGGTTTCCTGCACCAACACAAGTGCGAAAAGTGATTTTTCAACACTAACACAAGTGCAAAAAGTGGTTTTTCAACACTAACACAAGTGCAAAAAGTGTTTTTTCCACACTAATACAAGTGCAAATGTGGTTTCCTGCACCAACACAAGTGCGAAAAGTGGTTTTTCAACACTAACACAAGTGCGAAAAGTGGTTTTTCAACACTAACACAAGTGCCAAAAGTGGTTTTTCAACACTATTGCAAGTGCAAAAAGTGTTTTTTCCACACTAATACAAGTGCAAATGTGGTTTCCTGCACCAACACAAGTGCGAAAAGTGGTTTTTCAACACTAACACAAGTGCAAAAAGTGGTTTTTCAACACTAACGCAAGTGCGAAAAGTGGTTTTTCAACACTAACACAAGTGTGAAAAGTGTTTTTTCCACACTAATACAACTGCAAAAGTGGTTTCCTGCACCAACACAAGTGCGAAAAGTGGTTTTTCAACACTAACACAAGTGCGAAAAGTGGTTTTTCAACACTAACACAAGTGCGAAAAGTGTTTTTCCACACTAATACAAGTGCAAAAGTGGTTTCCTGCAACAACACAAGTGCGAAAAGTGGTTTTTCAACACTAACACAAGTGCGAAAAGTGGTTTTTCAACACTAACACAAGTGCGAAAAGTGGTTTTTCAACACTAACACAAGTGCGAAAAGTGTTTTTTCCACACTAATACAAGTGCAAAAGTGGTTTCCTGCACCAACACAAGTGCGAAAAGTGGTTTTTCAACACTAACACAAGTGCGAAAAGTGGTTTTTCAACACTAACACAACTGCGAAAAGTGGTTTTTCAACACTAACACAAGTGCGAAAAGTGGTTTTTCAACACTAACACAACTGCGAAAAGTGTTTTTTCCACACTAATACAACTGGAAAAGTGGTTTCCTGCACCAACACAAGTGCGAAAAGTGGTTTTTCAACACTAACACAAGTGCGAAAAGTGGTTTTTCAACACTAAGACAAGTGCGAAAAGTGGTTTTTCAACACTAACACAAGTGCGAAAAGTGGTTTTTAAACACTAACACAAGTGCGAAAAGTGTTTTTTCCACACTAATACAAGTGCAAAAGTGGTTTCCTGCACCAACACAAGTGCAAAAAGTGGTTTTTCAACACTAACACAAGTGCGAAAAGTGGTTTTTCAACACTAACACAAGTGCGAAAAGAGGTTTTTCAACACAATCACAAGTGCAAAAAGTGTTTTTTCCACACTTATACAAGTGCAAAAGTGGTTTCCTGCACCAATACAAGTGCGAAAAGTGGTTTTTCAACACTAACACAAGTGCGAAAAGTGGTTTTTCAACACTAACAAGTGCGAAAAGTGTTTTTTCCACACTAATACAAGTGCAAAAGTGGTTTCCTGCACCAACACAAGTGCGAAAAGTGGTTTTTCAACACTAACACAATTGCGAAAAGTGGTTTTTCAACGCTAACACAAGTGCGAAAAGTGGTTTTTCAACACTAACACAAGTGCGAAAAGTGTTTTTTCCACACTAATACAAGTGCAAAAGTGGTTTCCTGCACCAACACAAGTGCGAAAAGTGGTTTTTCAACACTAACATAAGTGCGAAATGTGGTTTTTCAACACTAACACAAGTGTGAAAAGTGGTTTTTCAACACTAACACAAGTGCGAAAAGTGGTTTTTCAACACTAACACAAGTGCGAAAAGTGTTTTTTCCACACTAATACAACTGCAAAAGTGGTTTCCTGCACTAAAACAATTGCGAAAAGTGGTTTTTCAACACAAACACAAGTGCTAAAAGTGTTTTTTCCACACTAATACAAGTGCAAAAGTGGTTTCCTGCACCAACACAAGTGCGAAAAGTGGTTTTTCAACACTAACACAAGTGCGAAAAGTGGTTTTTCAACACTAACACAAGAGCGAAAAGTGGTTTTTCAACACTAACACAAGTGCGAAAAGTGTTTTTTCCACACTAATACAACTGCAAAAGTGGTTTCCTGCACTAACACAATTGCGAAAAGTGGTTTTTCAACACTAACACAAGTGCGAAAAGTGGTTTTTCAACACTAACACAAGTGCGAAAAGTGGTTTTTCAACACTAACACAAGTGCGAAAAGTGTTTTTTCCACACTAATACAAGTGCAAAAGTGGTTTCCTGCATCAACACCAGTGCGAAAAGTGGTTTTTCAACACTAACACAAGTGCAAAAAGTGTTTTTTCAACACTAACACAAGTGCGAAAAGTGGATTTTTCAACACTATCACAAGTGCAAAAAGTGTTTTTTCCACACTAATACAAGTGCAAAAGTGGTTTCCTGCACCAACACAAGTGCGAAAAGTGTTTTTTCAACACTAACACAAGTGCGAAAAGTGGTTTTTCAACACTAACACAAGTGCGAAAAGTGGTTTTTCAACACTAACACAAGTGCGAAAAGTGGTTTTTCAACACTAACACAAGTTCGAAAAGTGTTTTTTCCACACTAATACAAGTGCAAAAGTGGTTTCCTGCACCAACACAAGTGCGAAAAGTGTTTTTTCAACACTAACACAAGTGCGAAAAGTGGTTTTTCAACACTAACACAAGTGCGAAAAGTGGTTTTTCAACACTAACACAAGTGCGAAAAGTGGTTTTTCAACACTATCACAAGTGCAAAAAGTGGTTTTTCAACACTAACACAATTGCGAAAAGTGGTTTTTCAACACTATCACAAGTGCAAAAAGTGTTTTTTCCACACTAATACAAGTGCAAATGTGGTTTCCTGCACCAACACAAGTGCGAAAAGTGGTTTTTCAACACTAACAGAAGTGCGAAAAGTGGTTTTTCAACACTATCACAAGTGCGAAAAGTGGTTTTTCAACACTAACACAAGTGCGAAAAGTGGTTTTTCAACAATATCACAAGTGCAAAAAGTGTTTTTTCCACACTAATACAAGTGCAAATGTGGTTTCCTGCACCAACACAAGTGCGAAAAGGGGTTTTTCAACACTAACACAAGTGCGAAAAGTGGTTTTTCAACACTAACACAAGTGCGAAAAGTGGTTTTTCAACACTAACACAAGTGCGAAAAGTGATTTTTCCACACTAATACAACTGCAAAAGTGGTTTCCTGCACCAACACAAGTGCGAAAAGTGGTTTTTCAACACTAACACAAGTGCGAAAAGTGGTTTTTCAACACTAACACAAGTGCGAAAAGTGTTTTTTCCACACTAATACAAGTGCAAAAGTGGTTTCCTGCACCAACACAAATGCGAAAAGTGGTTTTTCAACACTAACACAAGTGCGAAATGTGGTTTTTCAACACTAACACAAGTGCGAAAAGTGTTTTTTCCACACTAATACAAGTGCAAAAGTGGTTTCCTGCACCAACACAAGTGCGAAAAGTGGTTTTTCAACACTAACACAAGTGCGAAAAGTGGTTTTTCAACACTAACACAAGTGCGAAAAGTGGATTTTCAACACTAACACAAGTGCGAAAAGTGTTTTTTCCACACTAATTCAAGTGCAAAAGTGGTTTCCTGCACCAACACAAGTGCAAAAAGTGGTTTTTCAACACTAACACAAGTGCGAAAAGTGATTTTTCAACACTAACACAAGTGCGAAAAGTGTTTTTTCCACACTAATACAAGTGCAAAAGTGGTTTCCTGCACCAACACAAGTGCGAAAAGTGATTTTTCAACACTAACACAAGTGCAAAAAGTGGTTTTTCAACACTAACACAAGTGCGAAAAGTGGTTTTTCAACACTAACACAAGTGCGAAAAGTGTTTTTTCCACACTAATACAAGTGCAAAAGTGGTTTCCTGCACCAACACAAGTGCGAAAAGTGGTTTTTCAACTCTAACACAAGTGCGAAAAGTGGTTTTTCAACACTAACACAAGAGCGAAAAGTGGTTTTTCAACACTAACACAAGTGCGAAAAGTGTTTTTTCCACACTAATACAAGTGCAAAAGTGGTTTCCTGCACCAACACAAGTGCGAAAAGTGGTTTTTCAACACTAACACAAATGCGAAAAGTGGTTTTTCAACACTAACACAAGTGCGAAAAGAGGTTTTTCAACACAATCACAAGTGCAAAAAGTGTTTTTTCCACACTTATACAAGTGCAAAAGTGGTTTCCTGCACCAATACAAGTGCGAAAAGTGGTTTTTCAACACTAACACAAGTGCGAAAAGTGGTTTTTCAACACTAACAAGTGCGAAAAGTGTTTTTTCCACACTAATACAAGTGCAAAAGTGGTTTCCTGCACCAACACAAGTGCGAAAAGTGGTTTTTCAACACTAACACAAGTGCGAAAAGTGGTTTTTCAACGCTAACACAAGTGCGAAAAGTGGTTTTTCAACACTAACACAAGTGCGAAAAGTGTTTTTTCCACACTAATACAAGTGCAAAAGTGGTTTCCTGCACCAACACAAGTGCGAAAAGTGGTTTTTCAACACTAACACAAGTGCGAAATGTGGTTTTTCAACACTAACACAAGTGTGAAAAGTGGTTTTTCAACACTAACACCAGTGCAAAAAGTGGTTTTTCAACACTAACACAAGTGCGAAAAGTGTTTTTTCCACACTAATACAACTGCAAAAGTGGTTTCCTGCATTAACACAATTGCGAAAAGTGGTTTTTCAACACAAACACAAGTGCGAAAAGTGGTTTTTCAACACTAACACAATTGCAAAAAGTGTTTTTTCCACACTAATACAACTGCAAAAGTGGTTTCCTGCATTAACACAATTGCGAAAAGTGGTTTTTCAACACAAACACAAGTGCGAAAAGTGGTTTTTCAACACAAACACAAGTGCGAAAAGTGGTTTTTCAACACTAACACAAGTGCGAAAAGTGGTTTTTCAACACTAACACAAGAGCGAAAAGTGGTTTTTCAACACTAACACAAGTGCGAAAAGTGTTTTTTCCACACTAATACAACTGCAAAAGTGGTTTCCTGCACTAACACAATTGCGAAAACTGGTTTTTCAACACTAACACAAGTGTGAAAAGTGGTTTTTCAACACTAACACAAGTGCGAAAAGTGGTTTTTCAACACTAACACAAGTGCAAAAAGTGTTTTTTCCACATAAATACAAGTGCAAAAGTGGTTTCCTGCACCAACACAAGTGCGAAATGTGGTTTTTCAACACTAACACAAGTGCGAAAAGTGGTTTTGCAACACTAACACAAGTGCGAAAAGTGTTTTTTCCACACTAATACAAGTGCAAAAGTGGTTTCCTGCACCAACACAAGTGCGAAAAGTGGTTTTTCAACACTAACACAAGTGCGAAAAGTGGTTTTTCAACACTAACACAAGTGCGAAAAGTGGTTTTTCAACACTAACACAAGTGCGAAAAGTGTTTTTTCCACACTAATACAAGTGCAAAAGTGGTTTCCTGCACCAACACAAGTGCGAAAAGTGATTTTTCAACACTAACACAAGTGCAAAAAGTGGTTTTTCAACACTAACACAAGTGCAAAAAGTGTTTTTTCCACACTAATACAAGTGCAAATGTGGTTTCCTGCACCAACACAAGTGCGAAAAGTGGTTTTTCAACACTAACACAAGTGCCAAAAGTGGTTTTTCAACACTATCAGAAGTGCAAAAAGTGTTTTTTCCACACTAATACAAGTGCAAATGTGGTTTCCTGCACCAACACAAGTGCGAAAAGTGGTTTTTCAACACTAACACAAGTGCAAAAAGTGGTTTTTCAACACTAACACAAGTGCGAAAAGTGGTTTTTCAACACTAACACAAGTGCGAAAAGTGTTTTTTCCACACTAATACAACTGCAAAAGTGGTTTCCTGCACGAACACAAGTGCGAAAAGTGGTTTTTCAACACTAACACAAGTGCGAAAAGTGGTTTTTCAACACTAACACAAGTGCGAAAAGTGTTTTTTCCACACTAATACAAGTGCAAAAGTGGTTTCCTGCACCAACACAAGTGCGAAAAGTGGTTTTTCAACACTAACACAAGTGCGAAAAGTGGTTTTTCAACACTAACACAAGTGCGAAAAGTGGTTTTTCAACACTAATACAAGTGCAAAAGTGGTTTCCTGCACCAACACAAGTGCAAAAAGTGGTTTTTCAACACTAACACAAGTGTGAAAAGTGGTTTTTCAACACTAACACAACTGCGAAAAGTGGTTTTTCAACACTAACACAAGTGCGAAAAGTGTTTTTTCCACACTAATACAAGTGCAAAAGTGGTTTCCTGCACCAACACAAGTGTGAAAACAGGTTTTTCAACACTAACACAAGTGCGAAAAGTGATTTTTCAACACTAACAAGTGCGAAAAGTGTTTTTCCACACTAATACAAGTGCAAAAGTGGTTTCCTGCACCAACACAAGTGCGAAAAGTGTTTTTTCAACACTAACACAAGTGCGAAAAGTGGTTTTTCAACACTAACACAAGTGCGAAAAGTATTTTTTCCACACTAATACAAGTGCAAAAGTGGTTTCCTGCACCAACACAAGTGCGAAAAGTGGTTTTTCAACACTAACACAAGTGCGAAAAGTGGTTTTTCAACACTAACACAAGTGCGAAAAGTGGTTTTTCAACACCAACACAAGTGCGAAAAGTGTTTTTTCCACACTAATACAAGTGCAAAAGTGGTTTCCTGCACCAACACAAGTGCGAAAAGTGGTTTTTCAACACTAACTCAAGTGCGAAAAGTGGTTTTTCAACACTAACACAATTGCGAAAAGTGGTTTTTCAACACTAACACAAGTGCGAAAAGTGTTTTTTCCACACTAATACAAGTGCAAATGTGGTTTCCTGCACCAACACAAGTGCGAAAAGTGGTTTTTCAACACTAACACAAGTGCGAAAAGTGGTTTTTCAACACCAACACAAGTGCGAAAAGTGGTTTTTCAACACTAACACAAGTGCAAAAAGTGGTTTTTCAACACTAACACAAGTGCGAAAAGTGGTTTTTCAACACTAACACAAGTGTGAAAAGTGTTTTTTCCACACTAATACAACTGCAAAAGTGGTTTCCTGCACCAACACAAGTGCGAAAAGTGGTTTTTCAACACTAACACAAGTGCGAAAAGTGGTTTTTCAACACTAACACAAGTGCGAAAAGTGTTTTTTCCACACTAATACAAGTGCAAAAGTGGTTTCCTGCAACAACACAAGTGCGAAAAGTGGTTTTTCAACACTAACACAAGTGCGAAAAGTGGTTTTTCAACACTAACACAAGTGCGAAAAGTGGTTTTTCAACACTAACACAAGTGCGAAAAGTGTTTTTTCCACACTAATACAAGTGCAAAAGTGGTTTCCTGCACCAACACAAGTGCGAAAAGTGGTTTTTCAACACTAACACAAGTGCGAAAAGTGGTTTTTCAACACTAACACAACTGCGAAAAGTGGTTTTTCAACACTAACACAAGTGCGAAAAGTGGTTTTTCAACACTAACACAACTGCGAAAAGTGTTTTTTCCACACTAATACAACTGCAAAAGTGGTTTCCTGCACCAACACAAGTGCGAAAAGTGGTTTTTCAACACTAACACAAGTGCGAAAAGTGGTTTTTCAACACTAACACAAGTGCGAAAAGTGGTTTTTCAACACTAACACAAGTGCGAAAAGTGGTTTTTAAACACTAACACAAGTGCGAAAAGTGTTTTTTCCACACTAATACAAGTGCAAAAGTGGTTTCCTGCACCAACACAAGTGCAAAAAGTGGTTTTTCAACACTAACACAAGTGCGAAAAGTGGTTTTTCAACACTAACACAAGTGCGAAAAGAGGTTTTTCAACACAATCACAAGTGCAAAAAGTGTTTTTTCCACACTTATACAAGTGCAAAAGTGGTTTCCTGCACCAATACAAGTGCGAAAAGTGGTTTTTCAACACTAACACAAGTGCGAAAAGTGGTTTTTCAACACTAACAAGTGCGAAAAGTGTTTTTTCCACACTAATACAAGTGCAAAAGTGGTTTCCTGCACCAACACAAGTGCGAAAAGTGGTTTTTCAACACTAACACAAGTGCGAAAAGTGGTTTTTCAACGCTAACACAAGTGCGAAAAGTGGTTTTTCAACACTAACACAAGAGCGAAAAGTGTTTTTTCCACACTAATACAAGTGCAAAAGTGGTTTCCTGCACCAACACAAGTGCGAAAAGTGGTTTTTCAACACTAACATAAGTGCGAAAAGTGGTTTTTCAACACTAACACAAGAGCGAAAAGTGGTTTTTCAACACTAACACAAGTGCGAAAAGTGTTTTTTCCACACTAATACAACTGCAAAAGTGGTTTCCTGCACTAACACAATTGCGAAAAGTGGTTTTTCAACACTAACACAAGTGCGAAAAGTGGTTTTTCAACACTAACACAAGTGCGAAAAGTGGTTTTTCAACACTAACACAAGTGCGAAAAGTGTTTTTTCCACACTAATACAAGTGCAAAAGTGGTTTCCTGCATCAACACCAGTGCGAAAAGTGGTTTTTCAACACTAACACAAGTGCAAAAAGTGTTTTTTCAACACTAACACAAGTGCGAAAAGTGGATTTTTCAACACTATCACAAGTGCAAAAAGTGTTTTTTCCACACTAATACAAGTGCAAAAGTGGTTTCCTGCACCAACACAAGTGCGAAAAGTGTTTTTTCAACACTAACACAAGTGCGAAAAGTGGTTTTTCAACACTAACACAAGTGCGAAAAGTGGTTTTTCAACACTAACACAAGTGCGAAAAGTGGTTTTTCAACACTAACACAAGTTCGAAAAGTGTTTTTTCCACACTAATACAAGTGCAAAAGTGGTTTCCTGCACCAACACAAGTGCGAAAAGTGTTTTTTCAACACTAACACAAGTGCGAAAAGTGGTTTTTCAACACTAACACAAGTGCGAAAAGTGGTTTTTCAACACTAACACAAGTGCGAAAAGTGGTTTTTCAACACTATCACAAGTGCAAAAAGTGGTTTTTCAACACTAACACAATTGCGAAAAGTGGTTTTTCAACACTATCACAAGTGCAAAAAGTGTTTTTTCCACACTAATACAAGTGCAAATGTGGTTTCCTGCACCAACACAAGTGCGAAAAGTGGTTTTTCAACACTAACAGAAGTGCGAAAAGTGGTTTTTCAACACTATCACAAGTGCGAAAAGTGGTTTTTCAACACTAACACAAGTGCGAAAAGTGGTTTTTCAACAATATCACAAGTGCAAAAAGTGTTTTTTCCACACTAATACAAGTGCAAATGTGGTTTCCTGCACCAACACAAGTGCGAAAAGGGGTTTTTCAACACTAACACAAGTGCGAAAAGTGGTTTTTCAACACTAACACAAGTGCGAAAAGTGGTTTTTCAACACTAACACAAGTGCGAAAAGTGATTTTTCCACACTAATACAACTGCAAAAGTGGTTTCCTGCACCAACACAAGTGCGAAAAGTGGTTTTTCAACACTAACACAAGTGCGAAAAGTGGTTTTTCAACACTAACACAAGTGCGAAAAGTGTTTTTTCCACACTAATACAAGTGCAAAAGTGGTTTCCTGCACCAACACAAGTGCGAAAAGTGGTTTTTCAACACTAACACAAGTGCGAAAAGTGGATTTTCAACACTAACACAAGTGCGAAAAGTGTTTTTTCCACACTAATTCAAGTGCAAAAGTGGTTTCCTGCACCAACACAAGTGCGAAAAGTGATTTTTCAACACTAACACAAGTGCAAAAAGTGGTTTTTCAACACTAACACAAGTGCGAAAAGTGGTTTTTCAACACTAACACAAGTGCGAAAAGTGTTTTTTCCACACTAATACAAGTGCAAAAGTGGTTTCCTGCACCAACACAAGTGCGAAAAGTGGTTTTTCAACTCTAACACAAGTGCGAAAAGTGGTTTTTCAACACTAACACAAGAGCGAAAAGTGGTTTTTCAACACTAACACAAGTGCGAAAAGTGTTTTTTCCACACTAATACAAGTGCAAAAGTGGTTTCCTGCACCAACACAAGTGCGAAAAGTGGTTTTTCAACACTAACACAAGTGCGAAAAGTGGTTTTTCAACGCTAACACAAGTGCGAAAAGTGGTTTTTCAACACTAACACAAGTGCGAAAAGTGTTTTTTCCACACTAATACAAGTGCAAAAGTGGTTTCCTGCACCAACACAAGTGCGAAAAGTGGTTTTTCAACACTAACACAAGTACGAAATGTGGTTTTTCAACACTAACACAAGTGTGAAAAGTGGTTTTTCAACACTAACACAAGTGCGAAAAGTGGTTTTTCAACACTAACACAAGTGCGAAAAGTGTTTTTTCCACACTAATACAACTGCAAAAGTGGTTTCCTGCATTAACACAATTGCGAAAAGTGGTTTTTCAACACAAACACAAGTGCGAAAAGTGGTTTTTCAACACTAACACAAGTGCGAAAAGTGTTTTTTCCACACTAATACAAGTGCAAAAGTGGTTTCCTGCACCAACACAAGTGCGAAAAGTGTTTTTTCCACACTAATACAACTGCAAAAGTGGTTTCCTGCATTAACACAATTGCGAAAAGTGGTTTTTCAACACTAACACAAGTGCGAAAAGTGGTTTTTCAACACTAACACAAGAGCGAAAAGTGGTTTTTCAACACTAACACAAGTGCGTAAAGTGTTTTTTCCACACTAATACAACTGCAAAAGTGGTTTCCTGCACTAACACAATTGCGAAAAGTGGTTTTTCAACACTAACACAAGTGTGAAAAGTGGTTTTTCAACACTAACACAAGTGCGAAAAGTGGTTTTTCAACACTAACACAAGTGCAAAAAGTGTTTTTTCCACACTAATACAAGTTCAAAATTGGTTTCCTGCATCAACACCAGTGCGAAAAGTGGTTTTTCAACACTAACACAAGTGCGAAAAGTGTTTTTTCAACACTAACACAAGTGCGAAAAGTGGTTTTTCAACACTATCACAAGTGCAAAAAGTGTTTTTTCCACACTAATACAAGTGCAAAAGTGGTTTTCTGCACCAACACAAGTGCGAAAAGTGTTTTTTCAACACTAACACAAGTGCGAAAAGTGGTTTTTCAACACTAACACAAGTGCGAAAAGTGGTTTTTCAACACTAACACAAGTGCGAAAAGTGTTTTTTCCACACTAATACAAGTGCAAAAGTGGTTTCCTGCACCAACACAAGTGCGAAAAGTGTTTTTTCAACACTAACACAAGTGCGAAAAGTGGTTTTTCAACACTAACACAAGTGCGAAAAGTGGTTTTTCAACACTAACACAAGTGCGAAAAGTGGTTTTTCAACACTATCACAAGTGCAAAAAGTGGTTTTTCAACACTAACACAAGTGCGAAAAGTGGTTTTTCAACACTATCACAAGTGCAAAAAGTGTTTTTTCCACACTAATACAAGTGCAAATGTGGTTTCCTGCACCAACACAAGTGTGAAAAGTGGTTTTTCAACACTAACAGAAGTGCGAAAAGTGGTTTTTCAACACTATCACAAGTGCGAAAAGTGGTTTTTCAACACTAACACAAGTGCGAAAAGTGGTTTTTCAACACTATCACAAGTGCAAAAAGTGTTTTTTCCACACTAATACAAGTGCAAATGTGGTTTCCTGCACCAACACAAGTGCAAAAAGTGGTTTTTAAACACTAACACAAGTGCGAAAAGTGGTTTTTCAACACTAACACAAGTGCGAAAAGTGGTTTTTCAACACTAACACAAGTGCGAAAAGTGGTTTTTCAACACTAACACAAGTGCGAAAAGTGATTTTTCCACACTACTACAACTGCAAAAGTGGTTTCCTGCACCAACACAAGTGCGAAAAGTGGTTTTTCAACACTAACACAAGTGCGAAAAGTGGTTTTTCAACACTAACACAAGTGCGAAAAGTGTTTTTTCCACACTAATACAAGTGCAAAAGTGGCTCCTGCACCAACACAAATGCGAAAAGTGTTTTTTCAACACTAACACAAGTGCGAAATGTGGTTTTTCAACACTAACACAAGTGCGAAAAGTGTTTTTTCCACACTAATACAAGTGCAAAAGTGGTTTCCTGCACCAACACAAGTGCGAAAAGTGGTTTTTCAACACTAACACAAGTGCGAAAAGTGGTTTTTCAACACTAACACAAGTACGAAATGTGGTTTTTCAACACTAACACAAGTGTGAAAAGTGGTTTTTCAACACTAACACAAGTGCGAAAAGTGGTTTTTCAACACTAACACAAGTGCGAAAAGTGTTTTTTCCACACTAATACAACTGCAAAAGTGGTTTCCTGCATTAACACAATTGCGAAAAGTGGTTTTTCAACACAAACACAAGTGCGAAAAGTGGTTTTTCAACACTAACACAAGTGCGAAAAGTGTTTTTTCCACACTAATACAAGTGCAAAAGTGGTTTCCTGCACCAACACAAGTGCGAAAAGTGTTTTTTCCACACTAATACAACTGCAAAAGTGGTTTCCTGCATTAACACAATTGCGAAAAGTGGTTTTTCAACACTAACACAAGTGCGAAAAGTGGTTTTTCAACACTAACACAAGAGCGAAAAGTGGTTTTTCAACACTAACACAAGTGCGTAAAGTGTTTTTTCCACACTAATACAACTGCAAAAGTGGTTTCCTGCACTAACACAATTGCGAAAAGTGGTTTTTCAACACTAACACAAGTGTGAAAAGTGGTTTTTCAACACTAACACAAGTGCGAAAAGTGGTTTTTCAACACTAACACAAGTGCAAAAAGTGTTTTTTCCACACTAATACAAGTTCAAAATTGGTTTCCTGCATCAACACCAGTGCGAAAAGTGGTTTTTCAACACTAACACAAGTGCGAAAAGTGTTTTTTCAACACTAACACAAGTGCGAAAAGTGGTTTTTCAACACTATCACAAGTGCAAAAAGTGTTTTTTCCACACTAATACAAGTGCAAAAGTGGTTTTCTGCACCAACACAAGTGCGAAAAGTGTTTTTTCAACACTAACACAAGTGCGAAAAGTGGTTTTTCAACACTAACACAAGTGCGAAAAGTGGTTTTTCAACATTAACACAAGTGCGAAAAGTGTTTTTTCCACACTAATACAAGTGCAAAAGTGGTTTCCTGCACCAACACAAGTGCGAAAAGTGTTTTTTCAACACTAACACAAGTGCGAAAAGTGGTTTTTCAACACTAACACAAGTGCGAAAAGTGGTTTTTCAACACTAACACAAGTGCGAAAAGTGGTTTTTCAACACTATCACAAGTGCAAAAAGTGGTTTTTCAACACTAACACAAGTGCGAAAAGTGGTTTTTCAACACTATCACAAGTGCAAAAAGTGTTTTTTCCACACTAATACAAGTGCAAATGTGGTTTCCTGCACCAACACAAGTGTGAAAAGTGGTTTTTCAACACTAACAGAAGTGCGAAAAGTGGTTTTTCAACACTATCACAAGTGCGAAAAGTGGTTTTTCAACACTAACACAAGTGCGAAAAGTGGTTTTTCAACACTATCACAAGTGCAAAAAGTGTTTTTTCCACACTAATACAAGTGCAAATGTGGTTTCCTGCACCAACACAAGTGCGAAAAGTGGTTTTTAAACACTAACACAAGTGCGAAAAGTGGTTTTTCAACACTAACACAAGTGCGAAAAGTGGTTTTTCAACACTAACACAAGTGCGAAAAGTGGTTTTTCAACACTAACACAAGTGCGAAAAGTGATTTTTCCACACTACTACAACTGCAAAAGTGGTTTCCTGCACCAACACAAGTGCGAAAAGTGGTTTTTCAACACTAACACAAGTGCGAAAAGTGGTTTTTCAACACTAACACAAGTGCGAAAAGTGTTTTTTCCACACTAATACAAGTGCAAAAGTGGCTCCTGCACCAACACAAATGCGAAAAGTGTTTTTTCAACACTAACACAAGTGCGAAATGTGGTTTTTCAACACTAACACAAGTGCGAAAAGTGTTTTTTCCACACTAATACAAGTGCAAAAGTGGTTTCCTGCACCAACACAAGTGCGAAAAGTGGTTTTTCAACACTAACACAAGTGCGAAAAGTGGTTTTTCAACACTAACACAAGTGCGAAAAGTGGTTTTTCAACACTAACACAAGTGCGAAAAGTGTTTTTTCCACACTAATACAAGTGCAAAAGTGGTTTCCTGCACCAACACAAGTGCAAAAAGTGGTTTTTCAACACTAACACAAGTGCGAAAAGTGATTTTTCAACACTAACACAAGTGCGAAAAGTTTTTTTTCCACACTAATACAAGTGCAAAAGTGGTTTCCTGCACCAACACAAGTGCGAAATGTGATTTTTCAACACTAACACAAGTGCAAAAAGTGGTTTTCAACACTAACACAAGTGCGAAAAGTGGTTTTTCAACACTAACACAAGTGCGAAAAGTGTTTTTTCCACACTAATACAAGTGCAAAAGTGGTTTCCTGCACCAACACAAGTGCGAAAAGTGGTTTTTCAACACAAACACAAGTGCGAAAAGTGTTTTTTCCACACTAATGCAACTGCAAAAGTGGTTTCCTGCACTAACACAATTGCGAAAAGTGGTTTTTCAACACTAACACAAGTGCGAAAAGTGGTTTTTCAACACTAACACAAGTGCAAAAAGTGTTTTTTCCACACTAATACAAGTGCAAAAGTGGTTTCCTGCACCAACACAAGTGCAAAAAGTGGTTTTTCAACACTAACACAAGTGCGAAAAGTGGTTTTTCAACACTAACACAAGAGCGAAAAGTGGTTTTTCAACACTAACACAAGTGCGAAAAGTGTTTTTTCCACACTAATACAACTGCAAAAGTGGTTTCCTGCACTAACACAATTGCGAAAAGTGGTTTTTCAACACTAACACAAGTGTGAAAAGTGGTTTTTCAACACTAACACAAGTGCGAAAAGTGGTTTTTCAACACTAACACAAGTGCAAAAAGTGTTTTTTCCACATAAATACAAGTACAAAAGTGGTTTCCTACACCAACACAAGTGCGAAAAGTGGTTTTTCAACACTAACACAAGTGTGAAAAGTGGTTTTTCAACACTAACACAAGTGCGAAAAGTGGTTTTTCAACACTAACACAAATGCGAAAAGTGTTTTTTCCACACTAATACAAGTGCAAAAGTGGTTTCCTACACCAACACAAGTGCGAAAAGTGGTTTTTCAACACTAACTCAAGTGCGAAAAGTGGTTTTTCAACACTAACACAAGTGCGAAAAGTGTTTTTTCCACACTAATACAAGTGCAAAAGTGGTTTCCTGCACCAACACAAGTGCGAAAAGTGGTTTTTCAACACTAACACAAGTGTGAAAAGTGGTTTTTCAACACTAACACAAGTGCGAAAAGTGGTTTTTCAACACTAACACAAGTGCGAAAAGTGTTTTTTCCACACTAATACAAGTGCAAAAGTGGTTTCCTACACCAACACAAGTGCGAAAAGTGATTTTTCAACACTAACACAAGTGCAAAAAGTGGTTTTTCAACACTATCACAAGTGCAAAAAGTGTTTTTTTCCACACTAATACAAGTGCAAAAGTGGTTTCCTGCACCACACAAGTGCGAAAAGTGGTTTTTCAAACCTAACACAAGTGCGAAA
This sequence comes from Myxine glutinosa, assembly GCF_964187855.1. NCBI lineage: Eukaryota > Metazoa > Chordata > Myxini > Myxiniformes > Myxinidae > Myxine > Myxine glutinosa. The sequence goes on from NC_136274.1 coordinate 89,047,405, forward strand.
AGTGGTTTTTCAACACTAACACAAGTGCGAAAAGTGTTTTTTCCACACTAACACAAGTGCAAAAGTGGTTTCCTGCACCAACACAAGTGCGAAAAGTGGTTTTTCAACACTAACACAAGTGCGAAAAGTGGTTTTTCAACACTAACACAAGTGCGAAAAGTGGTTTTTCAACACTAACACAAGTGCGAAAAGTGTTTTTTCCACACTAATACAAGTGCAAAAGTGGTTTCCTGCACCAACACAAGTGCGAAAAGTGGTTTTTCAACACTAACTCAAGTGCGAAAAGTGGTTTTTCAACACTAACACAATTGCGAAAAGTGGTTTTTCAACACTAACACAAGTGCGAAAAGTGTTTTTTCCACACTAATACAAGTGCAAAAGTGGTTTCCTGCACCAACACAAGTGCGAAAAGTGGTTTTTCAACACTAACACAAGTGCGAAAAGTGGTTTTTCAACACTAACACAAGTGCGAAAAGTGGTTTTTCAACACTAACACAAGTGCGAAAAGTGTTTTTTCCACACTAATACAAGTGCAAAAGTGGTTTCCTGCACCAACACAAGTGCGAAAAGTGATTTTTCAACACTAACACAAGTGCAAAAAGTGGTTTTTCAACACTAACACAAGTGCAAAAAGTGTTTTTTCCACACTAATACAAGTGCAAATGTGGTTTCCTGCACCAACACAAGTGCGAAAAGTGGTTTTTCAACACTAACACAAGTGCGAAAAGTGGTTTTTCAACACTAACACAAGTGCGAAAAGTGGTTTTTCAACACTAACACAAGTGTGAAAAGTGTTTTTTCCACACTAATACAACTGCAAAAGTGGTTTCCTGCACCAACACAAGTGCGAAAAGTGGTTTTTCAACACTAACACAAGTGCGAAAAGTTGTTTTTCAACACTAACACAAGTGCGAAAAGTGTTTTTTCCACACTAATACAAGTGCAAAAGTGGTTTCCTGCAACAACACAAGTGCGAAAAGTGGTTTTTCAACACTAACACAAGTGCGAAAAGTGGTTTTTCATCACTAACACAAGTGCGAAAAGTGGTTTTTCAACACTAACACAAGTGCGAAAAGTGTTTTTTCCACACTATCACAAGTGCGAAAAGTGTTTTTTCCACACTAATATAAGTGCAAAAGTGGTTTCCTGCACCAACACAAGTGCGAAAAGTGGTTTTTCAACACTAACACAAGTGTGAAAAGTGGTTTTTCATCACTAACACAAGTGCGAAAAGTGATTTTTCAACACTAACACAAGTGCGAAAAGTGTTGTTTCCACACTATCACAAGTGCGAAAAGTGTTTTTTCCACACTAATACAAGTGCAAAAGTGGTTTCCTGCACCAACACAAGTGCGAAAAGTGGTTTTTCAACACTAACACAAGTGCGAAAAGTGGTTTTTCAACACTAACACAAGTGCGAAAAGTGTTTTTTCCACACTAATACAAGTGCAAAAGTGGTTTCCTGCACCAACACAAGTGCGAAAAGTGGTTTTTCAACACTAACACAAGTGCGAAAAGTGGTTTTTCATCACTAACACAAGTGCGAAAAGTGGTTTTTCAACAATAACACAAGTGCGAAAAGTGTTTTTTCCACACTAATACAAGTGCAAAAGTGGTTTCCTGCACCAACACAAGTGCGAAAAGTGGTTTTTCAACAGTAACACAAGTGCGAAAAGTGGTTTTTCAACACTAACACAAGTGCGAAAAGTGGTTTTTCAACACTATCACAAGTGCAAAAAGTGTTTTTTCCACACTAATACAAGCGCAAAAGTGGTTTCCTGCACCAACACAAGTGCGAAAAGTGGTTTTTCAACACTAACACAAGTACGAAAAGTGGTTTTTCAACACTAACACAAGTGCGAAAAGTGGTTTTTCAACACTAACACAAGTGCGAAAAGTGGTTTTTCAACACTAACACAAGTGCGAAAAGTGGTTTTTCAACACTAACACAAGTGCGAAAAGTGGTTTTTCAACACTAACACAAGTGCGAAAAGTGGTTTTTAAACACTAACACAAGTGCGAAAAGTGTTTTTTCCACACTAATACAAGTGCAAAAGTGGTTTCCTGCACCAACACAAGTGCAAAAAGTGGTTTTTCAACACTAACACAAGTGCGAAAAGTGGTTTTTCAACACTAACACAAGTGCGAAAAGAGGTTTTTCAACACAATCACAAGTGCAAAAAGTGTTTTTTCCACACTTATACAAGTGCAAAAGTGGTTTCCTGCACCAATACAAGTGCGAAAAGTGGTTTTTCAACACTAACACAAGTGCGAAAAGTGGTTTTTCAACACTAACAAGTGCGAAAAGTGTTTTTTCCACACTAATACAAGTGCAAAAGTGGTTTCCTGCACCAACACAAGTGCGAAAAGTGGTTTTTCAACACTAACACAAGTGCGAAAAGTGGTTTTTCAACGCTAACACAAGTGCGAAAAGTGGTTTTTCAACACTAACACAAGAGCGAAAAGTGTTTTTTCCACACTAATACAAGTGCAAAAGTGGTTTCCTGCACCAACACAAGTGCGAAAAGTGGTTTTTCAACACTAACATAAGTGCGAAAAGTGGTTTTTCAACACTAACACAAGAGCGAAAAGTGGTTTTTCAACACTAACACAAGTGCGAAAAGTGTTTTTTCCACACTAATACAACTGCAAAAGTGGTTTCCTGCACTAACACAATTGCGAAAAGTGGTTTTTCAACACTAACACAAGTGCGAAAAGTGGTTTTTCAACACTAACACAAGTGCGAAAAGTGGTTTTTCAACACTAACACAAGTGCGAAAAGTGTTTTTTCCACACTAATACAAGTGCAAAAGTGGTTTCCTGCATCAACACCAGTGCGAAAAGTGGTTTTTCAACACTAACACAAGTGCAAAAAGTGTTTTTTCAACACTAACACAAGTGCGAAAAGTGGATTTTTCAACACTATCACAAGTGCAAAAAGTGTTTTTTCCACACTAATACAAGTGCAAAAGTGGTTTCCTGCACCAACACAAGTGCGAAAAGTGTTTTTTCAACACTAACACAAGTGCGAAAAGTGGTTTTTCAACACTAACACAAGTGCGAAAAGTGGTTTTTCAACACTAACACAAGTGCGAAAAGTGGTTTTTCAACACTAACACAAGTTCGAAAAGTGTTTTTTCCACACTAATACAAGTGCAAAAGTGGTTTCCTGCACCAACACAAGTGCGAAAAGTGTTTTTTCAACACTAACACAAGTGCGAAAAGTGGTTTTTCAACACTAACACAAGTGCGAAAAGTGGTTTTTCAACACTAACACAAGTGCGAAAAGTGGTTTTTCAACACTATCACAAGTGCAAAAAGTGGTTTTTCAACACTAACACAATTGCGAAAAGTGGTTTTTCAACACTATCACAAGTGCAAAAAGTGTTTTTTCCACACTAATACAAGTGCAAATGTGGTTTCCTGCACCAACACAAGTGCGAAAAGTGGTTTTTCAACACTAACAGAAGTGCGAAAAGTGGTTTTTCAACACTATCACAAGTGCGAAAAGTGGTTTTTCAACACTAACACAAGTGCGAAAAGTGGTTTTTCAACAATATCACAAGTGCAAAAAGTGTTTTTTCCACACTAATACAAGTGCAAATGTGGTTTCCTGCACCAACACAAGTGCGAAAAGGGGTTTTTCAACACTAACACAAGTGCGAAAAGTGGTTTTTAAACACTAACACAAGTGCGAAAAGTGGTTTTTCAACACTAACACAAGTGCGAAAAGTGATTTTTCCACACTAATACAACTGCAAAAGTGGTTTCCTGCACCAACACAAGTGCGAAAAGTGGTTTTTCAACACTAACACAAGTGCGAAAAGTGGTTTTTCAACACTAACACAAGTGCGAAAAGTGTTTTTTCCACACTAATACAAGTGCAAAAGTGGTTTCCTGCACCAACACAAGTGCGAAAAGTGGTTTTTCAACACTAACACAAGTGCGAAAAGTGGATTTTCAACACTAACACAAGTGCGAAAAGTGTTTTTTCCACACTAATTCAAGTGCAAAAGTGGTTTCCTGCACCAACACAAGTGCGAAAAGTGATTTTTCAACACTAACACAAGTGCAAAAAGTGGTTTTTCAACACTAACACAAGTGCGAAAAGTGGTTTTTCAACACTAACACAAGTGTGAAAAGTGTTTTTTCCACACTAATACAAGTGCAAAAGTGGTTTCCTGCACCAACACAAGTGCGAAAAGTGGTTTTTCAACTCTAACACAAGTGCGAAAAGTGGTTTTTCAACACTAACACAAGAGCGAAAAGTGGTTTTTCAACACTAACACAAGTGCGAAAAGTGTTTTTTCCACACTAATACAAGTGCAAAAGTGGTTTCCTGCACCAACACAAGTGCGAAAAGTGGTTTTCTCAACACTAACACAAGTGCGAAAAGTGGTTTTTCAACGCTAACACAAGTGCGAAAAGTGGTTTTTCAACACTAACACAAGTGCGAAAAGTGTTTTTTCCACACTAATACAAGTGCAAAAGTGGTTTCCTGCACCAACACAAGTGCGAAAAGTGGTTTTTCAACACTAACACAAGTACGAAATGTGGTTTTTCAACACTAACACAAGTGTGAAAAGTGGTTTTTCAACACTAACACAAGTGCGAAAAGTGGTTTTTCAACACTAACACAAGTGCGAAAAGTGTTTTTTCCACACTAATACAACTGCAAAAGTGGTTTCCTGCATTAACACAATTGCGAAAAGTGGTTTTTCAACACAAACACAAGTGCGAAAAGTGGTTTTTCAACACTAACACAAGTGCGAAAAGTGTTTTTTCCACACTAATACAAGTGCAAAAGTGGTTTCCTGCACCAACACAAGTGCGAAAAGTGTTTTTTCCACACTAATACAACTGCAAAAGTGGTTTCCTGCATTAACACAATTGCGAAAAGTGGTTTTTCAACACTAACACAAGTGCGAAAAGTGGTTTTTCAACACTAACACAAGAGCGAAAAGTGGTTTTTCAACACTAACACAAGTGCGTAAAGTGTTTTTTCCACACTAATACAACTGCAAAAGTGGTTTCCTGCACTAACACAATTGCGAAAAGTGGTTTTTCAACACTAACACAAGTGTGAAAAGTGGTTTTTCAACACTAACACAAGTGCGAAAAGTGGTTTTTCAACACTAACACAAGTGCAAAAAGTGTTTTTTCCACACTAATACAAGTTCAAAATTGGTTTCCTGCATCAACACCAGTGCGAAAAGTGGTTTTTCAACACTAACACAAGTGCGAAAAGTGTTTTTTCAACACTAACACAAGTGCGAAAAGTGGTTTCTCAACACTATCACAAGTGCAAAAAGTGTTTTTTCCACACTAATACAAGTGCAAAAGTGGTTTTCTGCACCAACACAAGTGCGAAAAGTGTTTTTTCAACACTAACACAAGTGCGAAAAGTGGTTTTTCAACACTAACACAAGTGCGAAAAGTGGTTTTTCAACACTAACACAAGTGCGAAAAGTGTTTTTTCCACACTAATACAAGTGCAAAAGTGGTTTCCTGCACCAACACAAGTGCGAAAAGTGTTTTTTCAACACTAACACAAGTGCGAAAAGTGGTTTTTCAACACTAACACAAGTGCGAAAAGTGGTTTTTCAACACTAACACAAGTGCGAAAAGTGGTTTTTCAACACTATCACAAGTGCAAAAAGTGGTTTTTCAACACTAACACAAGTGCGAAAAGTGGTTTTTCAACACTATCACAAGTGCAAAAAGTGTTTTTTCCACACTAATACAAGTGCAAATGTGGTTTCCTGCACCAACACAAGTGTGAAAAGTGGTTTTTCAACACTAACAGAAGTGCGAAAAGTGGTTTTTCAACACTATCACAAGTGCGAAAAGTGGTTTTTCAACACTAACACAAGTGCGAAAAGTGGTTTTTCAACACTATCACAAGTGCAAAAAGTGTTTTTTCCACACTAATACAAGTGCAAATGTGGTTTCCTGCACCAACACAAGTGCGAAAAGTGGTTTTTAAACACTAACACAAGTGCGAAAAGTGGTTTTTCAACACTAACACAAGTGCGAAAAGTGGTTTTTCAACACTAACACAAGTGCGAAAAGTGGTTTTTCAACACTAACACAAGTGCGAAAAGTGATTTTTCCACACTAATACAACTGCAAAAGTGGTTTCCTGCACCAACACAAGTGCGAAAAGTGGTTTTTCAACACTAACACAAGTGCGAAAAGTGGGTTTTCAACACTAACACAAGTGCGAAAAGTGTTTTTTCCACACTAATACAAGTGCAAAAGTGGCTCCTGCACCAACACAAATGCGAAAAGTGTTTTTTCAACACTAACACAAGTGCGAAATGTGGTTTTTCAACACTAACACAAGTGCGAAAAGTGTTTTTTCCACACGAATACAAGTGCAAAAGTGGTTTCCTGCACCAACACAAGTGCGAAAAGTGGTTTTTCAACACTAACACAAGTGCGAAAAGTGGTTTTTCAACACTAACACAAGTGCGAAAAGTGGTTTTTCAACACTAACACAAGTGCGAAAAGTGTTTTTTCCACACTAATACAAGTGCAAAAGTGGTTTCCTGCACCAACACAAGTGCAAAAAGTGGTTTTTCAACACTAACACAAGTGCGAAAAGTGATTTTTCAACACTAACACAAGTGCGAAAAGTTTTTTTTCCACACTAATACAAGTGCAAAAGTGGTTTCCTGCACCAACACAAGTGCGAAATGTGATTTTTCAACACTAACACAAGTGCAAAAAGTGGTTTTCAACACTAACACAAGTGCGAAAAGTGGTTTTTCAACACTAACACAAGTGCGAAAAGTGTTTTTTCCACACTAATACAAGTGCAAAAGTGGTTTCCTGCACCAACACAAGTGCGAAAAGTGGTTTTTCAACACAAACACAAGTGCGAAAAGTGTTTTTTCCACACTAATGCAACTGCAAAAGTGGTTTCCTGCACTAACACAATTGCGAAAAGTGGTTTTTCAACACTAACACAAGTGCGAAAAGTGGTTTTTCAACACTAACACAAGTGCAAAAAGTGTTTTTTCCACACTAATACAAGTGCAAAAGTGGTTTCCTGCACCAACACAAGTGCAAAAAGTGGTTTTTCAACACTAACACAAGTGCGAAAAGTGGTTTTTCAACACTAACACAAGAGCGAAAAGTGGTTTTTCAACACTAACACAAGTGCGAAAAGTGTTTTTTCCACACTAATACAACTGCAAAAGTGGTTTCCTGCACTAACACAATTGCGAAAAGTGGTTTTTCAACACTAACACAAGTGTGAAAAGTGGTTTTTCAACACTAACACAAGTGCGAAAAGTGGTTTTTCAACACTAACACAAGTGCAAAAAGTGTTTTTTCCACATAAATACAAGTGCAAAAGTGGTTTCCTACACCAACACAAGTGCGAAAAGTGGTTTTTCAACACTAACACAAGTGTGAAAAGTGGTTTTTCAACACTAACACAAGTGCGAAAAGTGGTTTTTCAACACTAACACAAATGCGAAAAGTGTTTTTTCCACACTAATACAAGTGCAAAAGTGGTTTCCTACACCAACACAAGTGCGAAAAGTGGTTTTTCAACACTAACTCAAGTGCGAAAAGTGGTTTTTCAACACTAACACAAGTGCGAAAAGTGTTTTTTCCACACTAATACAAGTGCAAAAGTGGTTTCCTGCACCAACACAAGTGCGAAAAGTGGTTTTTCAACACTAACACAAGTGTGAAAAGTGGTTTTTCAACACTAACACAAGTGCGAAAAGTGGTTTTTCAACACTAACACAAGTGCGAAAAGTGTTTTTTCCACACTAATACAAGTGCAAAAGTGGTTTCCTACACCAACACAAGTGCGAAAAGTGATTTTTCAACACTAACACAAGTGCAAAAAGTGGTTTTTCAACACTATCACAAGTGCAAAAAGTGTTTTTTTCCACACTAATACAAGTGCAAAAGTGGTTTCCTGCACCACACAAGTGCGAAAAGTGGTTTTTCAAACCTAACACAAGTGCGAAAAGTGGTTTTTCAACACTAACACAAGTGCGAAAAGTGTTTTTTCCACACTAATACAAGTGCAAAAGTGGTTTCCTGCACCAACACAAGTGCGAAAAGTGGTTTTTCAACACTAACACAAGTGCGAAAAGTGGTTTTTCAACACTAACACAAGTGCGAAAAGTGGTTTTTCAACACTAACACAAGTGCGAAAAGTGTTTTTTCCACACTAATACAAGTGCAAAAGTGGTTTCCTGCACCAACACAAGTGCGAAAAGTGGTTTTTCAACACTAACTCAAGTGCGAAAAGTGGTTTTTCAACACTAACACAATTGCGAAAAGTGGTTTTTCAACACTAACACAAGTGCGAAAAGTGTTTTTTCCACACTAATACAAGTGCAAAAGTGGTTTCCTGCACCAACACAAGTGCGAAAAGTGGTTTTTCAACACTAACACAAGTGCGAAAAGTGGTTTTTCAACACTAACACAAGTGCGAAAAGTGGTTTTTCAACACTAACACAAGTGCGAAAAGTGTTTTTTCCACACTAATACAAGTGCAAAAGTGGTTTCCTGCACCAACACAAGTGCGAAAAGTGATTTTTCAACACTAACACAAGTGCAAAAAGTGGTTTTTCAACACTAACACAAGTGCAAAAAGTGTTTTTTCCACACTAATACAAGTGCAAATGTGGTTTCCTGCACCAACACAAGTGCGAAAAGTGGTTTTTCAACACTAACACAAGTGCGAAAAGTGGTTTTTCAACACTAACACAAGTGCGAAAAGTGGTTTTTCAACACTAACACAAGTGTGAAAAGTGTTTTTTCCACACTAATACAACTGCAAAAGTGGTTTCCTGCACCAACACAAGTGCGAAAAGTGGTTTTTCAACACTAACACAAGTGCGAAAAGTTGTTTTTCAACACTAACACAAGTGCGAAAAGTGTTTTTTCCACACTAATACAAGTGCAAAAGTGGTTTCCTGCAACAACACAAGTGCGAAAAGTGGTTTTTCAACACTAACACAAGTGCGAAAAGTGGTTTTTCATCACTAACACAAGTGCGAAAAGTGGTTTTTCAACACTAACACAAGTGCGAAAAGTGTTTTTTCCACACTATCACAAGTGCGAAAAGTGTTTTTTCCACACTAATATAAGTGCAAAAGTGGTTTCCTGCACCAACACAAGTGCGAAAAGTGGTTTTTCAACACTAACACAAGTGTGAAAAGTGGTTTTTCATCACTAACACAAGTGCGAAAAGTGATTTTTCAACACTAACACAAGTGCGAAAAGTGTTGTTTCCACACTATCACAAGTGCGAAAAGTGTTTTTTCCACACTAATACAAGTGCAAAAGTGGTTTCCTGCACCAACACAAGTGCGAAAAGTGGTTTTTCAACACTAACACAAGTGCGAAAAGTGGTTTTTCAACACTAACACAAGTGCGAAAAGTGTTTTTTCCACACTAATACAAGTGCAAAAGTGGTTTCCTGCACCAACACAAGTGCGAAAAGTGGTTTTTCAACACTAACACAAGTGCGAAAAGTGGTTTTTCATCACTAACACAAGTGCGAAAAGTGGTTTTTCAACAATAACACAAGTGCGAAAAGTGTTTTTTCCACACTAATACAAGTGCAAAAGTGGTTTCCTGCACCAACACAAGTGCGAAAAGTGGTTTTTCAACAGTAACACAAGTGCGAAAAGTGGTTTTTCAACACTAACACAAGTGCGAAAAGTGGTTTTTCAACACTATCACAAGTGCAAAAAGTGTTTTTTCCACACTAATACAAGCGCAAAAGTGGTTTCCTGCACCAACACAAGTGCGAAAAGTGGTTTTTCAACACTAACACAAGTACGAAAAGTGGTTTTTCAACACTAACACAAGTGCGAAAAGTGGTTTTTCAACACTAACACAAGTGCGAAAAGTGGTTTTTCAACACTAACACAAGTGCGAAAAGTGGTTTTTCAACACTAACACAAGTGCGAAAAGTGGTTTTTCAACACTATCACAAGTGCAAAAAGTGTTTTTTCCACACTAATACAAGTGCAAAAGTGGTTTCCTGCACCAACACAAGTGCGAAAAGTGGTTTTTCAACACTAACACAAGTGCGAAAAGTGTTTTTTCAACACTAACACAAGTGCGAAAAGTGGTTTTTCAACACTAACACAAGTGCGAAAAGTGTTTTTTCCACACTAATACAAGTGCAAAAGTGGTTTCCTGCACCAACACAAGTGCGAAAAGTGGTTTTTCAACACTAACACAAGTGCGAAAAGTGTTTTTTCCACACTAATACAAGTGCAAAAGTGGTTTCCTGCACCAACACAAGTGCGAAAAGTGGTTTTTCAACACTAACACAAGTGCGAAAAGTGTTTTTTCCACACTAATACAAGTGCAAAAGTGGTTTCCTACACCAACACAAGTGCGAAAAGTGATTTTTCAACACTAACACAAGTGCAAAAAGTGGTTTTTCAACACTATCACAAGTGCAAAAAGTGTTTTTTTCCACACTAATACAAGTGCAAAAGTGGTTTCCTGCACCACACAAGTGCGAAAAGTGGTTTTTCAACACTAACACAAGTGCGAAAAGTGGTTTTTCAACACTAACACAAGTGCGAAAAGTGTTTTTTCCACACTAATACAAGTGCAAAAGTGGTTTCCTGCACCAACACAAGTGCGAAAAGTGGTTTTTCAACACTAACACAAGTGCGAAAAGTGGTTTTTCAACACTAACACAAGTGCGAAAAGTGGTTTTTCAACACTAACACAAGTGCGAAAAGTGTTTTTTCCACACTAATACAAGTGCAAAAGTGGTTTCCTGCACCAACACAAGTGCGAAAAGTGGTTTTTCAACACTAACTCAAGTGCGAAAAGTGGTTTTTCAACACTAACACAATTGCGAAAAGTGGTTTTTCAACACTAACACAAGTGCGAAAAGTGTTTTTTCCACACTAATACAAGTGCAAAAGTGGTTTCCTGCACCAACACAAGTGCGAAAAGTGGTTTTTCAACACTAACACAAGTGCGAAAAGTGGTTTTTCAACACTAACACAAGTGCGAAAAGTGGTTTTTCAACACTAACACAAGTGCGAAAAGTGTTTTTTCCACACTAATACAAGTGCAAAAGTGGTTTCCTGCACCAACACAAGTGCGAAAAGTGATTTTTCAACACTAACACAAGTGCAAAAAGTGGTTTTTCAACACTAACACAAGTGCAAAAAGTGTTTTTTCCACACTAATACAAGTGCAAATGTGGTTTCCTGCACCAACACAAGTGCGAAAAGTGGTTTTTCAACACTAACACAAGTGCGAAAAGTGGTTTTTCAACACTAACACAAGTGCGAAAAGTGGTTTTTCAACACTAACACAAGTGTGAAAAGTGTTTTTTCCACACTAATACAACTGCAAAAGTGGTTTCCTGCACCAACACAAGTGCGAAAAGTGGTTTTTCAACACTAACACAAGTGCGAAAAGTTGTTTTTCAACACTAACACAAGTGCGAAAAGTGTTTTTTCCACACTAATACAAGTGCAAAAGTGGTTTCCTGCAACAACACAAGTGCGAAAAGTGGTTTTTCAACACTAACACAAGTGCGAAAAGTGGTTTTTCATCACTAACACAAGTGCGAAAAGTGGTTTTTCAACACTAACACAAGTGCGAAAAGTGTTTTTTCCACACTATCACAAGTGCGAAAAGTGTTTTTTCCACACTAATATAAGTGCAAAAGTGGTTTCCTGCACCAACACAAGTGCGAAAAGTGGTTTTTCAACACTAACACAAGTGTGAAAAGTGGTTTTTCATCACTAACACAAGTGCGAAAAGTGATTTTTCAACACTAACACAAGTGCGAAAAGTGGTTTTTCATCACTAACACAAGTGCGAAAAGTGGTTTTTCAACAATAACACAAGTGCGAAAAGTGTTTTTTCCACACTAATACAAGTGCAAAAGTGGTTTCCTGCACCAACACAAGTGCGAAAAGTGGTTTTTCAACACTAACACAAGTGCGAAAAGTGGTTTTTCAACACTAACACAAGTGCGAAAAGTGGTTTTTCAACACTATCACAAGTGCAAAAAGTGTTTTTTCCACACTAATACAAGCGCAAAAGTGGTTTCCTGCACCAACACAAGTGCGAAAAGTGGTTTTTCAACACTAACACAAGTGCGAAAAGTGGTTTTTCAACACTAACACAAGTGCGAAAAGTGGTTTTTCAACACTAACACAAGTGCGAAAAGTGGTTTTTCAACACTAACACAAGTGCCAAAAGTGGTTTTTCAACACTATCACAAGTGCAAAAAGTGTTTTTTCCACACTAATACAAGTGCAAATGTGGTTTCCTGCACCAACACAAGTGCGAAAAGTGGTTTTTCAACACAAACACAAGTGCAAAAAGTGGTTTTTCAACACTAACACAAGTGCGAAAAGTGGTTTTTCAACACTAACACAAGTGCGAAAAGTGTTTTTTCCACACTAATACAACTGCAAAAGTGGTTTCCTGCACCAACACAAGTGCAAAAAGTGGTTTTTCAACACTAACACAAGTGCGAAAAGTGGTTTTTCAACACTAACACAAGTGCGAAAAGTGTTTTTTCCACACTAATACAAGTGCAAAAGTGGTTTCCTGCACCAACACAAGTGCGAAAAGTGGTTTTTCAACACTAACACAAGTGCGAAAAGTGGTTTTTCAACACTAACACAAGTGCAAAAAGTGTTTTTTCCACACTAATACAAGTGCAAATGTGGTTTCCTGCACCAACACAAGTGCGAAAAGTGGTTTTTCAACACTAACACAAGTGCGAAAAGTGGTTTTTCAACACTAACACAAGTGCCAAAAGTGGTTTTTCAACACTATCACAAGTGCAAAAAGTGTTTTTTCCACACTAATACAAGTGCAAATGTGGTTTCCTGCACCAACACAAGTGCGAAAAGTGGTTTTTCAACACTAACACAAGTGCGAAAAGTGGTTTTTCAACACTAACACAAGTGCGAAAAGTGGTTTTTCAACACTAACACAAGTGCGAAAAGTGTTTTTTCCACACTAATACAAGTGCAAAAGTGGTTTCCTGCACCAACACAAGTGCGAAAAGTGGTTTTTCAACACTAACACAAGTGCGAAAAGTGGTTTTTCACCACTAACACAACTGCGAAAAGTGGTTTTTCAACACTAACACAAGTGCGAAAAGTGTTTTTTCCACACTAATACAAGTGCAAAAGTGGTTTCCTGCACCAACACAAGTGCGAAAAGTGGTTTTTCAACACTAACACAAGTGCGAAAAGTGGTTTTTCAACACTAACACAAGTGCGAAAAGTGTTTTTTCCACACTAATACAAGTGCAAAAGTGGTTTCCTGCACCAACACAAGTGCGAAAAGTGGTTTTTCAACACTAACACAAGTGCGAAAAGTGGTTTTTCATCACTAACACAAGTGCGAAAAGTGGTTTTTCAACAATAACACAAGTGCGAAAAGTGTTTTTTCCACACTAATACAAGTGCAAAAGTGGTTTCCTGCACCAACACAAGTGCGAAAAGTGGTTTTTCAACAGTAACACAAGTGCGAAAAGTGGTTTTTCAACACTAACACAAGTGCGAAAAGTGGTTTTTCAACACTATCACAAGTGCAAAAAGTGTTTTTTCCACACTAATACAAGCGCAAAAGTGGTTTCCTGCACCAACACAAGTGCGAAAAGTGGTTTTTCAACACTAACACAAGTACGAAAAGTGGTTTTTCAACACTAACACAAGTGCGAAAAGTGGTTTTTCAACACTAACACAAGTGCGAAAAGTGGTTTTTCAACACTAACACAAGTGCGAAAAGTGGTTTTTCAACACTAACACAAGTGCGAAAAGTGGTTTTTCAACACTATCACAAGTGCAAAAAGTGTTTTTTCCACACTAATACAAGTGCAAAAGTGGTTTCCTGCACCAACACAAGTGCGAAAAGTGGTTTTTCAACACTAACACAAGTGCGAAAAGTGTTTTTTCAACACTAACACAAGTGCGAAAAGTGGTTTTTCAACACTAACACAAGTGCGAAAAGTGTTTTTTCCACACTAATACAAGTGCAAAAGTGGTTTCCTGCACCAACACAAGTGCGAAAAGTGGTTTTTCAACACTAACACAAGTGCGAAAAGTGTTTTTTCCACACTAATACAAGTGCAAAAGTGGTTTCCTGCACCAACACAAGTGCGAAAAGTGGTTTTTCAACACTAACACAAGTGCGAAAAGTGTTTTTTCCACACTAATACAAGTGCAAAAGTGGTTTCCTACACCAACACAAGTGCGAAAAGTGATTTTTCAACACTAACACAAGTGCAAAAAGTGGTTTTTCAACACTATCACAAGTGCAAAAAGTGTTTTTTTCCACACTAATACAAGTGCAAAAGTGGTTTCCTGCACCACACAAGTGCGAAAAGTGGTTTTTCAACACTAACACAAGTGCGAAAAGTGGTTTTTCAACACTAACACAAGTGCGAAAAGTGTTTTTTCCACACTAATACAAGTGCAAAAGTGGTTTCCTGCACCAACACAAGTGCGAAAAGTGGTTTTTCAACACTAACACAAGTGCGAAAAGTGGTTTTTCAACACTAACACAAGTGCGAAAAGTGGTTTTTCAACACTAACACAAGTGCGAAAAGTGTTTTTTCCACACTAATACAAGTGCAAAAGTGGTTTCCTGCACCAACACAAGTGCGAAAAGTGGTTTTTCAACACTAACTCAAGTGCGAAAAGTGGTTTTTCAACACTAACACAATTGCGAAAAGTGGTTTTTCAACACTAACACAAGTGCGAAAAGTGTTTTTTCCACACTAATACAAGTGCAAAAGTGGTTTCCTGCACCAACACAAGTGCGAAAAGTGGTTTTTCAACACTAACACAAGTGCGAAAAGTGGTTTTTCAACACTAACACAAGTGCGAAAAGTGGTTTTTCAACACTAACACAAGTGCGAAAAGTGTTTTTTCCACACTAATACAAGTGCAAAAGTGGTTTCCTGCACCAACACAAGTGCGAAAAGTGATTTTTCAACACTAACACAAGTGCAAAAAGTGGTTTTTCAACACTAACACAAGTGCAAAAAGTGTTTTTTCCACACTAATACAAGTGCAAATGTGGTTTCCTGCACCAACACAAGTGCGAAAAGTGGTTTTTCAACACTAACACAAGTGCGAAAAGTGGTTTTTCAACACTAACACAAGTGCGAAAAGTGGTTTTTCAACACTAACACAAGTGTGAAAAGTGTTTTTTCCACACTAATACAACTGCAAAAGTGGTTTCCTGCACCAACACAAGTGCGAAAAGTGGTTTTTCAACACTAACACAAGTGCGAAAAGTTGTTTTTCAACACTAACACAAGTGCGAAAAGTGTTTTTTCCACACTAATACAAGTGCAAAAGTGGTTTCCTGCAACAACACAAGTGCGAAAAGTGGTTTTTCAACACTAACACAAGTGCGAAAAGTGGTTTTTCATCACTAACACAAGTGCGAAAAGTGGTTTTTCAACACTAACACAAGTGCGAAAAGTGTTTTTTCCACACTATCACAAGTGCGAAAAGTGTTTTTTCCACACTAATATAAGTGCAAAAGTGGTTTCCTGCACCAACACAAGTGCGAAAAGTGGTTTTTCAACACTAACACAAGTGTGAAAAGTGGTTTTTCATCACTAACACAAGTGCGAAAAGTGATTTTTCAACACTAACACAAGTGCGAAAAGTGGTTTTTCATCACTAACACAAGTGCGAAAAGTGGTTTTTCAACAATAACACAAGTGCGAAAAGTGTTTTTTCCACACTAATACAAGTGCAAAAGTGGTTTCCTGCACCAACACAAGTGCGAAAAGTGGTTTTTCAACACTAACACAAGTGCGAAAAGTGGTTTTTCAACACTAACACAAGTGCGAAAAGTGGTTTTTCAACACTATCACAAGTGCAAAAAGTGTTTTTTCCACACTAATACAAGCGCAAAAGTGGTTTCCTGCACCAACACAAGTGCGAAAAGTGGTTTTTCAACACTAACACAAGTGCGAAAAGTGGTTTTTCAACACTAACACAAGTGCGAAAAGTGGTTTTTCAACACTAACACAAGTGCGAAAAGTGGTTTTTCAACACTAACACAAGTGCCAAAAGTGGTTTTTCAACACTATCACAAGTGCAAAAAGTGTTTTTTCCACACTAATACAAGTGCAAATGTGGTTTCCTGCACCAACACAAGTGCGAAAAGTGGTTTTTCAACACAAACACAAGTGCAAAAAGTGGTTTTTCAACACTAACACAAGTGCGAAAAGTGGTTTTTCAACACTAACACAAGTGCGAAAAGTGTTTTTTCCACACTAATACAACTGCAAAAGTGGTTTCCTGCACCAACACAAGTGCAAAAAGTGGTTTTTCAACACTAACACAAGTGCGAAAAGTGGTTTTTCAACACTAACACAAGTGCGAAAAGTGTTTTTTCCACACTAATACAAGTGCAAAAGTGGTTTCCTGCACCAACACAAGTGCGAAAAGTGGTTTTTCAACACTAACACAAGTGCGAAAAGTGGTTTTTCAACACTAACACAAGTGCAAAAAGTGTTTTTTCCACACTAATACAAGTGCAAATGTGGTTTCCTGCACCAACACAAGTGCGAAAAGTGGTTTTTCAACACTAACACAAGTGCGAAAAGTGGTTTTTCAACACTAACACAAGTGCCAAAAGTGGTTTTTCAACACTATCACAAGTGCAAAAAGTGTTTTTTCCACACTAATACAAGTGCAAATGTGGTTTCCTGCACCAACACAAGTGCGAAAAGTGGTTTTTCAACACTAACACAAGTGCGAAAAGTGGTTTTTCAACACTAACACAAGTGCGAAAAGTGGTTTTTCAACACTAACACAAGTGCGAAAAGTGTTTTTTCCACACTAATACAAGTGCAAAAGTGGTTTCCTGCACCAACACAAGTGCGAAAAGTGGTTTTTCAACACTAACACAAGTGCGAAAAGTGGTTTTTCACCACTAACACAACTGCGAAAAGTGGTTTTTCAACACTAACACAAGTGCGAAAAGTGTTTTTTCCACACTAATACAAGTGCAAAAGTGGTTTCCTGCATCAACACAAGTGCGAAAAGAGGTTTTTCAACACTAACACAAGTGCGAAAAGTGATTTTTCAACACCAACACAAGTGCGAAAAGTGTTTTTCTACACTAATACAAGTGCAAAAGTGGTTTCCTGCACCAACACAAGTGCGAAAAGTGATTTTTCAACACTAACACAAGTGCGAAAAGTGGTTTTTCAACACTAACACAAGTGCGAAAAGTGTTTTTTCCACACTAATACAAGTGCAAAAGTGGTTTCCTGCACCAACACAAGTGCGAAAAGTGGTTTTTCAACACTAACACAAGTGCGAAAAGTGGTTTTTCAACACTAACACAAGTGCGAAAAGTGGTTTTTCAACACCAACACAAGTGCGAAAAGTGTTTTTTCCACACTAATACAAGTGAAAAAGTGGTTTCCTGCACCAACACAAGTGCGAAAAGTGGTTTTTCAACACTAACACAAGTGCGAAAAGTGGTTTTTCAACACTAACACAAGTGTGAAAAGTGGTTTTTCAACACTATCACAAGTGCAAAAAGTGTTTTTTCCACACTAATACAAGTGCAAAAGTGGTTTCCTGCACCAACACAAGTGCGAAAAGTGGTTTTTCAACACTAACACAAGTGCGAAAAGTGGTTTTTCAACACTAACACAAGTGCGAAAAGTGGTTTTTCAACACTAACACAAGTGCGAAAAGTGGTTTTTCAACACTAACACAAGTGCGAAAAGTGGTTTTTCAACACTATCACAAGTGCAAAAAGTGTTTTTTCCACACTAATACAAGTGCAAAAGTGGTTTCCTGCACCAACACAAGTGCGAAAAGTCGTTTTTCAACACTAACACAAGTGCGAAAAGTGTTTTTTCAACACTAACACAAGTGCGAAAAGTGGTTTTTCAACACTAACACAAGTGCGAAAAGTGTTTTTTCCACACTAATACAAGTGCAAAAGTGGTTTCCTGCACCAACACAAGTGCGAAAAGTGGTTTTTCAACACTAACACAAGTGCGAAAAGTGTTTTTTCCACACTAATACAAGTGCAAAAGTGGTTTCCTGCACCAACACAAGTGCGAAAAGTGGTTTTTCAACACTAACACAAGTGCGAAAAGTGGTTTTTCAACACTAACATAAGTGCGAAAAGTGTTTTTTCCACACTAATACAAGTGCAAAAGTGGTTTCCTGCACCAACACAAGTGCGAAAAGTGGTTTTTCAACACTAACACAAGTGCGAAAAGTGGTTTTTCAACACTAACACAAGTGCGAAAAGTGGTTTTTCAACACTAACACAAGTGCGAAAAGTGTTTTTTCCACACTAATACAAGTGCAAAAGTGGTTTCCTGCACCAACACAAGTGCGAAAAGTGGTTTTTCAACACTAACTCAAGTGCGAAAAGTGGTTTTTCAACACTAACACAAGTGCGAAAAGTGGTTTTTCAACACTAACAGAAGTGCGAAAAGTGTTTTTTCCACACTAATACAAGTGCAAAAGTGGTTTCCTGCACCAACACAAGTGCGAAAAGTGGTTTTTCAACACTAACACAAGTGCGAAAAGTGGTTTTTCAACACTAACACAAGTGCGAAAAGTGGTTTTTCAACACTAACACAAGTGCGAAAAGTGTTTTTTCCACACTAATACAAGTGCAAAAGTGGTTTCCTGCACCAACACAAGTGCCAAAAGTGATTTTTCAACACTAACACAAGTGCAAAAAGTGGTTTTTCAACACTAACACAAGTGCGAAAAGTGGTTTTTCAACACTAACACAAGTGCAAAAAGTGGTTTTTCAACACTAACACAAGTGCGAAAAGTGGTTTTTCAACACTAACACAAGTGTGAAAAGTGTTTTTTCCACACTAATACAAGTGCAAAAGTGGTTTCCTGCACCAACACAAGTGCGAAAAGTGGTTTTTCAACACTAACACAAGTGCGAAAAGTGGTTTTTCAACACTAACACAAGTGCAAAAAGTGTTTTTTCCACACTAATACAAGTGCAAATGTGGTTTCCTGCACCAACACAAGTGCGAAAAGTGGTTTTTCAACACTAACACAAGTGCGAAAAGTGGTTTTTCAACACTAACACAAGTGCCAAAAGTGGTTTTTCAACACTATCACAAGTGCAAAAAGTGTTTTTTCCACACTAATACAAGTGCAAATGTGGTTTCCTGCACCAACACAAGTGCGAAAAGTGGTTTTTCAACACTAACACAAGTGCGAAAAGTGGTTTTTCAACACTAACACAAGTGCGAAAAGTGGTTTTTCAACACTAACACAAGTGCGAAAAGTGTTTTTTCCACACTAATACAAGTGCAAAAGTGGTTTCCTGCACCAACACAAGTGCGAAAAGTGGTTTTTCAACACTAACACAAGTGCGAAAAGTGGTTTTTCACCACTAACACAACTGCGAAAAGTGGTTTTTCAACACTAACACAAGTGCGAAAAGTGTTTTTTCCACACTAATACAAGTGCAAAAGTGGTTTCCTGCATCAACACAAGTGCGAAAAGAGGTTTTTCAACACTAACACAAGTGCGAAAAGTGATTTTTCAACACTAACACAAGTGCGAAAAGTGTTTTTCTACACTAATACAAGTGCAAAAGTGGTTTCCTGCACCAACACAAGTGCGAAAAGTGATTTTTCAACACTAACACAAGTGCGAAAAGTGGTTTTTCAACACTAACACAAGTGCGAAAAGTGTTTTTTCCACACTAATACAAGTGCAAAAGTGGTTTCCTGCACCAACACAAGTGCGAAAAGTGGTTTTTCAACACTAACACAAGTGCGAAAAGTGGTTTTTCAACACTAACACAAGTGCGAAAAGTGGTTTTTCAACACCAACACAAGTGCGAAAAGTGTTTTTTCCACACTAATACAAGTGAAAAAGTGGTTTCCTGCACCAACACAAGTGCGAAAAGTGGTTTTTCAACACTAACACAAGTGCGAAAAGTGGTTTTTCAACACTAACACAAGTGTGAAAAGTGGTTTTTCAACACTATCACAAGTGCAAAAAGTGTTTTTTCCACACTAATACAAGTGCAAAAGTGGTTTCCTGCACCAACACAAGTGCGAAAAGTGGTTTTTCAACACTAACACAAGTGCGAAAAGTGGTTTTTCAACACTAACACAAGTGCGAAAAGTGGTTTTTCAACACTAACACAAGTGCGAAAAGTGGTTTTTCAACACTAACACAAGTGCGAAAAGTGGTTTTTCAACACTATCACAAGTGCAAAAAGTGTTTTTTCCACACTAATACAAGTGCAAAAGTGGTTTCCTGCACCAACACAAGTGCGAAAAGTGGTTTTTCAACACTAACACAAGTGCGAAAAGTGTTTTTTCAACACTAACACAAGTGCGAAAAGTGGTTTTTCAACACTAACACAAGTGCGAAAAGTGTTTTTTCCACACTAATACAAGTGCAAAAGTGGTTTCCTGCACCAACACAAGTGCGAAAAGTGGTTTTTCAACACTAACACAAGTGCGAAAAGTGTTTTTTCCACACTAATACAAGTGCAAAAGTGGTTTCCTGCACCAACACAAGTGCGAAAAGTGGTTTTTCAACACTAACACAAGTGCGAAAAGTGGTTTTTCAACACTAACACAAGTGCGAAAAGTGTTTTTTCCACACTAATACAAGTGCAAAAGTGGTTTCCTGCACCAACACAAGTGCGAAAAGTGGTTTTTCAACACTAACACAAGTGCGAAAAGTGGTTTTTCAACACTAACACAAGTGCGAAAAGTGGTTTTTCAACACTAACACAAGTGCGAAAAGTGTTTTTTCCACACTAATACAAGTGCAAAAGTGGTTTCCTGCACCAACACAAGTGCGAAAAGTGGTTTTTCAACACTAACTCAAGTGCGAAAAGTGGTTTTTCAACACTAACACAAGTGCGAAAAGTGGTTTTTCAACACTAACACAAGTGCGAAAAGTGTTTTTTCCACACTAATACAAGTGCAAAAGTGGTTTCCTGCACCAACACAAGTGCGAAAAGTGGTTTTTCAACACTAACACAAGTGCGAAAAGTGGTTTTTCAACACTAACACAAGTGCGAAAAGTGGTTTTTCAACACTAACACAAGTGCGAAAAGTGTTTTTTCCACACTAATACAAGTGCAAAAGTGGTTTCCTGCACCAACCCAAGTGCCAAAAGTGATTTTTCAACACTAACACAAGTGCAAAAAGTGGTTTTTCAACACTAACACAAGTGCGAAAAGTGGTTTTTCAACACTAACACAAGTGCGAAAAGTGTTTTTTCCACGCTAATACAAGTGCAAAAGTGGTTTCCTGCACCAACACAAGTGCGAAAAGTGGTTTTTCAACACTAACACAAGTGTGAAAAGTGGTTTTTCAACACTATCACAAGTGCAAAAAGTGTTTTTTCCACACTAATACAAGTGCAAAAGTGGTTTCCTGCACCAACACAAGTGCGAAAAGTGGTTTTTCAACACTAACACAAGTGCGAAAAGTGGTTTTTCAACACTAACACAAGTGCAAAAAGTGGTTTTTCAACACTAACACAAGTGCGAAAAGTGTTTTTTCCACACTAATACAAGTGCAAAAGTGGTTTCCTGCACCAACACAAGTGTGAAAAGTGGTTTTTCAACACTAACACAAGTGCGAAAAGTGTTTTTTCCACACTAATACAAGTGCAAAAGTGGTTTCCTGCACCAACACAAGTGCGAAAAGTGGTTTTTCAACACTAACTCAAGTGCGAAAAGTGGTTTTTCAACACTAACACAAGTGCGAAAAGTGGTTTTTCAACACTAACACAAGTGCGAAAAGTGTTTTTTCCACACTAATACAAGTGCAAAAGTGGTTTCCTGCACCAACACAAGTGCGAAAAGTGGTTTTTCAACACTAACACAAGTGCGAAAAGTGGTTTTTCAACACTAACACAAGTGCGAAAAGTGGTTTTTCAACACTAACACAAGTGCGAAAAGTGTTTTTTCCACACTAATACAAGTGCAAAAGTGGTTTCCTGCACCAACACAAGTGCGAAAAGTGGTTTTTCAACACTAACTCAAGTGCGAAAAGTGGTTTTTCAACACTAACACAAGTGCGAAAAGTGGTTTTTCAACACTAACACAAGTGCGAAAAGTGTTTTTTCCACACTAATACAAGTGCAAAAGTGGTTTCCTGCACCAACACAAGTGCGAAAAGTGTTTTTTCCACACTAATACAAGTGCAAAAGTGGTTTCCTACACCAACACAAGTGCGAAAAGTGGTTTTTCAACACTAACTCAAGTGCGAAAAGTGGTTTTTCAACACTAACACAAGTGCGAAAAGTGTTTTTTCCACACTAATACAAGTGCAAAAGTGGTTTCCTGCACCAACACAAGTGCGAAAAGTGGTTTTTCAACACTAACACAAGTGCGAAAAGTGGTTTTTCAACACTAACACAAGTGCGAAAAGTGGTTTTTCAACACTAACACAAGTGCAAAAAGTGTTTTTTCCACACTAATACAAGTGCAAAAGTGGTTTCCTGCACCAACACAAGTGCGAAAAGTGGTTTTTCAACACTAACACAAGTGCGAAAAGTGGTTTTTCAACACTAACACAAGTGCGAAAAGTGGTTTTTCAACACTAACACAAGTGCGAAAAGTGGTTTTTCAACACTAACACAAGTGCGAAAAGTGGTTTTTCAACACTATCACAAGTGCAAAAAGTGTTTTTTCCACACTAATACAAGTGCAAAAGTGGTTTCCTGCACCAACACAAGTGCGAAAAGTGGTTTTTCAACACTAACACAAGTGCGAAAAGTGTTTTTTCAACACTAACACAAGTGCGAAAAGTGGTTTTTCAACACTAACACAAGTGCGAAAAGTGTTTTTTCCACACTAATACAAGTGCAAAAGTGGTTTCCTGCACCAACACAAGTGCGAAAAGTGGTTTTTCAACACTAACACAAGTGCGAAAAGTGTTTTTTCCACACTAATACAAGTGCAAAAGTGGTTTCCTGCACCAACACAAGTGCGAAAAGTGGTTTTTCAACACTAACACAAGTGCGAAAAGTGGTTTTTCAACACTAACACAAGTGCGAAAAGTGTTTTTTCCACACTAATACAAGTGCAAAAGTGGTTTCCTGCACCAACACAAGTGCGAAAAGTGGTTTTTCAACACTAACACAAGTGCGAAAAGTGGTTTTTCAACACTAACACAAGTGCGAAAAGTGGTTTTTCAACACTAACACAAGTGCGAAAAGTGTTTTTTCCACACTAATACAAGTGCAAAAGTGGTTTCCTGCACCAACACAAGTGCGAAAAGTGGTTTTTCAACACTAACTCAAGTGCGAAAAGTGGTTTTTCAACACTAACACAAGTGCGAAAAGTGGTTTTTCAACACTAACAGAAGTGCGAAAAAGTGTTTTTTCCACACTAATACAAGTGCAAAAGTGGTTTCCTGCACCAACACAAGTGCGAAAAGTGGTTTTTCAACACTAACACAAGTGCGAAAAGTGGTTTTTCAACACTAACACAAGTGCGAAAAGTGGTTTTTCAACACTAACACAAGTGCCAAAAGTGGTTTTTCAACACTATCACAAGTGCAAAAAGTGTTTTTTCCACACTAATACAAGTGCAAATGTGGTTTCCTGCACCAACACAAGTGCGAAAAGTGGTTTTTCAACACTAACACAAGTGCGAAAAGTGGTTTTTCAACACTAACACAAGTGCGAAAAGTGGTTTTTCAACACTAACACAAGTGCGAAAAGTGTTTTTTCCACACTAATACAAGTGCAAAAGTGGTTTCCTGCACCAACACAAGTGCGAAAAGTGGTTTTTCAACACTAACACAAGTGCGAAAAGTGGTTTTTCACCACTAACACAACTGCGAAAAGTGGTTTTTCAACACTAACACATGTGCGAAAAGTGTTTTTTCCACACTAATACAAGTGCAAAAGTGGTTTCCTGCATCAACACAAGTGCGGAAAGAGGTTTTTCAACACTAACACAAGTGCGAAAAGTGATTTTTCAACACTAACACAAGTGCGAAAAGTGTTTTTCTACACTAATACAAGTGCAAAAGTGGTTTCCTGCACCAACACAAGTGCGAAAAGTGATTTTTCAACACTAACACAAGTGCGAAAAGTGGTTTTTCAACACTAACACAAGTGCGAAAAGTGTTTTTTCCACACTAATACAAGTGCAAAAGTGGTTTCCTGCACCAACACAAGTGCGAAAAGTGGTTTTTCAACACTAACACAAGTGCGAAAAGTGGTTTTTCAACACTAACACAAGTGCGAAAAGTGGTTTTTCAACACTAACACAAGTGCGAAAAGTGGTTTTTCAACACCAACACAAGTGCGAAAAGTGTTTTTTCCACACTAATACAAGTGAAAAAGTGGTTTCCTGCACCAACACAAGTGCGAAAAGTGGTTTTTCAACACTAACACAAGTGCGAAAAGTGGTTTTTCAACACTAACACAAGTGTGAAAAGTGGTTTTTCAACACTATCACAAGTGCAAAAAGTGTTTTTTCCACACTAATACAAGTGCAAAAGTGGTTTCCTGCACCAACACAAGTGCGAAAAGTGGTTTTTCAACACTAACACAAGTGCGAAAAGTGGTTTTTCAACACTAACACAAGTGCGAAAAGTGGTTTTTCAACACTAACACAAGTGCGAAAAGTGGTTTTTCAACACTAACACAAGTGCGAAAAGTGGTTTTTCAACACTATCACAAGTGCAAAAAGTGTTTTTTCCACACTAATACAAGTGCAAAAGTGGTTTCCTGCACCAACACAAGTGCGAAAAGTGGTTTTTCAACACTAACACAAGTGCGAAAAGTGTTTTTTCAACACTAACACAAGTGCGAAAAGTGGTTTTTCAACACTAACACAAGTGCGAAAAGTGTTTTTTCCACACTAATACAAGTGCAAAAGTGGTTTCCTGCACCAACACAAGTGCGAAAAGTGGTTTTTCAACACTAACACAAGTGCGAAAAGTGTTTTTTCCACACTAATACAAGTGCAAAAGTGGTTTCCTGCACCAACACAAGTGCGAAAAGTGGTTTTTCAACACTAACACAAGTGCGAAAAGTGGTTTTTCAACACTAACACAAGTGCGAAAAGTGTTTTTTCCACACTAATACAAGTGCAAAAGTGGTTTCCTGCACCAACACAAGTGCGAAAAGTGGTTTTTCAACACTAACACAAGTGCGAAAAGTGGTTTTTCAACACTAACACAAGTGCGAAAAGTGGTTTTTCAACACTAACACAAGTGCGAAAAGTGTTTTTTCCACACTAATACAAGTGCAAAAGTGGTTTCCTGCACCAACACAAGTGCGAAAAGTGGTTTTTCAACACTAACTCAAGTGCGAAAAGTGGTTTTTCAACACTAACACAAGTGCGAAAAGTGGTTTTTCAACACTAACACAAGTGCGAAAAGTGTTTTTTCCACACTAATACAAGTGCAAAAGTGGTTTCCTGCACCAACACAAGTGCGAAAAGTGGTTTTTCAACACTAACACAAGTGCGAAAAGTGGTTTTTCAACACTAACACAAGTGCGAAAAGTGGTTTTTCAACACTAACACAAGTGCGAAAAGTGTTTTTTCCACACTAATACAAGTGCAAAAGTGGTTTCCTGCACCAACACAAGTGCCAAAAGTGATTTTTCAACACTAACACAAGTGCAAAAAGTGGTTTTTCAACACTAACACAAGTGCGAAAAGTGGTTTTTCAACACTAACACAAGTGCGAAAAGTGTTTTTTCCACACTAATACAAGTGCAAAAGTGGTTTCCTGCACCAACACAAGTGCGAAAAGTGGTTTTTCAACACTAACACAAGTGCGAAAAGTGGTTTTTCAACACTAACACAAGAGCGAAAAGTGGTTTTTCAACACTAACACAAGTGCGAAAAGTGTTTTTTCCACACTAATACAACTGCAAAAGTGGTTTCCTGCACTAACACAATTGCAAAAAGTGGTTTTTCAACACTAACACAAGTGCGAAAAGTGGTTTTTCAACACTAACACAAGTGCGAAAAGTGTTTTTTCCACACTAATACAAGTGCAAACGTGGTTTCCTGCACCAACACAAGTGCGAAAAGTGGTTTTTCAACACTAACACAAGTGCGAAAAGTGGTTTTTCAACACTAACACAAGTGCAAAAAGTGGTTTTTCAACACTAACACAAGTGCAAAAAGTGTTTTTTCCACACTAATACAAGTGCAAATGTGGTTTCCTGCACCAACACAAGTGCGAAAAGTGGTTTTTCAACACTAACACAAGTGCGATAAGTGGTTTTTCAACACTAACACAAGTGCCAAAAGTGGTTTTTCAACACTATCACAAGTGCAAAAAGTGTTTTTTCCACACTAATACAAGTGCAAATGTGGTTTCCTGCACCAACACAAGTGCGAAAAGTGGTTTTTCAACACTAACACAAGTGCAAAAAGTGGTTTTTCAACACTAACACAAGTGCGAAAAGTGGTTTTTCAACACTAACACAAGTGCGAAAAGTGTTTTTTCCACACTAATACAACTGCAAAAGTGGTTTCCTGCACCAACACAAGTGCGAAAAGTGGTTTTTCAACACTAACACAAGTGTGAAAAGTGGTTTTTCAACACTATCACAAGTGCAAAAAGTGTTTTTTCCACACTAATACAAGTGCAAAAGTGGTTTCCTGCACCAACACAAGTGCGAAAAGTGGTTTTTCAACACTAACACAAGTGCAAAAAGTGGTTTTTCAACACTAACACAAGTGCGAAAAGTGGTTTTTCAACACTAACACAAGTGCGAAAAGTGTTTTTCCCACACTAATACAAGTGCAAAAGTGGTTTCCTGCACCAACACAAGTGCGAAAAGTGGTTTTTCAACACTAACACAAGTGCGAAAAGTGTTTTTTCCACACTAATACAAGTGCAAAAGTGGTTTCCTGCACCAACACAAGTGCGAAAAGTGGTTTTTCAACACTAACTCAAGTGCGAAAAGTGGTTTTTCAACACTAACACAAGTGCGAAAAGTGGTTTTTCAAAACTAACACAAGTGCGAAAAGTGTTTTTTCCACACTAATACAAGTGCAAAAGTGGTTTCCTGCACCAACACAAGTGCGAAAAGTGGTTTTTCAACACTAACACAAGTGCGAAAAGTGGTTTTTCAACACTTACACAAGTGCGAAAAGTGGTTTTTCAACACTAACACAAGTGCGAAAAGTGTTTTTTCCACACTAATACAAGTGCAAAAGTGGTTTCCTGCACCAACACAAGTGCCAAAAGTGATTTTTCAACACTAACACAAGTGCAAAAAGTGGTTTTTCAACACTAACACAAGTGCGAAAAGTGGTTTTTCAACACTAACACAAGTGCGAAAAGTGTTTTTTCCACACTAATACAAGTGCAAAAGTGGTTTCCTGCACCAACACAAGTGCGAAAAGTGGTTTTTCAACACTAACACAAGTGCGAAAAGTGGTTTTTCAACACTAACACAAGAGCGAAAAGTGGTTTTTCAACACTAACACAAGTGCGAAAAGTGTTTTTTCCACACTAATACAACTGCAAAAGTGGTTTCCTGCACTAACACAATTGCAAAAAGTGGTTTTTCAACACTAACACAAGTGCGAAAAGTGGTTTTTCAACACTAACACAAGTGCGAAAAGTGTTTTTTCCACACTAATACAAGTGCAAACGTGGTTTCCTGCACCAACACAAGTGCGAAAAGTGGTTTTTCAACACTAACACAAGTGCGAAAAGTGGTTTTTCAACACTAACACAAGTGCAAAAAGTGGTTTTTCAACACTAACACAAGTGCAAAAAGTGTTTTTTCCACACTAATACAAGTGCAAATGTGGTTTCCTGCACCAACACAAGTGCGAAAAGTGGTTTTTCAACACTAACACAAGTGCGATAAGTGGTTTTTCAACACTAACACAAGTGCCAAAAGTGGTTTTTCAACACTATCACAAGTGCAAAAAGTGTTTTTTCCACACTAATACAAGTGCAAATGTGGTTTCCTGCACCAACACAAGTGCGAAAAGTGGTTTTTCAACACTAACACAAGTGCAAAAAGTGGTTTTTCAACACTAAAACAAGTGCGAAAAGTGGTTTTTCAACACTAACACAAGTGCGAAAAGTGTTTTTTCCACACTAATACAACTGCAAAAGTGGTTTCCTGCACCAACACAAGTGCGAAAAGTGGTTTTTCAACACTAACACAAGTGTGAAAAGTGGTTTTTCAACACTATCACAAGTGCAAAAAGTGTTTTTTCCACACTAATACAAGTGCAAAAGTGGTTTCCTGCACCAACACAAGTGCGAAAAGTGGTTTTTCAACACTAACACAAGTGCGAAAAGTGGTTTTTCAACACTAACACAAGTGCGAAAAGTGGTTTTTCAACACTAACACAAGTGCGAAAAGTGTTTTTCCCACACTAATACAAGTGCAAAAGTGGTTTCCTGCACCAACACAAGTGCGAAAAGTGGTTTTTCAACACTAACACAAGTGCGAAAAGTGTTTTTTCCACACTAATACAAGTGCAAAAGTGGCTTCCTGCACCAACACAAGTGCGAAAAGTGGTTTTTCAACACTAACTCAAGTGCGAAAAGTGGTTTTTGAACACTAACACAAGTGCGAAAAGTGGTTTTTCAACACTAACACAAGTGCGAAAAGTGTTTTTTCCACACTAATACAAGTGCAAAAGTGGTTTCCTGCACCAACACAAGTGCGAAAAGTGGTTTTTCAACACTAACACAAGTGCGAAAAGTGGTTTTTCAACACTAACACAAGTGCGAAAAGTGGTTTTTCAACACTAACACAAGTGCGAAAAGTGTTTTTTCCACACTAATACAAGTGCAAAAGTGGTTTCCTGCACCAACACAAGTGCGAAAAGTGGTTTTTCAACACTAACTCAAGTGCGAAAAGTGGTTTTTCAACACTAACACAAGTGCGAAAAGTGGTTTTTCAACACTAACACAAGTGCGAAAAGTGTTTTTTCCACACTAATACAAGTGCAAAAGTGGTTTCCTACACCAACACAAGTGCGAAAAGTGGTTTTTCAACACTAACTCAAGTGCGAAAAGTGGTTTTTCAACACTAACACAAGTGCGAAAAGTGTTTTTTCCACACTAATACAAGTGCAAAAGTGGTTTCCTGCACCAACACAAGTGCGAAAAGTGGTTTTTCAACACTAACACAAGTGCGAAAAGTGGTTTTTCAACACTAACACAAGTGCGAAAAGTGGTTTTTCAACACTAACACAAGTGCGAAAAGTGTTTTTTCCACACTAATACAAGTGCAAAAGTGGTTTCCTGCACCACACAAGTGCGAAAAGTGGTTTTTCAACACTAACACAAGTGCGAAAAGTGGTTTTTCAACACTAACACAAGTGCGAAAAGTGGTTTTTCAACACCAACACAAGTGCGAAAAGTGTTTTTTCCACACTAATACAAGTGAAAAAGTGGTTTCCTGCACCAACACAAGTGCAAAAAGTGGTTTTTCAACACTAACACAAGTGCGAAAAGTGGTTTTTCAACACTAACACAAGTGTGAAAAGTGGTTTTTCAACACTATCACAAGTGCAAAAAGTGTTTTTTCCACACTAATACAAGTGCAAAAGTGGTTTCCTGCACCAACACAAGTGCGAAAAGTGGTTTTTCAACACTAACACAAGTGCGAAAAGTGGTTTTTCAACACTAACACAAGTGCGAAAAGTGGTTTTTCAACACTAACACAAGTGCGAAAAGTGTTTTTTCCACACTAATACAAGTGCAAAAGTGGTTTCCTGCACCAACACAAGTGCGAAAAGTGGTTTTTCAACACTAACACAAGTGCGAAAAGTGTTTTTTCCACACTAATACAAGTGCAAAAGTGGTTTCCTGCACCAACACAAGTGCGAAAAGTGGTTTTTCAACACTAACACAAGTGCGAAAAGTGGTTTTTCAACACTAACACAAGTGCGAAAAGTGGTTTTTCAACACTAACACAAGTGCGAAAAGTGTTTTTTCCACACTAATACAAGTGCAAAAGTGGTTTCCTGCACCAACACAAGTGCGAAAAGTGGTTTTTCAACACTAACACAAGTGCGAAAAGTGGTTTTTCAACACTAACACAAGTGCAAAAAGTGGTTTTTCAACACTAACACAAGTGCAAAAAGTGTTTTTTCCACACTAATACAAGTGCAAATGTGGTTTCCTGCACCAACACAAGTGCGAAAAGTGGTTTTTCAACACTAACACAAGTGCGATAAGTGGTTTTTCAACACTAACACAAGTGCCAAAAGTGGTTTTTCAACACTATCACAAGTGCAAAAAGTGTTTTTTCCACACTAATACAAGTGCAAATGTGGTTTCCTGCACCAACACAAGTGCGAAAAGTGGTTTTTCAACACTAACACAAGTGCAAAAAGTGGTTTTTCAACACTAACACAAGTGCGAAAAGTGGTTTTTCAACACTAACACAAGTGCGAAAAGTGTTTTTTCCACACTAATACAACTGCAAAAGTGGTTTCCTGCACCAACACAAGTGCGAAAAGTGGTTTTTCAACACTAACACAAGTGTGAAAAGTGGTTTTTCAACACTATCACAAGTGCAAAAAGTGTTTTTTCCACACTAATACAAGTGCAAAAGTGGTTTCCTGCACCAACACAAGTGCGAAAAGTGGTTTTTCAACACTAACACAAGTGCGAAAAGTGGTTTTTCAACACTAACACAAGTGCGAAAAGTGGTTTTTCAACACTAACACAAGTGCGAAAAGTGTTTTTTCCACACTAATACAAGTGCAAAAGTGGTTTCCTGCACCAACACAAGTGCGAAAAGTGGTTTTTCAATACTAACACAAGTGCGAAAAGTGTTTTTTCCACACTAATACAAGTGCAAAAGTGGTTTCCTGCACCAACACAAGTGCGAAAAGTGGTTTTTCAACACTAACTCAAGTGCGAAAAGTGGTTTTTCAACACTAACACAAGTGCGAAAAGTGGTTTTTCAACACTAACACAAGTGCGAAAAGTGTTTTTTCCACACTAATACAAGTGCAAAAGTGGTTTCCTGCACCAACACAAGTGCGAAAAGTGGTTTTTCAACACTAACACAAGTGCGAAAAGTGGTTTTTCAACACTAACACAAGTGCGAAAAGTGGTTTTTCAACACTAACACAAGTGCGAAAAGTGTTTTTTCCACACTAATACAAGTGCAAAAGTGGTTTCCTGCACCAACACAAGTGCGAAAAGTGGTTTTTCAACACTAACTCAAGTGCGAAAAGTGGTTTTTCAACACTAACACAAGTGCGAAAAGTGGTTTTTCAACACTAACACAAGTGCGAAAAGTGTTTTTTCCACACTAATACAAGTGCAAAAGTGGTTTCCTACACCAACACAAGTGCGAAAAGTGGTTTTTCAACACTAACTCAAGTGCGAAAAGTGGTTTTTCAACACTAACACAAGTGCGAAAAGTGTTTTTTCCACACTAATACAAGTGCAAAAGTGGTTTCCTGCACCAACACAAGTGCGAAAAGTGGTTTTTCAACACTAACACAAGTGCGAAAAGTGGTTTTTCAACACTAACACAAGTGCGAAAAGTGGTTTTTCAACACTAACACAAGTGCGAAAAGTGTTTTTTCCACACTAATACAAGTGCAAAAGTGGTTTCCTGCACCACACAAGTGCGAAAAGTGGTTTTTCAACACTAACACAAGTGCGAAAAGTGGTTTTTCAACACTAACACAAGTGCGAAAAGTGGTTTTTCAACACCAACACAAGTGCGAAAAGTGTTTTTTCCACACTAATACAAGTGAAAAAGTGGTTTCCTGCACCAACACAAGTGCAAAAAGTGGTTTTTCAACACTAACACAAGTGCGAAAAGTGGTTTTTCAACACTAACACAAGTGTGAAAAGTGGTTTTTCAACACTATCACAAGTGCAAAAAGTGTTTTTTCCACACTAATACAAGTGCAAAAGTGGTTTCCTGCACCAACACAAGTGCGAAAAGTGGTTTTTCAACACTAACACAAGTGCGAAAAGTGGTTTTTCAACACTAACACAAGTGCGAAAAGTGGTTTTTCAACACTAACACAAGTGCGAAAAGTGTTTTTTCCACACTAATACAAGTGCAAAAGTGGTTTCCTACACCAACACAAGTGCGAAAAGTGGTTTTTCAACACTAATACAACTGCAAAAGTGGTTTCCTGCACCAACACAAGTGCAAAAAGTGGTTTTTCAACACTAACACAAGTGCGAAAAGTGGTTTTTCAACACTAACACAAGTGCGAAAAGTGTTTTTTCCACACTAATACAAGTGCAAAAGTGGTTTCCTGCACCAACACAAGTGCGAAAAGTGGTTTTTCAACACTAACACAAGTGCGAAAAGTGGTTTTTCAACACTAACACAAGTGCAAAAAGTGGTTTTTCAACACTAACACAAGTGCAAAAAGTGTTTTTTCCACACTAATACAAGTGCAAATGTGGTTTCCTGCACCAACACAAGTGCGAAAAGTGGTTTTTCAACACTAACACAAGTGCGATAAGTGGTTTTTCAACACTAACACAAGTGCCAAAAGTGGTTTTTCAACACTATCACAAGTGCAAAAAGTGTTTTTTCCACACTAATACAAGTGCAAATGTGGTTTCCTGCACCAACACAAGTGCGAAAAGTGGTTTTTCAACACTAACACAAGTGCAAAAAGTGGTTTTTCAACACTAACACAAGTGCGAAAAGTGGTTTTTCAACACTAACACAAGTGCGAAAAGTGTTTTTTCCACACTAATACAACTGCAAAAGTGGTTTCCTGCACCAACACAAGTGCGAAAAGTGGTTTTTCAACACTAACACAAGTGCGAAAAGTGGTTTTTCAACACTAACACAAGTGCGAAAAGTGGTTTTTCAACACTAACACAAGTGCGAAAAGTGTTTTTTCCACACTAATACAAGTGCAAAAGTGGTTTCCTGCACCACACAAGTGCGAAAAGTGGTTTTTCAACACTAACACAAGTGCGAAAAGTGGTTTTTCAACACTAACACAAGTGCGAAAAGTGGTTTTTCAACACCAACACAAGTGCGAAAAGTGTTTTTTCCACACTAATACAAGTGAAAAAGTGGTTTCCTGCACCAACACAAGTGCAAAAAGTGGTTTTTCAACACTAACACAAGTGCGAAAAGTGGTTTTTCAACACTAACACAAGTGTGAAAAGTGGTTTTTCAACACTATCACAAGTGCAAAAAGTGTTTTTTCCACACTAATACAAGTGCAAAAGTGGTTTCCTGCACCAACACAAGTGCGAAAAGTGGTTTTTCAACACTAACACAAGTGCGAAAAGTGGTTTTTCAACACTAACACAAGTGCGAAAAGTGGTTTTTCAACACTAACACAAGTGCGAAAAGTGTTTTTTCCACACTAATACAAGTGCAAAAGTGGTTTCCTGCACCAACACAAGTGCGAAAAGTGGTTTTTCAACACTAACACAAGTGCGAAAAGTGTTTTTTCCACACTAATACAAGTGCAAAAGTGGTTTCCTGCACCAACACAAGTGCGAAAAGTGGTTTTTCAACACTAACACAAGTGCGAAAAGTGGTTTTTCAACACTAACACAAGTGCGAAAAGTGGTTTTTCAACACTAACACAAGTGCGAAAAGTGTTTTTTCCACACTAATACAAGTGCAAAAGTGGTTTCCTGCACCAACACAAGTGCGAAAAGTGGTTTTTCAACACTAACACAAGTGCGAAAAGTGGTTTTTCAACACTAACACAAGTGCAAAAAGTGGTTTTTCAACACTAACACAAGTGCAAAAAGTGTTTTTTCCACACTAATACAAGTGCAAATGTGGTTTCCTGCACCAACACAAGTGCGAAAAGTGGTTTTTCAACACTAACACAAGTGCGATAAGTGGTTTTTCAACACTAACACAAGTGCCAAAAGTGGTTTTTCAACACTATCACAAGTGCAAAAAGTGTTTTTTCCACACTAATACAAGTGCAAATGTGGTTTCCTGCACCAACACAAGTGCGAAAAGTGGTTTTTCAACACTAACACAAGTGCAAAAAGTGGTTTTTCAACACTAACACAAGTGCGAAAAGTGGTTTTTCAACACTAACACAAGTGCGAAAAGTGTTTTTTCCACACTAATACAACTGCAAAAGTGGTTTCCTGCACCAACACAAGTGCGAAAAGTGGTTTTTCAACACTAACACAAGTGTGAAAAGTGGTTTTTCAACACTATCACAAGTGCAAAAAGTGTTTTTTCCACACTAATACAAGTGCAAAAGTGGTTTCCTGCACCAACACAAGTGCGAAAAGTGGTTTTTCAACACTAACACAAGTGCGAAAAGTGGTTTTTCAACACTAACACAAGTGCGAAAAGTGGTTTTTCAACACTAACACAAGTGCGAAAAGTGTTTTTTCCACACTAATACAAGTGCAAAAGTGGTTTCCTGCACCAACACAAGTGCGAAAAGTGGTTTTTCAATACTAACACAAGTGCGAAAAGTGTTTTTTCCACACTAATACAAGTGCAAAAGTGGTTTCCTGCACCAACACAAGTGCGAAAAGTGGTTTTTCAACACTAACTCAAGTGCGAAAAGTGGTTTTTCAACACTAACACAAGTGCGAAAAGTGGTTTTTCAACACTAACACAAGTGCGAAAAGTGTTTTTTCCACACTAATACAAGTGCAAAAGTGGTTTCCTGCACCAACACAAGTGCGAAAAGTGGTTTTTCAACACTAACACAAGTGCGAAAAGTGGTTTTTCAACACTAACACAAGTGCGAAAAGTGGTTTTTCAACACTAACACAAGTGCGAAAAGTGTTTTTTCCACACTAATACAAGTGCAAAAGTGGTTTCCTGCACCAACACAAGTGCGAAAAGTGGTTTTTCAACACTAACTCAAGTGCGAAAAGTGGTTTTTCAACACTAACACAAGTGCGAAAAGTGGTTTTTCAACACTAACACAAGTGCGAAAAGTGTTTTTTCCACACTAATACAAGTGCAAAAGTGGTTTCCTACACCAACACAAGTGCGAAAAGTGGTTTTTCAACACTAACTCAAGTGCGAAAAGTGGTTTTTCAACACTAACACAAGTGCGAAAAGTGTTTTTTCCACACTAATACAAGTGCAAAAGTGGTTTCCTGCACCAACACAAGTGCGAAAAGTGGTTTTTCAACACTAACACAAGTGCGAAAAGTGGTTTTTCAACACTAACACAAGTGCGAAAAGTGGTTTTTCAACACTAACACAAGTGCGAAAAGTGTTTTTTCCACACTAATACAAGTGCAAAAGTGGTTTCCTGCACCACACAAGTGCGAAAAGTGGTTTTTCAACACTAACACAAGTGCGAAAAGTGGTTTTTCAACACTAACACAAGTGCGAAAAGTGGTTTTTCAACACCAACACAAGTGCGAAAAGTGTTTTTTCCACACTAATACAAGTGAAAAAGTGGTTTCCTGCACCAACACAAGTGCAAAAAGTGGTTTTTCAACACTAACACAAGTGCGAAAAGTGGTTTTTCAACACTAACACAAGTGTGAAAAGTGGTTTTTCAACACTATCACAAGTGCAAAAAGTGTTTTTTCCACACTAATACAAGTGCAAAAGTGGTTTCCTGCACCAACACAAGTGCGAAAAGTGGTTTTTCAACACTAACACAAGTGCGAAAAGTGGTTTTTCAACACTAACACAAGTGCGAAAAGTGGTTTTTCAACACTAACACAAGTGCGAAAAGTGTTTTTTCCACACTAATACAAGTGCAAAAGTGGTTTCCTACACCAACACAAGTGCGAAAAGTGGTTTTTCAACACTAATACAACTGCAAAAGTGGTTTCCTGCACCAACACAAGTGCAAAAAGTGGTTTTTCAACACTAACACAAGTGCGAAAAGTGGTTTTTCAACACTAACACAAGT
Organism: Myxine glutinosa; assembly: GCF_964187855.1. Classification (NCBI taxonomy): domain Eukaryota; kingdom Metazoa; phylum Chordata; class Myxini; order Myxiniformes; family Myxinidae; genus Myxine; species Myxine glutinosa. The sequence continues at coordinate 89,083,237 of NC_136274.1, forward strand.
GCGAAAAGTGTTTTTTCCACACTAATACAAGTGCAAAAGTGGTTTCCTGCACCAACACAAGTGCGAAAAGTGGTTTTTCAACACTAACACAAGTGCGAAAAGTGGTTTTTCAACACTAACACAAGTGCAAAAAGTGGTTTTTCAACACTAACACAAGTGCAAAAAGTGTTTTTTCCACACTAATACAAGTGCAAATGTGGTTTCCTGCACCAACACAAGTGCGAAAAGTGGTTTTTCAACACTAACACAAGTGCGATAAGTGGTTTTTCAACACTAACACAAGTGCCAAAAGTGGTTTTTCAACACTATCACAAGTGCAAAAAGTGTTTTTTCCACACTAATACAAGTGCAAATGTGGTTTCCTGCACCAACACAAGTGCGAAAAGTGGTTTTTCAACACTAACACAAGTGCAAAAAGTGGTTTTTCAACACTAACACAAGTGCGAAAAGTGGTTTTTCAACACTAACACAAGTGCGAAAAGTGTTTTTTCCACACTAATACAACTGCAAAAGTGGTTTCCTGCACCAACACAAGTGCGAAAAGTGGTTTTTCAACACTAACACAAGTGTGAAAAGTGGTTTTTCAACACTATCACAAGTGCAAAAAGTGTTTTTTCCACACTAATACAAGTGCAAAAGTGGTTTCCTGCACCAACACAAGTGCGAAAAGTGGTTTTTCAACACTAACACAAGTGCGAAAAGTGGTTTTTCAACACTAACTCAAGTGCGAAAAGTGGTTTTTCAACACTAACACAAGTGCGAAAAGTGTTTTTTCCACACTAATACAAGTGCAAAAGTGGTTTCCTGCACCAACACAAGTGCGAAAAGTGGTTTTTCAACACTAACACAAGTGCGAAAAGTGGTTTTTCAACACTAACACAAGTGCGAAAAGTGGTTTTTCAACACTAACACAAGTGCGAAAAGTGTTTTTTCCACACTAATACAAGTGCAAAAGTGGTTTCCTGCACCACACAAGTGCGAAAAGTGGTTTTTCAACACTAACACAAGTGCGAAAAGTGGTTTTTCAACACTAACACAAGTGCGAAAAGTGGTTTTTCAACACCAACACAAGTGCGAAAAGTGTTTTTTCCACACTAATACAAGTGAAAAAGTGGTTTCCTGCACCAACACAAGTGCAAAAAGTGGTTTTTCAACACTAACACAAGTGCGAAAAGTGGTTTTTCAACACTAACACAAGTGTGAAAAGTGGTTTTTCAACACTATCACAAGTGCAAAAAGTGTTTTTTCCACACTAATACAAGTGCAAAAGTGGTTTCCTGCACCAACACAAGTGCGAAAAGTGGTTTTTCAACACTAACACAAGTGCGAAAAGTGGTTTTTCAACACTAACACAAGTGCGAAAAGTGGTTTTTCAACACTAACACAAGTGCGAAAAGTGTTTTTTCCACACTAATACAAGTGCAAAAGTGGTTTCCTGCACCAACACAAGTGCGAAAAGTGGTTTTTCAACACTAACACAAGTGCGAAAAGTGGTTTCCTGCACCAACACAAGTGCAAAAAGTGGTTTTTCAACACTAACACAAGTGCGAAAAGTGGTTTTTCAACACTAACACAAGTGCGAAAAGTGGTTTTTCAACACTAACACAAGTGCGAAAAGTGTTTTTTCCACACTAATACAAGTGCAAAAGTGGTTTCCTGCACCAACACAAGTGCGAAAAGTGGTTTTTCAACACTAACACAAGTGCGAAAAGTGGTTTTTCAACACTAACACAAGTGCGAAAAGTGGTTTTTCAACACTAACACAAGTGCGAAAAGTGTTTTTTCCACACTAATACAAGTGCAAAAGTGGTTTCCTGCACCAACACAAGTGCGAAAAGTGGTTTTTCAACACTAACACAAGTGCGAAAAGTGTTTTTTCCACACTAATACAAGTGCAAAAGTGGTTTCCTGCACCAACACAAGTGCGAAAAGTGGTTTTTCAACACTAACACAAGTGCGAAAAGTGGTTTTTCAACACTAACACAAGTGCGAAAAGTGGTTTTTCAACACTAACACAAGTGCGAAAAGTGTTTTTTCCACACTAATACAAGTGCAAAAGTGGTTTCCTACACCAACACAAGTGCGAAAAGTGGTTTTTCAACACTAATACAACTGCAAAAGTGGTTTCCTGCACCAACACAAGTGCAAAAAGTGGTTTTTCAACACTAACACAAGTGCGAAAAGTGGTTTTTCAACACTAACACAAGTGCGAAAAGTGTTTTTTCCACACTAATACAAGTGCAAAAGTGGTTTCCTGCACCAACACAAGTGCGAAAAGTGGTTTTTCAACACTAACACAAGTGCGAAAAGTGGTTTTTCAACACTAACACAAGTGCAAAAAGTGGTTTTTCAACACTAACACAAGTGCAAAAAGTGTTTTTTCCACACTAATACAAGTGCAAATGTGGTTTCCTGCACCAACACAAGTGCGAAAAGTGGTTTTTCAACACTAACACAAGTGCGATAAGTGGTTTTTCAACACTAACACAAGTGCCAAAAGTGGTTTTTCAACACTATCACAAGTGCAAAAAGTGTTTTTTCCACACTAATACAAGTGCAAATGTGGTTTCCTGCACCAACACAAGTGCGAAAAGTGGTTTTTCAACACTAACACAAGTGCAAAAAGTGGTTTTTCAACACTAACACAAGTGCGAAAAGTGGTTTTTCAACACTAACACAAGTGCGAAAAGTGTTTTTTCCACACTAATACAACTGCAAAAGTGGTTTCCTGCACCAACACAAGTGCGAAAAGTGGTTTTTCAACACTAACACAAGTGTGAAAAGTGGTTTTTCAACACTATCACAAGTGCAAAAAGTGTTTTTTCCACACTAATACAAGTGCAAAAGTGGTTTCCTGCACCAACACAAGTGCGAAAAGTGGTTTTTCAACACTAACACAAGTGCGAAAAGTGGTTTTTCAACACTAACACAAGTGCGAAAAGTGGTTTTTCAACACTAACACAAGTGCGAAAAGTGTTTTTTCCACACTAATACAAGTGCAAAAGTGGTTTCCTGCACCAACACAAGTGCGAAAAGTGGTTTTTCAATACTAACACAAGTGCGAAAAGTGTTTTTTCCACACTAATACAAGTGCAAAAGTGGTTTCCTGCACCAACACAAGTGCGAAAAGTGGTTTTTCAACACTAACTCAAGTGCGAAAAGTGGTTTTTCAACACTAACACAAGTGCGAAAAGTGGTTTTTCAACACTAACACAAGTGCGAAAAGTGTTTTTTCCACACTAATACAAGTGCAAAAGTGGTTTCCTGCACCAACACAAGTGCGAAAAGTGGTTTTTCAACACTAACACAAGTGCGAAAAGTGGTTTTTCAACACTAACACAAGTGCGAAAAGTGGTTTTTCAACACTAACACAAGTGCGAAAAGTGTTTTTTCCACACTAATACAAGTGCAAAAGTGGTTTCCTGCACCAACACAAGTGCGAAAAGTGGTTTTTCAACACTAACTCAAGTGCGAAAAGTGGTTTTTCAACACTAACACAAGTGCGAAAAGTGGTTTTTCAACACTAACACAAGTGCGAAAAGTGTTTTTTCCACACTAATACAAGTGCAAAAGTGGTTTCCTACACCAACACAAGTGCGAAAAGTGGTTTTTCAACACTAACTCAAGTGCGAAAAGTGGTTTTTCAACACTAACACAAGTGCGAAAAGTGTTTTTTCCACACTAATACAAGTGCAAAAGTGGTTTCCTGCACCAACACAAGTGCGAAAAGTGGTTTTTCAACACTAACACAAGTGCGAAAAGTGGTTTTTCAACACTAACACAAGTGCGAAAAGTGGTTTTTCAACACTAACACAAGTGCGAAAAGTGTTTTTTCCACACTAATACAAGTGCAAAAGTGGTTTCCTGCACCACACAAGTGCGAAAAGTGGTTTTTCAACACTAACACAAGTGCGAAAAGTGGTTTTTCAACACTAACACAAGTGCGAAAAGTGGTTTTTCAACACCAACACAAGTGCGAAAAGTGTTTTTTCCACACTAATACAAGTGAAAAAGTGGTTTCCTGCACCAACACAAGTGCAAAAAGTGGTTTTTCAACACTAACACAAGTGCGAAAAGTGGTTTTTCAACACTAAGACAAGTGTGAAAAGTGGTTTTTCAACACTATCACAAGTGCAAAAAGTGTTTTTTCCACACTAATACAAGTGCAAAAGTGGTTTCCTGCACCAACACAAGTGCGAAAAGTGGTTTTTCAACACTAACACAAGTGCGAAAAGTGGTTTTTCAACACTAACACAAGTGCGAAAAGTGGTTTTTCAACACTAACACAAGTGCGAAAAGTGTTTTTTCCACACTAATACAAGTGCAAAAGTGGTTTCCTGCACCAACACAAGTGCGAAAAGTGGTTTTTCAACACTAACACAAGTGCGAAAAGTGTTTTTTCCACACTAATACAAGTGCAAAAGTGGTTTCCTGCACCAACACAAGTGCGAAAAGTGGTTTTTCAACACTAACACAAGTGCGAAAAGTGGTTTTTCAACACTAACACAAGTGCGAAAAGTGGTTTTTCAACACTAACACAAGTGCGAAAAGTGTTTTTTCCACACTAATACAAGTGCAAAAGTGGTTTCCTACACCAACACAAGTGCGAAAAGTGGTTTTTCAACACTAATACAACTGCAAAAGTGGTTTCCTGCACCAACACAAGTGCAAAAAGTGGTTTTTCAACACTAACACAAGTGCGAAAAGTGGTTTTTCAACACTAACACAAGTGCAAAAAGTGTTTTTTCCACACTAATACAAGTGCAAATGTGGTTTCCTGCACCAACACAAGTGCGAAAAGTGGTTTTTCAACACTAACACAAGTGCGATAAGTGGTTTTTCAACACTAACACAAGTGCCAAAAGTGGTTTTTCAACACTATCACAAGTGCAAAAAGTGTTTTTTCCACACTAATACAAGTGCAAATGTGGTTTCCTGCACCAACACAAGTGCGAAAAGTGGTTTTTCAACACTAACACAAGTGCAAAAAGTGGTTTTTCAACACTAACACAAGTGCGAAAAGTGGTTTTTCAACACTAACACAAGTGCGAAAAGTGTTTTTTCCACACTAATACAACTGCAAAAGTGGTTTCCTGCACCAACACAAGTGCGAAAAGTGGTTTTTCAACACTAACACAAGTGTGAAAAGTGGTTTTTCAACACTATCACAAGTGCAAAAAGTGTTTTTTCCACACTAATACAAGTGCAAAAGTGGTTTCCTGCACCAACACAAGTGCGAAAAGTGGTTTTTCAACACTAACACAAGTGCGAAAAGTGGTTTTTCAACACTAACACAAGTGCGAAAAGTGGTTTTTCAACACTAACACAAGTGCGAAAAGTGTTTTTTCCACACTAATACAAGTGCAAAAGTGGTTTCCTGCACCAACACAAGTGCGAAAAGTGGTTTTTCAACACTAACACAAGTGCGAAAAGTGTTTTTTCCACACTAATACAAGTGCAAAAGTGGTTTCCTGCACCAACACAAGTGCGAAAAGTGGTTTTTCAACACTAACACAAGTGCGAAAAGTGGTTTTTCAACACTAACACAAGTGCGAAAAGTGGTTTTTCAACACTAACACAAGTGCGAAAAGTGTTTTTTCCACACTAATACAAGTGCAAAAGTGGTTTCCCACACCAACACAAGTGCGAAAAGTGGTTTTTCAACACTAACTCAAGTGCGAAAAGTGGTTTTTCAACACTAACACAAGTGCGAAAAGTGTTTTTTCCACACTAATACAAGTGCAAAAGTGGTTTCCTGCACCAACACAAGTGCGAAAAGTGGTTTTTCAACACTAACACAAGTGCGAAAAGTGGTTTTTCAACACTAACACAAGTGCGAAAAGTGGTTTTTCAACACTAACACAAGTGCGAAAAGGGTTTTTTCCACACTAATACAAGTGCAAAAGTGGTTTCCTGCACCAACACAAGTGCGAAAAGTGATTTTTCAACACTAACACAAGTGCAAAAAGTGGTTTTTCAACACTAACACAAGTGCAAAAAGTGTTTTTTCCACACTAATACAAGTGCAAAAGTGGTTTCCTGCACCAACACAAGTGCGAAAAGTGGTTTTTCAACACTAACACAAGTGCGAAAAGTGGTTTTTCAACACTAACACAAGTGCGAAAAGTGTTTTTTCCACACTAATACAAGTGCAAAAGTGGTTTCCTGCACCAACACAAGTGCGAAAAGTGGTTTTTCAACACTAACACAAGTGCGAAAAGTGGTTTTTCAACACTAACACAAGTGCGAAAAGTAGTTTTTCAACACTAACACAAGTGCGAAAAGTGTTTTTTCCACACTAATACAAGTGCAAAAGTGGTTTCCTGCACCAACACAAGTGCGAAAAGTGGTTTTTCAACACTAACACAAGTGCGAAAAGTGGTTTTTCAACACTAACACAATTGCGAAAAGTGGTTTTTCAACACTAACACAAGTGCGAAAAGTGTTTTTTCCACACTAATACAAGTGCAAAAGTGGTTTCCTGCACCAACACAAGTGCGAAAAGTGGTTTTTCAACACTAACACAAGTGCGAAAAGTGGTTTTTCAACACTAACACAAGTGCGAAAAGTGTTTTTTCCACACTAATACAAGTGCAAAAGTGGTTTCCTGCACCAACACAAGTGCGAAAAGTGATTTTTCAACACTAACACAAGTGCGAAAAGTGGTTTTTCAACACTAACACAAGTGCGAAAAGTGGTTTTTCAACACTAACACAAGTGTGAAAAGTGTTTTTTCCACACTAATACAAGTGCAAAAGTGGTTTCCTGCACCAACACAAGTGCGAAAAGTGGTTTTTCAACACTAACACAAGTGCGAAAAGTGTTTTTTCCACACTAATACAAGTGCAAAAGTGGTTTCCTGCACCAACACAAGTGCGAAAAGTGGTTTTTCAACACTAACACAAGTGCGAAAAGTGGTTTTTCAACACTAACACAAGTGCGAAAAGTGGTTTTTCAACACTAACACAAGTGCGAAAAGTGTTTTTTCCACACTAATACAAGTGCAAAAGTGGTTTCCTACACCAACACAAGTGCGAAAAGTGGTTTTTCAACACTAATACAACTGCAAAAGTGGTTTCCTGCACCAACACAAGTGCAAAAAGTGGTTTTTCAACACTAACACAAGTGCGAAAAGTGGTTTTTCAACACTAACACAAGTGCGAAAAGTGTTTTTTCCACACTAATACAAGTGCAAAAGTGGTTTCCTGCACCAACAGAAGTGCGAAAAGTGGTTTTTCAACACTAACACAAGTGCGAAAAGTGGTTTTTCAACACTAACACAAGTGCAAAAAGTGTTTTTTCCACACTAATACAAGTGCAAATGTGGTTTCCTGCACCAACACAAGTGCGAAAAGTGGTTTATCAACACTAACACAAGTGCGAAAAGTGGTTTTTCAACACTAACACAAGTGCCAAAAGTGGTTTTTCAACACTATCACAAGTGCAAAAAGTGTTTTTTCCACACTAATACAAGTGCAAATGTGGTTTCCTGCACCAACACAAGTGCGAAAAGTGGTTTTTCAACACTAACACAAGTGCGAAAAGTGTTTTTCAACACTAACACAAGTGCGAAAAGTGGTTTTTCAACACTAACACAAGTGCGAAAAGTGTTTTTTCCACACTAATACAAGTGCAAAAGTGGTTTCCTGCACTAACACAAGTGCGAAAAGTGGTTTTTCAACACTAACACAAGTGCAAAAAGTGGTTTTTCAACACTAACACAAGTGCAAAAAGTGTTTTTTCCACACTAATACAAGTGCAAATGTGGTTTCCTGCACCAACACAAGTGCGAAAAGTGGTTTTTCAACACTAACACAAGTGCGATAAGTGGTTTTTCAACACTAACACAAGTGCCAAAAGTGGTTTTTCAACACTATCACAAGTGCAAAAAGTGTTTTTTCCACACTAATACAAGTGCAAATGTGGTTTCCTGCACCAACACAAGTGCGAAAAGTGGTTTTTCAACACTAACACAAGTGCAAAAAGTGGTTTTTCAACACTAACACAAGTGCGAAAAGTGGTTTTTCAACACTAACACAAGTGCGAAAAGTGTTTTTTCCACACTAATACAACTGCAAAAGTGGTTTCCTGCACCAACACAAGTGCGAAAAGTGGTTTTTCAACACTAACACAAGTGTGAAAAGTGGTTTTTCAACACTATCACAAGTGCAAAAAGTGTTTTTTCCACACTAATACAAGTGCAAAAGTGGTTTCCTGCACCAACACAAGTGCGAAAAGTGGTTTTTCAACACTAACACAAGTGCGAAAAGTGGTTTTTCAACACTAACACAAGTGCGAAAAGTGGTTTTTCAACACTAACACAAGTGCGAAAAGTGTTTTTTCCACACTAATACAAGTGCAAAAGTGGTTTCCTGCACCAACACAAGTGCGAAAAGTGGTTTTTCAACACTAACACAAGTGCGAAAAGTGTTTTTTCCACACTAATACAAGTGCAAAAGTGGTTTCCTGCACCAACACAAGTGCGAAAAGTGGTTTTTCAACACTAACACAAGTGCGAAAAGTGGTTTTTCAACACTAACACAAGTGCGAAAAGTGGTTTTTCAACACTAACACAAGTGCGAAAAGTGTTTTTTCCACACTAATACAAGTGCAAAAGTGGTTTCCCACACCAACACAAGTGCGAAAAGTGGTTTTTCAACACTAACTCAAGTGCGAAAAGTGGTTTTTCAACACTAACACAAGTGCGAAAAGTGTTTTTTCCACACTAATACAAGTGCAAAAGTGGTTTCCTGCACCAACACAAGTGCGAAAAGTGGTTTTTCAACACTAACACAAGTGCGAAAAGTGGTTTTTCAACACTAACACAAGTGCGAAAAGTGGTTTTTCAACACTAACACAAGTGCGAAAAGGGTTTTTTCCACACTAATACAAGTGCAAAAGTGGTTTCCTGCACCAACACAAGTGCGAAAAGTGATTTTTCAACACTAACACAAGTGCAAAAAGTGGTTTTTCAACACTAACACAAGTGCAAAAAGTGTTTTTTCCACACTAATACAAGTGCAAAAGTGGTTTCCTGCACCAACACAAGTGCGAAAAGTGGTTTTTCAACACTAACACAAGTGCGAAAAGTGGTTTTTCAACACTAACACAAGTGCGAAAAGTGTTTTTTCCACACTAATACAAGTGCAAAAGTGGTTTCCTACACCAACACAAGTGCGAAAAGTGGTTTTTCAACACTAATACAACTGCAAAAGTGGTTTCCTGCACCAACACAAGTGCAAAAAGTGGTTTTTCAACACTAACACAAGTGCGAAAAGTGGTTTTTCAACACTAACACAAGTGCGAAAAGTGTTTTTTCCACACTAATACAAGTGCAAAAGTGGTTTCCTGCACCAACACAAGTGCGAAAAGTGGTTTTTCAACACTAACACAAGTGCGAAAAGTGGTTTTTCAACACTAACACAAGTGCAAAAAGTGGTTTTTCAACACTAACACAAGTGCAAAAAGTGTTTTTTCCACACTAATACAAGTGCAAATGTGGTTTCCTGCACCAACACAAGTGCGAAAAGTGGTTTTTCAACACTAACACAAGTGCGATAAGTGGTTTTTCAACACTAACACAAGTGCCAAAAGTGGTTTTTCAACACTATCACAAGTGCAAAAAGTGTTTTTTCCACACTAATACAAGTGCAAATGTGGTTTCCTGCACCAACACAAGTGCGAAAAGTGGTTTTTCAACACTAACACAAGTGCAAAAAGTGGTTTTTCAACACTAACACAAGTGCGAAAAGTGGTTTTTCAACACTAACACAAGTGCGAAAAGTGTTTTTTCCACACTAATACAACTGCAAAAGTGGTTTCCTGCACCAACACAAGTGCGAAAAGTGGTTTTTCAACACTAACACAAGTGTGAAAAGTGGTTTTTCAACACTATCACAAGTGCAAAAAGTGTTTTTTCCACACTAATACAAGTGCAAAAGTGGTTTCCTGCACCAACACAAGTGCGTAAAGTGGTTTTTCAACACTAACACAAGTGCGAAAAGTGGTTTTTCAACACTAACACAAGTGCGAAAAGTGGTTTTTCAACACTAACACAAGTGCGAAAAGTGTTTTTTCCACACTAATACAAGTGCAAAAGTGGTTTCCTGCACCAACACAAGTGCGAAAAGTGGTTTTTCAATACTAACACAAGTGCGAAAAGTGTTTTTTCCACACTAATACAAGTGCAAAAGTGGTTTCCTGCACCAACACAAGTGCGAAAAGTGGTTTTTCAACACTAACTCAAGTGCGAAAAGTGGTTTTTCAACACTAACACAAGTGCGAAAAGTGGTTTTTCAACACTAACACAAGTGCGAAAAGTGTTTTTTCCACACTAATACAAGTGCAAAAGTGGTTTCCTGCACCAACACAAGTGCGAAAAGTGGTTTTTCAACACTAACACAAGTGCGAAAAGTGGTTTTTCAACACTAACACAAGTGCGAAAAGTGGTTTTTCAACACTAACACAAGTGCGAAAAGTGTTTTTTCCACACTAATACAAGTGCAAAAGTGGTTTCCTGCACCAACACAAGTGCGAAAAGTGGTTTTTCAACACTAACTCAAGTGCGAAAAGTGGTTTTTCAACACTAACACAAGTGCGAAAAGTGGTTTTTCAACACTAACACAAGTGCAAAAAGTGTTTTTTCCACACTAATACAAGTGCAAAAGTGGTTTCCTGCACCAACACAAGTGCGAAAAGTGGTTTTTCAACACTAACACAAGTGCGAAAAGTGGTTTTTCAACACTAACACAAGTGCGAAAAGTGGTTTTTCAACACTAACACAAGTGCGAAAAGTGTTTTTTCCACACTAATACAAGTGCAAAAGTGGTTTCCTGCACCAACACAAGTGCGAAAAGTGGTTTTTCAACACTAACACAAGTGCGAAAAGTGTTTTTTCCACACTAATACAAGTGCAAAAGTGGTTTCCTGCACCAACACAAGTGCGAAAAGTGGTTTTTCAACACTAACACAAGTGCGAAAAGTGGTTTTTCAACACTAACACAAGTGCGAAAAGTGGTTTTTCAACACTAACACAAGTGCGAAAAGTGTTTTTTCCACACTAATACAAGTGCAAAAGTGGTTTCCCACACCAACACAAGTGCGAAAAGTGGTTTTTCAACACTAACTCAAGTGCGAAAAGTGGTTTTTCAACACTAACACAAGTGCGAAAAGTGTTTTTTCCACACTAATACAAGTGCAAAAGTGGTTTCCTGCACCAACACAAGTGCGAAAAGTGGTTTTTCAACACTAACACAAGTGCGAAAAGTGGTTTTTCAACACTAACACAAGTGCGAAAAGTGGTTTTTCAACACTAACACAAGTGCGAAAAGGGTTTTTTCCACACTAATACAAGTGCAAAAGTGGTTTCCTGCACCAACACAAGTGCGAAAAGTGATTTTTCAACACTAACACAAGTGCAAAAAGTGGTTTTTCAACACTAACACAAGTGCAAAAAGTGTTTTTTCCACACTAATACAAGTGCAAAAGTGGTTTCCTGCACCAACACAAGTGCGAAAAGTGGTTTTTCAACACTAACACAAGTGCGAAAAGTGGTTTTTCAACACTAACACAAGTGCGAAAAGTGTTTTTTCCACACTAATACAAGTGCAAAAGTGGTTTCCTGCACCAACACAAGTGCGAAAAGTGGTTTTTCAACACTAACACAAGTGCGAAAAGTGGTTTTTCAACACTAACACAAGTGCGAAAAGTAGTTTTTCAACACTAACACAAGTGCGAAAAGTGTTTTTTCCACACTAATACAAGTGCAAAAGTGGTTTCCTGCACCAACACAAGTGCGAAAAGTGGTTTTTCAACACTAACACAAGTGCGAAAAGTGGTTTTTCAACACTAACACAATTGCGAAAAGTGGTTTTTCAACACTAACACAAGTGCGAAAAGTGTTTTTTCCACACTAATACAAGTGCAAAAGTGGTTTCCTGCACCAACACAAGTGCGAAAAGTGGTTTTTCAACACTAACACAAGTGCGAAAAGTGGTTTTTCAACACTAACACAAGTGCGAAAAGTGTTTTTTCCACACTAATACAAGTGCAAAAGTGGTTTCCTGCACCAACACAAGTGCGAAAAGTGATTTTTCAACACTAACACAAGTGCGAAAAGTGGTTTTTCAACACTAACACAAGTGCGAAAAGTGGTTTTTCAACACTAACACAAGTGTGAAAAGTGTTTTTTCCACACTAATACAAGTGCAAAAGTGGTTTCCTGCACCAACACAAGTGCGAAAAGTGGTTTTTCAACACTAACACAAGTGCGAAAAGTGTTTTTTCCACACTAATACAAGTGCAAAAGTGGTTTCCTGCACCAACACAAGTGCGAAAAGTGGTTTTTCAACACTAACACAAGTGCGAAAAGTGGTTTTTCAACACTAACACAAGTGCGAAAAGTGGTTTTTCAACACTAACACAAGTGCGAAAAGTGTTTTTTCCACACTAATACAAGTGCAAAAGTGGTTTCCTACACCAACACAAGTGCGAAAAGTGGTTTTTCAACACTAATACAACTGCAAAAGTGGTTTCCTGCACCAACACAAGTGCAAAAAGTGGTTTTTCAACACTAACACAAGTGCGAAAAGTGGTTTTTCAACACTAACACAAGTGCGAAAAGTGTTTTTTCCACACTAATACAAGTGCAAAAGTGGTTTCCTGCACCAACAGAAGTGCGAAAAGTGGTTTTTCAACACTAACACAAGTGCGAAAAGTGGTTTTTCAACACTAACACAAGTGCAAAAAGTGTTTTTTCCACACTAATACAAGTGCAAATGTGGTTTCCTGCACCAACACAAGTGCGAAAAGTGGTTTTTCAACACTAACACAAGTGCGAAAAGTGGTTTTTCAACACTAACACAAGTGCCAAAAGTGGTTTTTCAACACTATCACAAGTGCAAAAAGTGTTTTTTCCACACTAATACAAGTGCAAATGTGGTTTCCTGCACCAACACAAGTGCGAAAAGTGGTTTTTCAACACTAACACAAGTGCGAAAAGTGTTTTTCAACACTAACACAAGTGCGAAAAGTGGTTTTTCAACACTAACACAAGTGCGAAAAGTGTTTTTTCCACACTAATACAAGTGCAAAAGTGGTTTCCTGCACTAACACAAGTGCGAAAAGTGGTTTTTCAACACTAACACAAGTGCAAAAAGTGGTTTTTCAACACTAACACAAGTGCAAAAAGTGTTTTTTCCACACTAATACAAGTGCAAATGTGGTTTCCTGCACCAACACAAGTGCGAAAAGTGGTTTTTCAACACTAACACAAGTGCGATAAGTGGTTTTTCAACACTAACACAAGTGCCAAAAGTGGTTTTTCAACACTATCACAAGTGCAAAAAGTGTTTTTTCCACACTAATACAAGTGCAAATGTGGTTTCCTGCACCAACACAAGTGCGAAAAGTGGTTTTTCAACACTAACACAAGTGCAAAAAGTGGTTTTTCAACACTAACACAAGTGCGAAAAGTGGTTTTTCAACACTAACACAAGTGCGAAAAGTGTTTTTTCCACACTAATACAACTGCAAAAGTGGTTTCCTGCACCAACACAAGTGCGAAAAGTGGTTTTTCAACACTAACACAAGTGTGAAAAGTGGTTTTTCAACACTATCACAAGTGCAAAAAGTGTTTTTTCCACACTAATACAAGTGCAAAAGTGGTTTCCTGCACCAACACAAGTGCGAAAAGTGGTTTTTCAACACTAACACAAGTGCGAAAAGTGGTTTTTCAACACTAACACAAGTGCGAAAAGTGGTTTTTCAACACTAACACAAGTGCGAAAAGTGTTTTTTCCACACTAATACAAGTGCAAAAGTGGTTTCCTGCACCAACACAAGTGCGAAAAGTGGTTTTTCAACACTAACACAAGTGCGAAAAGTGTTTTTTCCACACTAATACAAGTGCAAAAGTGGTTTCCTGCACCAACACAAGTGCGAAAAGTGGTTTTTCAACACTAACACAAGTGCGAAAAGTGGTTTTTCAACACTAACACAAGTGCGAAAAGTGGTTTTTCAACACTAACACAAGTGCGAAAAGTGTTTTTTCCACACTAATACAAGTGCAAAAGTGGTTTCCCACACCAACACAAGTGCGAAAAGTGGTTTTTCAACACTAACTCAAGTGCGAAAAGTGGTTTTTCAACACTAACACAAGTGCGAAAAGTGTTTTTTCCACACTAATACAAGTGCAAAAGTGGTTTCCTGCACCAACACAAGTGCGAAAAGTGGTTTTTCAACACTAACACAAGTGCGAAAAGTGGTTTTTCAACACTAACACAAGTGCGAAAAGTGGTTTTTCAACACTAACACAAGTGCGAAAAGGGTTTTTTCCACACTAATACAAGTGCAAAAGTGGTTTCCTGCACCAACACAAGTGCGAAAAGTGATTTTTCAACACTAACACAAGTGCAAAAAGTGGTTTTTCAACACTAACACAAGTGCAAAAAGTGTTTTTTCCACACTAATACAAGTGCAAAAGTGGTTTCCTGCACCAACACAAGTGCGAAAAGTGGTTTTTCAACACTAACACAAGTGCGAAAAGTGGTTTTTCAACACTAACACAAGTGCGAAAAGTGTTTTTTCCACACTAATACAAGTGCAAAAGTGGTTTCCTACACCAACACAAGTGCGAAAAGTGGTTTTTCAACACTAATACAACTGCAAAAGTGGTTTCCTGCACCAACACAAGTGCAAAAAGTGGTTTTTCAACACTAACACAAGTGCGAAAAGTGGTTTTTCAACACTAACACAAGTGCGAAAAGTGTTTTTTCCACACTAATACAAGTGCAAAAGTGGTTTCCTGCACCAACACAAGTGCGAAAAGTGGTTTTTCAACACTAACACAAGTGCGAAAAGTGGTTTTTCAACACTAACACAAGTGCAAAAAGTGGTTTTTCAACACTAACACAAGTGCAAAAAGTGTTTTTTCCACACTAATACAAGTGCAAATGTGGTTTCCTGCACCAACACAAGTGCGAAAAGTGGTTTTTCAACACTAACACAAGTGCGATAAGTGGTTTTTCAACACTAACACAAGTGCCAAAAGTGGTTTTTCAACACTATCACAAGTGCAAAAAGTGTTTTTTCCACACTAATACAAGTGCAAATGTGGTTTCCTGCACCAACACAAGTGCGAAAAGTGGTTTTTCAACACTAACACAAGTGCAAAAAGTGGTTTTTCAACACTAACACAAGTGCGAAAAGTGGTTTTTCAACACTAACACAAGTGCGAAAAGTGTTTTTTCCACACTAATACAACTGCAAAAGTGGTTTCCTGCACCAACACAAGTGCGAAAAGTGGTTTTTCAACACTAACACAAGTGTGAAAAGTGGTTTTTCAACACTATCACAAGTGCAAAAAGTGTTTTTTCCACACTAATACAAGTGCAAAAGTGGTTTCCTGCACCAACACAAGTGCGAAAAGTGGTTTTTCAACACTAACACAAGTGCGAAAAGTGGTTTTTCAACACTAACACAAGTGCGAAAAGTGGTTTTTCAACACTAACACAAGTGCGAAAAGTGTTTTTTCCACACTAATACAAGTGCAAAAGTGGTTTCCTGCACCAACACAAGTGCGAAAAGTGGTTTTTCAATACTAACACAAGTGCGAAAAGTGTTTTTTCCACACTAATACAAGTGCAAAAGTGGTTTCCTGCACCAACACAAGTGCGAAAAGTGGTTTTTCAACACTAACTCAAGTGCGAAAAGTGGTTTTTCAACACTAACACAAGTGCGAAAAGTGGTTTTTCAACACTAACACAAGTGCGAAAAGTGTTTTTTCCACACTAATACAAGTGCAAAAGTGGTTTCCTGCACCAACACAAGTGCGAAAAGTGGTTTTTCAACACTAACACAAGTGCGAAAAGTGGTTTTTCAACACTAACACAAGTGCGAAAAGTGGTTTTTCAACACTAACACAAGTGCGAAAAGTGTTTTTTCCACACTAATACAAGTGCAAAAGTGGTTTCCTGCACCAACACAAGTGCGAAAAGTGGTTTTTCAACACTAACTCAAGTGCGAAAAGTGGTTTTTCAACACTAACACAAGTGCGAAAAGTGGTTTTTCAACACTAACACAAGTGCGAAAAGTGTTTTTTCCACACTAATACAAGTGCAAAAGTGGTTTCCTACACCAACACAAGTGCGAAAAGTGGTTTTTCAACACTAACTCAAGTGCGAAAAGTGGTTTTTCAACACTAACACAAGTGCGAAAAGTGTTTTTTCCACACTAATACAAGTGCAAAAGTGGTTTCCTGCACCAACACAAGTGCGAAAAGTGGTTTTTCAACACTAACACAAGTGCGAAAAGTGGTTTTTCAACACTAACACAAGTGCAAAAAGTGGTTTTTCAACACTAACACAAGTGCAAAAAGTGTTTTTTCCACACTAATACAAGTGCAAATGTGGTTTCCTGCACCAACACAAGTGCGAAAAGTGGTTTTTCAACACTAACACAAGTGCGATAAGTGGTTTTTCAACACTAACACAAGTGCCAAAAGTGGTTTTTCAACACTATCACAAGTGCAAAAAGTGTTTTTTCCACACTAATACAAGTGCAAATGTGGTTTCCTGCACCAACACAAGTGCGAAAAGTGGTTTTTCAACACTAACACAAGTGCAAAAAGTGGTTTTTCAACACTAACACAAGTGCGAAAAGTGGTTTTTCAACACTAACACAAGTGCGAAAAGTGTTTTTTCCACACTAATACAACTGCAAAAGTGGTTTCCTGCACCAACACAAGTGCGAAAAGTGGTTTTTCAACACTAACACAAGTGTGAAAAGTGGTTTTTCAACACTATCACAAGTGCAAAAAGTGTTTTTTCCACACTAATGCAAGTGCAAAAGTGGTTTCCTGCACCAACACAAGTGCGAAAAGTGGTTTTTCAACACTAACACAAGTGCGAAAAGTGGTTTTTCAACACTAACACAAGTGCGAAAAGTGGTTTTTCAACACTAACACAAGTGCGAAAAGTGTTTTTTCCACACTAATACAAGTGCAAAAGTGGTTTCCTGCACCAACACAAGTGCGAAAAGTGGTTTTTCAATACTAACACAAGTGCGAAAAGTGTTTTTTCCACACTAATACAAGTGCAAAAGTGGTTTCCTGCACCAACACAAGTGCGAAAAGTGGTTTTTCAACACTAACTCAAGTGCGAAAAGTGGTTTTTCAACACTAACACAAGTGCGAAAAGTGGTTTTTCAACACTAACACAAGTGCGAAAAGTGTTTTTTCCACACTAATACAAGTGCAAAAGTGGTTTCCTGCACCAACACAAGTGCGAAAAGTGGTTTTTCAACACTAACACAAGTGCGAAAAGTGGTTTTTCAACACTAACACAAGTGCGAAAAGTGGTTTTTCAACACTAACACAAGTGCGAAAAGTGTTTTTTCCACACTAATACAAGTGCAAAAGTGGTTTCCTGCACCAACACAAGTGCGAAAAGTGGTTTTTCAACACTAACTCAAGTGCGAAAAGTGGTTTTTCAACACTAACACAAGTGCGAAAAGTGGTTTTTCAACACTAACACAAGTGCGAAAAGTGTTTTTTCCACACTAATACAAGTGCAAAAGTGGTTTCCTGCACCAACACAAGTGCGAAAAGTGGTTTTTCAATACTAACACAAGTGCGAAAAGTGTTTTTTCCACACTAATACAAGTGCAAAAGTGGTTTCCTGCACCAACACAAGTGCGAAAAGTGGTTTTTCAACACTAACTCAAGTGCGAAAAGTGGTTTTTCAACACTAACACAAGTGCGAAAAGTGGTTTTTCAACACTAACACAAGTGCGAAAAGTGTTTTTTCCACACTAATACAAGTGCAAAAGTGGTTTCCTGCACCAACACAAGTGCGAAAAGTGGTTTTTCAACACTAACACAAGTGCGAAAAGTGGTTTTTCAACACTAACACAAGTGCGAAAAGTGGTTTTTCAACACTAACACAAGTGCGAAAAGTGTTTTTTCCACACTAATACAAGTGCAAAAGTGGTTTCCTGCACCAACACAAGTGCGAAAAGTGGTTTTTCAACACTAACTCAAGTGCGAAAAGTGGTTTTTCAACACTAACACAAGTGCGAAAAGTGGTTTTTCAACACTAACACAAGTGCGAAAAGTGTTTTTTCCACACTAATACAAGTGCAAAAGTGGTTTCCTACACCAACACAAGTGCGAAAAGTGGTTTTTCAACACTAACTCAAGTGCGAAAAGTGGTTTTTCAACACTAACACAAGTGCGAAAAGTGTTTTTTCCACACTAATACAAGTGCAAAAGTGGTTTCCTGCACCAACACAAGTGCGAAAAGTGGTTTTTCAACACTAACACAAGTGCGAAAAGTGGTTTTTCAACACTAACACAAGTGCGAAAAGTGGTTTTTCAACACTAACACAAGTGCGAAAAGTGTTTTTTCCACACTAATACAAGTGCAAAAGTGGTTTCCTGCACCACACAAGTGCGAAAAGTGGTTTTTCAACACTAACACAAGTGCGAAAAGTGGTTTTTCAACACTAACACAAGTGCGAAAAGTGGTTTTTCAACACCAACACAAGTGCGAAAAGTGTTTTTTCCACACTAATACAAGTGAAAAAGTGGTTTCCTGCACCAACACAAGTGCAAAAAGTGGTTTTTCAACACTAACACAAGTGCGAAAAGTGGTTTTTCAACACTAAGACAAGTGTGAAAAGTGGTTTTTCAACACTATCACAAGTGCAAAAAGTGTTTTTTCCACACTAATACAAGTGCAAAAGTGGTTTCCTGCACCAACACAAGTGCGAAAAGTGGTTTTTCAACACTAACACAAGTGCGAAAAGTGGTTTTTCAACACTAACACAAGTGCGAAAAGTGGTTTTTCAACACTAACACAAGTGCGAAAAGTGTTTTTTCCACACTAATACAAGTGCAAAAGTGGTTTCCTGCACCAACACAAGTGCGAAAAGTGGTTTTTCAACACTAACACAAGTGCGAAAAGTGTTTTTTCCACACTAATACAAGTGCAAAAGTGGTTTCCTGCACCAACACAAGTGCGAAAAGTGGTTTTTCAACACTAACACAAGTGCGAAAAGTGGTTTTTCAACACTAACACAAGTGCGAAAAGTGGTTTTTCAACACTAACACAAGTGCGAAAAGTGTTTTTTCCACACTAATACAAGTGCAAAAGTGGTTTCCTACACCAACACAAGTGCGAAAAGTGGTTTTTCAACACTAATACAACTGCAAAAGTGGTTTCCTGCACCAACACAAGTGCAAAAAGTGGTTTTTCAACACTAACACAAGTGCGAAAAGTGGTTTTTCAACACTAACACAAGTGCAAAAAGTGTTTTTTCCACACTAATACAAGTGCAAATGTGGTTTCCTGCACCAACACAAGTGCGAAAAGTGGTTTTTCAACACTAACACAAGTGCGATAAGTGGTTTTTCAACACTAACACAAGTGCCAAAAGTGGTTTTTCAACACTATCACAAGTGCAAAAAGTGTTTTTTCCACACTAATACAAGTGCAAATGTGGTTTCCTGCACCAACACAAGTGCGAAAAGTGGTTTTTCAACACTAACACAAGTGCAAAAAGTGGTTTTTCAACACTAACACAAGTGCGAAAAGTGGTTTTTCAACACTAACACAAGTGCGAAAAGTGTTTTTTCCACACTAATACAACTGCAAAAGTGGTTTCCTGCACCAACACAAGTGCGAAAAGTGGTTTTTCAACACTAACACAAGTGTGAAAAGTGGTTTTTCAACACTATCACAAGTGCAAAAAGTGTTTTTTCCACACTAATACAAGTGCAAAAGTGGTTTCCTGCACCAACACAAGTGCGAAAAGTGGTTTTTCAACACTAACACAAGTGCGAAAAGTGGTTTTTCAACACTAACACAAGTGCGAAAAGTGGTTTTTCAACACTAACACAAGTGCGAAAAGTGTTTTTTCCACACTAATACAAGTGCAAAAGTGGTTTCCTGCACCAACACAAGTGCGAAAAGTGGTTTTTCAACACTAACACAAGTGCGAAAAGTGTTTTTTCCACACTAATACAAGTGCAAAAGTGGTTTCCTGCACCAACACAAGTGCGAAAAGTGGTTTTTCAACACTAACACAAGTGCGAAAAGTGGTTTTTCAACACTAACACAAGTGCGAAAAGTGGTTTTTCAACACTAACACAAGTGCGAAAAGTGTTTTTTCCACACTAATACAAGTGCAAAAGTGGTTTCCCACACCAACACAAGTGCGAAAAGTGGTTTTTCAACACTAACTCAAGTGCGAAAAGTGGTTTTTCAACACTAACACAAGTGCGAAAAGTGTTTTTTCCACACTAATACAAGTGCAAAAGTGGTTTCCTGCACCAACACAAGTGCGAAAAGTGGTTTTTCAACACTAACACAAGTGCGAAAAGTGGTTTTTCAACACTAACACAAGTGCGAAAAGTGGTTTTTCAACACTAACACAAGTGCGAAAAGGGTTTTTTCCACACTAATACAAGTGCAAAAGTGGTTTCCTGCACCAACACAAGTGCGAAAAGTGATTTTTCAACACTAACACAAGTGCAAAAAGTGGTTTTTCAACACTAACACAAGTGCAAAAAGTGTTTTTTCCACACTAATACAAGTGCAAAAGTGGTTTCCTGCACCAACACAAGTGCGAAAAGTGGTTTTTCAACACTAACACAAGTGCGAAAAGTGGTTTTTCAACACTAACACAAGTGCGAAAAGTGTTTTTTCCACACTAATACAAGTGCAAAAGTGGTTTCCTGCACCAACACAAGTGCGAAAAGTGGTTTTTCAACACTAACACAAGTGCGAAAAGTGGTTTTTCAACACTAACACAAGTGCGAAAAGTAGTTTTTCAACACTAACACAAGTGCGAAAAGTGTTTTTTCCACACTAATACAAGTGCAAAAGTGGTTTCCTGCACCAACACAAGTGCGAAAAGTGGTTTTTCAACACTAACACAAGTGCGAAAAGTGGTTTTTCAACACTAACACAATTGCGAAAAGTGGTTTTTCAACACTAACACAAGTGCGAAAAGTGTTTTTTCCACACTAATACAAGTGCAAAAGTGGTTTCCTGCACCAACACAAGTGCGAAAAGTGGTTTTTCAACACTAACACAAGTGCGAAAAGTGGTTTTTCAACACTAACACAAGTGCGAAAAGTGTTTTTTCCACACTAATACAAGTGCAAAAGTGGTTTCCTGCACCAACACAAGTGCGAAAAGTGATTTTTCAACACTAACACAAGTGCGAAAAGTGGTTTTTCAACACTAACACAAGTGCGAAAAGTGGTTTTTCAACACTAACACAAGTGTGAAAAGTGTTTTTTCCACACTAATACAAGTGCAAAAGTGGTTTCCTGCACCAACACAAGTGCGAAAAGTGGTTTTTCAACACTAACACAAGTGCGAAAAGTGTTTTTTCCACACTAATACAAGTGCAAAAGTGGTTTCCTGCACCAACACAAGTGCGAAAAGTGGTTTTTCAACACTAACACAAGTGCGAAAAGTGGTTTTTCAACACTAACACAAGTGCGAAAAGTGGTTTTTCAACACTAACACAAGTGCGAAAAGTGTTTTTTCCACACTAATACAAGTGCAAAAGTGGTTTCCTACACCAACACAAGTGCGAAAAGTGGTTTTTCAACACTAATACAACTGCAAAAGTGGTTTCCTGCACCAACACAAGTGCAAAAAGTGGTTTTTCAACACTAACACAAGTGCGAAAAGTGGTTTTTCAACACTAACACAAGTGCGAAAAGTGTTTTTTCCACACTAATACAAGTGCAAAAGTGGTTTCCTGCACCAACAGAAGTGCGAAAAGTGGTTTTTCAACACTAACACAAGTGCGAAAAGTGGTTTTTCAACACTAACACAAGTGCAAAAAGTGTTTTTTCCACACTAATACAAGTGCAAATGTGGTTTCCTGCACCAACACAAGTGCGAAAAGTGGTTTTTCAACACTAACACAAGTGCGAAAAGTGGTTTTTCAACACTAACACAAGTGCCAAAAGTGGTTTTTCAACACTATCACAAGTGCAAAAAGTGTTTTTTCCACACTAATACAAGTGCAAATGTGGTTTCCTGCACCAACACAAGTGCGAAAAGTGGTTTTTCAACACTAACACAAGTGCGAAAAGTGTTTTTCAACACTAACACAAGTGCGAAAAGTGGTTTTTCAACACTAACACAAGTGCGAAAAGTGTTTTTTCCACACTAATACAAGTGCAAAAGTGGTTTCCTGCACTAACACAAGTGCGAAAAGTGGTTTTTCAACACTAACACAAGTGCAAAAAGTGGTTTTTCAACACTAACACAAGTGCAAAAAGTGTTTTTTCCACACTAATACAAGTGCAAATGTGGTTTCCTGCACCAACACAAGTGCGAAAAGTGGTTTTTCAACACTAACACAAGTGCGATAAGTGGTTTTTCAACACTAACACAAGTGCCAAAAGTGGTTTTTCAACACTATCACAAGTGCAAAAAGTGTTTTTTCCACACTAATACAAGTGCAAATGTGGTTTCCTGCACCAACACAAGTGCGAAAAGTGGTTTTTCAACACTAACACAAGTGCAAAAAGTGGTTTTTCAACACTAACACAAGTGCGAAAAGTGGTTTTTCAACACTAACACAAGTGCGAAAAGTGTTTTTTCCACACTAATACAACTGCAAAAGTGGTTTCCTGCACCAACACAAGTGCGAAAAGTGGTTTTTCAACACTAACACAAGTGTGAAAAGTGGTTTTTCAACACTATCACAAGTGCAAAAAGTGTTTTTTCCACACTAATACAAGTGCAAAAGTGGTTTCCTGCACCAACACAAGTGCGAAAAGTGGTTTTTCAACACTAACACAAGTGCGAAAAGTGGTTTTTCAACACTAACACAAGTGCGAAAAGTGGTTTTTCAACACTAACACAAGTGCGAAAAGTGTTTTTTCCACACTAATACAAGTGCAAAAGTGGTTTCCTGCACCAACACAAGTGCGAAAAGTGGTTTTTCAACACTAACACAAGTGCGAAAAGTGTTTTTTCCACACTAATACAAGTGCAAAAGTGGTTTCCTGCACCAACACAAGTGCGAAAAGTGGTTTTTCAACACTAACACAAGTGCGAAAAGTGGTTTTTCAACACTAACACAAGTGCGAAAAGTGGTTTTTCAACACTAACACAAGTGCGAAAAGTGTTTTTTCCACACTAATACAAGTGCAAAAGTGGTTTCCCACACCAACACAAGTGCGAAAAGTGGTTTTTCAACACTAACTCAAGTGCGAAAAGTGGTTTTTCAACACTAACACAAGTGCGAAAAGGGTTTTTTCCACACTAATACAAGTGCAAAAGTGGTTTCCTGCACCAACACAAGTGCGAAAAGTGATTTTTCAACACTAACACAAGTGCAAAAAGTGGTTTTTCAACACTAACACAAGTGCAAAAAGTGTTTTTTCCACACTAATACAAGTGCAAAAGTGGTTTCCTGCACCAACACAAGTGCGAAAAGTGGTTTTTCAACACTAACACAAGTGCGAAAAGTGGTTTTTCAACACTAACACAAGTGCGAAAAGTGTTTTTTCCACACTAATACAAGTGCAAAAGTGGTTTCCTACACCAACACAAGTGCGAAAAGTGGTTTTTCAACACTAATACAACTGCAAAAGTGGTTTCCTGCACCAACACAAGTGCAAAAAGTGGTTTTTCAACACTAACACAAGTGCGAAAAGTGGTTTTTCAACACTAACACAAGTGCGAAAAGTGTTTTTTCCACACTAATACAAGTGCAAAAGTGGTTTCCTGCACCAACACAAGTGCGAAAAGTGGTTTTTCAACACTAACACAAGTGCGAAAAGTGGTTTTTCAACACTAACACAAGTGCAAAAAGTGGTTTTTCAACACTAACACAAGTGCAAAAAGTGTTTTTTCCACACTAATACAAGTGCAAATGTGGTTTCCTGCACCAACACAAGTGCGAAAAGTGGTTTTTCAACACTAACACAAGTGCGATAAGTGGTTTTTCAACACTAACACAAGTGCCAAAAGTGGTTTTTCAACACTATCACAAGTGCAAAAAGTGTTTTTTCCACACTAATACAAGTGCAAATGTGGTTTCCTGCACCAACACAAGTGCGAAAAGTGGTTTTTCAACACTAACACAAGTGCAAAAAGTGGTTTTTCAACACTAACACAAGTGCGAAAAGTGGTTTTTCAACACTAACACAAGTGCGAAAAGTGTTTTTTCCACACTAATACAACTGCAAAAGTGGTTTCCTGCACCAACACAAGTGCGAAAAGTGGTTTTTCAACACTAACACAAGTGTGAAAAGTGGTTTTTCAACACTATCACAAGTGCAAAAAGTGTTTTTTCCACACTAATACAAGTGCAAAAGTGGTTTCCTGCACCAACACAAGTGCGAAAAGTGGTTTTTCAACACTAACACAAGTGCGAAAAGTGGTTTTTCAACACTAACACAAGTGCGAAAAGTGGTTTTTCAACACTAACACAAGTGCGAAAAGTGTTTTTTCCACACTAATACAAGTGCAAAAGTGGTTTCCTGCACCAACACAAGTGCGAAAAGTGGTTTTTCAATACTAACACAAGTGCGAAAAGTGTTTTTTCCACACTAATACAAGTGCAAAAGTGGTTTCCTGCACCAACACAAGTGCGAAAAGTGGTTTTTCAACACTAACTCAAGTGCGAAAAGTGGTTTTTCAACACTAACACAAGTGCGAAAAGTGGTTTTTCAACACTAACACAAGTGCGAAAAGTGTTTTTTCCACACTAATACAAGTGCAAAAGTGGTTTCCTGCACCAACACAAGTGCGAAAAGTGGTTTTTCAACACTAACACAAGTGCGAAAAGTGGTTTTTCAACACTAACACAAGTGCGAAAAGTGGTTTTTCAACACTAACACAAGTGCGAAAAGTGTTTTTTCCACACTAATACAAGTGCAAAAGTGGTTTCCTGCACCAACACAAGTGCGAAAAGTGGTTTTTCAACACTAACTCAAGTGCGAAAAGTGGTTTTTCAACACTAACACAAGTGCGAAAAGTGGTTTTTCAACACTAACACAAGTGCAAAAAGTGTTTTTTCCACACTAATACAAGTGCAAAAGTGGTTTCCTGCACCAACACAAGTGCGAAAAGTGGTTTTTCAACACTAACACAAGTGCGAAAAGTGGTTTTTCAACACTAACACAAGTGCGAAAAGTGGTTTTTCAACACTAACACAAGTGCGAAAAGTGTTTTTTCCACACTAATACAAGTGCAAAAGTGGTTTCCTGCACCAACACAAGTGCGAAAAGTGGTTTTTCAACACTAACACAAGTGCGAAAAGTGTTTTTTCCACACTAATACAAGTGCAAAAGTGGTTTCCTGCACCAACACAAGTGCGAAAAGTGGTTTTTCAACACTAACACAAGTGCGAAAAGTGGTTTTTCAACACTAACACAAGTGCGAAAAGTGGTTTTTCAACACTAACACAAGTGCGAAAAGTGTTTTTTCCACACTAATACAAGTGCAAAAGTGGTTTCCCACACCAACACAAGTGCGAAAAGTGGTTTTTCAACACTAACTCAAGTGCGAAAAGTGGTTTTTCAACACTAACACAAGTGCGAAAAGTGTTTTTTTCCACACTAATACAAGTGCAAAAGTGGTTTCCTGCACCAACACAAGTGCGAAAAGTGGTTTTTCAACACTAACACAAGTGCGAAAAGTGGTTTTTCAACACTAACACAAGTGCGAAAAGTGGTTTTTCAACACTAACACAAGTGCGAAAAGGGTTTTTTCCACACTAATACAAGTGCAAAAGTGGTTTCCTGCACCAACACAAGTGCGAAAAGTGATTTTTCAACACTAACACAAGTGCAAAAAGTGGTTTTTCAACACTAACACAAGTGCAAAAAGTGTTTTTTCCACACTAATACAAGTGCAAAAGTGGTTTCCTGCACCAACACAAGTGCGAAAAGTGGTTTTTCAACACTAACACAAGTGCGAAAAGTGGTTTTTCAACACTAACACAAGTGCGAAAAGTGTTTTTTCCACACTAATACAAGTGCAAAAGTGGTTTCCTGCACCAACACAAGTGCGAAAAGTGGTTTTTCAACACTAACACAAGTGCGAAAAGTGGTTTTTCAACACTAACACAAGTGCGAAAAGTAGTTTTTCAACACTAACACAAGTGCGAAAAGTGTTTTTTCCACACTAATACAAGTGCAAAAGTGGTTTCCTGCACCAACACAAGTGCGAAAAGTGGTTTTTCAACACTAACACAAGTGCGAAAAGTGGTTTTTCAACACTAACACAATTGCGAAAAGTGGTTTTTCAACACTAACACAAGTGCGAAAAGTGTTTTTTCCACACTAATACAAGTGCAAAAGTGGTTTCCTGCACCAACACAAGTGCGAAAAGTGGTTTTTCAACACTAAAACAAGTGCGAAAAGTGGTTTTTCAACACTAACACAAGTGCGAAAAGTGTTTTTTCCACACTAATACAAGTGCAAAAGTGGTTTCCTGCACCAACACAAGTGCGAAAAGTGATTTTTCAACACTAACACAAGTGCGAAAAGTGGTTTTTCAACACTAACACAAGTGCGAAAAGTGGTTTTTCAACACTAACACAAGTGTGAAAAGTGTTTTTTCCACACTAATACAAGTGCAAAAGTGGTTTCCTGCACCAACACAAGTGCGAAAAGTGGTTTTTCAACACTAACACAAGTGCGAAAAGTGTTTTTTCCACACTAATACAAGTGCAAAAGTGGTTTCCTGCACCAACACAAGTGCGAAAAGTGGTTTTTCAACACTAACACAAGTGCGAAAAGTGGTTTTTCAACACTAACACAAGTGCGAAAAGTGGTTTTTCAACACTAACACAAGTGCGAAAAGTGTTTTTTCCACACTAATACAAGTGCAAAAGTGGTTTCCTACACCAACACAAGTGCGAAAAGTGGTTTTTCAACACTAATACAACTGCAAAAGTGGTTTCCTGCACCAACACAAGTGCAAAAAGTGGTTTTTCAACACTAACACAAGTGCGAAAAGTGGTTTTTCAACACTAACACAAGTGCGAAAAGTGTTTTTTCCACACTAATACAAGTGCAAAAGTGGTTTCCTGCACCAACAGAAGTGCGAAAAGTGGTTTTTCAACACTAACACAAGTGCGAAAAGTGGTTTTTCAACACTAACACAAGTGCAAAAAGTGTTTTTTCCACACTAATACAAGTGCAAATGTGGTTTCCTGCACCAACACAAGTGCGAAAAGTGGTTTTTCAACACTAACACAAGTGCGAAAAGTGGTTTTTCAACACTAACACAAGTGCCAAAAGTGGTTTTTCAACACTATCACAAGTGCAAAAAGTGTTTTTTCCACACTAATACAAGTGCAAATGTGGTTTCCTGCACCAACACAAGTGCGAAAAGTGGTTTTTCAACACTAACACAAGTGCGAAAAGTGTTTTTCAACACTAACACAAGTGCGAAAAGTGGTTTTTCAACACTAACACAAGTGCGAAAAGTGTTTTTTCCACACTAATACAAGTGCAAAAGTGGTTTCCTGCACTAACACAAGTGCGAAAAGTGGTTTTTCAACACTAACACAAGTGCAAAAAGTGGTTTTTCAACACTAACACAAGTGCAAAAAGTGTTTTTTCCACACTAATACAAGTGCAAATGTGGTTTCCTGCACCAACACAAGTGCGAAAAGTGGTTTTTCAACACTAACACAAGTGCGATAAGTGGTTTTTCAACACTAACACAAGTGCCAAAAGTGGTTTTTCAACACTATCACAAGTGCAAAAAGTGTTTTTTCCACACTAATACAAGTGCAAATGTGGTTTCCTGCACCAACACAAGTGCGAAAAGTGGTTTTTCAACACTAACACAAGTGCAAAAAGTGGTTTTTCAACACTAACACAAGTGCGAAAAGTGGTTTTTCAACACTAACACAAGTGCGAAAAGTGTTTTTTCCACACTAATACAACTGCAAAAGTGGTTTCCTGCACCAACACAAGTGCGAAAAGTGGTTTTTCAACACTAACACAAGTGTGAAAAGTGGTTTTTCAACACTATCACAAGTGCAAAAAGTGTTTTTTCCACACTAATACAAGTGCAAAAGTGGTTTCCTGCACCAACACAAGTGCGAAAAGTGGTTTTTCAACACTAACACAAGTGCGAAAAGTGGTTTTTCAACACTAACACAAGTGCGAAAAGTGGTTTTTCAACACTAACACAAGTGCGAAAAGTGTTTTTTCCACACTAATACAAGTGCAAAAGTGGTTTCCTGCACCAACACAAGTGCGAAAAGTGGTTTTTCAACACTAACACAAGTGCGAAAAGTGTTTTTTCCACACTAATACAAGTGCAAAAGTGGTTTCCTGCACCAACACAAGTGCGAAAAGTGGTTTTTCAACACTAACACAAGTGCGAAAAGTGGTTTTTCAACACTAACACAAGTGCGAAAAGTGGTTTTTCAACACTAACACAAGTGTGAAAAGTGTTTTTTCCACACTAATACAAGTGCAAAAGTGGTTTCCCACACCAACACAAGTGCGAAAAGTGGTTTTTCAACACTAACTCAAGTGCGAAAAGTGGTTTTTCAACACTAACACAAGTGCGAAAAGTGTTTTTTCCACACTAATACAAGTGCAAAAGTGGTTTCCTGCACCAACACAAGTGCGAAAAGTGGTTTTTCAACACTAACACAAGTGCGAAAAGTGGTTTTTCAACACTAACACAAGTGCGAAAAGTGGTTTTTCAACACTAACACAAGTGCGAAAAGGGTTTTTTCCACACTAATACAAGTGCAAAAGTGGTTTCCTGCACCAACACAAGTGCGAAAAGTGATTTTTCAACACTAACACAAGTGCAAAAAGTGGTTTTTCAACACTAACACAAGTGCAAAAAGTGTTTTTTCCACACTAATACAAGTGCAAAAGTGGTTTCCTGCACCAACACAAGTGCGAAAAGTGGTTTTTCAACACTAACACAAGTGCGAAAAGTGGTTTTTCAACACTAACACAAGTGCGAAAAGTGTTTTTTCCACACTAATACAAGTGCAAAAGTGGTTTCCTACACCAACACAAGTGCGAAAAGTGGTTTTTCAACACTAATACAACTGCAAAAGTGGTTTCCTGCACCAACACAAGTGCAAAAAGTGGTTTTTCAACACTAACACAAGTGCGAAAAGTGGTTTTTCAACACTAACACAAGTGCGAAAAGTGTTTTTTCCACACTAATACAAGTGCAAAAGTGGTTTCCTGCACCAACACAAGTGCGAAAAGTGGTTTTTCAACACTAACTCAAGTGCGAAAAGTGGTTTTTCAACACTAACACAAGTGCGAAAAGTGGTTTTTCAACACTAACACAAGTGCGAAAAGTGTTTTTTCCACACTAATACAAGTGCAAAAGTGGTTTCCTGCACCAACACAAGTGCGAAAAGTGGTTTTTCAACACTAACACAAGTGCGAAAAGTGGTTTTTCAACACTAACACAAGTGCGAAAAGTGGTTTTTCAACACTAACACAAGTGCGAAAAGTGTTTTTTCCACACTAATACAAGTGCAAAAGTGGTTTCCTGCACCAACACAAGTGCGAAAAGTGGTTTTTCAACACTAACTCAAGTGCGAAAAGTGGTTTTTCAACACTAACACAAGTGCGAAAAGTGGTTTTTCAACACTAACACAAGTGCGAAAAGTGTTTTTTCCACACTAATACAAGTGCAAAAGTGGTTTCCTACACCAACACAAGTGCGAAAAGTGGTTTTTCAACACTAACTCAAGTGCGAAAAGTGGTTTTTCAACACTAACACAAGTGCGAAAAGTGTTTTTTCCACACTAATACAAGTGCAAAAGTGGTTTCCTGCACCAACACAAGTGCGAAAAGTGGTTTTTCAACACTAACACAAGTGCGAAAAGTGGTTTTTCAACACTAACACAAGTGCGAAAAGTGGTTTTTCAACACTAACACAAGTGCGAAAAGTGTTTTTTCCACACTAATACAAGTGCAAAAGTGGTTTCCTGCACCACACAAGTGCGAAAAGTGGTTTTTCAACACTAACACAAGTGCGAAAAGTGGTTTTTCAACACTAACACAAGTGCGAAAAGTGGTTTTTCAACACCAACACAAGTGCGAAAAGTGTTTTTTCCACACTAATACAAGTGAAAAAGTGGTTTCCTGCACCAACACAAGTGCAAAAAGTGGTTTTTC
The DNA here is from genome assembly GCF_964187855.1 of Myxine glutinosa. NCBI lineage: Eukaryota > Metazoa > Chordata > Myxini > Myxiniformes > Myxinidae > Myxine > Myxine glutinosa. The sequence continues at coordinate 89,113,400 of NC_136274.1, forward strand.
AACACTAACACAAGTGCGAAAAGTGGTTTTTCAACACTAACACAAGTGTGAAAAGTGGTTTTTCAACACTATCACAAGTGCAAAAAGTGTTTTTTCCACACTAATACAAGTGCAAAAGTGGTTTCCTGCACCAACACAAGTGCGAAAAGTGGTTTTTCAACACTAACACAAGTGCGAAAAGTGGTTTTTCAACACTAACACAAGTGCGAAAAGTGGTTTTTCAACACTAACACAAGTGCGAAAAGTGTTTTTTCCACACTAATACAAGTGCAAAAGTGGTTTCCTGCACCAACACAAGTGCGAAAAGTGGTTTTTCAACACTAACACAAGTGCGAAAAGTGTTTTTTCCACACTAATACAAGTGCAAAAGTGGTTTCCTGCACCAACACAAGTGCGAAAAGTGGTTTTTCAACACTAACACAAGTGCGAAAAGTGGTTTTTCAACACTAACACAAGTGCGAAAAGTGGTTTTTCAACACTAACACAAGTGCGAAAAGTGTTTTTTCCACACTAATACAAGTGCAAAAGTGGTTTCCTACACCAACACAAGTGCGAAAAGTGGTTTTTCAACACTAATACAACTGCAAAAGTGGTTTCCTGCACCAACACAAGTGCAAAAAGTGGTTTTTCAACACTAACACAAGTGCGAAAAGTGGTTTTTCAACACTAACACAAGTGCAAAAAGTGTTTTTTCCACACTAATACAAGTGCAAATGTGGTTTCCTGCACCAACACAAGTGCGAAAAGTGGTTTTTCAACACTAACACAAGTGCGATAAGTGGTTTTTCAACACTAACACAAGTGCCAAAAGTGGTTTTTCAACACTATCACAAGTGCAAAAAGTGTTTTTTCCACACTAATACAAGTGCAAATGTGGTTTCCTGCACCAACACAAGTGCGAAAAGTGGTTTTTCAACACTAACACAAGTGCAAAAAGTGGTTTTTCAACACTAACACAAGTGCGAAAAGTGGTTTTTCAACACTAACACAAGTGCGAAAAGTGTTTTTTCCACACTAATACAACTGCAAAAGTGGTTTCCTGCACCAACACAAGTGCGAAAAGTGGTTTTTCAACACTAACACAAGTGTGAAAAGTGGTTTTTCAACACTATCACAAGTGCAAAAAGTGTTTTTTCCACACTAATACAAGTGCAAAAGTGGTTTCCTGCACCAACACAAGTGCGAAAAGTGGTTTTTCAACACTAACACAAGTGCGAAAAGTGGTTTTTCAACACTAACACAAGTGCGAAAAGTGGTTTTTCAACACTAACACAAGTGCGAAAAGTGTTTTTTCCACACTAATACAAGTGCAAAAGTGGTTTCCTGCACCAACACAAGTGCGAAAAGTGGTTTTTCAACACTAACACAAGTGCGAAAAGTGTTTTTTCCACACTAATACAAGTGCAAAAGTGGTTTCCTGCACCAACACAAGTGCGAAAAGTGGTTTTTCAACACTAACACAAGTGCGAAAAGTGGTTTTTCAACACTAACACAAGTGCGAAAAGTGGTTTTTCAACACTAACACAAGTGCGAAAAGTGTTTTTTCCACACTAATACAAGTGCAAAAGTGGTTTCCCACACCAACACAAGTGCGAAAAGTGGTTTTTCAACACTAACTCAAGTGCGAAAAGTGGTTTTTCAACACTAACACAAGTGCGAAAAGTGTTTTTTCCACACTAATACAAGTGCAAAAGTGGTTTCCTGCACCAACACAAGTGCGAAAAGTGGTTTTTCAACACTAACACAAGTGCGAAAAGTGGTTTTTCAACACTAACACAAGTGCGAAAAGTGGTTTTTCAACACTAACACAAGTGCGAAAAGGGTTTTTTCCACACTAATACAAGTGCAAAAGTGGTTTCCTGCACCAACACAAGTGCGAAAAGTGATTTTTCAACACTAACACAAGTGCAAAAAGTGGTTTTTCAACACTAACACAAGTGCAAAAAGTGTTTTTTCCACACTAATACAAGTGCAAAAGTGGTTTCCTGCACCAACACAAGTGCGAAAAGTGGTTTTTCAACACTAACACAAGTGCGAAAAGTGGTTTTTCAACACTAACACAAGTGCGAAAAGTGTTTTTTCCACACTAATACAAGTGCAAAAGTGGTTTCCTGCACCAACACAAGTGCGAAAAGTGGTTTTTCAACACTAACACAAGTGCGAAAAGTGGTTTTTCAACACTAACACAAGTGCGAAAAGTAGTTTTTCAACACTAACACAAGTGCGAAAAGTGTTTTTTCCACACTAATACAAGTGCAAAAGTGGTTTCCTGCACCAACACAAGTGCGAAAAGTGGTTTTTCAACACTAACACAAGTGCGAAAAGTGGTTTTTCAACACTAACACAATTGCGAAAAGTGGTTTTTCAACACT